>NC_091736.1:22826273-23468183 GCF_030179905.1 Drosophila bipectinata | reverse complement strand
CATTTCTTCATTTGTTCGTCTCTCAATTGGCTAAGTTTCCTATTCCACCATGGTACATTTTGGGACTTTCTTGTAGGGTGTGTCTGGGGTATTGCCTTATAACCATTTTTATTGCCTTATAAGCTCTGGAAAGGATGATTGTGTGAATTATATAGGCTTCCTTGTTTATGATTGTGCTTGGTTTTCTCTGTGCGGAGTATACTTCAGTGAGCTTGCAGAATTTTGGCCAGTTTGCTTTGTCGGTTAAAAATGATGGTTTGCGTGGAGTGACTTGGAAGCTCGTTGTGTAGGAGGTGAAAAGGTTGATTATTATGGGGAAGTGATCGCTGCCAAAAAGATTATCTTCGGTGTGCCAAGAGCTGTCGATTTGGAGAATTGGGCTGCTGAAGGTTAGGTCGACGTTTGTTAGTGTGTTGTGTGTGCTAAAGTGAGTAGGTTACATGTCGTTTAATAGTATGAAGTTTGATTGAGTTATGAATTTCTCTAATGTTTTTCCTCTTGCGTTGATTTGATTCGAGCCCCAGTTTTTGTGCCAACCGTTAAAGTCGCCAGTGATCAAAGTGGGTATATGTGAGGTGTCTATTATGGCCTGAAGGTTTTGCAGTGAGAATGATTTGTTAGGAGCTATGTATGCTGAGATAATGTGGAATTTAAGATTGGAGTTCAATTCTGTGCATCGAAATCGTCGCTAAGGATTATCTCTCGAGCTTGTAGTGACATGTGGGTTAGGAGACCTACGCCACCGTGGGAAGAAGAGGTGTTTTTTTAAATAAGTGTGCAATTTATGGGTATGGGAATGTTATTAATGAATTTTAAATGTGTTTCTTGTAAAGACATTATAAGTGGTGCATGTTTTTTATTCATTTTTTGAATTTCGCAGTAGTTGTTTAGATAGCCGTTAATGTTCCATTATATAATTCATGGTCATCGTAATTCATTGCAGTATATGACGCCCTTAGAGAAGTTTAGAGCTTTGTGTTCGGTAGCTTTTACTTCCATATCTGTAATGATTGCTGTCTAAGTAACTTATTTGCCTGTAAGGTGTTCTTAATTTTAACCAGCAAGCACCCCGCTCGAGTTTTTTGCATGACTCCACTTCTCCTCCGCATGCAAAATCTATGGTTTTTTTTATTTATGAAGGGTGGAACATGTTCGAAAGACTTATTGTCAGTTCTGTTTATCACTATATATTTTGGTTCGCCTAGATGTTTATGGTATATGGATGTATTACCTATGTCAGGTGGTTTATCCATTTTTGTTGGTTTTTATTGGCTGGCTCCCAGCACTTGAACACGTGTATTATGTGTTTGTTTTTGTTTTTCCAAATTCAGTTTAATACACTTATTTGCTTTTTTTTCTGAGGTTTGTAGCTCACTGGAGCTCAGAGGAGACACGTCTTATCTCAAAGAGGTTTGAAGGGAAACTGAATTAATTAATTATTTTTTCGTTTTTCAACAGATATTAAATTAAATATCTTTTTTCGTTTCTCGCCATAGTTATTCTAGTTTAATTTTTTAAATAATTAAAAATAATTAACATACAAAATATTTTAAATTGTGAAACATTTTTATTTTATAACTAATTAATAAAAAAAGATAAAAAATGTTTATTTAAAAATAAAAATAATAAATATTGTATATGTGTCACAGTTTTGGTTACTCCTCCGAAACGGCTATACCGATTCTCATAAAATTTGTGAGCGTATTGTACTCAATACTGGTCGTCTTCCTAAAATCGCATATAAAGTGAGTTACTACCTCATCGCACTGTCAAACTCACACTACCATAGCATTTTAACTCAATTAGAAACTGGGGCAAAAATCCTTCATCTATAAATACATACAATTATTCTATTTATGAGTGTTTTGTACAGTGAGAAATGGAAAGAAAACGAAAGGGGGTTATTGAGCCGTGATACAAGTAGCTCTCGAAACATGCGAAATAGAAAATCCGAAAGAAACAAATCCTACTGATGTACGCGTAAGAAAAGCGCAGTTGCATCAAGAAGAGCCAGAAGATACACGAACTGAACGCAATGAAGTCAGAAGATTAGAACGACAATCACGCCGATTCACAGTCAATAGACGCAGGTCAAATGACCAACAACGACAACAGGTACATCGAGCATTTATTTCTGATTCATTCCTGCGTCTAGCATTCCAGGATGACCCTGATATTGAGTATTATCCTCGCTTAAAAGTGGTAATTGGTGCTATGGACAAGGAATGTCCGCATTGTCATTCTCTAAAAATTTAAAAATGAGCCAGCTGGGATGTGTTACGCGTCAGGAAAAGTGCAACTACCAGAAATTGAAGCACCACCTGAACCATTCAATTCACCATTAATTCATGCTTTCAAATGACATCGTTTGGAGCAGCAGAAATAGTTCGAAATACTAATGCATTAAATTACATTACATTGTAATTTACATTGTAACATTGTAAATTGTAATTATATTACAATTCTACATTCAAAATCAGAGACCAAATTTATCATAAAATGAGCTCACTGCTGACAATGCCAAACGAACCACATACATTTTTACAAATCTACTTTATGGGCGGCAAGGATTCCGGAAGCGCACTTGCCAATCGCGTGAATGCACGTTGTGATTCTAATAACCTTGATTCTTTTTATGCCAGACGTATCGTCTGCGAGCTAGATGCTCTTTTGAACGAGCACAATTAATTGTTGAAAACATACAAATCACATATGCACCAATTACAAAGCGACAATCACGCTATCGTCATTAATCCTGATAAAACACCAGCTGGAGAGCATATTCGTAGATTCAATGCACCCGTTGTTGATGATGTTGCAAAAATCATGGTTGGCGATTGTACATCGCACGAGAAATTGTGATTCGTAGAAGAAATAATAATCTTCAGTTCATTGCCGACACGCATCGTTCATATGACGCTCTTCAATATCCGCTAATATTCTGGAAGGGTTAGATTTGACGTGGCCTGGACAACGTCATTCTACAATGTCGAGAGCTTTGTGAACAATCGCTCAAAAAATTTCATGAGAATCGGTATAGCCGTTTCGTAGAAGTATGATAACAAAAATTGTGAGTTAATTTTGTACAAAAATTATAAAGTCATCTGGAGGCAAAACAACGTTTGCCGGGTCAGCTAGTATAAATATAATGTCGGGTCTGGCAGCAGCACGGCGTTTAATGTTTATGTTTAAATAATGTTTAGTGTAATGTTTATTTATTAGGCTTAAGTTTGTACAAAAGCTTATTTGATCGCAAGCCGACTCTTTCTCGGCCGCTCGACTCAACGGGTGTTCTATAGAGAGTTTTAGCTCGGCTATTTCTAGGTCGGGCCGCCCTCTCCATTTTCGAGAGCGATAATCAGAGCTCGAGGTGACTTGTCAGGCCGCCCTCTTTGTGTATTTACATGAATCCCTGCATGCACCATAAGCTGGTCTATCGTCTGCTTATCCGGCTTCATCTGCATGCAGGAATAAACATTTATAACGTTTTAAATTAATTAAATGATGCGTTTTATATTACTGGCATTGAAACCCTCAATGACAAAACATATAATATTATAAAATTGGTATCGTTCTTGTCTGTTTATTAAAAAATAAATCAAATTAGAAAATGGATGATAAAAAACAGAAATTAAAATCCATGACTCTTGATGACTTAAGAAAAAGATTAAATTACAGAGTAAAAAGCGTTCGCCGATTAGAGGAACGTTTGCAGCTGGGTCAGTTCCTTTAGTAAAGACGGAGCTAGAGTGCAGACAGGTAGTGAGTTTCCATTCGACTTTTGGATTTTAAGAACAATTTCGGGCTATCACCCTGACCAGTCAATGAACGTGAAAGATTGGGACCTACCAAAGAACTTGCCTTTAGCAGACCCATATTTTTATAAACCTCAGCGGATAGACATGTTAATAGGAGCTGAGTAATTTTTCGAACTTTTGTCCGTTGCCCAAATAAAACAAGGTCCGAACCATTCTATTCTCCAAAAAACTCTCCTTGTATTGATAGTATCGAGAAAATAAAAGGCTAATTCCTCAATTCGCCATTAGCGTGTCTTTAGCCTGAATTGCCAAGAAAAACTATTCGAGTCGTTAGATAGAAATTTGAAAAAATTCTGGTCGTTGGAACTTCTAAAAAGCTTTTGTAACCTGAACAAGAGTTATATCAGGAACTTTATCAGAAGAATACTGTTGTAGTGCCAGATTTTTCATTCCATTTAGAATCCGATCCAAGCGTTTTGGAAAACTTGTTCAAGGTAGCCAAACGTAGTTTTGTATCGCTCTAGAGAAGATTATCTTGAGATTCGAATTTAAAGAAAATTTGTTTGGAATTTATAGAAGAATACGAATCTGTATGTCCCCTACAAGCAATGATGTTCTTGCTACTCCACACTATGTCATACCCCATCAGTTTCGAGTCGTTTTTGGTGCGTCTTGTAAGACATCAACACAGAAGTGCCTAAACGATCTATTGATGATTGATCCGACAAACCAGGAGGAGTTGTATTCAACTCTTCCTCGGCTTCGACCAAACAGATTTGCTCTAATAGCCGACATAAAAAAGATATATGAGGAGCTACAGACAATAAAGTCTGAAGTAACTCTGGTTCTTCAAAACGATGGGTTTAAGTTGAGCAAGTGGTTTTCAAACTCGTCTGAATTTACTGCATCCGATAGCACGGTTAAGCCAAACACTTTCGGACTCAAAACTGATTAAAGCATTAGCAACCGCTTGGGTTCCTAAAGACGATATATTTATATTTGAAATTGATGTTAAGGTCATGGGTCAAAGGGCGACTAGGCGCCCGGAACATTCTTTCGGGGACATCGAAACTGTTGACCATTTTGATGGGCTAATTAAGGCCCATACCTATAAAAGGAAAGATCCTATTGCAGGAACTTTGGCTAAATAAGCTAGATTGGGAAGAGTCAATTCCACTGCACTTGGAAACAGCGTGGAACAAAATACAAATTGCCTTGTCGCAAAAAGAGGAAATCTCAATTCCGAGATTCAGGTAATTCCGAAGTCACCTGTTCAAATTCATGCCTTTTCTGACGCATCGATGAGAGCCTATAGAGCCTGCGTCTATATTCATTGCGAATCTGCAGAATGTATTCAAGTGTTTTTGTTGCTTGCAAAGTCTAAGGTAGCGCCGCTCAAGACAAAGACGCTCCTCCGTCTTGGGTTGTGTGCCGCTCACCTTCTCGTAGATCGCTGCCGCAAGATAAAGCCTCTAATCAAAGTATTTTGGTCGGATTCAGAAGTCACTCTTCATTGGTTTACACCAAAACCATCGATCTGGATTACAGTTCCATGAAGAAAATATAATAGCGGCTCAATTTTCCTCGTCGTCCCATAAGAGGTCCCATGTCTGGGCACCCATATGAGGTGGATTTCATGGTGCTCCGATATCTCGTTAAGAGATGTGCGACAGTCATTCGTCTAGGGCTCTGAGTGCCGCTTGACTATCTGAGAAGATAAAAATGGTTTCTTGATTGCCAGTAAGTGCTGGGGATCTAAGTGCTTCCCCGATATATATAAATTCTTCTTGGAACACACTACTTTGGTCGGGGAGTCTGAAGGACTCATTTAGACTCAGCCGCTCGCAGTGGAAACCGCCTCCCACCTGGCCATTCATCTTTGAACTGTCTGTGATATGATATGAAGATATGAAGGGAACCGGCTGATCCCGAGATTTGTGTGGAACAAAATACAATCTCTACAGGTAATAGGTCGAGTATAAAATCTAGGACGTCTATTGGTGTGGTGCGGAGCCTGCCTTTAATGCAGACCGCCGCCATCTTAATAATTGTGTTGAATTTATTATAGTTGGTTAATCAATATTTTCGTCAAAACGAAGAGCAAAGGTGTTGCAAATGAGTAATTAATTTTTCAAATAACTTTGGATCTCCCGACTATTTAGAGAATTAAGTTCGTTTATATCTATATTTTGGAAATTTAAAAGATCAGTAGTATGTTCTGATGTTGCTCCTTCGCCAATCGAATATAGTCGGGATAGTCCAAGAGCACGAGGATCAAGAAGAAATAGAAAAGATCCAAAATTTTTAAATTGTTTGCCCAAGTCTACAAAAGCTAAATCCGTTTGTACATGAATCCTCTTAGGAATGACTTATCTTTTCGTTGTTATGGGTCGGAGGTGACCTAATGCTCATATATCGTACGATGCCATGTTTCCAGTATTGTTGTCAAAGCGCTCTCAATTTATTCAGAGCTACGTCCGATACTTGCACGAGTCGAATTTTTATGTGGATCCACGCACTTGTTAGTCTTTTACGACAACGTATAAGATAATTAAATTATGGGGTGGTAGATTATATTCGGTTATCCTTCGCTGCAGTCAGTGGTTTCGTAGTCGGGTGTGGTCGTCCCTGGCAGTTGCCGAGGGGGTTGCTTCTCCCTGTATGATTGGGTCCCTGGCGGTTGCCGAGGGATATTCCTTCTATAACAGGAATTATGGTGGGAGCACTTGCTCCGTTATCACGGCCCTTGAGGCGTGGTGACCAATTCAATAAAATGAATTTACTATTTAACGGCTGTGCCGGAGTATGAGACAAATGCTTTCTTTATTGAATGAAGCGCAAGTACTAACTGATACTTAAAGCTAACAAAGATGTATTTCATAGCGGCCACGCAAATATGCAGTGATCGCCGGTTATGCATGGACATCCGGCCAGACGCTGTTTCAGCAGTTTGGCCAGCGCGAGTTCTTAAATAATCGGACCGTGCCTTTGCACGGTTAACTTATATGATCGTAAATGCGCACAAAGTATGCAGTCAGATAGTACCGTCATGCATACTCTGTTTCAAATGTAAGCCTCGTCTGATGACTCAAATAATGGGAGATTTACCCTTAGATAAAATTCGTGCAAGAATGCGTCCAAGGTAGTTCATTTTCAATTCAAAAGTAGTTTTTCACCTTGTAACTGATTTTAACTTCATCAGAGCGAGTGGTCACTCGGAAAATAGAGGACGAGGTCGACGTATTTGCATTCATACCGCCATGGGCTCTGCACATGTTGGAGTCTAGGCCGTCCTGGAATCACGACCCCTGGCGCGAATCCCGAGGCGCTTAGTGTCGGGTACCTGCAGACAGGCCGCTCATAACCCCACCAGCACCGCGGACCCCGAACCAACTGGGTCTAGAGTGCTTGCAGCGATAGCGGCTTGTTTCGTCAATCAAGCAAACGTTCTGGCAGCGATGTTCCCGGGAGTACGTCTGGAGCAAACAGGCGCGGTTGAAGAGGCAGCGCCAACAAGAGGACATCCGGACGAGCTGGTCCTGATCGCGGAGGATCACAAGCTGACACAACAGCGGTTCACTGGAAGGGTCGTCGCAACGCACGTCGGCGCGGACGGAAGAGTCAGTTAAAGCCGGTTAACGGATATGCCGTTTTAATTATTTTTGAACTAAATTTTAAATTAAATTTTGAATTTGTTAGTAATCTCTTATCTAGCATAGAATAGCTTAGGGCAAAGCGGAAGAGGAGGAAGGGGCAGCATTGTTCATTTATTTCTCTATTTAATATTAAGCAATAACCTTTTATTATTTATTTTTATTTTTCTTAAATAATAATTATTCATGATTTTTATTTTTCGCTTAGATTAATGATTATTTTTTTTTTCGATCAGAGAATAATGATCATTTTGTGATTTTTTTTCGATCCGAGAATAATAAAATAATAAGGAAATAATCAGTAAACTTTTTGTCTTTTATGGCAGCTCAATTTTTGTGACAGATATTTTTGAGCAAAAAAAAATAATCAGTAAGTAAATAATCAGTAAACTTTTTAATCAAGCTTTCTTAGATTTTTGTAAGTGATATTTTTAAGCAGAAAAAAAATAAATAATTTTTCATGATTTTTATTTTAATAAAAAAGATTATTTTGTAATTTGTTTTTCGATCAGATTTTTATTCTTTCGCTCAGAGAATAATCATTATTTTATGGTTTTTAAAACTAAAGTCAGAACAATAATCATTATTTACGGTCCCTAGTAAAAACATCTCGGTAAACAATAATACAAACTTTCACTAAACTGAAATGTAAATCATCTTCGACTCCGCCCGAGGTTAACTTTTCTTCTTTTATTTATCACAATAAAGTAAGTTATGCCAGAAGTAGACTTTCCTATTTTTGCCTTTAATCAAGTTGTACAATTATCTTTTTGAGCTTAAAAAACTGGTAAAATGAATATTAAATTTTATTTAATTTAATTGAAAACTTTTAAATTTATCATAATTAAAAAACAATGCTCGGACTTGACGGCCCCCAAAAAATCGTCCATTTAAATCTACAACAGCTACAAAGATAAAGAAAATTATAAACAATAATTTTTTGTTTGATGTTTGAAAATAATTGTTTGAATTTATATTTTACCTTTGATAGCGCTCTCAATTCGTTTAAATTCCACAAAAATTTTGACTGCGTCCTCTGGCTCTGTGCCGAATGCCTCGTGTATTATAACGCTATTTACTTCCCCGTACTTTGTGTGGCACTCGTCTTTTACCTCCGGTTCTAATTCTTCGTCTACGTCACCTGGACCTACCATGTTTCGAAGAAGGACGACTTTGCTTGGTGACTTCATGATTTCAGTAATACTTGGCTCTGTATCATTGCTGGTCGCACCCGTCAATGGTATTTGGAGGTTGGGACTAACCCAACCGGGCGGAGTAACAGTAGCAGGAGGTGACATTATTGATGGAGGCAGGAATACATCTTTTTCGTGTATGATTCTGCCACCTCGTTTTGAAGTCTTTTCTACTTGAAGTGCTATAGACATACCCTGCTCGGATTTTCCTAGCCCTTGACCATCTTTAAAGCCGTATTTAGCCATAATCTTTGCAGCAACAGAACTAGCTGAATATGGTATGGTAACGCTAGATGATCCATCTCCGTTTTCAATAGATATTTCTTGTAGCGACGGTGGCGGCGCAATGGCTGCACCACCTCCAAGTTTAGCTACAGAACCTGGCAAAGGGGGACTGTACCTTTCTTCATCGGATTGTCTCAGACCAAATGCGTTTAATTTCATGGATGTTGGCGAACTTTCGTCTTTCTGTGCATCCCGTCGGCCGTTGCGGTTTCGCTTTCGTTCCCTGTCTCTGTCACGATCTTCTCTATTTCCTGTAGCACTGCTCCGCGATTTTTCGATACTTTTTGACTTTTCTTTAAGCTTTTCATACTCATTAGGCCACTGCGGATCGTATTCATCAACAAAGTCCCAATCGTCCTTAGATGCATTATTTATCAATGGTAAAGCCAAAGCTGTGCCCGTAATAACGGGTTTAACACACGCATTTGTCATAAAATGCACTAATTCTGCTTCAACTGGTCGTTTAGCCCTAAGACTTACAGCAGGCGTCATTAGCTGTAAAAAGTTATAGAATTTACGGATAGTTAAAAAAAATGATTATACTATACTAACTTACAGGTTTTTTGATAGGTTGAGCTTTTTTTACGGCAAGCTGTGTCTGCAACATTTTAATTCCTGATGACCAGCCATCTATGTGGCTAGATCGAGGCTTTGTATCAATATCGTCATACAAATCCATTTAGTTAAAATCTTACTTAGGAATAAATGAATAGAAATGTGAAAAATATTATATTGAATAAAGGTTGGCAAATTTTTACAATAACAAAAGAAAATTGGGGAAGATAAAAAATAAAATAAGGTATAGTACCATAATTCATAGCAAGTACTTTGAAAGGCCATTCATAAACAAAACAAAAAAATGGAATATAAATTTATAAACTTTTTTTCTCTATTTTAGGCAGTAAACATAGAGCAGATGAGGTATCAGAGGCCATGGTTTACGAAGATTGGTTTATCAAGGACGGCTTAAAAGGAAAAGGCTTATCATACTATTCATAAACAAATTGCCTTTTATTAAAACAAAATTGGTAAATTGAATTCTACCATATAGTTTTGGCTACTTAAATATTTCTTTCTTTTTTTCTTTCTAAAATATGTAAGTGTTTAAATAATATTAATATTACCAATACGTTACTTGTTATGGGGGAACTTTTTGGAAACTGGAGAAAACCAAAAATATAAATATAAGCAATTTATCGATAATATAAAGCGATTTTTGTACATAATGTACGATATTTACATTGTACATTGTACAAAATATAACGACTTTTTATAGGCTATTCCCACTGAGTCACCATATGTGAAACAGTTAGAATATTTGACACTTGTAAAACAACGATATACCACTGAGAACAACCACCATCCCTCATCCAACATGCACTTAAAAACTGATCTAAAATGTCAAATCAATAATAATGTTGTCCAAAAGTGTGCAACGCAGTAAAGGAGACATCTCCGACCCTATAAAGTATATATATTCTTGATCAGGATCACCTCCTGAGTTGATATGAGCATGTCCGTCTGTCTGTTTCTACGCGAACTAGACTCTCAGTTTAAAAGCTACCGTCTTGAAACTTTGCAAACACCCTTCTTTCTTTTGCACGCAGTATATAAGTCGGAACGGCCCGGATCGGCCGACTATCTCCTATAGCTGCCATATAACTGATTGATCGGAAATGGTATAACTTTGGAGATTTAAGAGTTAGAGAGTTCAAATTTGACACGAGAGCTATTATTCGCAAAACATTACGACATTACGATCTAACTGTCAAATCAATAATAACTTTTGTGAAAAAAAATTTTTTTGTGGACCTAGCTTGGTCCATGTTGGTCATATCATCTAATTTTGTCATACATCTACATATAAAGACACAATCGATCCCCAGGAGTACTGGTCGAAGCTCATACTTATTGTGTGTTAACATAATGTGTGATGACCAAAAGTCTTACTTGATGTATTCGAGTACCAGGGTGATTATTTCAATTTATTTTATAAGAGTTTTATTTCGAAGCACAACTCTAGTAATATTTATTTTAAATTTCAAAATACCACAATTAAAACCATTATTTACAGAGAAAATAGTTTATTAGTGTTAGACCATCTCAGTTATACAGTGAAGTAGAGCTCTTCGACCCAGTGTTGCCATATTTTTTTGCACATAAACACTAGATTATTGTTAGAAAAAATATAATAAAAAGCTCAAAAACTTAGTTTGCAAATAATTTTTAACCTTTATTTTTTCTTGTGTTCTTTTTACTCCTTCTGAGAGCAAGAGACTTACTTTCTTTTGATTTTGGTTTTCGTTTGAGTTTTTTACGTTAAGAGTTTCGTAAGATTTCCTTCTACTGAGCATCGCTCAATGAGAGATATGATTGACGCTCGCATTAAGGGATCGATTGACCAAAAAAGTCAATCCAAAAAGTCTTTCAACACTTTATATCAGTGGTCGGCACGGCCTTATCCCGAGGGCATAGGAAATTTCTCTGCCAGAGCTCTGCCACACACACACACCGTATAAATGTGTGATGCTATTCGTTACTAACACTAATGCGTTAAAATCATATCAATGTATTGGGGTGCCGACCACTGCTTTATATCCTATTTGATGCACATTGGTACAATGTGTAACTTTTTGAACTAAAGAAAAGAAAGGAAAGCTAA
The DNA here is from genome assembly GCF_030179905.1 of Drosophila bipectinata. Classification (NCBI taxonomy): domain Eukaryota; kingdom Metazoa; phylum Arthropoda; class Insecta; order Diptera; family Drosophilidae; genus Drosophila; species Drosophila bipectinata. The sequence goes on along the minus strand of NC_091736.1, from coordinate 23,456,632 downwards.
CTTTGGGCGGAGCACAAATTTATAAACCCCTGTAGTTAGAATCAGATATATATCGCAAGCATCGGATATAGTTGTCCGATCCTTATAAGAATATCATTATATAACCCATTTATTACAATAAAAAATATAAAAAAGAAAATCCCAAGCTTCTATCTTCAAAAATACGAAAGTTGGTATATCTACCAAATACAATGGTATTATCCGATCGTTCAGTTATCGTTATGAAATTTGGTAGCTCGAATCATATGACCAAAAATAGAATCTGAACTAAGTTCCAGCTTTCTATCTTAAAAAACACGAAAGTTGGGTCATTTTCGATAGTTCAGTTAAAAGGCAGCCATATAGTCGGCCGATCCTTATGAAATTTGGTATATCGTATTAGTTTTCCAAAAATAACATTCGTGCGAAATCTCTAAACGGATATATATCGCAGACATTGGATATAGTTGGCCGAATCCTTAGGAGAATATTACAATAAAACCAATTTATTACAATACACAATTAAAAAAAAAAAGGTCCCAAACTTCTATCTTCAAAAATATCAAAGTTGACATATTTACCAAATACCATTTTCAATCGTTAAGTTTTATGGCCTATATAATATATATTCGGCCGATCGTTATGTAATTGGGTGATATTGTTAAAAAAATAACTTTATCTTTAATGTTATATTACCTTAGAAGTCAAAACCGACCTTTTATAAATAATATACGTTTTAAAATGAAACCACTGCTTATATTCACTAAAATTTTTTTTATACAAGCAACATTGGCCAATGTTGTTTTGCCCATTTTTGTTTTCTAGAAGAACTAGTTTTTTTTTTCATTTATTTTGGTTAATACAAATTTCCTGGTATTTCCAGTACATCCTTTTTTTCACATACAGCAACTTGCCCATATCCAATATCTAACAGTTGCTTCGGGAAAGTTTCGGCGTCTGGATCCCGAAGAATTTTAATGCGCATATTCTTCGCCAGTTGTACTTTTCCAACGTTACGCCACAGTCGCGATGATTTTAAGCAAGCATTAATTTAATTAGCGTAATGCTTGCTTAAACGTGGATTAACGCAACGTGGATTAACGCAAATTATTTATGAAATTATAATATTAATTAATTATTAATATTAATGAAATAATCTGAAAGGAGTACCAAAGAGCCGCCAAATAGTTAATCATTGTTCTTTATATACCTCAATGTCCTATCCAATGGCCAATGCAATGCCATTTTTGATCGTATCTTAACCAAGAATCGTATCGGCAAGAAGTAGCGAAATAAGAAATTTTTTTCCAATTCCACCTGGTGCATGAAAAAAAAAATCCTCCTCGTCTTGCCGCATCTGCGAGCATAATGCGGTCGTAAATAATTTTTTGGTCGTCAAGAAGTAGTGGAACATTGCGACTAACAATGCCTGTCATTTCTACAGTCCACTGCCACCACATTTTCTCTCTGCAAAGGAAACTGCCCTCCAGTTAACCTCAACGGCTCCCCAATCCCACAGGAAGACAATCCCTATTACCGTGGATTCACCCTAGACAGGAGGCTCACCTGGAGGCCCCATCTGATTAAGAAGAGGAAACAGGCTGATCAAAGACTTCGATCATTCTACTGGCTCATGGGTAGGAGATCGAAGCTGAGAACTTCCACAAAACTTCTCATCTACAAGGCAATAATACGCCCAATCTGGACGTACGGCATACAGCACTGGAGCACTGCCAGCAAGTCCGAACTTACAAACGTTCGAAACGTTCGATAGAGCCCTTCAAATCGCCACTGGGGCCCACGTCTATCATGACAATCGCACCATCTCCGAGGTTCTCAATTTTTCTTAGGTCAAGGACGAGATCTAAAAAAGCAGCGCACGTTACATGCAGAGGCTTCATAATCACCCGAACCTGTTGGCCAGCTCCCTGCTGGACAACAGCGAGCAGCCCAGAAGACTAAAAAAGACACACCCGCTGGACCTCCCCTTACTACTCTTACTCTTACCCTTACTAATTTATTTCTACCATATTAATATGTAAAATTATCTATAAGTGAAGTTTATGTGATAACATTTAATGGTTGTCCCTAAAGGACAGTTTTAAATAAATGTTATCCTGCTATTACAAAAAAAAAAATTTCTACAGTATCGTACTGTTGTTCAAGATTCATATCTGTGTTGAGTTAAAACGATGTAATATGGAAGCATGAATTGAATGTTCAAATTGACTTCAAGGAACAGGATCTGTACCGAGAAGTAAAAAACGCAATGTTTCTGGCGGTGTTTCAATTTCGAGTAGTTGTACTTTTCCTGATGAGCAACATCTCCCAACTGGCTCATTTTTAAATTTGAGTGCATGTTTACTAAAAAGTATTTTAAGTAAAAAGTTGGAAAAGTACTCATAAAGTACCAATAATCACTTTTGGTAGAGCAGAATATTTAACATCAGGTTCGTACTGGAATGCTAGTCGAAGAAATGGCCCTAATGTAAATGCTCGATTAACTTGTGGCCTTTGTTGGTCAATTTTTCTTCTGTTACCTCTGAATCTGTGCGTTTCGTTGCAGTTGTCTCCTAAAAAAAGGAGTATCTAAAAATCTCCTCAAGGAATTTTCTGGGAAGTTTTTTTCACAAATATCCCTGAAAAACTCCAATAAAATAAAGCGCATAAAAAAGTTGTATGAAAAATACCCAATATCTCTACGTCATCGAAATCAAATATGTACAAAAACTCCTCAACAATTTTCATATACGGTCGCATATGGAATGGGTCCTGCCGACCGCTGCTTTAAATATAAAAAAATACTGTTCTTGGGTTCCATTTTCGACCATTTCACATCGACGCTATTTTGGCGCCAATAGCACCAAGCTAAGTATAAACTATTTGTTATCGCATATAGTAATTTTTGTTAATGAACTATCGATGTTTCGGCTGTATATACTTAGACCAATAAATAATTTATTAAATATTTTCCAATATATGGCAAATTTGCGCTCACCAAAATAAATAAATATGTTGATATTCTCGCCTTAGAAGACAATATATTTTTTAATTTATTCAACTTTGTAACAGTTGTCTTAATTTTTATATTGAGTAGAGGCGATGCGAAAAGAGGCAAAAGAAACATTCAATCTGATTAAGATCGGTTTAGGAGATGTCGGCATCACTGACAAATTTCCAACTTTAATACCTATACTTAAAGAAAATTTTTAACAATTAAACAAAAAAACATCGCGAAAAACATACAAAACGGATTTTCTGCTATTATATTTTGTGTGGCTAAATTTTGTGTCACTCCAAAGCTTCGGCGTGTGTGAAGAACTGCGCACGTCGTTTACAATGTCTAGCATTACCTTGCCCATGTTAACACATGGAGGTGCAAATGAGGGAATAACTGAAAATGTTAACAATGACATGCGCACTGGAACTCTAACTCATCTGATGGAACAGCACAATATACCAAGAGAGGAATTATTAATAATGTCAAATGATGAGAACGGCTTTATGTCGAGTGGAGCAGAACAATTACGGCACCAAGGTAGTCGATTACAGACCTCACGTTTCATTTGTCTTCGGTGTTGCGGAAACTTCCTTACTTGTTTAGTGCGGCTGCGAAGTACTCCCGAAGAACAGGAGCAACGCTACAAGTCCAAAGAAATTGATCGATTTCTAGAAAAAGAAAGGCATACGTTTCGACGCCAAGTAAGTTTTTATTTGATGATCGCCAAGTTTTGATTAACCTTTTTTAATTAGCAAAAACTTAAAATTTTTTGTAATTCGCAGCTGTAAGTAATTGGGGAGGTCCCGAAGTTGATTCACCCTTGTAGTTAGAATCAGAAATATATTGCAAATATGAGATATTGGCTGGCTGACCCTTTTGAGAATTGAATTTTAGAATTTTTATTTTTTAACTTTTAATAAAGAGAATTGAGAATTTTATTATTTATTATTTAACAAAATAACAATACAAAATGTACATAAAAGAATACAAAATTAAAAAAAAAATTCAAATCTTCTACCTTCAAAAAAAAAACTAAAAATGGGCAATAGAATTTATATAACTCATTCATATGAGGTATTTATATAACTTTAAAAACACCAAACGGACTATAAGGACTATAAGTCTGTGCCAAGTTTCAACCCGATAGTCGGAGGGGTGGTCTCCAGAGGTCCTTTGATATTCGATGCCTTTGAAAATCACAGTGGCTTCCAGCCAGCTCTCCATTTTTGCTGCCTGTTTTAATCGATTATGTCAGTTCAGGAGGTGAGGTCTTTAGCAGAGCTGAGTTTCTGCACTGAACGCATCACTGCGTGCACTGGGTATGAAATTATTTATGTAGTTTGTTAAAAAATGTATCTCTTTTCCATTTAATGAAAAAATGACCTTCCCTTTAAAGATTTTTCTTTCTCGGTAAAGCTGAAAGTATAATTCTATTTTTTGCCATTGTACATACTTCTAACTTATCTACGCTACTTTTATGGTATGGCGACGATATTATACTATACCATAGTAAAATATTTTTATGTTAGCATGAATGTAATTTTTCAAAGTGTACATGAGGCAAAGTGGCATAGGCCATAGACCGCAAGTTGCCGACGACGGACGTCCAACACCTCACAACACTTTTCTCGGATATATTCTTGGAATAGATAGACCCAAAAATTGATCCAAAAACAAATCAACCAAAAAAAATGGTATAAACTTTAATGTTTTAGATTTTGACTTGCAGGTGAAAATTAGCTTTAATTAAGGGGTTATATACAGTTGTAATATATGAAAAAATCGATTTTTTCTTTTTCGATCATATTCTTTAAGTATATTCTTTTGGGAATACTCTCACAAAAATTCAAAACGATCGGAGCATTAGAACCGAAGCTGTAGCTATTTATAGCGCACTATCTGCATATAAAACTTGAACAAACTTGAAACTTTAAACGCGATTATCTCAGAATCTTATTTTTGGGAAATTACCTTTGCGGTGGACACGATTACTAAAAAACTACTAATCCGATCAACACCAAATTTTGACCACTTATTTATTATGATATTAGCTAATCCGTGAACGGGGGATTTTCAATTTTTTTGAAAACTCCTTTTTTAAAGCATAAAAATCGAAAATCTTATACCTTGAAAAAGTACATTTTTTGTTAAAAACGTCGCCATTTTTTGTTTAATCAAAATTTTTAAAAATCCCTCGTTCACGGACTAGACAATACAATATACTAACTAAACTTTTTTGAATTTTGGATTTCGGATGAACCGTTTTCGAGAAATCATGTCCACCGCAAGACACCATCGAAAAAAGACGATCCGGGAATTCGGCTATAGCATTTTTGTTATGTAATATTTTTTTATGAAAAAATTTAAGTACCCAGAAACATGTACTAAACAACGTCGGTAAAACATTTTTCATAAATATTTTCTATGGTGTCAAAAAAAAATCGATAATAATCCATATTTTTGCGCGGTACAACTGTATATAATATAACCCCTTAACTTTGATATGGTTTTAACTTTGATATATAGTTACAGCATAACCATAATGTATATGTATATTATGTAGTCAAAGCAATTTTTTGGGTCTCAAATAATTCCATATGTAGAAAACCAAATTTTGTATGCAAACCACGTGCCAATGGTTATAAAAAGGAGATATTAAAAAACAAAACGTGAGTTTTAGGTAAAGTAATTGGTATATTGATTTTGTACTGTGATGTCCACAGCTAATATCGTAGACTCTAATATCTATTTATACCCACCAAAAATACTATAAAGAGAAACGAGAATAATAGGTATGTTTGGGGGGTGTGTGTGTGAACTACTTTTTAGGCTAAGCAACGCGTAAAGATAACCGTATTATACAAAATAAAAAAAAGTTCATTTTCGTATTAATCTGTGGAAACGAATCTGCAATGTTCAAGGGTATATTGTAGTCGTGTAAATGTATGTATGTAAAACAGAGAAGGAATCATCTCCAACACCATGAATTATACCTATATATTATTGAACAGTATCCACAGCCGAGTCAATATAGCCTTGTCCGTCCGTCTGTCCGTATTAACGCGTAGATCTTAGCGACTATAAAAGATAGGATTTGGCATGAAGACTCCTATATTGCCCAAGCAGTCACGTTTGCTTTAAATTTTTGCCACGCCCCTTCCCCCCCGCAATACTATATAAATATATAACTATAAATATAGTTAATACTATATAAATATAGTTTGCCACCTGTTTGCCTCTGTCTTTTATGTAACATTTCGTTTTTTTATTAAAAGAACGATACAACATTTTTTTTTGTTTTATATTTGAAAATGCGTGGGTTTCCGATACAAGATGATGAGAGACGTCAGACGCCAACGATCTTCGTATGCTCAGTCACTGTTCCATTTTATTGAAGCTCTTTTAGTAAACCACATTTTTTGTTTTTTGGTCTGACGTTAATACGAACAAAGCAGATGGTTTTCCAACTCGTGAGCATGCAACGTCTAACGTCAACGTCATCCATGTGAAAAACAATGATTTTCTAAATTTATGCCGCAAACACTAAACAATTGGCCTTGTGACTAGTTAATTGTTATTGCGAACGCAAGGGGAACTGAAAATTGCAATCGTTTGAAGTCAAATTGAAGATTATTCGGATTCGGATTCAAGAGCTAATTGAGAGTGTACAAATCGGCAAAAGTCGTTGGTAAGAGTAATTAATCCAGATCGGGCATCAACTGGGACTTTTCCATTTCCAACAGCTAACAATCGTTTTGAAAATTGTGCAGCACTTTGATTATTTTGAAGTTCCACTCTCATATTTGTGGTTAGCGATAATGTTTTCACGTTAAGCATAGTATTGAGTTGACGAAAATCCGCTGTTGAAATTCTGATAGCGATTTTGCACTTTATTCGGCTGCCAAGGTAGTGTGACCAAAACAATGAAGAAATAAGGTAATACTGAACAGCTGTTGTTTGTAAACAAAAAACAAATAAGCAAAAATGAATTCAAAACGATTAGATGTTGGTGTTTTGTTTATGTATTTCGCCGCTAAGGAGCTGATTAAGAAATAGAAAACTGGGTCAAAATCAAAATCCAAATCAATTACAAATCATTTCAATGCCATTTTATGGCATTAAAATGCCCCTTGTGGGTCAAATCCCATATTATGGGCTTCGTCTTGACCGCAGAAATTAATTTTAATTTGTCCTGGCTCGTCATAAATTTTCGGGCCGACTATTTTTTTGTTTGGTCACATGAAATCAGCAGAGAACAATGAGTAGCTGTCAAACAATGTTTTACGTGTTTTACCAATAAAATATTGGTTTATAGCAGTGGTCGGCACGGCCCTATCCCGAGGGCATAGGAAATTTCTCTGCCCGAGTTCTGCCACACACACAGTATTAATGTGTGAAACATCATGCTCACAGCCTACTTTCTGCTATTCGTTACTAACACTAATGCGTTTAAATCATATCAATGTATTGGGGTGCCGACCACTGGTTTATAGTATAGTATGTTAAACCTTGCGCAACCTGAGACCGTTCCAACGAATGCAAAACCGTATAATCGGTTCGTGCTTTCTGGAGTTATAGCGTCATACAGGAAAACCCGAAACTCTTGAAACTTTGCACACACCCTTCTTTCCTTTGCACGCAGTATATAAGTCGGAACGCCGGGGATCGGCCGACTATATCCTATAGCTGCCATTTTACTGATTGATCGGAAATGGTATAACTTCGGTGTATTTAGAGTTGGAGAGTTCAGAATATGAATTTTAAATGAGAGCTATTCTTGGCAAAATAATACATGCTAAATTTCATAACGATCGGGCGACTATATCTTATAGCTGCCAAAACATAAGTAACATAAGTTGTTACTTATGTTACTTGCTGCCAAAACAACATAAACATAAGTTTATCAACAATATCGGGTTTCAGGCGAGTCCTGCGGTCAGAAATGATTTGCCCAGCTTTGCTTAAGGCCCTTTCTGACACGCAGAAAGGTACTTTTCCTTAGGTTTTCCTCTTGAAATTGACATTACAAAAACATTGATAATATAAAAGAATCATCGATGTTTTCGAAAATTTAAAAAACATCGATGCATTTGATGCGGTTTGGTAACAAATTCTAGCGGCAACTGTTTTAAAGAACCAAAAAATTAAAGGAAATCTCACAAAAAATATCACAAAAAACCAAATGCATAACAAGTGCGTAAAAAAAAGGTAACAAAAAGGTCAATAAGCTGCTTTCGTGTTTCACACTCCCCAAAAAATTATTCCATCGTTAGAGTATTCATGCACAAGCCTTACAATAAAACAAGAAAAACTTAAAAGCAATCGGCGTTTTTAGTGACTCCGACTGAAATATACCCTGTTCCTATCTCAGTACAGGGTGACAATAAAGAACTCGCACAAACATTTTTGATCATAACTTTTTAAGGAACTGTATTTGAGAAAAAATTCAGATACACAACTTTTAAATAGGTGTTGTGTTAACACATATTCAGCCGGTTTCAAAGTGGCTTCCTTGGGCTGCGATGCAGAGCCCTAAACGTTTCTGGAAATTTAGCGCAATGGGCCGCACGTCTTCTTCCGATAATCGATCCCATTCTCGGAGCAATGATTGCTTCAGCGCCTCCAAACTTATGTGGCGTTTAACACATGCCCTGGACTCCATCGGATTAAGATCTGGCGAGTAAGGGTGCCATTCAATGGATGTGATAAAGTGCGGAAAATTGGCTTTGCACCAGTCCTGACTCAATTTGGCTCTATGGGCTGAATCCTGTTGAAACGTCCACTCCGTATCACCGAAGTGCTGCTGGGCCCAAGGAAGCACAACAGTTTCCAAAATGTCCCGGTGGTACACTTCCTGATTGATTTTGACCCCTTGATCGATGAAAACAAGGGGTGTTTTACCGGTGGCGCATATTTCTCCCCAAACCATTAAAGACTGCTCACATTAATGGCGCTCGATTATTGCAGAGGTACCTGGAGCTTCAGCCGACCAGCTTCTGTCATTTTGGTGATTGTGCGCCTGTTGGATGGTGAATACCTTCTCGTCCGTGAAGAGAATACGCTCCCATTTTTTACTTGCGGCCCGACGCTTTAGCTGACGGCATCTTTGGAGTCTCACGCGCTTATTGTCATCCGTAAGAAGATGCACTTTTAGGAGCTTGTAGGGCTTGAGATTAAGTTAATTTTTTGCAATCAACCGAACACTTTCTCGATTCTCTCCGATTTCACGGGCTATTTTTGTGACCGAGACTATGCAATTCCGAGTGATCCTTTTTTCACGATCTTGCGAATTCTAAAAGTGTTAGCGGTGCATTGTCTGCCTCGTCTGGGACGGTCGACTTCATGTCCAAGCTCATTAAATCGCCGGATAGCGTCAGAGACCGTTTGATTTGGTATTCCAAGCAAACGAACAATGTCGCATTAGCGATTTCCTTGTTGAAACAGTTTTAAAATTGCACAACGATTGTTAGACATCCCGAAACAAATATCAAATTGATGAGAATCACACAAATGTAAAAATATTTGTTTCAGAAAAGTACAAGCTATCGATAAATGCATTTATTTAAGGGGTTATATACAGTTTTACCGCGCAAAAATATGGAATTTATAGATTTTTTTTTTGACACCATAGAAAATATTTATGAAAAATGTTTTACCAACGTTGTTTAGTACATGTTTCTGGGTACTTAATTAAATTTTTTCATAAAACAAGAAAGGAAAGCTAACTTCGGGCGGAGCCGAAGTTGATTTACCCTTGCAGTTCTTAGTTAAAAAAAATGTTCTGCGAAGAACAAATTCATCGCTACAGGTCGACCATTTTGGCAGAAACAAAAACAAGAATGAATTTCTTGCAGTGAAAAGTTTTCGGCACTCCAACAACAAAATTCATTCGGATTAGTACGATTGAGGAGAATAGGGAAAACACGAAAAATTGTTATTGTAACTGCCCTTTGCTTATGATGGGACCAACGATGCTTATGGCGTGAGCAACGAATCTTATGGCGTGAGCAGACTCACACCACTCGGTAGGCATGAGCATTTGCAAAAACAAATGAGCAGCAAGAGCAATGGGGTGAGCACCCCTGATCTAGTCCGTGAACGAGGGATTTTTAAAAATTTTGATTAAAAAAAAAATGCGACGTTTTTAACAACAAATGTACTTTTTCAAGGTATAGGATTTTCGTTTTTTGTGCTTTAAAAAAGGAGTTTTCACAAATTGAAAATCCCTCGTTCACGGACTAGCTAATATCATAATAAATAAGTGGTCAAAATTTGGCGTTGATCGGATTAGTAGTTTTTTAGTAATCGTGTCCACCGCAAAGGTAATTTCCCAAAAATAAGATTCTGAGATAATCGCGTTTAAAGTTTCAAGTTTGTTCAAGTTTTATATGCAGATAGTGCGCTATAAATAGCTACAGCTTCGGTTCTAATGCTCCGATCGTTTTGAATTTTTGTGAGAGTATTCCCAATAGAATATACTTAAAGAATATGCAATAAAAAAATTTTTCATATATCACATTTTCATATTTTTCATATATCACAACTGTATATAAACCCTTAAGGGATGCATCATAACACATTTATAATAGATTGCTTCAAAGTTTGTCCGGGTTATTTATTGTCACCCTGTATATTGATTTTTAATGATTTGTAAAAATATATATATATATATGGTATAACAACTTTTTACTACTAACTCTTAATGTTATTCCGAAATAAATTTAAAATGTATGCTGAAATATTAAAAAATATAATATAAAAAATAATATAATTTCTTTCGTCATTTAACCCAATAATGAATACCCGAATTTTCTCAGGGTAGCAAGCATGAAAAGTTAGAAAAATCAAAATTTGTGTGCGCTGGCTTCGAACCGAAATCCCACGCACACATGTATGTGAATGTGTGACACGCATACATACAAAGATCAATCGAAGCGCAGACCAACATTCTACGTCGCGCTCCTTTCAGAGACTGAAAAACAGAAAGTATTCAATGAGATCATGAGCGTAAGATGAACGAACGATGAGCGTAAGATGAACGAACGATGAGCGTAAGAAAGAGAGTAAAATCTCGCTCTGGAGTCTGTCGCAAGAAATTTTTGCGTCCATTTCGTTGGTGGTCTGGGTTCATGGGTAGTCTATATGCTGTATGGTTAGTGATACTGCATACGTAAGGATGATCTAAAAATTTATGGTCTTGTGTGGGAGAAGCGGGATTCTATATTTTCTTCTTTCTCTCTTCGAGATTTGCGCATGTGCATCCTGCCTTTACTAGCCCGGGCTTTTCTTTTGTATGTGTACATAAACTCCTTGTCGCTGTTTTTTCTTTATTTTCCATGGGTAGTTATTTTGAGAATGCAATAGCCGACAAGCACTAGGACACTGCTTAATTGCTTCTCAATGCAATGGTCGTGAGGGCCCTATTCCAGGGGCATAGCAAATTTCTCTTCCCGAATTCTGCCGCACACACACACAGTATAAACCAATGGTACCCAAAACCTTATCCTATGGGGTTGGAAAATTTCTCTGGCCGGCCTCTGACTGCACATCGACACTTTTAACACTGCACTATGGGCGATTTTTCATAATGGGCGGCATAAAGTCATAAAATTAATGGTGAAATATTAGGGAAAAGTTTTTTTTTAGCTGAAAAACAATTTTTTTTTTATCGGTTGGCAACTCTTTTTGTGGCAGCCCTTCAAAATTAGCTAATCTGTTGAAGCTCGCAATTATATAAATTGGCACGAAAAATTTCATCCTGTTGAAAGTGCTTAAATTATTGTTGGTTTCGTTTAAGGGGACCCCCCCCCCCATTCTCGATTTTAAATTTTGACGATTTTCAAGGGGCTGGCAAATGAACATTAATTATTTTTTAGGGTTGTAACTGTGCATACATATATTAACATATAAAAAGGAAGAAAACCATTACAAAAATTTTTTTTTTTTTATTTTGTTGTTGTTGTTTTTTGTTATCAAAGAAAAGCCCTTCTTTTTGGCGGCGCATGTGATTTCCTCTCACTAGAACATCTGAAACCAAAAACGGGATTGGAAAGAGTTCATGTTTGGTTCTCGTATGAACTAGGATTATTAACATTGCTCAAAAATTAACAAAATGGCGGACCTTTAAAAATTATTTTAATTATTTTAGCCACAAATCAAGCTGAAAAGTAAAGAAGATCTTCACCGATTTGATTTATCCTAGTTCATACCAGAGCTATATATGTATAGAATAACGTGTTAAAATTTGGAACCGATTGGATTAATAGTTTTTCAGTAACCTCATGCGCCAGTCGTAAAAACATTGTTTCGAGAAAAGCGCGTTTAAAGTTTTGAGACGGCTCTCGCCGTCACCTGAGGCTACCACCATAAATCGGCTATATCTTCAAGAGTTTTTGAGATTTTCACATGAAATTTTCAGGGAACATTCTTGAATAGTTATTAGTTCGAACAAAATAAAAATAAAAAAATTTTTGTAATGGTTTTCTTCCTTTTTATATGTTAATATATTATATATATATATATATAATACGATTTAAATAACACGATTTTTTGAAACCGAGAATGGGGGGGGGTCCCCTTAAATTAATAAGTGTAATATGGATAGCAAATCTCAAGGTATTTAGAATCTTTTATTTACGTTAAATGTGTATAAATGTTCGTGGTGTTTTTAATGTCCGGTGTTATTGTTGATTGCATTTTTAGTAAAAATATAACAATTTTAATTGTGTTCCGTGGAGTATTTCTTGAAAAGTGCATATCAAAACATGCAACTAAAAATGGCAAGTTACTAACGAATGTGTCTAGTTTATTGTAGTAATCATGTCTTTTGCTCCTTTTTGTTCCTTTAAAAAAAAATTCACTTGAAGTTTCCTTTACGTTTAACAACAACACGCCTGTTGATATTTGGAACAACAACAATCGCAATGCTGATGCTGTCACAGCGTACATAATGGAAGAAATAAATGAAGATAATTTGAACAAATCAAACATACAGCAAATTAAGGCAATAGTGAGCAATTTTGAATATTATATAAAACGATACTTGCGCAAATACAATCGAAATCTTGAGCGATTCAAGTCAATTCACACAGAAGGGTTTGCAAAATGTATGGAAATAAAAATTGATGTGGAGGATACTGCTCGAAGCATCGAAGACTAGGTGGTGACTCGAAGGTGACTACGAAGGCAAATGACACCAGAAGTTGCCTAGTTGCCTAATCTAGAAAAAATTCTAGATTAAGTAATGTGGCTGACGTTTTTTTTGAATAGACTCATCTCATAGACTCATTTTGGACTCATCTGATCCATTAATATCAAGCTACTATATAAATAAGAGGCTGCAAAATTTGAAAAAGAAACCGCTTCCAATAGAAGTTTAGAGAATCCAACATGAGATCTGAGTTCATACCATTTTTTTTTAATGATAAAGACACCGAATCAGACAACGAAAGCGATGACAAACATGAGAATTCTTTTGTTTTGAATGATGAAGATTATTAACTTTTTGTTTTTTTAAGGGGAGGTTCTTTTGGATTTTTTTTGAAAAAATATTTTTTTTTTTTTTTTAATAAAATGAAAGTTACATATGTGTAGAATATACGTGCCAAGGGATTTCGATACGACGCGTATTTCTTGAGCTAGAGCGTTTCAAACATACCCATGATAACAAGAAAGCTATGTAAAGGCAAAGTTTCTAAAAACATTAAACGCGTTTTTCTCGGAACCATGTTTTCAAACCTCTTGTCGCGCACAGGGCTCGTTCTATTGATCCGATTTCCTTCATTCAAAAAATTTTTAAAAGTACATACTTTTTTGTATGCCTTATACCTAAAATTGGCATAAAAAATTGTTTATTTATAATTTTTAAACGAGATCAAGGTAAAAAAAAAGAGAAAAAATGTCATGTTTTTTTAAACGTCCATGAAATTGGTTTATTTTTACCAAAATTAATTGTCGTTAGGTATAAGGCATAGGAAATTCCATCAATTTAAATAAATTATATACATTTTTAATTTAAGTTCACTACCAGCGCACAGTGGTTGCTCCCATAGGCCAAAAATAAAAAAATTGATAACGACAAAAATAATCGAAAAGTAAACAAATCGCCTCTAAAATGTCCAAGCTTCTTCATGACAAACCAGATTTGTCTAAAAATCTAACTGGATTTTCTAAAAAATGATTTGAAGATGCTCATTTGTAAAGCGCGGCTGCGCGCATCACGAATATTTCACAACTATACCGCACTTTGAAGTGGTCAGATCATTATTTACGTGTTCAAATTCAAATTATTTGTAATGGATTTTAAAGTTGAAGGTATTTTCTATAAAATGAGATATAATTTGATATATTAATAATAATTATTGTTATTATTATATTACTATGAACTAATACATGTTTTTTCCTATATTTTGAACGTATTTTTCATGTTTAGCTGAAGTTTTAGTAGTGATCCCACAAAATTCTACAATTCGTTTATATACCCATGTGTTTGTCGGTCTCTAAGGGTAACAAATGTGCAAAAATTTTTTGCCAAAATTTGCCTATGTGTCTAATATCGTAAAATACTAGTAAAAGTAAAGTAAAAATACTAGTAAAAATACTAACACCATCTTAACATGAAAGTTGGGCAATTTCCGTTTTTTCAGTTATATGGCAGCTATAGGATATAGTCGGCTGATCCTTATGAAATTTGGCATGTTGTATTATTTTGCCAAAAATAGCATTCGTACCAAATCAGAATTCTCTAGCTTTAAAAACACCGAAGTTATATCATTTCCGATCAATCAGTTATATGGCAGCTATAAGATATAGTCGGCTGATCCTTATGAAATTTGGTAGGTCGTGTTATTTTGTATATATATAAATATAGCATTCTTACAAAAATTGAACTCTCTTACTGTAAAAACACCCAAGTTATAGCATTTTCGATCAATCAGTTATATGGCAGCTATATGATATAGTTGCCCGATCTGGCTGATTTTAACATATTATTTTAGAATAAGAATATAAATATTTTGTGCCAAGTTTCCAGTCCCTACCTCAACTAGAAGTATTTTTGGCCGCTCTCTTCATACAAGCCGGACCACTGTGCAGCGGCCCTACACTCCACAAAGCAGAAAAATAGAGGTCTACGAGATCCGCCATTTTGAAGCCGCCATTTTGAATTTCCTGAATATTGAATATTTTTTTTACTCGTTAATCAACAACGAATCAAAAGTTCAAAAGCATAAGTTCGTATGTTTTTTCATTTTCCCACAATCCATTCTCAAAGTTTGCTTAATTTTCGGAAAAATCCAAAAGAATCCCTTAAGTTTGGAATATTGTTAAAACATGGTAAAATATTATTTTTCCTATTTTTATGCTTTGTTTTATAATAAAAATTGAAATTTTTGTACAAGTGGCGGAAAATAAAGGTGTGGTTAAATTGACTAAAAAAAATCCGAAATCAAACTAAAATATTGGTAACCCTTAAAAAAAAAAAATAAGCCCATAAGCTCCGCCAAAATCAATTAATCGCCCATAGTGCACTGTAAAACAGTGGTCGGCACCCCAAAAAATGGATTTGATTGTAACGCATTAGTATTAGTAACGAATAGCAAAAAGAAGGCTGTGAGCATGACGTTTCACACATTTATACTGTGTGTGTGTGGCAGAGCTCGGGCAGAGAAATTTCGTATGCCCTCGGGATAGGGCTTTGCCGACCACTGCTGTAAAACGACTGTGCATTTTAGTGTGCTTCCGGGAGAATTCTACATATTCGAACACAAAGGCAAGTCTAACATGTGATCGTATTAGTGTGGGCACCACTGCATTATGATTCAGACGACCCCTTAGATGGCCAACATTCCATTTTTAAAAGTTAGAACAATGAAGTTGTTTTTTTTCGAATCGTATTAGGACTGACCATTAATGATGCGAATGACATTTGCGAAATCCGAAGCTAAACTCTGTTACAGAGGCAGGCGGACATGAAAACTAAGTGGTAACGGCCAACAATATCGACAATACATATATCAATATCGGGAAAAAGCGTCAGGAGTTGGCAGCCCAACCACAGGGTGGATCGGGTATGATCCAACTAGTGTGGAAAAAGGCCGCAAAGCAGATGGATTTAAAGAGGTGGAGAAAAAAGTATTCGACAAATAAAATAGGGAATAAAAGTGTGGCAAAGGTAAAGAGAACTGGCCCGGGGACCATTGCGGAGCAGGTGTCGCATAGCACGAGCGAAAGAGCAAGGAGGAAAGGGGTAGGCGAATTCAGCGGATAGAGGGCCGAAATTAACCTTTTTCTCAAGGATCGCCCAAGCCCTAATTTTTTACGGCGTGTTCCCAAACACGTGAGCATAAAGCTAGCGGAGCCCGAAGGGCGTAGAAGAGTACAAATGCGGTACATTTCCTCGCGATAATCTTACTGCGGTAGCTTCAATCAGGCGGAGCAATTGAATCAAATTGCTACTTCCAAGCTCGGGGCCTAGAGCCCCAATTTCTTTGTAATTCGCACTATAATGTTCGCTTACGGGCAAGGCCTCGAACCCACACCCACCATCTCTCATTTTCTCTTATTATACCCTTGCAGAGGATATTTTAATTTTGTCCAAAAGTGTGCAACGCAGTGAAGGAGACATCTCCGACCCTATAAAGTATGTATATTCTTGATCAGGATCATCTCCTGAGTTTATTTATTTATTTATTATTAAAGATAGAGAAGTTTGCAAAACTAGACTAACTTAGTTGGTAAAGCGCTGGCAGCGAGGCCTTCGGATTTTAAGGTTACTGCTATTTAAGTCTATTATTTTATTTACATATTGTTCGTTGTAATTAGGCTACTTAGTTGGTAAATTTTGTTTATGTACGTTTTGGGTGTTATTAAATTTTGTGGTATAGGTTTGAAGTTTTTAAGAAAATGAAGATTTTTTCTAAATTATCAGTGTTAGTTCGTTAAGGGGTTATATACAGTTGTGATACATGAAAAAATCGATTTTTTTTTTATTGCATATTCTTTAAGTATATTCTATTGGGAATATTCTCACAAAAATTCATAACGATCGGAGCATTAGAACCGAAGCTGTAGCTATTTATAGCACACTATCTGCATATAAAACTTGAACAAACTTGAAACTTTAAACACGATTATCTCAGAATCTTTTTGCATGTCGATTTTGCTGTTTGGTCGGCTAGCTCATTGCCTGCTATGCCTATATGACCAGGGATCCACAGTATTTTAATTTTTGGGGCTAGTTTTGTAAGGAGTGATCTAATTTTGTTGGGGTAAAAATTGTTGTTATTTGTGTTTCTTATGGCGTCAATTGCTGAGAGAGAGAGTCAGAGCAGATCATGAACTTTCCCCTTGTGCATTTGACTTGGTCGATCGCTACTAATATGGCTATTATTTCTGCGGAGAGTACTGATGAATGGGGGGGTAGGATACCATATTTAATTTTTTTTTTATTATCAATCAATCAATAGTTATATTTAAAATCTGTCCGGAGATATGGATACCATATTTAATAATATGAGTATCTGTTGTGATAGCATATGATATAGTGGAGTTCATTTTTGATCCATCCGTAAATATGAATTTGTGTGTTTTATGGCTGTCTTTGGTATGTTCGTATAGTTTCATGTATGTATCTGGTGTTGTGGTTTGTTTCTTGTGCGCTCTAAATGTTGTGTCTATGAGGTTTGGGAGATCCCAAGGTGGCTGGTATTTGTGTAGTTTAACTGGTTCGTAGGGTAGGTTTAGTGCTTGACAGAGGTTTATTGTGCGGTCTATGGTTGATGTATTCTTTTTTGATTTTCTTTGTTTGACAAGTTTGTGTATTGGTGTATCTTTGGAAAATATAAGGTTTTTTGTGAGTTTGGCTGTTTGAAGGTCTCGTTTTTGTTCTAATGGGAGGATGTTGGCTTCGTATAGCAAGTTATTTATGGGTGTAGTTCGGTAGGCGCCAAGGGCTTGACGGATTGTGGTGTTAAAGGGGGTTTTTAATTTGTTAAGCACGCTTTTCGGAGCCTGTCCGTATAGAAACAGGCCATATTCGATTTTTGCTATGACTGTTGCTTTCGCGACGTGGAGTAGTGTTTGAGTGTTGCAATTGAATTTGAGATTGGAAAGGCATTTTATAATATTCAATTTTTGATGTAGTGATGGAAGAAGTGATTTTATGTGTGGGTCCCATTTGTATTTACTATTTATGGTTATCCCTAAGATTTTGAGTGCTGTTACTTGTTTTATTGGTGTATTGCTACAGCTTATGGTGCTAGTGCAATTTTGTTTTTGGCATATATGGAGGTGTTGGCATTTAGCTAAGGATAGAGATGCCCCTGAATATGAGCACCAGCTGCTTATGTCGTGTAAAAGGTTGTCTAGGTTAAAATTAAGGTGTTTGTTGTTTCTGAAGTTTATAATAAGGAAAAAGTCGTCGGCGTAAGCGTTAAATTTAATTTCTTTGTGTAGAGATATTACGTTTGAGAGTTTATTGTATGCGATGAGAAATAGGATTACCGATATAGGTGATCCTTGTGGGATACCGTTGGATAATGGGAGTGAATTCGACAAGTGCGGACCGACTCTGACTATTATTTTACGTTTGAGCATAACATTTTTGATTAATTTAGGGCCTGTTTTCCATTCCTGGAGTTGATCAATTATAGTGTGCACACCTACTCGATCAAAGGCTCTTGAAAAGTCAAGAGTGACGAGGGAGGTGTGCCTTTTCGACTTCGTTATGAGATGGTCTACGTATAGGAGACTATCCGAAGTCGATTTGCCTTTTTTGAAGCCGAATTGGTTTGTATTTAAAAGTTTGTTGTGGGTCACAAACCACCAAAGTCTTTTTGCTATGATTTTGTCCAGTGTTTTTGCTAAACAGCAATTGAGGAAAATGGGTCTGTACGAGGAAATGTTTGTTTTGTCGGTTTTTGGTTTAAGTATTGGTATGATTAAGCTTATTTTGTAGGCTTGAGGTATGTGGCTGTCGAAAATTTGATTAAAGAGGTTTTTAATTCTGTTTTTAGTGGTAAGGGAGCTGTTGCGTATCATTTCGTACGAAATTCTGTTTAATCCTGGAGTGGATCCTTTAAGTGTTTGTAGTGCTGCAATTAATTCAAGGTGACTTATGGGTTTGGCTGTTGAGGTCGGTGTATAATTGGTTGTGTTGATTTTATATTTGTTATTTCGGAATTCGTCTGAGAAGTTTAGGTCGCTTGAGAGCTCTGAGAAGTGTTGCGAGAAGGAGTTGGCTATTTCGAGAGTATCTGTTGTTGTAGTGATGTTTTTGGGATCATGTATGGCGTGGATTTGTTTGCTTGGGTTAAGACCGCAGAAGCGTCTTATGTTGCTCCATATTTTAGATGAAGGGGTTTCTGGTTGTATGGTGGATGTAAAGGATCTGGAAGCTTCGATTTTACTTTTTTTGATTTCGAACTTGTACTTGGCGTTTAAGCGTCTGTAGTTTATAATATTTGTAAGGTTTATGTTGCGATTAAGTGCTTTCCAAGCTAATTGTTTTTCTTTTTTTAGCTGTGGCAGTTTTTTGTTCCACCAGGGAACCTTGTAGGGCTTTGTATTTACTGAGGTTTGTGGGATGGAAATGTTTGCGCTATGTAATATAATTTTGTTAATTTGTGCGGCTTCTTTGTTGACGTTTGGTGAAGTGGGGAAAATTTCGTTATTTTTGTGTGTGAGAGTCTCGTATTGCTCCCAGTTTGCTTTTTTTAATATAAAAAATGGTTTTGAGAATTTGTTTATAGTGTTTGGAGGGAATAAAGAGATAACTATCGGAAAATGGTCGCTGCCATGGAGATCATTAAGTATTTCCCACTTGGCGTGTGGGGCTAGTGTTGCTGAGCAAAGTGAAAGGTCGATATGCGTGTATGTGTTGTGTGTTGTGAAATGTGTGGGGGATTTGTCATTTAGTAAGGTTAGCTGTGTGTTGTCAATAAATTGTTGTATTGTTTTTCCTCGAGAGTTAGCTTTCGGGGAACCCCAGGCAGGGTGCCATCCGTTAAAGTCTCCTAGAATTAGTGATGGTGTTTGGTTATTATACAAAGTGTCTTCAAGCATTTTGTTTGTGACAGTTCTGTTTGGGGCAATGTATGTTGTCTTTATGTGCATGTTCTTCTTGGATTTAATGTGTATTGCTAGAGATTCAAGGTCGTTTGGAATGTTTACTATAGAATATGGGATTGACTTGTGGACTAATAGCGCTACGCCGCCAAATCTATTGGTGGCTATGTTTGTTAGTAGAGTGTAATTTATTGGAGTTGGTATATTGTTAGTATATTGTATGTGAGTTTCTTGAAGTGTAATGATATGCGGAGAGTATTTTTTAATCAGGATAAGGAGATTATTATAGTTATTTGTATATCCTTGAATGTTCCATTGAATTAAAATTAGTGACATACTGGTAGTGTAAAAAGTTCTAGGGTTGAACCTGTGGAGATCTGTGGCTTTTAAACCTATTCGGTGTCGCTGTAAGTGGAATGTTTGTTTTTGTTAGAGGATTTGGCTTTTGATTTAGGTGGTTTGAAGTTAGTACACAGAGGGTTTGACTTATCTTTAGGGAAAATTTTTAGTTTAAGGTCCTTTGTGAGTTGAGATCCGTATGAGGTTGTTATTCTGGTGGGGTTCATGTTGTCCGTTTCCATGGCTTCGGTGTCGTCCTGGTCGTGTTGGTTGTGTTTTTGGAGTATTTTTTCCGGTGCCGGTGTGGTTTTGGTTGATGCAGATGAGGTTGAAGGTGTGTTTGATTGGTTGTGATCGCAGGATGTGGATGTAGTTTGTGCATTTGCAGATGTTGATGTGAGCGTATTTGGAGATCGAGTTCTTATTGTGGTTGTGGTGTTTGTAAGTGTGTTTGCATAAGAGTTTCTTGTTTTGTATCCGTGTCGCTCAAAGTAGATACTCAGAGCAGTTTTATGATCGACTTTATCGGTGGTTTTTATGGCAGCGAGTTCTTGTTGTTTGAGGAATGTGGGGCATTTGCGGTCCAAAGGGCTGTGTTGGGGGTCGATTTCAGGATTGTTTACGCAATTTAGGCATTTTTTTTCGTTTTTGCAGAGTTCTCCTTCGCTGGTGTGTTTTTCATCTGAGCAGTTTAATCATTTTTCGGTGCTCTTGCATATGGGTGTAGGATGTCCATAGCGGAGGCACTTTCTGCAACGGAGTGGCAGAGGGATATAGTTGCGTACGCGAACAGTTTCATAGCCGACTCGCAGTATTTCAGGGAGTTGATGGGTTTCGAATGTAATTATTATGAATCCGGTTTCTATTAGGTTGTTGTTGTTGTTGGGGTGGATGTTGTTGTTGTTGGTGTTTTTGTTTTTGATGGTGTTGCTGTAGTTGTTGGTGTTGGCGTTATTGTTGATGTTTTGTCTCTTCATTATTTTTTTGACTTCAATTACTTTCTGTGGTTTTAGTTCTCGGAGGATTGTTTCTTCGTCTATGTATCTAAGGTCATTACAGTAGATAACGCCTTTTGAAAAATTAAGTGTCTTGTGTTCGGTTGCTGTTATATCCATATCTGCGATTTTGGTAAGTTTTAGGAGTTTTGTGGCTTGTGTGTTGTTTTTTGTTTTTATCAAAAGTCCGCCGTCTCTGGTTTTTTTTCACAGAATCAACTCTTCCAACGCAGGCGAAATCCACAGATTTCTCGATGATGAAAGGTGAAACATTTTTAAATGAGGATTCATTTTTGCTTTTGATGACAATAAATTTGGGTTCTCCTAGTTAATTCGGTCTCGTAGTGTATTTAGCTATGTCTGGTGGTTCGTGCATGGTTGTTTGTAAAGGGCTTGCGCCCGAGTGGTAAGAAATGGTGTGTTTTTTGTTGTTGTCTTTTTAGTTTTGTTTTGTGTTTAATATTTGTTTTTCAACTTTTGCTGATAAGCTCAATGGGTTTTTTGCGAACGCGGGATCGATAGTGTTCTAATACGACTTGTCTCTTCGGAGGTTGAAGTGGTACTGCATCTCCTGAGTTGATAGTGGCATGTCCGTCTGTTTCTGCGCAAACTAGTCTCTCAGTTTTAAAGCTTTTGTCTTGAAACTTTGCACACACCCTTCTTTCCTTTGCACGCAGTATATAAGTCGGTACGCCTGGGATCGGCCGACTATATCCCATAGCTGCCATCCTATATAACTGATTGATCGGAAATGTACAACTTTAGTGTTTTTAGAGTTAGAGAAATTAACACGATAAAATTTAACACGATTTTTGGCAAAATAATACGACATGCCAAATTTTGTAAGAATCGGCCGACTATATCCTATAGCTGCCATATAACTGAACTACCGGAAATGAACCAACTTTCGTGCTTTTAAAGATAGAAAGCTGAAACTTAGTACAGATTATGTTTTTTGTTAGTTAATCCGACCTACTAAACTTCATAACGATCGACCGACTATATCTTCTAGCTGCCATATAAGTAAACGATCGTAAATGGTTTTTGGTAGAAATACCAACTTGGGTATTTTTGAATATACAAGTTAGGGACTTTTTTTTTAAATTTTTTATTATAATAAATTGTTCTATATTATCATATTCCCACAAGGATCGGCCAACTATATCCAATGTTTGCGATATATATACGGTATATATTAACGGTATATACGGTTTATATGCAAGGGTATATCAACTTCGGTCCCGCCCGAAGTTAGATTTTCTTTCTTGTTTTTCAAACTTAAATAGTTACGATTAGGTGGTTATGATTTCGAATATCAGTCTAGTTGAAGCCCAAAATTTTAGAGCTAAGAGATATCAAATGGAGTTTATTATTTTTAGTTTGTAAGTTAAAAAAATAAAGGAATGTTTTGTAAAGTACAGATAATAAAATGTTTATAATGTACTGAGGAGATTTACCCGAGTCTGATTTGTAACCGCAATGCTACCACCCGACCGTTTCAGGATACCGTAGTGGGCAGTACGCTGGACCAGGAGTAATTAAAAGCAATTATGAGTTCATTTAAATAGAAAACTTTTTTCAGTATATCAGAGAATAAATGAAAGCTCTTGGAGATGCTAGTACAAAAGAATATGCTATCGCTTAGCGGCAAAATGGAACAATTGCCGTTCAAATGCAAAGATATTTTTAAGCGGACATTCCGATTTTCTCTGTTCTTAATCTTTTGTACCGGTTATCAAAAAAGACCTTCAATTATGCCATGTCAATTGCCAATAAATATTTGTAAATTTAAACAATATTGTCTTGAAATTGCGAAACTGATTATTAGTACATTCAAGCGATATTATAAATAGGACTGATTTTCAACACAGGAGGTAGTCCTGATCAAGAATATATATACCTTATAGGGTCGGAGATGTCTCCTTTAC
This sequence comes from Drosophila bipectinata, assembly GCF_030179905.1. Classification (NCBI taxonomy): domain Eukaryota; kingdom Metazoa; phylum Arthropoda; class Insecta; order Diptera; family Drosophilidae; genus Drosophila; species Drosophila bipectinata. The sequence goes on along the minus strand of NC_091736.1, from coordinate 23,433,326 downwards.
TGCGTTGCACACTTTTGGACATAATTATAATACCCTCTGCAAGGGTATAATAAGAAGAGCTAGGAAGGCCAGGACACGGAGACGGGAAGCAGGATCGGCGAGGTAAGAGGTCGGTCCAGGATGAAGAGCCATGGCTTACGGATTTAATCATTCCATACCGACCTTTTTGGACCTTTTTCCATGGATAGGAAATCCAAGCCTAACTGGGAAAAATTGGGCTTGGCGAATTTTCTTTTTGTTTTTTTTAAAAACAACATAAAGCCAAAGCCTGACGAGCCGAGGGGCCCATTTTATCTTTTTGTGACATAATCTATATCGGTCCGTTCAACGTGGTCCTCCATGGACAGGCAGTCTGAGGAGGAATAAATTATATATATAATATTTTGAAAATTTATAATTTTTTTTTTTTTTTTTTGCAAAACTATTTAAGAATGTGGACTTTATTTAGCGGCAGTGGAAGCTGCAGGGTAGGCAAAAATAATTTCCCTATATTTGGTTGTTGTAAACCCTACGAAGAGCTCTTGTTAGTAGGAAGGGGAGTATTAACAAAAAAAAAAAAAAAGGATCTGTGATTTTATAGGGTAAGGATGAGTGTTACATGTTTGTTAGATGTAGGAGATTTAAATTTTAATGTTGTCGAAGTTTTCGTGCTGTCCCATAATTTCAAGTTAATGTAATTTTTCAAGTGTACACACGGCGCAAAGTGACATAGACCTGCTTCCTTGGACTAGCCGACTGCGGGGCTTCAGGCGTGTCTCGGATCTCCCCGAACTTGTTTTACGTGGCGTGTTCCACACTGAAGGGATTACGACCACGGAACTCGAATATACCCACAAGAGGTATATAGTGCATGGGCACGGATGGTACGCCTGCCAGCGCCCCAGACTGGAAGCTATAGCTATGTACATGGCGGAGCTACACTAACAAGGAAGCTAAACTGCAGGTTACTTACTTACTTCGTTAGTTTCTATACTACAGTAGAGAGCTGAGCAGCCACAGCCTCCGAGGGCCTAAGCCTTGTTAGGTTTTTAGATGGTAAACGAAAATTTATCATTTTCGACTTAAGTTTAGTGAACGACTGAAAATGATTGAATGAAAATAAAAATTATTTTTCCGACTTCTTGCGTTTTTTTTCGTAGATTGTCTTTCGCTCCAGCAAACTCAGCACTTAGTGCTCAGCACAGAATTTCGGTTTTCTGACCAATATACTTGTACTTTTGTTATTCTCTCTTCGTGCACACCTCTACTGTAGTACGATATTTTTATGTTTTTCATATGTAATATTCATAATGTAATTTTTCTAAGTGAGCACAAGGTGTCACTGACCTGCTCATTTTAACGTGCAGACTGCGACTGACTAATTGGTTCTGGCTAGTATGAATTAGCTTTATTTGTTGTAAAGCTGGAGTGCTCACTCCCATTTTACTCGTTCCTTCTTTGTTGTCATGAGTGAATTGACTGAAAATACCAGATTAAATATGGAACACAAAGATCAAGGTATGAAAAATCAATAATAAAACTATTTCGTGTTATCATTATATTTTTGTCTTTGTTGCAACATGTATTGTTTTTTCGAATAGGGGCAAAAACGCGCAAAGAAGACCAATTAAATTTGAATTCCTATATATTTATAAGTAACTTCACCTGGTTAGTTGCTTGCGCCGATATGCGCTGAAAAAGTAACACTCCACAAAACACAACTACTTTTGTTACACATTCCTGCTAAATAGACACTTACAAAACATTTGACAACACAGGTATTTATATTTATTTGGGTCTATTCATCAAAATTTTGTTCATATTCAAAAAATAGTTTCATAATTTTTTCGATTTTTTGCCACACTGAGACCATACCAATAATTTGCGTTGGGTGATTTTTTGCGTTGGTATGGAAGTTTAATTTGCCGTATGCAGAGCTTTGGCACCACTGTTGTAAAGTTATGATACTTTACACCAGTGCACTATGGGGAAGTTTACCATTTTTGTGGTATTAAGTTATTTTTATCAAACTATTGATATTAGTTTTTTTACGCAAACATGTTAAAAACATAGGGCTGAAAATGGTTATCTTCAATAGATTGTTAAAGTCAAAAAATATAAAAAATAATTGGGTAACTTTGAAAGTGCGAAATTCATATTAATAATATTTGTTACATATTGCGATGTAAAATTTGATATAATTCATTATGTGTTTTGTGTATTAATGCTTCCATTGAAGTACTGAAGTACAAATGAACCAAGAAGTACTGCCTGCCTGTAATGCTGGACGTCAAAAAAGCCTTCGATCGGATCTGGCACACCGGTCTTCTAGCAGCGTGCTGGCACACCGGTCTTCTGGCAAGGCAGCGTGCTGGGCCCTTTATTATACAACGTCTACTCGGCCGATCTCCCAGTCTTGCGGAGCCCCAAGATAATGGCAGCCACCTATGCGGACGATACCGCCTTCCTGACCGCTGCTGACAACGCTACAGGGGCAGCTGCTGTTATGCAGGAGCAACTAGATCTCGGCAATTGGCAGAGAAGATGGAATATTCAAAAATAACTTTGAAAGTAAATCCACCGCCACCACATTTTCTCTACGTCGAGAAAATGGCCCACCAGTCCACCTCAACACCTCTCCCATCCCTCAGGTAGAAAACCCAAGATACCTGGGCTTCACGCTAGACAGGAGGCTTACGTGGAAGCCTCACCTAGACAAAAAGCGAAGGCAGTGGGAAGTAAGATTAAAGGCGTACTATTGGCTGATGAGTAGGCGGTCAAAGCTGAGAACCTCTTCGAAAATCTTAATCTACATGGCGATTATTCGGCCAATTTGGATTAAAGGCGTACTATTGGCTGATGAGTAGGCGGTCAAAGCTGAGAACCTCTTCAAAAATCTTAATCTACATGGCGATTATTCGGCCAATTTGGGGATCCAACTTTGGGGCACGGCCAGCAAGACTAATATTTAGACTATCCAGAAATTTGAAATTAGAGCCCTCCCTATCGCCACTGGGGCTACCACGACAACCAGACAATCCACGAGGTGCTTGGCTTCCCATGGGTGAAGGAGGAGATACAAAGCAGCAAGTACATCCAGAGGCTAAACAAAAACCACTCTCGTCGACAACAGCGAATAAATGCGGATGCTTCGCAGAACTCAGCCGCTGGACCTTACCCGAAATAACTCTTAGACATTCTTATTTTTCCACCTCTAACTATAAGTTACACATAAGCCAAGTTTTCTGTCACAATATTTAATGGTTGTCCATGTTTTAAATGAATTTACCCGTCACAATAAAAAAAAAAAATTTCGGATTGTTAAACCAATATTTTCAAATTTTGTCAAAAGGCATATTATAAAAAAAAAAGTGTATATACCTGGTGTATACTTTATGAGATCGGAGATGATTCCTTCTCTATGGTACTTACATTTACACGACCGTACCTTCCGTTCCGTGAAAATCCGTACCTTCAGTACACTTGGTACTACTCCAAGTGAGTAGCAATCCTGCAATCCTAGGTCTTGACGCGAACGCGTCGTCACCCTGTGGATTAGCAAGATGTCCAGGCACACACCTGGCCTTCCAAACTACGATCGGGGTGAGACGCTGGCCGAATGGGTGATCACCCAAAAGGACCAGGTTGTCAACGAGCCGAGTGATTTGATGGTCCAATGGGAAGGAGTGACATCGCTGTTACTCTTGTGATGAGTCAGCAATGAGAGTGTGTGATTTTTAATGGAGTGTGTTGGGGGGTCATGGTGGGAATAATTATACTCCAATTTAGATTGTGGTGAACCATAACTTTGCCCTGGACGTGTTGTGGTTAATGGGTGGCGCTTTTGTGGAGCGAACGGGGCCTTTTATGGGCATTATGTGAAAAAGGCGGCGACGCAAGTCCCGTTTAGCAACTTCTGAAGAAATGTGGAATGGTGACTCGTAAGCGTTTTAAGTTGTGGACGGGTGATTCGAAGGCTGAATCAACGGTCCCTCCTTATTTTCGTAAAACGAAATAAGCACGATCATAAGCCTGGGGTCGTGTTTACAGAATTCTGCGTGAAGCTGAAAAGAATAGGGACAGAGGTGTGTTGTCCGAATTCTTTTCTACGGAGGATCGACAGCACTCAGTGTCTGATGCAGTGGGTGTTGCCGAACCTCTCCTGGTGAGAAAGCTTGAGTGGGAGTTCACCAAGCTTCGCTCAGGGAAAGCTCCATGCATAAATGGGCGGATATCACCGGAGATTTGTACAAGTGTCTAGAAGGCGATTCCGGATCACTTGTACAAATTGTATAAAAAGTGTGTGAGTGAGGGGGTCTTTTCAAGTGCGTGGAGGAGTGTGCTCCTTAAGTCACCCGATAGGGTCTGGAGCCATCCGCGATGTTTTCGGGGCATCAGCCTTGTTCCAGTTCTTGCAAAAGTTCTGGATGTATGACAAGGACTCTGTGAGATCCAGCAACTAAAAGTACGTTCTCGGTGTGTTTGTGGACTTTAAGGGGGCTTTTGATTGCCTGAGTTGGGCTAGGGTGATTTAGAGGTTGAATGAGTGTAGGTGCCGGGATGTAGCTCTTTGGATGAGTTAGCTTCATGATAGCTGAAACTGGGAGTGCTTCTTTTAGTTGCACGAACCTGACCAGAGGACTTTTCTGGTACCACGGGTGATGAGACACTACGGAGATGGTGTTCAACTCTGCCTTTACACAAGTCCTTAGGGATTGTTGGGAACATAGCTGGCCGTCTTCGATTGATCTGGTCATTGACCATCAGTGAATGCCGCGAGTTGGGGAAGAGGAAGGAATAGTCCTCGCCTCCTTAAAGTGAGAAAGCCATACCCATGAGAATAGTGGATAAGACTGTAACACCTTATGACTTGGCTTCGGGCGTTTCATAATGCTATTCCAAGCAGCTTTGCTTTACTCTATCCGGGGCCACCAACCCGTGAGTGTTCTGGAGTCAAAATTGGAAGTGTACTTTAACCTCAGAGCCAGAGCCCACGAAACTTGTTCCGTCCTGACTAAAGTTGAGGAAGCTACGTGGTGGTTGTGGTTTAATACCCAAATGCGGGTAGAGCCTTCGGGCTCGACGTGGAGTTGCGTTATACAACCGGGTGCCTGGATCCCACAGATCGGAAGAGGTTTAGATGGGCTTCCATTTTTAACTGAGGATATAAGCCAAGACTAGAACAGACTGGCGTGAGTTTAGGTATCCGACATAATTTCCACGCTGCCATGTTGGTGTCCCTTGACCGTGAGATCCGTAACTCCCGGGTATGGCTTCTTCGGACAGCGACTGCGCAGAGTTTATAGCCCGGGCTCCCAGACAGTGCTGCCAGAATCTCTGGAGCAAAAATTGCTAGAATTAAAAAAAAAATTGCTAAAAATGGCTAAAATCTGAAAATTGCCAAAAAAAAATTGCTAAATGATCCAAATGTTTATTTCTGTATGTAATTAAGAAAATTAAGCTAAATATGGCTTTTAAAAACGCTTTTAAATATGGCTATAAAATATATTACTACATAAAAGGAAAGGAACATTTCATTCAAACTTAAACTTACTTAAACATATATTATATTATATTAACATTAAAAAATACATAAAATACTATTGAGATCTTCAGCTTCATCGGTTACCAAATACTTTTTATTCCCAGTAATTTGAATCAAGTATTTTTTTGGAACAGTGTTATTATGGCAGCATTTTTCGTATCTGCGTGATCCGTACCTGTTAAAAATAATGCAGTTTATTTTTTGCAATTGGCATTTCTACTAAATTGATTTTATATAAAACTTGCGTTTTATAAAAAATGGCGTTTAATGTTTGCGACAATCGAACCCACATGTTTTTTTGAGTCGCGTGTTAACGAATATCAAAAAGCTTGGCGCCTGTTCTGTATTTATATTAGGCACAATAGGCACTCTGGGTATCTGAGAAATCCATGCGAATTCACTTTTAAAATTCAGTGTCCTTTAGTTAGGCATCGCGGAAATTTTGTTTATAAACTTTTGACTACTTTTATACCCGAATAAAATGAAGGAATGACCAAACGTTCTCAAATTATTCTACATACGTTCTCAAATACGTTCTATAAATTTATTGCGCTTTCCGCAACCTGCGACCCGTTGGGTAGCCCTAAGCTAGGCATCCTCAGAGTCATCTCACAAACTCTTCGGACCGAAAAGAGTGAAGTAAAATTTAATTTTGAGGATTTTAACACAAATGCAACAATTTGTTTATTCTTTAAAGTGGTGGGCAAAACGCACACATTCTTAAGTGTGCTTAGTGTGTGTGTGTGCTAAAAGTGCAAAAAACAATGAGAGCAGGGAATTCACTGAGCAAAAAAACATTTATTTTTTATTTCGTTTTTCGTTAATTCAGAAGTTTGAATGGACACTTGCCTTTATATATTAAAGAAAAAATTTCCAGCAACAGTTCTTAAACAAATGAAAAACTACGCGTCCCCACCTATATTTTCTATGGAAAAAACTTGTTCCAACCAAATTTCCTTTTTATACCCTTGCAGAGGGTATTATAATTTTGGTCAAAAGTGTGCAACGCAGTGAAGGAGACATCTCCGACCCTATAGAGTATATGATATGATATGATAGCTTTAGGATATACTCGGCCGATCCCGGCCGTTCCGACTTATATACTGCAGGCAATGAAAAAAAGGGTGCAAGTTAAATTGTTTGTAGTTCGGTGAATTAAAAAAATGAAAATTTTATTTTTTAATTTCACAACTTGGTGTTAAACCTTTATTTATTAAACGCAAAAATTACAAGACACTTTTGGTTTTTTCTTAAATACTTTTGTCAACCGTTCGCGGTCTCGGTCAAAATACGACTGACTTCTTAATTCTAAATCTGATCCAAAGAACCTCGGCCATCAGTTGTGTTTAGATTAGAGGCTTAAGATGAAACTGTCGCATCTTATTGTGAAATTCGATTAAGCTGATCGATGCAATTTGGTGGGTGCTTGAAACGCAAAAGGCGTAATTGATTGGGCTTCGGAGGGAAGCTGATGTTTACTTTTGATTTTGATTTGTTTATGGGGAACCGAGATCGGACCTCAGAGCCAAAGACAAAGCCGAAGGCAAATGCAGAGTTTGAAAATATTGTTTATAAAATTCATAAGTGGAAAGCCATAAGTGGCCTGGATTTATGGGTTGGATAATTGACCCAAAGATCAAGCCAAAGGCAAATGCAGAGATTGAAAATATTGTTTATAAAAGCCATAAGTGGCCTGTATTTAGGGGTTGGATAACTTGCATGCAAATTTTCAAGTCTATAGCCTTAAAGAGACTAGTTCGCGTAGAAACAGACAGCAGACGGACATGCTCATATCAACTACTGGTGATCCTGATCAAGAATATATATATGACGGATAACCAGAAATATCCTCCATTGTCCTTTAAACTTTTGTTATTTATGCGACAGCATAGCGAGTTCCGCTCACCTTCGTTACCCAAGCCGCCAGAATGATTCCTCTCCTCGATCATTACGCTCAACCCTGCTTTCGCAGCATTCTCTCTCTCTCGAGTCAAGCCTATATCGCTTTTCATCTCACGACTTTCGGTAACTCGTCAACGGACCTCACTCCTCAGCAGAGACTATCACCGTCTCTGCTGCTATGCCCTTCGCATTCTATACTTTCCTGAATTAACTGTTTCCCGACATATACTTTATAGGGTCGGAGATGTCTCCTTCACTGTGTTTGACACTTTTGATCAAAATTACAATACCCTATGCAAGGGTATAAAAAGAAAAAAATGTCCATGCTTCTATCTTCAAAAATACCACAGTTGGCATTTCTACCAAAAACCATTTTCGATCAATCAGTTATAAGGATGCTATAGGATATAGTCGGCCGATCCCGGTTGTTCCGATTTATAAGCTGCGTGCAAAGAAAAGAAAAGTGTGTGCCAAGTTTCAAGTCGATAGCTTTAAAAAAGGAGAGACTAGTTTGCGCAGAAACAGACAGACAGACGGACATGCTCATATCAACTCATGAGGTGATCCTGATTAAGAATATATATACTTTATAGGGTCGGAGATGTCTCCTTCACTGCGTTGCACACTTTTGGACCAAAATTAAAATATCCTCTGCAAGGGTATAATAAAAGAGAGCGGGTATGAGAGCGCGTATAAGAGCAGGTTCCCCGGCAAAAGGTTAGCAAAAAAAATGGAAAAGAGAGATTTGGTGAGCTCTTTTTATACCCTTGCAGAGGGTATTATAATTTTGGTATAAAGTATAAAGTATATATATTCTTGATCAGGATCACCTCCTGAGTTGATATGAGCATGTCCGTCTGTCTCTCAGTTTTACTGAGAGTCTCTCAGTTTTAAAGCTATCGACTTGAAACTTTGCACACACCCTTCTTTCCTTTGCACGCAGTATATAAGTCGGAACGGCCCGGATCGGCCGACTATATCCTATAGCTGCCATATAACTGATTGATCGGAAATGGTATAACTTTGATGTTTTTAAAGTTAGAGAGTTCAAATTTTAGGGGAGGGCTATTTTTGGCAACACATTACGACATGCCAAATTTCATAGGGATCGGCCTACTATATCTTATAGCTGCCATATAACTGAACGATCGGAAATGGTATTTGGTAGAAACATCAACTTTCGTATTTTTGAAGAAAGAAGCTTGGGACTTGTTTTTTTTTACATTTTTTATTGTAATTAATTGGTTTTATTATGATGTAATCATAAGGATTGGCCAACTATATCCGATGTTTGCGATATATATTCGGTTTTAGCTGCAATGGTATATCAACTTCGGCTCCGCCCGAAGTTTGCTTTGCTTTCTTGTTTTTTACTCATTTTATTTTTTGGGAATCTTTATCAGTTTATTTAAGTTTCAGGAAAAAGTTTTAATACCAAACTATTTCACCGATTATTTATTCACGGTTTTATTTATGTACGGTGTATGATAGCGCGACATTTTTTAAACCAAAACAGCCTCCATTTGGAAGTTGAGTGTTTTATTTATTTCAATTTTATTATATTTGTACCCTTGCAGAGGGTATTATAATTTTGTCCAAAAGTGTGCAACGCAGTGAAGGAGACATCTCCGACCCTATAAAGTATATATATTCTTGATCAGGATCACCTCCTGAGTTTATATGAGCATGTCCGTCTGTCCGTCTGTCTGTCTGTTTCTACGCGAACTAGTCTCTCAGTTTTAAAGCTATCGTCTTAAAACTTTGCACACACCCTTATTTCCTTTGCACGCAGTATATAAGTCGGAACGGCCCGGATCGGCCGACTATATCCTATAGCTGCCATATAACTAAACGATCGGAAATGTTATAACTTTGGTGTTTTTAGAGTTAGAGAGTTCAAATTTTACATGATAGCTATTTTTGGCAAAATAATACGACATGCCAAATTTCGTAAGGATCGGCCGACTATATCCTATAGCTGCCATATAACTGAACGATCGGAAATGACCCAACTTTCGTGTTTATGAAGATAGAAAGCTGGAATTTGGTACAGATTATATTTTTGTCAGTTGGTCAGTTGGTCAGTTAATTCGACCTACCAAATTTCATTAGGATCGGCCGACTATATCCTATAGCTGCCATATAACTGAACAATCGGAAATGGTATTTGGTAGAAATATCAACTTTCGTATCTTTGAAGATAGAAGCTTGGGACTTTTTTTTTAGATTTTTTATTGTAATTAATTGGTTTTATTATGATGTAATCATAAGGATCGGCCAACTATATCCGATGTTTGCGATGTATATCCAGTTTTAACTGCAAGGGTATATAAACTTCGGCTCCGCCCGAAGTTAGCTTTCCTTTCTTGTTTTATATTTATTTTTTTTTAATTCATTTCAGGTGAAGCTTTTGCTTTTGGGAGCTGGGGAATCTGGAAAGTCAACTTTTCTTAAACAAATGCGTATAATACATGGGGTTAATTTTGATCCCGATCTGCTGCGCGAATACAAACATGTGATATACCAAAATATTGTAAGAGGTGAGGTTTTTTTTTTAACACTTTCGGGCTCAACATGCTATTTATTTATTTTAAACCTTTTAATAAGGTATGCAAGTGCTTTTGGATGCTCGAAAAAAACTTAATATATCGTGGGGCACTGATGGTCTAGAACTCGACATAAATTATACCAAATTATTGGAATGCAATGCAATAGAGGCTCTTAAATTTTTGGAATATGCGTCACTGATTGAACGTTTATGGAAGGATCGTGGCATTCGAAGAGCTTTCGAAAGACGTCGAGAATTTCAAATTGTAAGCCACAATTTATTTATTTTACCTTAGACTACATTTTTAAAAATAATATTTTTTAGAGCGATTCAGTTAGTTATTTTTTAGACGATATTGAACGGCTGTCTAAACCAGACTATGTGCCGACACATAAAGATATATTGCATTGTCGGAAAGCAACCAAAGGTGTATATGAATTTTGTGTTAAAATACAGGTGGGAAATTCGTAATTATTCTCTAATAATAAAAAAAATAATTACTTTTTTGTCAGAACATTCCATTCGTATTCGTTGACGTGGGAGGACAGAGAACACAGCGTCAAAAGTGGACGAAATGCTTCGATACTTCCGTAACATCAATCATATTTCTTGTGTCTAGTTCGGAGTTTGATCAGGTTCTTGCGGAAGACAGGTAAATTGTTTTATCCTATGCTACATCTAAACATCTATTTTTTTCAGAAAAACTAATCGTTTAGAGGAATCTAAAAATATATTTGATACCATTGTCAACAACAACACATTTAAAGGAATTTCAATAATTCTTTTTATGAACAAAACAGACTTACTTGAGCAAAAAGTACGCAATCCTGAGACTGACATTCGCTGGTATTATCCGCAATTTAATGGAAATCCACACTCACTTCTCGATGTCCAAAATTTTATTCTACAAATGTTTATGAGCGTTCGTCGCACATGTAGCTCCAGTACAATCTATCATCATTTTACTACTGCCATAGATACCCAGAATATACATATAGTCTTTAATTCAGTTAAAGATACTATTCTACAACGTAATTTAAACGCTCTAATGCTGCAATAGAACTTATGGAACTACCGTTTGAGTTTTGACTAACCATATATATAAGCGAATTTTATATGTATGTGTCCGTTAACTGTATATATACATATAACATGAAAAGTGCTAGATGTCAGAATACTAAATTTGATAAGGGTCCTTCACCTTTAATTGTTGTTACCTTTTATACCGTTTCAAATATTAAATTCTTTTGTATTAATTAAATGTATATTTTATTAGATATTAAAGTTGGTAATTCTTTTTGTTAGGTTATATGCGACAATTATCTGAAGTTTTACATTGTATTGAAATGTAGTATATTTTTGTTGCCGATACATCATGTCTCAATGTTGCCTTCACAATTTCTTAAAAGAATATAAAAAAATTGACGCATGTGTCCTTTAAAACTATCGTATTTTTACCGAGTTACAGATTTGTATGGCAAATTGTTTTCAAATCTATGTATCAATTAATCCAAATATTATACCTAAAAACGCTATAGTTTCGCAGGGGTGCTCAAACATTTTTGTTATTGGATTGATCTTTGACATAGGAAAAGCAACTCTTCATTTGTGCACATCCGATTGCATTTTTTTGTTGGATTGTCAAATTTGTACTGCAAAAAATCAATTACAGTTTTCTGTTTCTAATTTTTTCCCCATTTAATTTATTTTGTAATCCGTATTTTATTATTTATATAGTAGTATTTTATTTCGATAAACCATTTATTAATTATTTTGTTTTGATTGAATTCACAATAATTTTTCAGCGTATCGGCATGAAATGACAAAAATTTCTTACACCAATGAATTGGTGATTTTTTGCATTTGTATTGGAGTTTGCTCTGCCATTAGCAGAGATTGGGCACCCCTGCTTTAAAGTTTAATGATTTTGAAAACTCATAAGGTGAAAGACTGTTTACTCTGAAGTAGTGAATTTGTAAATTGTGTAAATTTTGAATCTGTGATATTTGTATAGGGCTACATCAATAGGAATTAAAATTTTCTTTTACTCAAAAATGTTGTAAAGTAATTATTGTAGCGCCATCTAGCGTTTTTCGTGGCTTTCGATTTCAATTATTTAAACCAATAAATCTCAGGTTTATTATCTATTTGCGCATGTTCTACAATAAGCAACAAAGTGCACGCAAAACTGGGAACAAGACGGACAAAAATAAATGCTGATAACAACCCGCTACTGAAAATTTTTTTTTACAAATTGCCATACTCCCACAGTCCCTCTCTAGCAACGCCCGTTGATGCTCATCACCGTAAGGACTATGAACTTTTTCTTTCTTTTATAATTATTTTTTTTTTTTGTTCTTTAATTGTAGTATTATTAAAGAAATTAATTACTAAAAATTACTAATAATAATAAAAAATTATTAGTATGTATTAGAATTAAATTATTGTTAGTAATTAAACATTATGTTCGGCTAATAAAATTTCAAGGGAGTCCGTCCGGCATATCGTCATCCGACACGTCCGTCACTTGTTTTTACAACAATTGTAATAGAATGCAATTAAAAATAATAATAAAGTACATATAAAAAATAAAAAAAAAACTATTAATAAAAAATAAAAGTAAAAAAAGAAAAAAAACAAAAAATATAAGTTAAACAAAAAAAAAAAGAAAAATAAATATAAAAATAATCATAAAACTAAAGCTTTCTAAAAAATCAAACCACCGCCCACTAATGGAATCGAACCCACGACCCCAAGAATAAGTATCGCGCCCTTTCCATCTAGGCTACCCTCCAAGTTGATTTAATGATACTTAAAATTAGTTTTAAAGTAAGCGCGAGAATCCATACCAAAAACAGAGCTGAAAAGTAAAGATAGTAGAAGATATTTCTGATCTGTTGGCTCTCACACTGGTTCAATTTGAACGTTTCAATCTTTAATCGTTCCAAACATGTTACGTTCTAAAAATAGAATTCTCTCTTTCCCTCTCTCATCTGCCAGCCGTTCGTCGTGGAACCCGCTCTCAAATGTTTTCATTTTTACATCGAGTTCCACGACGCGGCCTGCCAATATGCCGTAGAACCCGCCCTTATAGAGATTTTCACAACGGGTTCCACTACGAACTAAGGCGATGTTAAGGTGATTATAAAATGTTGTATTTTTTTTTATTGGTTTATAAATTTTGGAATACACATTAAAAGAATAAAAATATAATATAAATAGATTTAAAATTTAAAAAAAGTGAATATCCCGAGCCTGACTTGAACTCGTTCTACTCTGCACCTCAGCCAAGCACTTTTTCGCTGGGCTATCCCTCATTCGTTGTCGCGCGAAAAATTACTGAAACTTAACTTGTCGCTCGTTCCAGCGGACCATAAAACTCCAAGCCGTGACTCCAAAGACTGTGCTCCAGCAAGGCCGCAGCATTATATACTTTTGTATAATACCTTCGTCACCGTTTTCCTCCCTTTAATTGGCCAATATTTGGATTGAATTGGATTCCAAACTGAAGCTTTAATTTTTTTTTTTGCGGTCTTTCAGAATTTTGGAAATGGTTTATTAGAGCATAAGCTAGAATTCCTGCATTTATCATGAAGCTTAGAGGCCCAGACGACCGTAAGGACTTGGATTGAATTGGATTCCAAACTGAAGTTTTAATTTTTATACCCTTGCAGAGGGATTTTTTATTTTAGTGATAAGGATCGGCCAACTCTATCCGATCTTTGCGATATATATCCGGTTTCGGCTCCGCCCGAAGTTAGCTTTCCTTTCTTGTTTTTTTTTTTTGCGGTTGTGCATCAATTAGAGCATCAGCTAGAATTGCTGCATTTATCATGAAGCTTAGAGGCCCAGACGACCGATGGGCGCTCGAGAAACAATTTATTATTATTTATAAAGCTATTTTTTATTTGTTAAGCTAAGAGGACTTAGTAAGCAAATTTAAAATACTAGATTTTAAATTTGAAAGACAGGAAAGATATGTTATAGAGTAGAAATCATTGTAGGTCGAGCTTAAGACCCAAAAAGGGTCTACAAACTACAATGGCTAAGCAGTAGAGGACTGAAGTTTCTAGTCTTTCTATTAGGAATGTTTAAATATAGGCGTGGTAGTAAATTCTTGGTATCTACATCTACATCTACGATTTGTTAAGCTAGGTAAGTTTATTAGTAGGAGACTGCTACTATAAGATGGAAGATGAAGATTTGCATCCCAGATAAGACCTCTAAGTGAAAAAGTTAAGAAATTCTATTGTACGGATTGGGGACTCCAGACACATGAACCGTACTCCAGTTATGTAGGGGTCGTTACATTTTTTTTTTTGAAACCAAGGACTCTGTACGGGCGTTATTTATCTTTTCGATTTATTGTTTCATTTTCAGCGAGCTTAGAATCCACCCAGATTTCTCCCTGTAATCTTCGCAAAACTTTGCTTGTCTTGTCTCTCCCCTAGTAAAGTTGTTGTTTAAGAAGAGCCGTAGAGCAAGCATGCCGATCCGAGTAATGGAGAAGGTCAGGGATTAAAGCTGACCCATTGAAAAATAATTGTAACCTAGCCAACATAAACAACATTTATTAATTAGCAAGTAAATAAATAAATGAAGTTCCATGCATAACTCTGGCTAGTCTTTTGGATTCAAAACCCTTGAGCAGAACTGTGCTCAGCTTTGACATTCCGCCCATGAAACTATTTCTCACAACATTTTTGGGGGCTAATGAGGGGATCAGTCCCCACACAACTCCACAATCCATGGTCATCTCCGACATTTTCATCGAAGTCGTTAATGGAAACCTTATCTCAACACGGAACCATTATTCTCCTTTTTAACTCCTTCATTCTCTTCGACAAGGAGGAAGCGAATTTTAAACTCAAACTCAAAAACTCTAATTTCAAAATTTTCAAACTTAACGTATTAAGCCAGAAATTCAACAAGAATCATCAAGACTTTGTAAGCGCTGAGCAAAAAGCCACGTCCGTTCCTAAAAAACCCGGCCCTGGTGCGGCTCTATCTCAAGGGTAAGCTCATCGGGGATCAAACATATGCTGAACGTAACCAACGTATGCATCAACGAGTTCAATCGTCTCAAAACGAATATCCATTCTAACTCGCAATGGATAGTCCTTCATTTGATCGCTAGACTACCTACGACAACTGTACAAGCCTGGGAACATTGCTCGGGAAACTCTAGTGACATTGCGAGTTTCCCCGACTTGGAAACCTTCCTCAACAATTGCCTCGTCAGCATGAATATCATTGAGAACCGGAAATTTCCCCAGCTCACTCAAAGCTCTGCGATCAACAAATTGACAAATTATCCACGCCAAAATCTCAAGCAACAGGGTTCCGGCTTCTACAAGGGCAGCACGGTCCACACCACGACTGGAACCAGCGAACCTTGCATAAACTGTAAAGGGCAACACATTTTGCGGCGATGTCCTGATTTTTTGTCCAAGGATTGCTTTGCCCGCAAATGAATTATTGACCACACATCGTCACCATACCCTGCTTCACTTCCCCACGACATATACCAGCTCATCACCGATTACACAGAACGCAGCAAGGGAGAGCTCCGATCCTTCTCAACCTTCCGATTCCACTACAGTGCTGATGGCCACTGCCGCGCAGTCAACTCGATCTATTTTGCTGGCCACAGCTCTAGTACAACTACATAATAACACCACCGGACAAACTGCAGTTATTCGAGCCTTGAACGATCATGGCTCTGAGGGCTCGCTAATCACAGAACGTGCCACTTAGTTACTGGAACTTCTAAGTCACTGAGTCACAGCACAGATCACCGGGATCGGTGATAGCTCAAAAAACATCTTTAGATTTAGTACAGAGTTTTTCATAAGCTCATGTACGGACCCTCGGTTTCCCCATCTGGTGTCACCAGCGTATGTCCTCAACTTGATAACCTCTCATTTACCAAGAAGCAATGTCAACGTGGACACTTGTCAGCATCTTCAGATCTAATACCATATTTGATACTGCCAGATTTACGGAAAGGAGCTTCAAATCAACCTATTGCTTAACTCATCCAATTAGGTTGGATCGTGTTTGGCCATAGCAATGAAACAAGGGCAAATGTGATAACCATTCAATGCCATCAGACTAATCTAGATGCACTGGTAAAGGGTTTCTTCGATATCAATCAAATCAGGTAAACAGCAGAAGAACAATGGTGTGAAGATCATTTCCAGCGTACCTGCACCAGACAACCCAATGGAAAATACCAGGTCCGGCTTCCGTTAAAAACTGAATTTGACAAGGAACGAGTCATCGGAAAGACTCACCAAATTGCACTCAATAGATTCCACCTCTTAGAACGTCGGCCAAACAGAAACGATACACTAAAACAACAATATCATTCCACCATCAAGGAATATTTTGACCTTAAGCAACTCTCCGAAGTTGCTCGACAGCAGATGTTCGACATCAAATGATCACTCCAAAAGGTCAACAGTATTTCTCATCATGTACTCTCCCACACCACACCGTGGTAAAGGAGGACAGTACAACGACCAAAGTTTGGGTGGTGTACAATGCATCATGTACCACTTCGAACAGAAAATCCGTTTAAGACATATTGTGCATCGGCCCACTGCTACAAAATGATTTAGGAGGAGTCTTCATAAAGTGGAGGCTAAATCGTTACGTGTATGAAGCAGATATCCAACGAATGTATCGCTGTATCGACATGCACCAGGATGATGCTCAATTTCAACGCATCATGGTGGAATGATCAAAACGAAATAGCCGAGTACAGCGTACATACTTTCACTTTTGGTACTGCATCAGCACCGTACACAGCCATACGCGTGCTCCATTAACTCGCTTAAGACGAACAACATCGCTTAGTAACTCCAGTCTTATTAAATGAAGTATATGTCGACGACGTGCAAACTGGTCACAATACTATTCATGGAGCATAGGAAATACGAGATCAACTTATCGCTACATTTAAACCGGCAGGAATGGAAATCAGCAAATGGGCATCAAATCATCCACAGATCTTATTCGGAGTTCCTGACCAACACATGGCTCAAAAAAGAAATGTAAAGGTAAATTTCCAGAAGATTATTAAAACTCTGGGACTTTATTGGAGCCCACACGAGAATGTCTATAGCTTCAAGGTTCGATTTGACCTTCCTGCCTTCTTTACTAAACGTTCCTTTTTTTTTAGTAGTCGCTAGCCTCTATGATCCCTTAGGCTTTATAGTTCCTGTCACTACTGTTGCCAAGAGTATTCAAAAGGACATCTGGCCGTAGCGACCCGCGACATCCGACAAAAACCAATCCGCTCTCGATTGGGACGGCCTGTTACATTCAATTCTTCAAGCCCAATGGGAAGAATTCCGACATCATTTACCAAACATTGAAAAGTTGAAAATACCTCGATGGCTTGGTCACCAGACCGGTAAACCACAGTCACATCAACTACCCGCCTTTTGTAACGGCTCCTCGCAAGCATAGGCTGCCTGTGTTTATCTCCGAATCTAACATCAATCCGGTAGAGTGAGCACGGCCCTATTGGCAGCACGGAGTCGAGTCACGCCCACGAAGCCACTAACAATTCCTCGAATCGAACTCTCTGGTGCAGTGTTGGCTGCCCAACTGACTAAATGGGTACTAACGCAGTGTTCATCCACCGGAACTCCCATATCCATTAATTTCTGAGCTGATGCATCAATCGTTTTATATTGGATTAAAGGAAATCCGACACGTTGGAAGACTTTCGTTTCCAACCGAAATGGCAAAATTTTGGAACTAAAAGCCAATCGCAGCACGTACCTTCGGGAGAAAACCCATCCGATTGCGCTTCAAGGGGACTTACCTCTCACCAGCTAGCCAGGCATGACATCTGGTGGTTCGGTGCCGATTGGCTACGAGAGAATGAGAATCGGTGGCCGAAGAACACGTACTCTCACCCCCCTGACCAACATCACAAAGAAAAAAGACAACCAAACAACATCACAGCACATGTTTGTTCAGTTGGCGACTCAATCAGTTGGTTCATCACCTCTTATTCATCATATAACAAATTGTTACGCCACCCACAAGGACTTCGTCATGTGGACGCGATTCGAGTACCAGAATTACGAGAAGCTATGCCTCAAGTCGTAAGGATGGTGCAGAAAGAAGCCTTTTCTCCAGAGATCAGCCGAGTCCTGGCACATAAATCTTTATCCAGGCACAGTGCCCTCAGCACTCTTTGCCCGTTTTTAGACGACTGGGATTCTGCAAATCAAAGGTCGACTAGAGAACGCTCAACAACGCTTTGAAGCCACTGGCGTAGGCCACACGGGCGCCTTTTACCCACTCTTACGACCCGTGGAATACAATGGCAATTCAGCCCACCGCCCCCAGAAACCATCTCATGCTGATCCCAGCATTCCGGGGGCGGTATGTACGGGCGTTATTTAACTTATTGATTTATCGCTCCATCAATAAAGCATAATTTGGGTGGAAATGATGAAATATTTGCAGGGAATTGTGAAATAGAACAGAGGTAAAAACTAGGCAATGGCTTGAGCGAGGCCGTCGTCTCATGATAGAGGAACGCGAAACAACCAGGTAGACGACTTGTGATGTAAGAATTATACAGAATAATTAAAAAGAAGATATACCGTTTTTATTTAATAATGTGTATAGTTTTAATTTTATAATTTTTACAATTGTAATGTAACATATTTGCTGCGTTGTAACGATGATTAATTTTTTTACAACAGATTGAATTATATTTCTGGATAAAAAAAATGGGACGCGATCGTGACATTGGTAGAAAATTTGAAAGTGGAGGGTCCTAAGCCAAAAAAAGAAAAATACGAGATTTATTATTCAAGAAACAAGAGGGTACCATCGAAAAATGTTTTTCTTGTCCATGAACGAGTAAATCTTCAAATACTCTCATTGTTGGGGACTCCCAAAAATCTCTTAAACATACCTTACTATCACAGGACAGAAACAACAATTTAACAACAACAATGGTTGCCATTGACGACTTCCGTAACAATTTTTATCGTTAAATTTGACCCAACAAAATATTACAGATGCTTGCAGAGATGCATATGACGGAGCAAATAAAGGTATTTCAGACACTGAAAATATTAATGAAAGTTTGAATGTAACTTTAAGAATTAGAGACCAATAAGCGCATTTGATCGTAGTAAAGACTCATCGGACGTTGATGGTAATTCTTATATTTCGGCCCGTTAAAATGATCGTTTATACATATTTGTATTATTTCCATAAATTTGTGCATCTAAGATTGTGTTAAAAGTAAATTTATAGTATTTATAAATATTTCGGATCAGCCAGCAAAAAAAAATTCGTCAGATCATTCGACAAAAATTTAAACAAATCTTAATAACCCTGGAGAATGGTCTAAAAATTTGACAATTTCGCAAATTGAAATTATTGTTGAGAAAGGCCCAGAGTTTAAAATATCCAATATCGTCGAAACGTTGAGGATCGTAATTTTTCCGATTTTCACTACTGTCGCGTTTTATCAAACGGAGAACGTGTCGATCGACAATGGCTAGTCTCTCCATAAAAAAAGATTTTTTATTCTTCTTTTGTTGTAAAATTTTTCAAATCGGCGCAAAAACAACTTATCGACTTGCAGTTCTTGGGTTTCAAGACAGGAAACATACAACTTCAGCAATAGAGAGCCACGAGTTATCACAAACTCACTTGCTAAACTTCCAAAGGTATACTGACTATTTTAATTTTTAAATTACATTCAAACAGTTTTATTAATGTGTTCCACTAAAACGTTTGATTGCTTAACAGATGATTCGTATGAAATACTTTGTAGAGAGAATAGCCTAATCTTGACTTGATTAACGACAGTAGCAAATATTCGCTTTGAGTTACCGTAAAACATACCTTAACACCAGGGCCGTAGCTAGAGCCTCGGGGGCCCTGGGGCAACAAGTAAATTTGGGGCCTCCTATACGGAAGTCTTTTGCCCCGGTGGGGCCCCTTCCCTTCGGGGGCCCTGGGGCACCGCCCCACCTGCCCCATGCTAGCTACGGCCCTGCTTAACACAATTGTGGAGTGATTATAACCTCAATTTGAAAAAAGAATGCGCATTCTACCGCAAAATCCATAAACCGACATTCTGTAAATAATTCATCGTTACATTGCAGGTGGAAAGAATCTGGATTAAGAATTAAACAAGTATCAGGCATTGATAAAAAACTTCAAAAATTATACTGGATGAAACGATGCATTGAAGTATTGCATATCACGTTGTACTTAGCAGAACATAATTTGGCAACTTTTTGGGGCTTGTCGAGATGATTGCACGGAAAAAAACTTGGAATCTCATCCCAAGAAATACACGATCATTATCTCGGAAAGGACACGCAGAACGAATTTATAGCTTTGTTGGGAACTACTGTTCGCGATAAAATCTGTTTAAGGATTTCTTCAGCCAAATACTTCGCCTTGATTCTTGATTGTACGCCTGACACGAGTCGCCAAGAACAAATATCTTTTGTCATCCGATTCGTCGATATGGAAACTAAAGATTTTCGAGTTAAAGAAAGCTTTTAGACTTCGTACCGGTTTTATCTTCCACTGGTCAAAATTTGACGAATGTGACTTGTACTGAGTTGGACAAATTGGGTCTTCCTATTGCAGATTGTCGGGGTCAGGGTTACGACAATGCATTGTCGGGAAATGAAGGGAAACAAATCAGGGGTTCAAGCACGAATCTTGGAAATGAATCCTCGAGCATTCTACATCTCCTGCGCATGTCACAGCTTAAAATTAGTGTTATGAGACATGGCTTCCGAAAATCGTCAAGCAGATTATGTTTTTGGCATCCTGAATAAAGTTTACTGCATTTTTGGATCATCAACTCAGAGATGGTCGATTTTGCATAAAAATGTTGCGATTGGTGTAAAAAACTCGTCTGAAACAAGATGGGAGAGTCGTAAAAACAGTGTCAAAGCAGTAAGGTCTGAGTATTCTTGTTTAGAGTCAGATCTTGTAAATAAACACAAAGTTGAGGCTATAGTAGAAAATATGATGAAAATGGAATTCCTCGTAGGTCTAGTTGTTTGGTACGATATTTTGCACGCTGTAAATGTCGTGAGAAAAAAAATGCAGTCAAAAGATATGGTACTTGATGATGCTGTGAAAGGGCTAAAAGGTATTAAAAGTTTATTATCCGAATATCGCTGGTTTGCACGGTTTGAACGGTTTGAGCAATTCGAGAATTACGACAATCTTTTTGGATTTCTGTACGATCCGAAAAGATTGAAAAAAATGCCTGAAGACGATTTATAAAAGTATTGTAAGGACCTCGAATTAGCGCTACGTTACGAGAACGAGAAGGACCTGGATGGTGCTAAGCTTTTTACGGAACTCATAATTTTCCGACATTTCATTACGGATGAAACGCAAATCAGGTTCTTCGATTTCTCCGTTCTTACGGAAGTGGTTTCCCGAACACTATTATTGGATATCGTATATTATTGACTATTCCCATATCTGTAGCTAGCGGTGAGAGATCGTTCTCAAAATTAAAATTAATTAAAAACTATTTGAGATCAAGTATGGCTCACAATCGAAAAGATTGTTTCACGTTCGACTGATTTCGACACTGTCATCGACACATTCGCGCAAAAAAAAAGCTGGAAAGTTTGACTTACATGTCTAAATTGAAACAAATAAATTTAATTGAGTTAAACGAATGTAAAAATATTTCTTTTAATTATATCAATAAGGCCTCGCGATAAATCCACGGCCCTGGGTCTCGCGTTGGCTAACGCCGGCCCTCAAAAATACCCATTCAAAAATAATTGTAACATAAACAACATTAAATAATTAGCAAGTAAATAAATAAATGAAGTTCAATGCATAACTCTGGCTAGTCGTTTGGATTCAAAACCCCCGAGCAGAACTGTGCTCAACTATGACATTCCGCCCATGAAAGGCATATCTCACAACAGACTCCTTTGGCCTTATTAACCATTGTGGAAATATTAGCAAATTTAAGTTTAGTGTCTAATAGGACGCCGAGATCATTAACCTGAGTAAATTTCTCTAAGGCAATCTCATAGAGAGTAAACGTAGCCTGCAGAGGGCAGAACGATACAAAGACAGAAGCTTGCATTATCTTAAGTTCTTCTTAAGTTTCTTTAATTATTCAAGTATCAAATCTTTAGCTTAAAACCATTTTTTGAAATTTTCAAGATCAGACTGAAGACTGCTTTAGGCAGAAATAGATTTTTACTGAAGACAAAGCTTTACATCATCTGCATACATAAGAACTAGAGAGTTCGTTAAAGCAGGGGGCAAGTCATTTATAACAAGAAAAGAAAGCTAACTTCGGGCAGAGCCAAAGTAGATATACCCTTTCAGTTGAAACCGGATATATATTGCAATAATCGGATATAGTTGGCGGATCCTTATGAGAGTTTCATAATATAACCAATTTATTACAAAATACCAAATCTTAAAAAAGTCCCAAACTTCTATATTCAAAAAAATCAATGTTTTCATTTTTACCAAATACCACTTCCGATCGTTCAAATATATGGCAACTGTAAGATATAGGCGGCCGATCGTTATAAAATTTGGAAAGTAGGGTCAACTGACCAAAAACAGAATCTGTACGAAGTTCCAACTTTTTTTTCAAAAACACACAGTTGGGCAATTTCCGATTGTTCAATTATATGGCAGCTATAGGATATAGTCGGCCGATCCTTATGAAATTCGGTGAAAATATTTCGCCAAAAGTAGCAATCATGCAAAATTCAAACTCTGTCGCTCTAAAAGCACTGAAGTTATAGCACTGAAGTCCTTCACTGCGTTGCACACTTTTGACCAAAATTATAATACCCCCTCTGCAAGGGTATAAAAAGAGTAAATAATAACGGGCCAAGATGACTTGGGACGCCAGATGTAGCACGGACCAAACGGGTATGAATGTTTTAAATAAAACTCTTTGTGTTCTTCCATCTAAGTAGATGGAATTCCACGTTAAGAGGTCTGTAGAAAATCCCAAAAGATTCAGTTTACTCAACAAAAGTCCGTAAAAACCTGAAGCAATTTCTTTACTAAAGTCTGTGTAAATAAAATCAGTTTGAAATCCTTCCCTTCTTTTGGAAGCCATCTATGAGGAAGGATGTCAACTCCAGTAAATTTGTGGTGGTGGAGCGACGCTTAATGAAGCCATGCTGACATGGAGAGATGATCGAAGAGCAAATGAGGAGTTAATAATTTTTTAAATAACTCTGGAGTTGCCGACAATTTAGAGATGCCTCAGTTGTTGGCAGCATCGGACTTTTTCCCTTTTTTATTTATTTAGTTATGAAAAATTCCTTCCACTTAAGGGGAAAAATCGAGGTTTCCAAAGATAAGTTAAAAATTCTATGTAGAAGTTTGCACAGATCCCTGATACTCCATCTGGGCCTGGCGAATAAGTGGGTTTCTGTAACATTCAGCGTTATGCATGGTAAAATATGACCGAGCTAGTAGATATCTTGAAAAATCTATACTTCTGCGGGTTTTTTATATTTAAGTAAGAGCGTATTTTTAGTATTTTGTAGGACAGCGAATCTTATTTGCCACGCATGGAAACTACTAATCGATACCAAAAATGGTTTCGATAAAGACCTCCAGCGTGGGGATCCATATTAGATCCTCTGGGGTTGAAATGGAAATAGCTCTGAAGAGAGTGTTAGGATTCCTCATTCGATTCGCCCACAGCTGCAACCTGGTCACGATCAGTCATAAGATTAAAAACACATTGAATAGCGGACAAATGATGTCAATATGCGGGTGGTTCGGATGAAGGTGGTATATATGAACATGTAATGTATAAAGATTTAGAGGAAAAAATGATTGTAAAGCAAATAAATTCTATATCACCAAACTCTTGTGATTTCACCTCTTCAGAAGCAAGTTGCGAGTCTACCGAAATGAGAACTCCACCCCCCATTCGCTGAGGTCGATTACGTCTAAAAGTGGTGTACTTACTTGAAAAAAATTTCGGAGCTAAAGATCTCCGGATTTAGCCAATTTTCTGTAAAGGGTATAATATGGGATGCAAAGAAAGAACTATCAAAATATAGTTTAGGGAGTTTGCTACGTAGCCCCCTAGTATTCTGATAGGCAAAAGTGACGGAATTAGTTACGATATTAGTTTTTTGGATAAGTGGACGAAGAAGAGGTGGAAGGTTGGTTCGTGGTTCTAATATGGGGAAGTTTACTCCCAGTGGTTTTAAAACTTTTTCTTTACTGTACTGGGCTGATATTGTTAGACAAAAATGTTTTCTGGCCAAAAACTGGGTGGAAAAATTGTTTTGAACATCAGCGCGGGTACACGAATCTTGAAAGAAGACGTGCGCCTTATATAATTATATTTTAATTTAGCCGTGTCCTCTACCTTTATATCGGCTTTTGTTTTGGCTTTGATATAAGCCGAGATATCAATCTTTGAAGTACCAGGGACAAGCCGAGAAACAAATATATGCTTCGATGGAGGAATCACCTGTAAGGGTTTTCGCAAGTCCGAAAACGGCAGCGTCTGTCGGTGACTGCTGTCCGGACTATGAAATACCCCGTTGGGTAACTCTAACGGGGGTTTCATTCACTAGGGCAAAAATTTTAACAAAAAAAATTTGACAAAAATTTCTTACACCGATTTCGTTTTTTGATGCATTTGTATTGGAGTTTGCTCTGCCATTAGCAAAGATTGGGCACCATTGCTTTAAAGTTTAATGATTTTGAAAGCTCATAAGGTGAAAGACTGTTTACTCTGAAGTAGTGAATTTGTAAACTGTGTAAATTTTGAATCTGTGATATTTGTATATAGCTACATCAATAGGAATTAAAATTTTCTTTTACTCAAAAATGTTGTAAAGTAATTATTGTAGCGCCATCTAGCGTTTTTCGTGGCTTTCGATTTCAATTATTTAAACCAATAAATCTCAGGTTTATTATCTATTTGCGCATGTTCTACAATAAGCAACAAAGTGCACACAAAACTGGGAACAAGACGGACAAAAATAAATGCTGATAACAAGCCGCTACTGAAAATTTTTTTTTAACCAACAAGCTACCCCCTATTTCGAGATAAAGTCGGTATGCGACCAACAAAGCGAAAACCATTAATAAAGATAAAACTTTAAGCTACTGCATGCCATACTCCCACAGTCCCACTCTAGCAACGCCCGTTGATGCTCATCGCCGTATGGACTTTTTCTTTCTTTTATAATTTTTATTTTTTTTCTTTAATTGTAGTATTATTAAAGAAATTATTAGTAATTAAATGATAAGTATTAGAATTAAATTATTCTTAGTTACTAAACATTATATCCGGCTAATAAAATTTCAAGGTAGTCCGTCCGGCATTTCGTCATCCGACACGTCCGTCACTTATTTTTACAACAATTGTAATACAATGCAATTCAAAATAATAATAATGTAAATATGAAAAGTAAAAAAAAACTATTAATAAAAAAATAAAAGTAAAAAAAAAAATAATAAAAAAATATAAGAAAAAACAAAAAAAAAAGGAAATATAAAAATAATCATAAAACTAAAGCTTTCTAAAAAATCAAACCACCGCCCACTAATGGAATCGAACCCAGGACCCCAAGTATAAGTATCGCGCCCTTTTCATCTAGGCTACCCTCCAATTTTATTTAATGAGACTTAAAATTGGTTTTGAAGTAAGCGCGAGAATCCATACCGAAAACAGAGCTGAAAAGTAAAGATAGTAGAAGATATTTCAGATCTCTTTGAAGAATTTCTTAGTCTGTCTCATGAACGACCTCATTTCGTCTTAAACAAAATGACAATTATCACAGCAATAATGTAAACGAGACCTACGGGAAATGGCATCCGAAACTGAGTCAGTGAATCCGGCACACTTGGCGTGTACGACGTTTTGACATAGCCAGCCATGGATGGTAGGCTGGGACGAGGAGATTGTCTTGTTACGAGACATTGTCTTCATTGAACGGACGAGCTTAAATTCCATTTTAAAAACTAGGAATATAAAAAAAATATTAAAAGATAAAAAAAATACTATACCTCGAACCACTGTGCCAAATAGAAGCCAAAGCGGGAGCTTTGGAGAGAGCAAGGAAAAATACAGAAATAGAGATTGCACAATAGAGATTGCATACGAAAGAAACAAAAAACGGGGAAGAAGCAGAGCTAATCTATGCTTGGAATTGAATTTGAACAAATTATTAAGGGGTTACGCCACCCTGACCGCGTGGAAACGGGACGGTTTTTCAGGAATTTCTTGTGACTAAACTAGTTGAGATAGAATTTTTCCACTTTTATTTCTATTCAATACAAGTAATGAGCTTTAAAAATTCTAAAAAATAACTTGTTTTTAATGCTAAATGGCGGATATAGGAACCTCGGCGATCATCGGTTTTTTCGGAGTGCTCCTTGATGGTGGGCATGATTCACGTGTCAATTTTCATCTAAAACAAGTAAACAACATTTTTTTTTTAAAAAGTGATAAATTTGGAACAGAGTGACGTAGCCGTTTAGGAAAAAAAAAATTACGCAAATGAGAGCACTTCAAAAATTGACTCAATTTTTTGGGCAAAAAATTTCGTACTAAAAATTGCATAAAAAATTTCTATCCATTGAATCGAAAAAATCCTACGTTACTCTATGGAAAATCTATGTAAGAAGATGTGTTTCAATTTTCAAGTCAATCGGTTGAACAATTTTATCATTTAATTTTATCATTTTTATCGACAATTTTTAGCGTTATCATGCCCACCGTCTTGAAAAAAGTGGTTTCCAGAAAAACGCAAAAGAAGAAAAAGAAGTGTCTTAGGTGCCCTCCTGACGCGCCGACTTCAAATGAACATAACTTCCATAATTATCAAGATATTGTCTTCGGGGACGTGTTAAAATACGCGTAAGAATATAGTCTTTAAAATTAAGTCGAAAAAAATCTTTTTGAAAATTTCAGGGTGGCGTAACCCCTTAATTCGCCTCCAAATATACAGCAGAACACCCGAAGCGATACGGCTTAAGTTAAAACTGAAGTTTCTCAAAAAATGTGATTTTCAAGCAAGTAAAAACCGGTTTACCAATATTTATCATAAACGCAGTGCGCAAAAAAAAAACAAGACCGTTCGCTTAATAGGAAAAAATAAAGAAGTTTTCCGACCATATTTCCCATTCAATCCGGGCGCTAACATAGTCATGTTGGAATGAACACTAAAATAGTGCATATTAATAAAAAAAACAAGAATGGAAAGCTAACTTCGGGCGGAGCCGAAGTTTATATACCTTTGCAGCTAAAACCGGATATATATCGCAAACATCGGATATAGTCGGCCGATCCTAATGAAATTTTGGTAGGTTGGATCAACTGACCAAAAATAGAATTTGTACTAAATTCCAGCTTTCTATCTTCAAAAACACGAAAGTTGGGTCATTTCCGATCGTTCAGTTATATGGCAGCTATAGGATATAGTCGGCCGATCCTTATGAAATTTGGCATGTCGTATTATTTTGCCAAAAATAGCTCTCATGTAAACTCTAAAAAAACAAAAGTTATACTATTTCCGATCAATCAATTATATGGCAGCTATAGGATATATTCGGCCGATCCCGGTCGACCCGACTTATATACTGCGTGCAAGGGATAGAAAGGTGTAGAAACAGACAGACAGACAGACGG
The DNA here is from genome assembly GCF_030179905.1 of Drosophila bipectinata. Lineage (NCBI taxonomy): Eukaryota > Metazoa > Arthropoda > Insecta > Diptera > Drosophilidae > Drosophila > Drosophila bipectinata. The sequence continues at coordinate 23,405,669 of NC_091736.1, read as the reverse complement.
ACTGACGGACATGCTCATATCAACTCAGGAGGTGATTCTGATCAAGAATATATATACCATATAGGGTCGGAGATGTCTCCTTCACTGCGTTGCACACATTTGGACAAAATTATAATACCCTCTGCAAGGGTATAATAAAAGTAAAAAAAGAAATCATATAAAATATATAAGAAAAAAGAAAAATAAAAAAAAAGTAAATATAAAAATAATCATAAAATTAAAGCTTTCTAAAAAATCAAAGAATAAGTATCGCGCCCTTATTTAACGATACTTAAAATTGGTTTTAAAGTAAGCGCCAGAATCCATACCAAAAACAGAGCTGAAGACCGTTCGCTTAATAGGAAAAAATAATGAAGTTTTCCGACCATATTTCCCATTAAATCCGGGCGCTAACATAGTCATGTTGGAATGATCACTAAAATAGTGCATTTTATTATAAGAAAAGAAAGATTTTCTAGCAACAGTTCTTAAATAAATGAAAAACTACGTGTCCCTATCTATATTTTCTCTGAAGAAAACTTTTTTCAACCAAATTTTTTATGCATGCATCAGAACAATGATGCACGTCGTTTTCTTACACAACCCTATTAGTGGTGATCTAAATAGCCAGCATCTTAGTTTCTTGTAGAAGAAATAGAAACTTTTGTCCCCTACTCTTTAGGCATTGTAGTTCGACATGATCCAGCATGATCCCTTTAAGGCAGGGGTGGGCAAGCCCATAGCTCCTCGGGCTCTCAAGGCTCCCCCCGTTATTCGTAATTTTTGGCGCCAGCAAATCGGGCCAGACGATCGAGTCGCGCGGTCAGTGAGCCGTGAAGATTTACAAAAACAATTTACAAAACAATTTCGAAGCAGGTAGCGGGCCCGACCCCTCGGTCCCGAGTTTGCAACAACAATTATTAAGGGTGCGTTTGGCACAACGCGACGACAACCATCGCGAGGGTGGTGGTTGTTGTTGTAATTTGTTGTCTGGCCGAGCTGCGGCTCCGACCGTTAGATTTCGTGCCCACCACTGCTTTAAAGTATAATCAAATATTATGCAGTACATAGATGGGACATCTCATAGCTGCAACGCTGCTGAAACAAGTGGGTTCTACAGCGCACAAGTTAGGTTTAAGAATTTTTTCGCGCGACAATGAATAATTAAAAAAAAAAAATTTTTTTAAATCACCCACTGGCAGGCCGCGTTGTGGGACCCGCTGAAAATTAAAACAAATTAAAACACAAACGGCTGGCAAATAAATGAAAAAAGAGATAATTTTATTTTGTGAACGTAACATCTTAGGAACGATAACGTTCACATCGAACCAGTATCGATTGTAGCGAGTAGCGAGAGAGCGAGTAGCGTGGTACCTAGGTGGTCGCTAACATCACTGACCGAGATGGAGATCTATCGTGTCCGAGGCCACAGGATCTTGGTGTCAATTACTCTGCTCGACATTCCGTGTGGCACCTCTAAGGACGATTACGGTGCCAAAGCTAGAGTTCTTACAATCGGGTACCGAGTTGTTGGCTTGAATTATATAGCCGAGTTGAAGGTCTACCCTGGGGAATATTTTTGCTAGTGAAATTCTGATGTGGCGCTGTCTTGTATTCAAGATGAAACCGCTCGTTTTAATAGTTTCGTCGCCAATCGACGGTCACGGTTCTCCATATCTACTTGGAGCCAAAAACCGCAAACCACGGTCTCTTCTGGGATTCCCATCCCATCGTTGCGTGCAAGAGTTTTGCTCATCCAGCCGTACTTCCCAAATCCAATTCACGAGATCAGTTTGGCAACGCAAACCGTCTTGTCGAGTCAGGCAACAGAAAACTTCTAGTTTTAAACAATAATAATTAATAATTCATAATGCACGCATTGTTGGTCACAAGCCGACTCTTTCTCGGCTGCTCATCTTTAACTGATTTAGCATCTTAAGATAAAAAGTTTTCGCTCAGCAAATTATCTAATGAGAAATTAACAAAATGGCCGGATAGTCGCCATGTTCAATGACGTCAAGGCCATCCACGGGAGCTTAAGAATTTGGATATTTCGGAGCTCGAAGCGACGATGTTTGCCCGATGACCACGAGACGTCACATCGCTCTGCTACAGGGTTAAGTCAAAAATTTCAATCTTTAAAGCGGTGGATATTTGGAATGGTGTGAGTTCTACTCGATTCTCTCTACAATCGTCGGCAGCAATCCGCGTATCAGTAAGGTATCAGTAAGTCCGCTTTTGAAGCAGTTCATTGCTTGGAAGTCTCCGACTACAATTATGATATGCCACTGAATTTTTGGGGAAACGATTTAATAACCGTCGCCTAATATTTCAGGCTCATGTGAACGAGATTCAACGAGTCTTTTGGAAAGTGGCTCAACAGCAGCTCTTTCAGAGCTTTCGGAAAAATTCAATGCCCATATGAAAGCCTTGAAGAAATCGGGTACGACAATTCAGAACGTCAGCTGCATCATTGTCCAGGTGCTTCTTCTTGTGAAGCAGCGATGAAGGATGCTGGAGTGCGCTAAGGTGAAAAGGCGTCGAGTTTCAAGTAATAGTTGATCATCTTTTATTATTACTAATTTACCTCCCTCTGCCTGTACTTTATGCGGTGCATGGTCCCATGTAATGTCTGCATGCCACCTGAGATCCGCCTTGGTGAGGCTTAGCGACTCGGTCTTTGTCGGAAAAGTCTCCAAATGGCTTATAAATTGCGAGACTTTTTGCCAATTGTCGCAGTTGTGGAAGGAGGCATCCAGCCTGCTTCATTTTCTGGAATTGCAGTTTTCTAGCGGCCAGCCTTCGGGAGTCTTTCCTAAGAGTCGTTCGAGAAGTTGCCGTGAGAAGTTGTTCTGGGATAAAATTCTTCCTACTTTTAGGAATAAGATTTGTTGCAGCTTTGGTTGGGCGCAGCGCACCGAATTCTTTTGAATGTCGCTGACACCGAGATAAAGGATTCTTTGATTCACCATTGAGGCGTATGGTGCTTGCGAGTATGTCGTGTCGTGCAAGTCATTTATTCTGCTTGAAGGGTCTGCAAGTCATTTATTCTGCTCGAAGTCCCGGGTCGCGCCTTTAAAGACGGTTACGGTGCCAAAGCTGAAGTTATCGGGAGCCGAGGTATTGGCTCGACTTATGTCGGAAGTAGCGCAGTTAAAGTTCTAGGTTGGGAAGTATTTTTGCTGGTGCGGTTCTGCTGTGGCTCTATCTTGGATTCAAAAAGACTTCTCTCACTTTAATATTTTTATCGTCAATCGAGTTTGGACCATTCAGGAGTTAATTAGAGCAATGGAGTGGCGGTATGTTCCCTCTTCTCTGAGCCATACGGCAGACATACGGTCGCGCGGTGCGATTTGAATTGATTAAGAATAATCTGTGGTCTGATAGTTCTCCATTTCTACTTAGAGCCCAAGACCGCCAACCGCGGTACCATCTGAGAGATCGACCATGGAAATACATGCATGGGTCTTCCTCATTCAATCTCCTTACGTTGATATAACAACGAGCCCTAAGTACTTTTATTAGTTTTCAACACTGCACAGTTCATTTTTTAACTGGTGGTCCGTAGAAGTACCTTTTTCAGCAGCGCTTTAAATGGCGTGTCTCCGGTCCTGCCTTGACCCTGGCCCGATGTGGGGCTATTCAAAATGAGAAATAACCCCCAACAAAATGACTGCTTGCGAGAATTATCGAGCTAATCCCTGATCGAGATGGAGTCTTTCGATGGCGGTGACATACCTAAACCGCATCTGGAATTACCAAGCGCGCAGTGTCTATGCTGTGCATATCTCGCGAAGAATTCTGTGACATTCAGCCGCTTTTTTCTTTTGATGGAACATGAAACATCACTTCCCGCAAATGGCTTTTTCCAGGCACAAAATTACTCATTTTCAAAGGCAAAAATTGGCAAGACCACGATAAATTTTCGATTGTTGTTATGCACTGTTTTGACACTTATATCAGTGGCAAACAAAACGTCATAGAGGTTATTAGCAAAAACAACGCGTGTGGGCTAGCGACATCTATTAAGAAAACCGGCAAGGACTTTCCGGTACACCTGGTTATTGCCTCTTAAGGATGACGTTGAAGTAGAAGCCCCAGCTGGGGGGAGAATTTCGGGAAATCGCATCATTAAACAACAAGCCGAAATTGAAAAGACTGCAGCCGGGTCTGATCTATAGCGAAAGCGCCAACGAAAAGGCGAACATGACTTAGTGGAAGAACCGTTGTACAAATGGTTTGAGCAACAGGAAACAAACAACGTAATTCTTGATCGGCATGTAATTTTAGCTAAGGCACAAGAGTTTTGTCTAAGGTTGTAACGAACAGTGAGGTGGCATCTCTGGATATATCGGACGAGAGGAAGGGGTTGCACGCTGTGTCCGGCCAGATCTCGCCGGCTAGTGGGTGGGTTCTGAAACACCCCCTTCTCTCCCCTCGATGCTGCCTCGGGAATCATAAATTAAATCGATAATGATGCGTGCACGACCTCACGAACAGCGTGGGTCAAACCTGAGCTCGTCAGAAAAGAGCATATTAGGATACTTCGGAGATCCCTAAGAAGGTACATGGCATAGGTTGGCGGCAGGGCGGTGGCGACCCAAACGAGGCGAAATATGTTTTCTTACTCCATTATAAACTTCATTGTTTTATTCCTTAACAAAAGACCTTAAAATTCTAGATGACATCCTTATTCTAGCTCCCTAACTATTTCAATACTTCAATATATGATCTTTCTGACTATGCTTAATAATATCTTATTGCTAAAGATTTGCGAACTTAAATGTATATTCGATTTGGTAGGATTTGCGGACTCGCGTTCAATATCATGACATCGGATTTTTAGTTGCTAAGAGAGCGCTACTATAAGGACCACGCGTGTGGTTGATCGTCTAACCGGTGAAGCCTCTTGGGCTGGAACTCGGAAAACGAGGAAAAAATATTGATCGGAGAATTCCGCATCACTTCAGCTGGCTTGGCAAAGAACGAGGATTACTCACTTTTTGTATCCGTGACGAGTCGTTGAAGCGCTTCCACCACTCGAGGCTGGAAAAGATAATATGCAATTCGGGAGGGCCTTTGCCTAACCCGTCAACAATGCCAACAACAAAACATGCAGCCAGCAGCAGTGCTCTAGCTGAAATCTCCGGACACTATTTCCGCTCTCGACACCGTTTGGCCATCAGCCGGACGAGTCTCTCCACTCCCTCGATCAATAGAGCGGCTCTTGAAAGCGCCGCAAGCGCCCTGTCCCTGCTTCCTATCATATGGCTGAAGGCTAGTCCACGCCTGCTCCTCCGAATAACGGAACGCTCCGTTAAAGCGCAGCCAGCGCTCCGCTCCCGCTACTGCTCCTATAGGAATTCGCCTATTTCGCGGCGACTCCTCCGTTCGACGGCGTGCTCCTTAACAGCGCCGCCAGCATTCCGTCCTTGTCTTTACTCCTCCAGGATGGCGCCTGTTGCACGGCTGCTCCTGTGATCGACGGGGTGCCGCTTATAAGCGCCGCCAGCACTCCGTCCTCCTTCACTACTCCAGGATGGCGCCTACTCCACGACGACTCCTGTGAGGTTAGGGCCGTACCCTATCCGAGGGGCGGAGCGCCCCTTAAAGCGTCGCGAACGCTCCAACTGCTTCCACTCGGGTCGAGTCTCACTGTATTTCCAGCTCCTACTTGGTTTTGGATGACTCCCCTCAGCCCCGCCTTGTGGGCGGCCTGACTGAGAGACTCGCGCCGCAACTGTGACCCGCTCTTCTCTTCTTCTTCTGGCCAAGCGTTGCTCGCCCTACGCCTCTTTGCCACCAGGGGTCGAGCTCGCACGCTGGTACCCCTGACCTAGCTAAACGAAAACACCTACGTCAGGCTCGCATAACCACGACCAGTCTTAAAACTCACCTAGCTTCTACGATCGCGCCCTGCCTTGACTGAGCAGTACGTACACCGCCAAATTGCCGCTTGTGGCCCTCTTTCTGTATGCCTGCTGGTCCTGCACCAGCACGATGGTTCCTCAGCGGGTAAAACTACGCTGCAGTTGCTCGAAAATTTCCGGATGCTTCTCCTAGCTTGCCCGAACTTGCTTGTTTCGTGGTTAAATTCTAAAAGAACGCCGCTCCCACGCGGTTTCCTAACCTTAGCTTTGAGCGCGTTACCAGATCGATCAGACCCTCCACGAATCGCTGAATAGGGTCCTATTACGCGATCGGGCTGCCAGAAAGGCTGAAACACCGCACCGCAACAGGCTGCCAACCCGTTCGAACTAACGCCGACGTTACAAGGTTCAACGACGACTATGAACCTGATGCCAACTGGCTTTGGCACTGGCGTAAGGTCTCAACATAAAATATGGGAAAATTCATGGTGAAATTGCGGCAAATAATTCTGTGTCGGCGAATGAATATCAACAAGACATTTTACCTGGATTAATTATAGGCTACAATCCGGAGAATATTTTTAACGCTGACGAAACTGGGCTATTTTATAAAGCAATGCCAACTGCAACATTTTACACTTGTGGAAACCATAGAAGTGGCAATAAATCGCAAAAAATTAGAATAACAATTTTGTTTGTCTGCAATGCGACTGAAAGTTATAAAAAAGACTTTCCAATCGGCAGGTCAAAATTCCCCCATTTTTTAAAAATGTCAATTTGCCACTACCGTATTATGCCAATAAAAAAGCATGGATGACTAGCGAGATTTTTCGACAAATAATCACACAAGTTAATGCAGAAATGAAATTGCAAAATCGAAAGATATTGCTCTTTATCGATAATTCATCAAGTCATTCTGCCGTAAAAGGATGTGATCACATTAATTTTTGCTTTTTGCCAACAAATAAAACGGCTCTACTGCAACCGCTTGACCAAGGCATTATTCACTCTTTCAAATTGGAATATAGACGTATGTATTTTGGTCAAACAACAATTGATTGCTGTAAATTGTGGAAAACCCACAATTGAATTTTTAAAAACACTATCTATGCTGGATGTTGTTCACTTCATATGTCAAGGATGGGCGAAAGTTAAAACTACAACTATTCAGAACTGCTTCAAGAAGGTAAGTAAGGCATATAAGTCCCATTCGCCTCAACTTACAAATGTATCTTTTCAGGCGGAATTTAATCTATGCTTTGATGTTATCGAAAGCGTTACTGATGAAGCGCAATTCGTGGAGACCGTATTTGATGCTCAAAATAATTGGGAAGAATGTGCCAATGACGACTCTATATATATATATATATATATAATATATATATATAATATATAAATATATGTATATATTTTCAAATATGAACTAATTTTACAATTCGTTTTTTCTGTTCCTTAAGAGTCCATTCTGGTTAAAGTTGTCATAAATTTCGATTTTTATGCTTTAAAAAGCTTTAAAAAGTTTTCAGTTTTCAATAAAAATCCCTCGTTCACGGACTAGCTAATATCATAATAAATAAGTGGTCAAAATTTGGTGTTGATCGGATTAGTAGTTTTTTAGTAATCGTGTCCACCGCAAAGGTAATTTCTAAAAAAAAGATTCTGAGATAATCGCGTTTAAAGTTTCACGTTTGTTCAAGTTTTATGTGCAGGTAGTGCGCTATAAATAGCTACAACTTTGGTTCTAAAGCTCCGATCGTTATGAATTTTCAGACAGTATTCTCAACAGTATATACTTAAAGAATATGTAATAAAAAAATTTTTTCATCTATCACAACTGTATATAACCCTTTAAATCGGGTAACCCCTTTTGACAACCTTATATGAACAAGTAGTATATAAAGATTTCTGCAAAGAATTATTTTAATGCAAATTCAATTCAATTCAATAATTTTGCTTTATTTTTCAATATCATTTTCAATTTTGCTTAAAGCTAACAAATTTTTTTTTACTTAGAGTTTAGACGTATTAACTATCTTTACAAATATAATATTCTATTTTTTGTTTATTTAATATTTATTTGTTCATTTTTATTTACATTTAATAACCCAAGAAAATGGTAAAACTTGGCTCAAAGGGCTTAAAGGACAAAGATAAAACTAAGACTGGTGCTTCGTGGTTACTAGCGTAATACTAGGAAGGGAAGGACCTGTCAGCACGCGGATGTGCGATATAGGATTTGCGAATATTGAATTTGTTTGTTAAATGAGAGATGAGTGCATCGATCATTTTAATATCTGCTTTTAAATGCAGAAGGTTGGTCGCATAGAAAAAAGGTAAATTATAAATCATTTTTAAGATTTTATTTTGAGCAAGTTGTAATTTATTTATATGGGTCTTGGCACTACAGCCCCAGATTTCAGATCCATAAAGCATTATGGGTAAAAATATTTGTTTATATATTGTTAGCTTATTGTGATTTGACAGATTTGATCTGCGATTTATAAAAGGGAAATATTGGCAATATTCGGATGGTCCTATTTATTTTGTCAATGGTATGACTTATGTGACCATTGAAAATAAGTTTTTTGTCAAAATTAATGCCAAGATACTTTATGGAGTTTTCCCATTTAATGCCAGTGTTATTTAGTTTAAGTTCACTATTTGGCAGAAAACACAGTTTCCGTTTTTTGGTGAAGAAAATTGATTTCGTTTTTGAAGCATTTGTTTTAATTTTCCACTTATAAAAATAAGATTTTCTATTGAATTATAAGTAGTGCCAGAGCTAAACAGGGCTGTGTCGTCGGCAAATATACATAAGCGTATGAAATCTTTGAAATAGGGGGATGTCATAGGTGTAAATGTTATAAAGAACTGGTCCGAGCACAGAGCCCTGTGGGACACCTGCTTTGATTAGTTTTTTATTCGAATTGGTACCATCAAGACTGACGTAAAAGTACCTATCTGAGATAAAACTTTGGATGATCTTTGTTAAATATATTGGGCTGTTACAAGTGATAAGCTTATGGATTAGACCAGAGGTCGGCACGGCCCTATCTCGGGGGCATAGAAAATTTCTCTGCCCGAGCTCTGCCACACACACACAGTATAAATGTGTGAAACGTCATGCTCACAGCCTACTTTCTGCTATTCGTTACTAACACTAATGCGGTAAAATCATATCAATGTATTGGGGTGCCGACCACTGGATTAGACCATGGTGCCAAACAGTACCAAAAACAGCTTCTATGACAAGCGTTACCATGCCAACTGACTCCTTTCGTGCAAAACTTTCTGTTCAAGTTTCAGTTTTGAAACGGAACTCATTGGAGTACGACCTTTATTTTGGGGCTCCTCTTAACATTTGGTCCTTCGGGGCACCCTGACGTTTTCCCCCCTGTGGTAAGAGACTCAGGGTTAAAAAATTGGCACCTATAAGGGGCTGAAGAAAAACAAAAATTCTCAGCCCATGGTAGCTAAAAAATAAGGCTGCGATCTGGGTAAAAAAGAGCCCAGTTTAAAAACCGTAGTCCTCTGTTGTTTCCCCCCAAGAGGTAAGGGACACAGAGATTGAGAATTGCCATCGAGCAATAAGTGCGTTTTTGGCTTAGCGCAGGACTGTCCGAGGCCTTACATCGGAATATTTATTGAAAATCTTTGGGCTGGAATTCAGCCATCGGATCTCCAAAGCGATACGGCGCAAGGAGTTAAAAACACAACTTGTTGTGGGAAATCAAAAATAAGATTTCAATTAAAAAGAAAAATAAGTTTTTCCGGAACAACACCGGAAATTTATAAATATTGAAAATAATATACGGCGTGTTCGAGGCCAAATATCGAGCAAAAACAAAAGGTCGGGTTCCTGGGAACAACGACAGCCAAAGTCTTTGGCATTTTATACGGCGGGACCAACGTCTGCGGCAGGACCACCGGCGAGTAGAAGAACAACATCAGCGGCTGAAAAAACAACGAGCTACACCATCAGCTGCATCAAGGGCGGATCCTTTTACATCATTTGCAGGAGGAACACGCATCAAAAAAGAAAATTTAACAACTGTATGGTATGGTCAAAAACAAAAAAAAAATATTTACAATTTAAAAAATAATGATTAAAAAAAAATCGATAAAAAAGATATTAATTATCAATTAAATTCAATTAACAAAAAAAATTAAAATTTAAAAAAAACATTAGCCCTCAGTAAAACAAAAATTTTAAAATTACAGTCCACTAAAAAATCGAAGAAAAAATTAATTTTTCAAATGAAAATGAAAAAAATAGATATACTAAGCACTTTTGTGGCCCCTTGCAGGATGTTCAAACATTAGGTTGAACATAACATATAAAAGCTTAAATAATTTTAAAATATTTATAGTTCAAATTAAATAATTCTTGCACAAATTATTAAAAGCAAAATGTATTAACAAAATACGAAAACAAACATTTATACAGTCCACTTAAAATTATAATCGAAGAAAAGGTTAAAGTAACATCAAATTTATCCAAAAAATATTAATCAAAAACACATTAAAATTACGCCTCTTTTTGTGGCCCTTTCCAGAATGTTCAAGCATTGAACACTATTTTTTATAGAAATTCCTAAGTTAGAGTTTCAAGGGATCGGACCCATGAAATATGAGTCAAACACATGGTTCAAAACCGATCCCCTGCAGCCTAACACAAACAAATACATAAGTGGTGCGCTTATCGCACTGGAGAAAGGGTCGCATAGCAGGTCAGCGTGCAGTGCGTTGACAAGAAGTTTTAAATAGATTTAAGATTCTCATGTATCGTACTTATAAGAGAACTTTGACGAATAAAATCAGTTTCCATAAGGAGCTCATTGGAGTAAGACCTATTTATTTAGGGCTCCTCTTAACACTTTCCTTTATATAGTTAGTGATTTGATCAAGTGGGTGAATACAGTTCAGAAAAGCACGAAAGCCATATTGGACTGGGGGTAAAATGTTATTCTCTTCCACATGCAGATTGAGCCTAGATTTAATTAATCTTTCAAAAATTTTTGAAAAACCACATACCAAACTTATCGGACGGTAATTGTTTGGACAATCCGGGGGCTTCCCTGGCTTAGGAATTGGAATAATTCTTGCAATTCTCCAATTTTTGGGAAAATAACAAATTTGAAGACATTTTTCATGATTAGAGCAAGAAAGTCTATCGCCTTTTTTGGTAAATTTTTTAGACAAATGTTTGGAATTTTATCAATGCCAGGTGATTTGTTATTTTTTAGTGACTTCATTATGACGTCAATATGCTTAGGAGTGATTTCAGGTGTTAGGTTATTTAACAAGCAAATTGTTAAATTCGCTTAAAGTGTTTTGTACTTCAGTTTAGGTATTATAGTCTGAGAAACTGTCAGTAATGTGATGTTTTAATTCAAAAACTTCTGCTAAGATATCTGCTTTTTATGCTCTTGTGGTAAACACTATGTCAGCTTGAAGAATATTGACCATTACATCTATTACTTCTTGCTCCGCTTCAAAATCCGGAAGAGCTTCGAGAAAAAAAGATTCTGAGATAATCGCGTTTAAAGTTTCACGTTTGTTCAAGTTTTATGTGCAGGTAGTGCGCTATAAATAGCTACAACTTTGGTTCTAAAGCTCCGATCGTTATGAATTTTCAGACAGTATTCTCAACAGTATATACTTAAAGAATATGTAATAAAAAAATTTTTTCATCTATCACAACTGTATATAACCCTTTAAATCGGGTAACCCCTTTTGACAACCTTATATGAACAAGTAGTGTTTGGTCATCGAGAGTTTTCGATGCCGTAAATAAAAAATCAGAATTTAATTAATTTCAACGTTATAAAACTTTATTCAGGCCGCATATGAAATTAGGATTTATGTACAATATTTCAAATCCAATTTAGGATGCGAGCGCAGTAAGAAGACGAACGAGAGTGGCGCCAACCTTGCAGAATAGGCTGAGCGGATGCTCGCTAACTATAAGCGCCGAAGTAGCGAAGCCGAGCGGCCGAAAGAGAGTCGGCTTGCGACCAGCAAAACATCAGTTACTTATTAATTGTTGTGTTTAAATTAGTTGCTTGCTGCTTGACCCGACATTCTCCCCCCAGTTGGGGCTTCTACTCCAACTTCATCTTTAAGGGGCAAAAGGCACAGCTTAGTCACTGCTCGCTTGGTAATTCCAGATGAGGTTTTTATCACCGCCACTCGAAAGATGCCATCCCGACCAGGGATTAACTCCATTATTCTCGCAAGCGGCCATTTCATCGGAGGTAGATTCTCGTCCTTTACTAGCACCACATCGTTCGGGGCCAAGGCAGGACCAGAGGCGCGCCATTTGGAGCGCTGCTGGAGAAGACTTAGGTACTCCTCCTTCCATCGGGACCAGAAAGACTGCTGCAGGAAAGACACGCGCTGCCAGCTGTCCAACCGGTTGAAGTTCAGCTTTGTGACATCAGGCTCGATAAAGCTGACTGACGGACCACCAGTTAAAAAATGAGCCGGGGTCAGAACATCAAGGTCTGCAGGATTTTCTGAAAGAGACAATAAGGGTCGTGAATTTATAACAGCCCCAATATGGCACAGCAGCGTTCGCAGCTCCTCGAATCCCAGAACTGCAGATCCGACAGCTCGGTAAAAATGGTGCTTGGCGGTTTTAACAGCCGCTTCCCACAGACCACCGAAATGCGGAGATCGAGGAGGAATAAAATGCCATTCGATGGACTCCATAGAGCAAAACTCCAGCAGTGACCGTTGATGCTCTTCGCTTAGAAATAATCGGCGCAGCTCCTTTAGCTCGTTTTTGGCTCCAACAAAGTTGGTTGCGTTGTCAGACCAAATATGTTGAGGACTTCGGCGGGTGCATATAAACCGCTTCAAAGCCTGCAAAAAAGACATTGTGGACAGATCCCTTACAAGCTCCAGGTGGACGGCTTTCGTAGCAAAACAAATGAAAATGCTAATGTAACATTTTACTGGAGCCTTATTACGCACTTCCGGCTTATAATAGAACGGTCCACAAAAATCCACACCAGTGACTCCGAAGACCTGGGAGCCGCTAACTCTTTCCTCCGGGAGATCAGCCATAATGTGCTGCAACAGCCGAGGCTTAGTCCGGAAGCATCGGATGCATTTGTGTAATGCCTTCGTCACGGTTTTTCTCCCCCCAATTGGCCAATATTGGGACCGAATAATTGCCAACAGTGCGCGAGGTCCCGTATGTAAATTTCGCTCATGGAGGTCAACAATTATAGCCCGCGTAACTGGATGGCTTCTTGGAAGTATAATTGGATGCTGACTATCAAAATCCAACGACGAATTTTTTAGCCGGCCGTCTACGCGCAACAGTCCAAATTTGTCCAAGAAGGGAGAGGATGAGGCAAGGGCACTGGATACCGCTATGTCTTTTCCATTTTGAAGAGCCTTTATTTCCTCCCAAAAATGCACACGTTGCACTAGCCGCAATAACAGCTGTGTTCCAGATTTTATATCGCTAGCCGTAACACCGTTGTGGTGAATTCGTTGAGAAAACTTGTATACGTAAGCGAATACCCTCTGCAGTGCTGGAAACGAATTAGCGTACTTAGAAACCGCTGTTATATCCACGTACGGAGACTGAATGAGCAGGACCCTTGCACGTAACTCCAGGGTTGATCTCTCAGATGGGACCGCGGTTGGCCACGTCTCTTGGGATCCAACGAGAAACGGAGGACCATGAGACCACAGCTTATTCTCAACCAAATTATTGGGAAGAGCACCACGCGACAGGATATCTGCTGGGTTCAAAGAAGTGGGAACATACCGCCACTCCATTTCTCTAGTTAGCTTCTGAATGGTCAAAACTCGATTGGCGACGAAAACATTAAACCGAGAGGGTTCTTCTCGAATCCAAGACAGAGCCACAGCAGAATCGCACCAGCAAAAATACTTTCCAACGTAGACCTTCAACTGCTCTACTTCCGACATAAGTCGAGCCAACAACTCGGCTCCCGATAACTCCAGCTTAGGCACCGTAACAGTCTTTAACGGCGCAACTCGGGACTTCGAACAGAGTAAATAGCTTGCAGATCCTGCGCCCTTGGACACGACATAAACGCATGCCCCATACGCCTCAATGCTGGCATCACAGAATCCATGGACCTCCACCTCGGATTTCGATGTTAGCACCCATCTAGGGAATTCGGCGCGCTGCGTACTACCAAAGCTGCTACAAATCATATTCCAGTCGCAGTGAAGAGCTTGAGGAAGACTTTCATCCCAGGACAACTTCTCACGGCACAGCTTCTGAAGAAAGATCTTTGCCTTTGAAATTACAGGACCAACAAGGCCTAAGGGGTCATAAAGCCGAGCGACTGAAGAAAGCACAATGCGCCTAGTGGGCTTTGAGATTGACTGAATCCCTTCAAAAGAAAATAGCAAGCGGTCAGATGCAGGATCCCAAGCAAGACCCAGTGTCTTTGTGAAGTTGCTACCATCATCAAACTTTAGGAAAGACTCCCGATCTTCTTCAGGCACCTTATCCAGAACGTCAGCAACATTGGAGCACCACTTCCTTAACCGAAAATGGCCTTTGGCAAGGATGGCGGATGTTTGCTGCATTATGCTAATAGCTTCATCTATAGAGTCGCCTCCGGAAAGCAGATCATCCACATAAAAGTCGCGACGCAGAATTTCGGCCCCCTTTGGAAACATTATTTGCTCATCATCTGCCAACTGATGCATTGTCCGAACTGCTAAAAATGAGGCAGGCTTCGTTCCGTAGGTGACCGTGTCCAGCTTAAAAACCTGTAACTCATCCTGGGTGGAATCCCGCCAAAGAATACACTGAAGATAGCTGTCCTCAGGAAAAACCCTGACGCAACGATACATTTTACAAATATCTCCAGTAATGGCCACCCGATGGCATCGGAACCTTAACAGAATATGCAGTAACTTTGGCTGAATAACTGGGCCAGACATCAACACGTCATTCAATGAATACCCAGAAGTTGTGACAGCAGATCCATCAAAGACAACCCTGAGCTTGGTTGTTGAACTGTCCTCCTTTAAAACACAATGGTGTGGAAAAAAGTATTGGCCAGTGACGCTCGCATCAGAAGGGACTGGAGACATGTGACCCAACTCCAGATACTCCTTTATGAAGGCAGCATATTGCTCCTTTAATTGAGGACGGCGACAGAGCTTCCTTTCGAGGGAAAGAAATCGTCGAACAGCTTGGGGGTACGACTCTCCCAGCAGCTTAGAGCCGCATTTTAACGGAAGCCGCACAGCGTAAGCGCCGGAATCCAGCCGAGCAACATGTTGCACGAAATGCGCATCGCAATCTCGCTCTTCCTTCGTCCGCTTCACAATAGGCTCGGAGCAGTCTTCGATTTCCCAAAACCGGCGGAGCAAAGAATCCAGCTGATCATCCAGCATTGTTGCGCTCTCCGGAACATCCTTGTGGGCAGTGGAAACGAGTGATCTTCTCTGGACCTGTGAACCGCCTCCACACACGACCCATCCAAGTTGAGTTTTCTGCAGCAATGGCAGGCCGGCTGAGAGCTTAATTTGCCCAACACACAACAGCTCATAAAACAGACTGGCTCCGATAAGAAGGTCGATGCGCTGTGGGCGGAAAAATTCAGGATCAGCCAAAGAAAGATTGCCAGGAATATTCCAGCTGGAGACATCCAAACTGAAGCTAGGCTGCAGGTCCGTGATATTGGCAGCGATGACGGCGTTAACCAGGGCCGAGTACTCGGAACAGTGGGAACGTAGGAGAACATCAACAGCGAATCCATCTGTCGCAAAGCCGGCATCTCCAATACCAGACACCGCCATGAATGATTTGTACCTCCGGAGCTGCAGCTGACTTGCCAACCGGGAAGTGATCACGTGCACCTGAGATCCAGAATCCAACAAAGCTCGGCATGGAACAAGGGATCCAGCGCGACTACGAACAAAAATGTTCGCTGTAGCAAGCAACGATATATCGCCGCTGTGACCTTGAGCAACTAGTGCATTAGCAGTGGACGGCGAAAAGGCTGCAGGCTCGGCGACCTCGGCTATGGCTGACGTGGGAGGACCAACCAAAGTCTGGCCGCTAGATGCCGGCGGCTCCAGGAAATGCAGCAGGCTGTGATGCCTCCTTCCACAACTGCGACAACTAGCAGCGAGGCACTCACGCATGTGATGGCCCGTTTGCAGACACTTCCGACAAAGACCGAGTCGCCTGGCCTCACCAAGGCGAATCTCAGGGGGCATTGATAGAAATCGGGGGCATGCAGACATTATATGGGACCATCCACCGCATAGAGCACAGGTAGAGGGAAGCGAATTAGTAACAATAAAGGATGATCTACCATTATTTGCACCTCGACGCCTTCCCATATGAGCGCCCGGGGCGTATGCAGCCATGGCCACGTCCATAGCCTCCAGCGTCCTACACCGCTGCTCCAAAAATTCGGCCATCGACTCCCAAGTAGGGATGGCGTCTGAACCTGAGGAGTTTTGACTCTCCTCCCACTTGGCCTGGGTAGCTGGGTCCAACCTTTGAAGCAGAACTTGGACGATGATGCAGCTGGCGATCTGAACTGAAGTACCCAAATTCTTTAAGGCTCGCATATGGGCATTAAATTTGTCCGAAAGACTTCGAAGCGCTGATATTGAGCCACTTTCCAACAGACTGAGGCCCAGAATCTCGTTCACGTGTGCCTGAAATATTAAGCGACGGTTATTAAATCGTTTCTCCAATAAATTCAGCGCAACATCATAGTTCTCGTCGGAGACTTCCAAGGAACGCACTGCTTCGAAAGCGGACTCCCGAAGGCAAGATCGCAACCTTTGCAACTTTTCCACCTTACTAATACGAGGATTGCTGCCGACGATGGTAGAGAAGATCGAGTAAAATTCAGCCCATTCCGAGTATCCACCGCTGAACGTAGGGAGCGGCAAAGGAGGCAGCACCTGAAAACTTTGACCTAAACCTGGGTCAGCCTGCATGGTGGACATTCCGTTGGAAAGGGTGGAGTGGGCAGCAATTCGAGATGAGCGAAGGGTCGTCTCGTGCTCAATTTCCGCCTGCATCGTCGCTACGAGCTCCGAAACAGTCCATCGAAGGTCACTGCTGATCTGCAAAATGTCCAAATCCTCAAGCTCCCCGTGGATGGCCTTGAAGTCGCTGAACATGGTGGCTATCTGACCATGTCGCACGTGTAGCATGGCATCGTCCACCTTGGAAATAGGCTGAAGAGCTCCTTGGATCCTCTGTAAGTCCTGGAAAATACCCAGGGTCTTGCACTTTAAAATTGCACTCCGGGTTGGAGTGGGTGCTCCTGTGACGGCGCCGCTGGAGTTCATGATTTATTATATTGAGTTCCGAACAACCGAAATAAATTTTATTTGCTCGCGGCGAACACGATCTGTCCCACTGTGCGTTCAGAACCGTAGCGGAATTGTGGAATGTATATATATATGAAGCTATGTGCGAGCGAATGCACTTGCGTTGTGGATCGTATGTTTGTATGAAGTCTATGCGCGGGCGAATGCACTTGCGTTGTGGATCGTAAATATGTATGTGTGCTTGTGAACTAACGTTATGTTTATGCCTGTATGTATGTATAATATAATAATATATTATAATTTGTTTATTATTGTAAATAAACTTATTAGACAAGTATGATAATTCGATAATGATAATTTCACATAACACTGTTTACAAAATTGTTTTGTTTTTGTTTTAGCAATTTGTTTATGTGTATATTAACGATCACGTCGGGGTCACCAATGTTTGGTCATCGAGAGTTTTCGATGCCGTAAATAAAAAATCAGAATTTAATTAATTTCAACGTTATAAAACTTTATTCAGGCCGCATATGAAATTAGGATTTATGTACAATATTTCAAATCCAATTTAGGATGCGAGCGCAGTAAGAAGACGAACGAGAGTGGCGCCAACCTTGCAGAATAGGCTGAGCGGATGCTCGCTAACTATAAGCGCCGAAGTAGCGAAGCCGAGCGGCCGAAAGAGAGTCGGCTTGCGACCAGCAAAACATCAGTTACTTATTAATTGTTGTGTTTAAATTAGTTGCTTGCTGCTTGACCCGACAAGTAGTATATAAAGATTTTCTGCAAAGAATTATTTTAATGCAAATTCAATTCAATTCAATAATTTTGCTTTATTTTTCAATATCATTTTCAATTTTGCTTAAAGCTAACAAATTTTTTTTTACTTAGAGTTTAGACGTATTAACTATCTTTACAAATATAATATTCTATTTTTTGTTTATTTAATATTTATTTGTTCATTTTTATTTACATTTAATAACCCAAGAAAATGGTAAAACTTGGCTCAAAGGGCTTAAAGGACAAAGATAAAACTAAGACTGGTGCTTCGTGGTTACTAGCGTAATACTAGGAAGGGAAGGACCTGTCAGCACGCGGATGTGCGATATAGGATTTGCGAATATTGAATTTGTTTGTTAAATGAGAGATGAGTGCATCGATCATTTTAATATCTGCTTTTAAATGCAGAAGGTTGGTCGCATAGAAAAAAGGTAAATTATAAATCATTTTTAAGATTTTATTTTGAGCAAGTTGTAATTTATTTATATGGGTCTTGGCACTACAGCCCCAGATTTCAGATCCATAAAGCATTATGGGTAAAAATATTTGTTTATATATTGTTAGCTTATTGTGATTTGACAGATTTGATCTGCGATTTATAAAAGGGAAATATTGGCAATATTCGGATGGTCCTATTTATTTTGTCAATGGTATGACTTATGTGACCATTGAAAATAAGTTTTTTGTCAAAATTAATGCCAAGATACTTTATGGAGTTTTCCCATTTAATGCCAGTGTTATTTAGTTTAAGTTCACTATTTGGCAGAAAACACAGTTTCCGTTTTTTGGTGAAGGAAATTGATTTCGTTTTTGAAGCATTTGTTTTAATTTTCCACTTATAAAAATAAGATTTTCTATTGAATTATAAGTAGTGCCAGAGCTAAACAGGGCTGTGTCGTCGGCAAATATACATAAGCGTATGAAATCTTTGAAATAGGGGGATGTCATAGGTGTAAATGTTATAAAGAACTGGTCCGAGCACAGAGCCCTGTGGGACACCTGCTTTGATTAGTTTTTTATTCGAATTGGTACCATCAAGACTGACGTAAAAGTACCTATCTGAGATAAAACTTTGGATGATCTTTGTTAAATATATTGGGCTGTTACAAGTGATAAGCTTATGGATTAGACCAGAGGTCGGCACGGCCCTATCTCGGGGGCATAGAAAATTTCTCAGCCCGAGCTCTGCCACACACACACAGTATAAATGTGTGAAACGTCATGCTCACAGCCTACTTTCTGCTATTCGTTACTAACACTAATGCGGTAAAATCATATCAATGTATTGGGGTGCCGACCACTGGATTAGACCATGGTGCCAAACAGTACCAAAAACAGCTTCTATGACAAGCGTTACCATGCCAACTGACTCCTTTCGTGCAAAACTTTCTGTTCAAGTTTCAGTTTTGAAACGGAACTCATTGGAGTACGACCTTTATTTTGGGGCTCCTCTTAACATTTGGTCCTTCGGGGCACCCTGACGTTTTCCCCCCTGTGGTAAGAGACTCAGGGTTAAAAAATTGGCACCTATAAGGGGCTGAAGAAAAACGAAAATTCTCAGCCCATGGTAGCTAAAAAATAAGGCTGCGATCTGGGTAAAAAAGAGCCCAGTTTAAAAACCGTAGTCCTCTGTTGTTTCCCCCCAAGAGGTAAGGGACACAGAGAATAAAATTATATAAATGCCAATGAGCATAAAATAAAAGAAATAATAAAAATGAGTAAAAAAAAAAGGCTCAAGGAGTATTACCAACCGTATTTTGGGGCTCCTTTTAAAATTGGCACCTAAATAGTGGCTAGATGTGCATTGACACAGTCAGTCAAAGGTAGCTAAGATGGCTGCGAACTGGGCATAAAAGAGCTCAGTGTAAAATCGTAGTCATCTGTTGTTTTCCCCCAAGTGGTAAGGGACACAGAGATTGAGAATTGCCATCGAGCAATAAGTGCGTTTTTGGCTTAGCGCAGGACTGTCCGAGGCCTTACATCGGAATATTTATTGAAAATCTTTGGGCTGGAATTCAGCCATCGGATCTCCAAAGCGATACGGCGCAAGGAGTTAAAAACACAACTTGTTGTGGGAAATCAAAAATAAGATTTCAATTAAAAAGAAAAATAAGTTTTTCCGGAACAACACCGGAAATTTATAAATATTGAAAATAATATACGGCGTGTTCGAGGCCAAATATCGAGCAAAAACAAAAGGTCGGGTTCCTGGGAACAACGACAGCCAAAGTCTTTGGCATTTTATACGGCGGGACCAACGTCTGCGGCAGGACCACCGGCGAGTAGAAGAACAACATCAGCGGCTGAAAAAACAACGAGCTACACCATCAGCAGCATCAAGGGCGGATCCTTTTACATCATTTGCAGGAGGAACACGCATCAAAAAAGAAAATTTAACAACTGTATGGTATGGTCAAAAACAAAAAAAAAATATTTACAATTTAAAAAATAATGATTAAAAAAAAATCGATAAAAAAGATATTAATTATCAATTAAATTCAATTAACAAAAAAAATTAAAATTTAAAAAAAACATTAGCCCTCAGTAAAACAAAAATTTTAAAATTACAGTCCACTAAAAAATCGAAGAAAAAATTAATTTTTCAAATCAAAATGAAAAAAATAGATATACTAAGCACTTTTGTGGCCCCTTGCAGGATGTTCAAACATTAGGTTGAACATAACATATAAAAGCTTAAATAATTTTAAAATATTTATAGTTCAAATTAAATAATTCTTGCACAAATTATTAAAAGCAAAATGTATTAACAAAATACGAAAACAAACATTTATACAGTCCACTTAAAATTATAATCGAAGAAAAGGTTAAAGTAACATCAAATTTATCCAAAAAATATTAATCAAAAACACATTAAAATTACGCCTCTTTTTGTGGCCCTTTCCAGAATGTTCAAGCATTGAACACTATTTTTTATAGAAATTCCTAAGTTAGAGTTTCAAGGGATCGGACCCATGAAATATGAGTCAAACACATGGTTCAAAACCGATCCCCTGCAGCCTAACACAAACAAATACATAAGTGGTGCGCTTATCGCACTGGAGAAAGGGTCGCATAGCAGGTCAGCGTGCAGTGCGTTGACAAGTAGTTTTAAATAGATTTAAGATTCTCATGTATCGTACTTATAAGAGAACTTTGACGAATAAAATCAGTTTCCATAAGGAGCTCATTGGAGTAAGACCTATTTATTTAGGGCTCCTCTTAACACTTTCCTTTATATAGTTAGTGATTTGATCAAGTGGGTGAATACAGTTCAGAAAAGCACGAAAGCCATATTGGACTGGGGGTAAAATGTTATTCTCTTCCACATGCAGATTGAGCCTAGATTTAATTAATCTTTCAAAAATTTTTGAAAAACCACATACCAAACTTATCGGACGGTAATTGTTTGGACAATCCGGGGGCTTCCCTGGCTTAGGAATTGGAATAATTCTTGCAATTCTCCAATTTTTGGGAAAATAACCAATTTGAAGACATTTTTCATGATTAGAGCAAGAAAGTCTATCGCCTTTTTTGGTAAATTTTTTAGACAAATGTTTGGAATTTTATCAATGCCAGGTGATTTGTTATTTTTTAGTGACTTCATTATGACGTCAATATGCTTAGGAGTGATTTCAGGTGTTAGGTTATTTAACAAGCAAATTGTTAAATTCGCTTAAAGTGTTTTGTACTTCAGTTTAGGTATTATAGTCTGAGAAACTGTCAGTAATGTGATGTTTTAATTCAAAAACTTCTGCTAAGATATCTGCTTTTTATGCTCTTGTGGTAAACACTATGTCAGCTTGAAGAATATTGACCATTACATCTATTACTTCTTGCTCCGCTTCAAAATCCGGAAGAGCTTCGAGATTGGCTAAGGTTGCAACATTGAGGATATGCTTAAATTGTTTCCAGTTTGCTTTGGAGTATTGCAAGTGTGTAACATTTTTGCAATGAACTCCTTTAGTAAACTTACAAAGTACTGGTAAATGGTCCGATGAGAGATCAGTATGCACAATTGGCTCGGAGAAATTTATCGGTGAATTTGTAAGGAAAATGTCAAGAGTTGAAGGCTTGCTACTAAAGTTAGCTGGTATTTAGGTTGGATGAAGGCAATTTCCGAGTTAGCTCTGTTCCACAATTCCATAATCGATTTCTGCAGTTCAAGTCACCACCCAATATGTAATGGGCATCATTTTGTGAAAATTTTACTAGGTCGGCCCTGAACATTGTTTTTATGTGTTTATTTGTTAAAGAAAAGTTGCATGGATTGTTTAGGCATTGAGTGAATATTTTGATACCAATAGATATGGTTTTGATATAGTAGTCACTTATTTTAATGCGGACGAGAACATCATGTAGGAACTTGGCAGTCTGTTTAAGGACAGTAATAGGTGGCATTTAGGTAACCTCTTTTGGGACGACTTCAGGTTCCTCTTCAACGTCATCAATGTTGTTGTTGTCCTCAATAGTTTGAAGCGGACGAAAGTAATTTGTGAACTCGTCACGAAGAGCTTTGTTCAAAGTAATATTTTTCCTTTGACGTGGCATTTTGTTAATAGCGGTTGATGCTAGAGCGTCGCCAGTAATTGTCTTTTGACGTTTTATGTTTATGATAATATGCACTTTCAATCGACCAATCTTTCAGATCTTTATTTAGATAGCACGATGTGCTGATCGTAATAACTAAAGATAACAAGCGTGATCAAAGTATGCAAGACAACAGTACACTCGGAGTGTATGTCAGAGACTGATTTAATGCAAATAATTCTAGCAAAATCGTCATTATCAGCCGAATCAATATAGTCATGTCCATTGTTTAGAGGAGCCCTAAATAAATAGGTCTTACTCCAATGAGATGAGAAAGATGAGAAAGAGATGAGTACCGGGTATAATATAGTCGGGAAACTTGACTATAGCCGTCCTTTCTTGTTTAATTTAAAGCCGTCGAGCCCACACAAATATTATACATACACATTTTAGACTTGCCTTTGTGTTCCAATACGTAGAATTCTCCCGTAAGCCCACACTGTTTTCGATCATTGTACTATCTATGTATTTCAAATACTCAAGTATTACACCATTTATGTTACATTTAAACGTTTTTTCAAAGTTTTAAAAATTTTAAGAGAAAAACAGCTGCGAAGTCAGCTGTTGCAATTGAGAGCGCTTGGGCTTGGTCTACACACAATTTAGTGTTGAAGAGATGAGTACCGAGCCATCCTTTCTTGCCAGAAAATATCTTAGCATCGTGTTTTTGAAGATAAGATGCTCACTCACTGTTCCATTTTATTAAAGTTCTTTTTAGTAAACCACATTTTTTGTTTTTTGATCTGACGTTGAACACGAACAAGGCGGATGGTTTTTCAACTCGTGAGCATGCAACGTCTTACTGGCCATGTGGAAAACAATGATTTTCTAAATTTATGCCGCAAACACTAAGCAATTGGCCTTGTGACTAGTTAATTGTTATTGCGAACGCAAGGGGAACTGAAGTCAAATTGAAGATTATTCGGATTCAATGGTATTCGAGGAATATATACATTTTCACCTGCGTATTTTCCGTTAATAATAGTTGCCTCAATCAAATTCGGCATAAGTATTTTAATTGAAAGTCGAGTACCGTTGCAAAGCCGCGGTGGATTCAAATTACGCAATATCATTATAACTGTACCAACTTTTAGATGCAAGTTATGTGGTGGAAATCCTGGTAACTCCAGAGAGTTTAAAAATTCCGTTGGATAATATACTACATCATCGGGATTTGTTATCGAATCAACTGATTTGTATGTCACAAAATAGCCAGCAATTTTTTATAGATTGGTGAAATTCAGTGCGTGTGCATCATTATTCTTTGCGGCAAGAATTTCTCGTTGACTTAACCAAGCATAATTCTGATAATTCTCACTAATATTTGAGAAAATATTTTCAATAAGAGCTAATTGAGAGTTTACAAATCGGCAAAAGTCGTTGGTAAGAGTAATTAATCCAGATCGGGCATCAACTGGGACTTTTCCATTTCCAACAGCTAACAATCGTTTTGAAAATTGTGCAGCACTTTGATTATTTTGAAGTTCCACTCTCATATTTGTGGTTAGCGATAATGTTTTCACGTTAAGCATAGTATTGAGTTGACGAAAATCCGCTGTTGAAATTCTGATAGCGATTTTGCACTTTATTCGGCTGCCAAGGTAGTGTGACCAAAACAATGAAGAAATAAGGTAATACTGAACAGCTGTTGTTTGTAAACAAAAAACAAATAAGCAAAAATGAATTCAAAACGATTAGATGTTGGTGTTTTGTTTATGTATTTCGCCGCTAAGGAGCTGATTAAGAAATAGAAAACTGGGTCAAAATCAAAATCCAAATCAATTACAAATCATTTCAATGCCATTTTATGGCATTAAAATGCCCCTTGTGGGTCAAATCCCATATTATGGGCTTCGTCTTGACCGCAGAAATTAATTTTAATTTGTCCTGGCTCGTCAAAAATTTTCGGGCCGACTATTTTTTTGTTTGGTCACATGAAATCAGCAGAGAACAATGAGTAGCTGTCAAACAATGTTTTACGTGTTTTACCAATAAAATATTGGTTTATAGCAGTGGTCGGCACGGCCCTATCCCGAGGGCATAGGAAATTTCTCTGCCCGAGTTCTGCCACACACACAGTATTAATGTGTGAAACATCATGCTCACAGCCTACTTTCTGCTATTCGTTACTAACACTAATGCGTTTAAATCATATCAATGTATTGGGGTGCCGACCACTGGTTTATAGTATAGTATGTTAAACCTTGCGCAGCCTGAGACCGTTCCAACGAATGCAAAACCGTATAATCGGTTCGTGCTTTCTGGAGTTATAGCGTCATAAAGGAAAACCCGAAACTCTTGAAACTTTGCAAACACCCTTCTTTCCTTTGCACGCAGTATATAAGTCGGAACGCCCGGGATTTGCCGACTATATCCTTAGCTGCCATTTAACTGATTGATCGGAAATGGTATTTAGAGTTAGAGAGTTCAGAATAAGAATTTTAAATGAGAGCTATTTTTGGCAAATTAATACGACATGCTAAATTTCATAACGATCGGGCGACTATATCTTATAGCTGCCAAAACATAAATAACATAAGTTGCTACATATGTTACTTGCTGCCAAAACATAACATAAACATAAGTTTATCAACAATATCGGGTTTTAGGCGAGTCCTGCGCTCAGAAATTATTTACCCAACTATTACATTCTATATCTAGAATACATTCTATATTGGATACATTCTATATCTAATAGATATTATCTACCATATATCGGAACAATCGGGTATGTCATCATTTTTGTGTGTACGAGGATAAAGGCTTGGTACTTTTTCAAATTCATATTATTAGAAATCGATCGGATAATGAAATTTCCATTTAGCTGCAAGGGTATGTCAAAAACTTCCGCCGGAAGTAAGTCTTTTTCGCATATTTTTCCTGACTGCTTTCATTTGACATAGTAAAGAGAGCACATTTTTCGAGAAAAATTGCATCACTTTATGATATCGCAAAGATTGTTCAAATAATTACTTAAATGACGCATCAGTTTATCTTTACTTGATAATTGATCGTCGAATTTATTCAGGTATAACAAAAAAAGTTGTTTAAAAAAAAATAAGTTTCAGTTTTCGTCCATTTCGTTTAATTTTTCAAAATTAAATACTCATATTTTATTGTTATTTTTTAATCAATTAACTGTTGTTATTTTTATTAATATTTGTTTTTTCCTTTTGTTTAGTTTATGAGAACTAAAGAATTTAGAATTAGAATTTTATTTATTTAGAATTTTGACAATCACTCTCTCTTAGAGCAGAGCGATTATTTTTATTTTTTATTTTTATACCCTTGCAGAGGGTCCAAAACTGTGCAACCCAGTGATGGAGACATCTCCGACCCTATAAAGTATATATATTCTTGATCAGGATCACCTCCTGAGTTGATATGAACATGTCCGTCTGTCCCTCTGTCTGTCTTTTTCTACGCGAACTAGTCTCTCAATTTTATAGCTATCGACTTAAAACTTTGCACACACTCTTCTTTTCTTTGAACGCAGTATATAAGTTGGAACGGCCCGGATCGGCCGACTATATCCTATAGCTGCCATATAACTGATTGATCGGAAATGGTATAACTTTGGTGTTTTTAGATTTGGAGTTTTTGGAGGTTTAAATTTTACATAAGAGCTATTTTTGGCAAAACATTACGACATGCCAAATTTCATAAAAATCGGCCGACTATATCCTATAGCTGCCATATAACTGAACGATCGGAATTGAACCAAATTTTGTGTTTTTGAAGATAGAAAGCTGGAACTTGGTACAGATTATATTTTTGGTCAGTTAATCCGACCTACCAAATTTTATAACGACCGGCTGACTATATCTTATAGCTGCCATATAACTGAACGATCGGTAACGGTATTTGGTAGAAAACTCAAGTTTCGTATTTATGAAGATAGCTGTTTGGGACTTTCTTTAGATTTCGTTTTATTGTAAATTGGGGTTTATTATATTCTCATAAGGATTTTTTTTAACTGCAAGGGTTTATCAACTTCGGTTCCGCCCGAAGTTAGCTTTCCTTTCTTGTTTTTAAAATAAAATTACTAAATCAAACTAACAAAAATACGTAAGCCTTGATTTTCAAATTTTTTTTTGTATCAAAATAAATTTGTTTCATAATCAACTGAATTTTTATTTTAATTAACGATCTATGTATGTATACAAAAAAAAGCAAGGTAAGTTACTTCATTAGCTAGAGGGATCTGCATAGCGTTTGGTGAAAGCGGAGGGCATATTTGTCTATTAAGAGTAAACGTCATATGTTTACACTTCTGTTCATTTATTATAATGCGCCAGTCATACAACCACCTTTCCACTACTATTAGATGATTATATTAGATGACTGAGGATAGCGGTATCGTTGTTAGTTGTGCCTTCGTAGGAATATCCTTAATTTACAAAACAATTAGGCATTATACAAAACATGCGCTTTCTTGTGAAACTCAAGCTTCGATTGTGTAGTCGCCCGAAGTAGCTGCGTTGTATCTCACAGAGAATACCCTATTGATTCCAGTATGATTCCAGTAGCTTGTGGGTATATGTTGGTAAATACGACCATTCCATTAAGCTAAACTCGGTCGAAAGCTTGGGATACGTCTTGCTTGAGCTTGAGATCTCTTGGCTGTTCGAAGGCTGAGCGTATTTCGGATCGAAGGCTGAGCGGATGTTAATAGGTTTACTTGCTTGATGGTTCCGTGGTTTCTTCGGAAGCCAAATCGGTGTGCCGGGATAATATTGCAAGCTTCCAGATGTGGTATTATGCGAATTAACAAGCATTTTTGAAACAATTAAGACAAACATGATAGAAGGTTTATTGGTCTGTATGATGACGGAATTTTGTCGTCTTTTCCAGGCTTCGGTATCATTATAATCATGATCAGTATCTTTTGCGTCAGTAGGTCACCACTAGGAGCCTTTTTTGGTTTTAGCCCTCTTATGACTTTTTCGATTTCGTTCGGCCGAAATGAAGGTGCAGTAAGCTGAAGGCGAGTGAGCGGGTTGCTTTCTTAAGGCGTTGCTTTTAAGCTGGTGATCTGCTGTTTTGCAAATAAACGACGCGCGCGCTTCTTTTCCTTTTCTCGCAGAGCTGTTTGATTTGAGGATTGGATTTGTAGTATTTGTTTCAGTCGACATCTTTCCCTTAAGAAGTAGAGATTCTAGCTGCTGCAAAGAGAACTTCATCCAGGGCGCCCGTAGTGTAGTGTTCCACGTTGATATTCTTAAAGTCTGCATAGATAATTAAAACTTTGTGCTACAAGCAATTGTGGTTTTGAACAAGAGTTTGCATGGTCATTTTCATGAATGACATTAGCTACATCATACATTGACTATGATGCTTATAGTTTCCGTATTGCTATGTGGCTGTTCTAGAGCAAGCTGAGCGCTTTGTGTGTCAGGCTGAATTGGATTTTCCATTCCAGTTCGTAGAGCATCGGCATAGGAGAAGCCGTTGGTGGTGTTTAGTGGACCGAATGAGGACCTCGCAGCTTTGTCGAAGAAGACGTCTGGCGCAGTTTTTGACGCAATGTACACATTCTGTGGATTTTGGTTGCTCGTTGTGGTCGCTTTACGCATGCGACTCTTTAACTCCTTGTACACCATAGTTGTCCTTGACTCTTGTCCTTGTACACTTGTCCTTGACTTTTTTTACTCCTTGCAACCTCTAGATTGCACAGTGGCCGGATTGACCGATTTTTTTTGCATACAATCCAAAAATGACCCTACAGTGCTGTAACTTGGCACAATTGATGATAAGATCACCACAAAGATATAGCCAAAATTTGAATTCGATATGACCACGCCCACACCTACCGCCCCCAATTCCATTAATATGAACAAAACCCATGTACGCAAGAATATTATTAAAAGACATTTTATATATTTTATTTTTGTTTTTAATGTTAAAACTTAATATTATTCGTAGTAGTTATATTATTTCTACGTCCAGTTCCAATGAAAAAGAATCATTCGAATCGGAGCTGGAGTCGCTGTGTTCAGCTTCAGTTGAACTTTCGCTTGTCAAATTTAAAAGAACTGTAGGACTTTCCAAAAGTTCGATTACATCATGTGGGAGAATTTTTGTTTTGTTTTTGCATAGTCTTTTGTTCAGATAAAGGCTGGACAATAAAGTATCAGAGGAGTCCGTGGACCTATATTGAAGGAGGGACCTATAAAGAAGCTATATTTCTATTGTATTTAGCTACATTTTGGCTAAAATAAATGTCGAAACTCTTGACTTTTTTCAAAATGTTGCTTTTAGCTTCCGAGTCAAGATTTTTTATGCTCAGTTTTTCCAAAATGTAATCAGATACAGCATCTTTGTTTTTGTTGCTGCGCAGCCAAACCCCAAAAAGGATGCAGTGGCTGAATTCGACCTTGCCTTTAATCGAGAACGATAGGAAATGGAGCAAAAAGGAGCAAAAGTTTTTAATAAGATTATCAAGAACAAATATACATTAATACTTCTGCAAACTCAAATGGTGACAGAAAGTGACAGAAAATTAGTTATACTCCATAATGCACAGACACTTTTAATACAAATTAACTATTTTAAGACATCACGAAAACAATTCACAGAAAAAACACATAACGCTGATAACAAATTGGTTTCATTAAATTATATTTTACATACCACAAATAACATTTTCCATTTTGTTTCGTTAAAATTGGTGCCCGTATTACAAATTGCGGAAAGTTCAAAGTCTGTGTACAGCTTTCCGCCTTTTTGTTTTCGATAACCTGCTGATCTGTTAATGAACTTTGCAGCCCTGGTAGAAGCTCAGGGATGCAGATATTTAAATAAAACTAATGGTTTATATCTAGTTGGAGAAGCTACTTTAAGAATCCATTGACCATATACGTTTGTTTTGTCATGAATATTTGGATTTTATGCAAAAAAATCGGTCAATCCGGCCACTGTGGATTGGGTGGACTTCGTTCTTCTTCAGCGACCTGCTTTCTGGCTTTTCTTTAAGGGCGGTTTTTATTTAGGCGGGGGTAACATCGGGTTCGAGTCCCTTTAATACAACTTGTGGGCCCTTACTGTTTTTTTGAGCATTGACCAGATATTTTCACTCGGTTCGGCAGTGCTCTTCAGTTGTTTCATGGATATTCCCTTTTATAAGCGGGACAACATAAAAGTTGTCACCGTTCCCGAGCAACGCCGCAATTCGGTTGACCAGGGCACTAGAGCTTTTCTCCCTGATATACATTGGTGGGGGCTTGGGTTTTTTGCGGTGTCTTGCGATGGTTGGTTTTTTTCAACCTCCTTCAGCAGGGAAAATCTATTACTGCTGGATCTGCCTGCTTCTTAGTGGATCCTCAGGACGCGGCTGATTTTTGCTTTATTGCCTGCCGGATTACTCTGCGGGCTAAACTTGCGCCTAATTTTGATGTAACGATCCATTCCAGTCTGTGTGGCCGGGGCCGCTTTGCCACATTCCGAAGTTGTTGTTTTGAATTGCAGTGGTGGCAGAAATTGTAGCACTGCTTGTTGTTGGTGCGTAATTTGATTCCGCCATTTGAGAGGGGTTTTACACTGCAAGCTCTTT
This sequence comes from Drosophila bipectinata, assembly GCF_030179905.1. NCBI lineage: Eukaryota > Metazoa > Arthropoda > Insecta > Diptera > Drosophilidae > Drosophila > Drosophila bipectinata. Next base: position 23,375,591 of record NC_091736.1, on the reverse strand, counting down.
GACTCGTGAGTCGGGTTTTAAGCAGAGCGGGCTAGCAAGACCGTGCTCTTTTGCTTTCAGCGATCAGTAGAGCCGGATTGCTCTTAATCGCCGTTTTTCCCTCTTCGGTATCGCGGGTTGCAAAGTAAGAGTAGAAGCCGTTTCTTTAGTTCACTGAACTTCTACCTTCGTTCTTTTGATCGTTGCTTAATGAGTTCATTGCGTGGCACCTATTTATTTAAGGGGTTATATACAGTTGTGATAAATGAAAAAATCGATTTTTTTTATTACATATTCTTTAAGTATATACTGTTGAGAATACTCTCACAAAAATTCGATCGGAACATTAGAACCGAATTTGTAGCTATTTATAGCGCACTACCTGCACATCAAACTTAAACAAACTTGAAACTTAAAACGCTTATTTATTATGATATTAGCTAGTCCGTGAACGAAGGATTTTCAATTTTTTTGAAAACTCATTTTTTAGACCATAAATATCAAAAATCTTATACCTTGAAAAAGTACATTTTTTGTTAAAACCGTCGCCATTTGTTATACCCTTGCAGAGGGTATTATAATTTTGTCCAAAAGTGTGCAACGCAGTGAAGGAGACATCTCCGACCCTATAAAGTATATATATTCTTGATCAGGATCACCTCCTGAGTTGATATGAGCATGTCCGTCTGTCCGTCTGTCTGTCCGTTTCTACGCGAACTAGTCTCTGTTTTAAAGCTATCGTCTTGAAACTTTGCACACACCCTTCTTTCCTTTGCACGCAGTATATAAGTCGGAACGGCCGGGATCGGCTGACTATATCCTATAGCTGCCATATAACTGATTGATCGGAAAAGGTATAACTTTGGTGTTTTTAGAGTTAGAGTTAGTTCAAATTTGACACGAAAGCTATTGTTGGCAAAGCATTACGACATGCCAAATTTCATAAGGATCGGCCGACTATATCTTATAGCTGCCATATAACTGAACGATCGGAAATGACCCAACTTTCGTGTTTTTGAAGATAGAAAGCTGAAACTTAATACAGATTCTATTTTTGGCCAGTTGATCCAACCTACCAAATTTCATTAGGATCGGCCGACTATATTCTATAGCTGCCATATAACTGAACGATCGGAAATGGTACTTGGTAGAAATATCAACTTTCGTATTTTTGATGATAGAAGTTTGGGACTTTTTTTAGATTTTTTATTTTAGGTAATTAGTTTTATTATGATGTAATCATAAGGATCGGCCAACTACATCTGATGTTTGCGATATATATTCGGTTTTAGCTGCAAGGGTATATAAACTTCGGCTCCGCCCGAAGTTAGCTTTCCTTTCTTGTTTTTTAATCAAATATTTTACAAATCCTTCGTTCATGGACTAGGCAATACAATATACTAACGACATTTTTTTTGAATTTTTGATTTCAGATGAACCGTTTTTGAGATATGATGTTCACCGCAAGACACCATAAAAAAAAAAAAAATCTTGAAATTCGGCTACACTAATCTACACTTTTATTATTTTTTGTTATTATTTATTATTATTATTTATTATTATTTTTAATTTAAATAAGTGAAAAAATGTAAATAAGTACCCAGAAACATGTACTAAGCAACGTCGGTAAAACATTTTTAGTAAGTATTTTCTATGGTGTCAAAAAAAATCGATTTAATTTCATTTATTTGCGCGGTACAACTGTATATAACCCCTTAAAACAGTGCACTTTTTTTGGTTTAGCACATCACAGCTGTTATAAAAAGCTTGTCTATTGCTTTTCATAAATTGTGGTTCAGCGTCTTTTCGATTATATTGGGTGATCCCAGTTTTTTTTTTGTTTGTTTGGCTGTTTTATGCTGCAAATTTCCCGGAGCTTGGGTAAAGCACGTCCGCTCAGTTCGGTAGTTCGATGAAGTTCAATGAAGGGAGTTCGGTAGTTTCGCGCCAATCCAAGGATAGCTTCTGCTTCTTCCAACATTTTTTCTTGTGCAATATAGGTTTGTATCACTATTTCTGCGTTTTCCGTTCATTTACCGTAGGTCTGGTCTCCATTATTGTTGCGATAATTATCAAGATAATTATCAATTATCAGGACGAAATGAGATGGTCCATGAGACAGACTTAGATCGGATTTTAAGATTCGATCACTGATTTTGGATAAATCCGATGTTAGTGATCCACTTTAGCCTGGTCAGAGAATAATTCGCCGCTCGAATTAATCAGTACAAATGAGCAATTATCCGCAACGTCTTCCGTGACATAGGGTAAATCACCGAACTGAACACCGGTACTGACTTATGTTGCAGTCTTCGTACCTGCGACACAAAACCCACTACAGATGATTCCCCCATCGACACATATAATATATTTGTTTCTCGGTTTGCGCCTGAAACGACAGATTTTGGTAATTTACAATTTATTTTCATGAAAATCATTTTGTCCGGTAAATGGTTATATATGACCTGTTCATATATACCTTCTTCGTCTGAACCGCCCAATTGATTGTGGCCAGCTTGTAGCTGTGGGTGACTTTAATGTCCCACAACTAAAGTGGTGACTTCACCGCGGGCATGTTTTACATGCCCTTAGGCCAAATTAAACAGATTAGAAACTCGCCAGGTCGGTTTTTAAACTTATGTTTTGTATCTGAAACTTAGGATACCACACTCTTCAGAACTTTGCCCCTTTCAACCCCAGAGGATCCATATCCCCCACGCTTGAGGTTTCAATTGAAACTATTTCTTGTATCGATCAGAAGTCTCCTTGCGAGCAAATAAGATTCGCTGTGTCCGTTAGGATGATATTCACAATTTTAATCGATACTATCGATATCATACATTTGATTGCTTCGATATTCTTGCATGCACCGAAATAAATGTCACTTTAGAAAAATTGACGCTCTTTCAATAATAATTGCGAAAATGCTCTCACAATAAAAGTAAGAAAAATACCGATTGTCCAAAAAACTCAACGTGAACGGTCTTCACATTTTTTTCCATATATTGTTATGGTGAAAAGTACACTTATTTATTCAAGTCTCTTCCCATTTTACACAACAAATTTCACAACTTCACGTGTGTAAAACAGACGCTTAACGATTACCTTGCCTATGCGTGTGAATGTAGAGAACCGGTCCGGGCGGTAAAATTTTTCAACTCCATGGGTTGGGTTGGGTGTTTGGGCACCTCTGATGTATACCAATACATACGCAAAAGACCTTTTGCTTCACTGAGCGGTCTTGGAACAACCAGAACAAAAAAGAATAGACTAAAACAGTTTCGCTTTGAGCGCGAGCGAGCTCATTCAAGCAGCCATAAACCGGTTGCTCTCTGTGTCTTTTCGTCAAAAGTCAGAAAAACACACTTATTTGCAAGCTCAGTTTTTGATTATTATTTTTACTTCTCTACTAATAATAACTTCTTTGTAATAATTCTCTAATTTCTCTAATAATTCAAAAATTTTCATTCTCACTGAAGAATTCTTTCCAAATCGTTTTTGCTCGTCAAACATATTTTTCGATCTGAGTACTAGGACTTAAGGCAGTGATCGGGACCCAATACATTCATATGATTTTAACGCATTAGTATTAGTAACGAGTAAATGAAAGTAGCCTGCAAGCATGACATTTCACACATTTATACTGTGTGTGTGTGGCAGACCTCTGGCAGAGAAATTTCCTGTGCACGCGTGATAGGGCCGTGCCGACCACTGCTTTAAGGGGAAACTAGTTTAGATGGTTTAAAATCTCGATTTTTTAAGAATATGTTCCTTAAGTCTCAAAACGAAATTCCAATTAGTTTTGATGATATAAGCACTCAGATTCCGAAGTGCTGAGGCGCGCGGTCGTGCCTTACTTGACAGCCCTAACTTAAAAAAAAATAAATGCTTTCACTAACAAAAATGTTCTCAGAAATTTGGGAGGAATATGTTTTCTCCATAGAAAATATATGTAAGGAAGTGAAGAATGGACACTATTTAAGAGCAATAGAGGTGCAAAAACATCGATGTATGGAGACATCGATGTTTTTCGATGTTTTTCCCGAAACATCGATGAAACATCGATGTTTTTAAAAATTAAAAAAATATTTTTTAAATAAGTTAAATAGATAAATAGACATACGGTTGTAATAAAATTTTAAAATTTAAAATTAAAATTTTTAAATTTTTAAAATTTTTAAATTTAAAATTTAAAATTTACGTACCTTTTCTTTGCTTGTTCTCTTGATAGTGACGGCACAAAAACATCGATGGTCAAAAAAAACATCGATGTTTTGGAAAATTCAAAAAACATCGATGCATCGATGTTTTCATCGATGTTTTTTGCACCTCTAAAGAACAAGCCATATTTAATGAGAATTAAGGCGGGATATTGCGCCAATTTCAATAAAAATTATTCTTACATTACAAGTTTATACCCCAATAGATTTAAAAACAACAAAGAACTACTCTGATAAAAAAAATATCTATTTAAATCAGTTACATACAACATTGTTAATTTTCCAATTTCAATAAATTTGACGGAATGACTGTATAACGTAACTAGAAAATATTCGTTCACACTAAGTACAGAGAAAAGATGCCTTTGCTCGTCAAACTTGTTTCTCGAGCTGAGGCTTAAGTTGGTAGAATCATGATAAAATTATACTATAATTGTATAATTAATAATACATTAATACATTATATTAATTACAATTGTATCATGGGTAGAATACACAGCACTAGCCGATATATCGATATGAAATTGAAAATGTAACCAGGGGGAATACTAGAATTTTAAAAACCTGTTCAATTAAAAAGGGTAGAAACACTGCATTATCTTACGAATGCATTCATATATCAAGGAAATTTCCGTTATTTCTTAATAATTCGAAAATGCAGAAAACGTCATTTACGAACTTAGAATCAAAACTCTAAATACGCTTATCGTAATAAATCGAGCATGTAATAAAAGTTCACACAGGACCCCATTTTTCTCATGGGTCCCAGCTCTTCCGATCAAATGTTATCGCATGATGGATGGGCTCAGTGAAATTTTCTGCTTCACATATGTATTTATGTAAAATATTTCACTGTAATCGCTTAGTGTGCAGAGTTATAATAGTAAATATAATAAAAAACATAAAAAAGTTACCAGTTTCAACTTTCCCACATTGTTGTTAACTAGGCGACGCTACTTTGACGAATACTACGTTACGTATGTATGTATATTTACGTCACTCTTCCTTTCTATCCCTGTTCATTCCTGAACTGTGATAATGAATTGGTTTCGAACTTTGGACTGTTCCAAATAAATAAAAGCCAAGGAACAGGAAGTAACTTAATATAAAAAAAAAAAAAAAATAAAAGCCAATTTATATAAAGAAAAAACGAAAGAAATATTTACTGTCTTTTTTTAGTAACATTGTTTAAAGACTATTATTGTATGTATGTTACACCAACTAATCATTAAGTGCCGCTGGATTTAAAACATTTTTACTTACAGAAAACATGGCGACGGTAGAGAAGTTATCCACTGAAAGAAAGGCAAACCCCGCCAAGTCTTTTATAACTGGTGGCTTTGGCGGAATTTGTAATGTTTTGTCGGGCCATCCCTTAGACACAATCAAGGTACGTTTGCAGACTATGCCACGACCGGCTCCTGGAGAACAGCCCATGTACAAAGGTACCTTCGACTGTGCTGCAAAGACTATTAAAAATGAAGGAGTGCGTGGCTTATACAAAGGAATGTCTGCACCTTTAACGGGTGTAGCACCAATATTTGCAATGTGCTTTGCTGGCTACGCACTAGGTAAACGACTTCAGCAACGAGGCGAGGATGCCAAACTCACGTATCCTCAAATTTTTGTCGCGGGCTCATTCTCTGGACTCTTTTCTACTCTCATCATGGCTCCTGGGGAGCGTATAAAAGTGCTTTTGCAAACTCAGCAGGGACAAGGAGGTCAGCGCAAATATAACGGAATGATCGACTGTGCCGTAAAGTTATATAAAGAGGGAGGCATTCGTAGCGTTTTTAAAGGAAGCTGCGCTACAATGCTTAGAGGTAAGTTTTTTTTTAAATTTTATTTGTTAAAACTACATAACTACAAAAAATAAATTTAAAGTCCTTGATTAACTTTATGTATTATTCAGCACTTTGGCTGCTTTTCCATGATTGCTAATGTTTCATTTTGCATTCTATTCGTGGTAACCGTTTTCCTCGACTTTTCTTGTGATACCACTTTTCGCCAATATGGCAAAGTTTTTTTGTCAATCTTATTAGGGTTAGTGTTTGTGTGGTTGCTTAGAGTCCTACATTGAAGATACCTTCGTAGGACGTAGTAGACACTACGACCATTGTAGTTGGAGCAACGAGGGACAAGAGTTTTGTCCATTTCATAGACTTTTACACTCTTGCATATGTTACTGTGTTTTATAATTCCTTTTGAGCAGGATTTAGAAGTAGGGTTATGCACAACATTAGTTAAGCGATATACCCAGTTTCTCATCTGACAAGTACATTGCCAAGGATTCTGATCAAGGCGGACCACCAGAACTGCTGGCAACATAAAAAAACTTGTTGGCAAAGATTTCAGAAGGTTTCCTTGTAATTGAACCACTTCAAGCTCTTTTTGGTCATCTAGCAGACCAGGGGGAACACTAGTTAATTGATTGTAGCTTAAGTTGAGCATTTGCAAGCGCCTTGCACCTATTAAGGCGTCCATAGATAATTCCTCTATCATACAGTGACTTATATCGAGCTCCCTTAGCTTTTCCATTTCAGCGAAAACATCGAACTGTATTCTAATTATTCTTCCATGCATTGTGAGAACTTCCAAGCCATAAAGACCCTAAAAAGTATATGTTTAAAATAATTATATATAATAATAATAAATAATTACAAAAAAATGGAATGCATACTTTAAATACACCCTGCTCTAATGATTCAGCGGAAACATTACGAAGTACCAGAGTTTTTAGCTTCTGAAGTGAGTCAAACTGTCCGAAAAAATTCCATGTTTGCAGATGAAGGGCCGCTCTAACGCTCCCTAATTGAATTTCTTTTGTATCATTCATAACCCAAAAAGTTGCTGGAATGATGGTCTCAATTGGATTGCTCCGCAAGTCAATTATTTGCAACATGGGTAAGGGTGGAAAACTTACTTCGTTTAAACCAACCAGCAAGTTATCCGACAACTGCAGATTTTCAAGCTCTAGCAGACCGGCTAAACCCAAGTAATGTAGTCTTCGTATCATATTATGGGCTAATGAAATACTCTTAAGATTTTGGGCACCCGAAAAGGCAAACGGTGGAAGCTCTTTGATGCCATTTCCCTCCAGGCTCAGGTGCATCAATTGAGCCATCCCATCAAACATTTGCCAGTGCAGGTCTTCTAGATGGCATTTATGAATCCGCAAGGTTTTTAGACGACTCCATCCATAGAAGCTTATCATTTGGACCTGCTTTTGACGCTGTACATGTTGGTCGTATACTAAAACCTGTGCAGCACTTTTTTCAATATTAAATGCATTCTTAATAGAATTATATTCACTTCGTGAAAATATTTCTATTTGAGGTTTGTATTCATATTTTTGGTTTGGAAGTTTAGCGAAGTTAGGAAGTATCAAAGATTCACCAGCTTTCAACTGTATATCCTCAAAATAAGCATGTAGGAGATGTTCAAGAGGCTCATCAATAAAAAAGGTGGCTCCAATTCCTCGAAATTCTAATGATTTCAAATGGTTAAGATGTAGGAAGCTGCTGGAATTCACTGTTGTGTGATTAAAAAATCGTATGTGTAGTACAGTAATGGAAATACTAAACTCACCTGCCAGTTTTTGTTTTTTTTTCCCCGTGTATAATAAAATCAAAGCTTGTAAATCCCATGGAAGTGCATCTAATAGTTTCTGAACCTCCCGCTGCGTCTGCAACAGGCATGTTACCAGCTTTGTTTGATCAAAAATCAAAGTGTCATCTTTTCCATGTTCTACCCACCGTCCAATTGGTAAATTCTTTAAATAATCAAGTTGGCAGACGCAATTGCGGGGGCAGTCAACAAGTTCAAAATGTGGGTTTAATTTGCCCAGAATCCTCAACGGCCATGCAAATTCCCAGACAAACTAAATTGAACACAATAAAAATCATCTTTTATATCAGTATGTTTATTTTAGAGCAGTGGTGCCTTAAACCCCATTCCACGAAGTTGGAAATTTCTCTCCCCTGCCTCTACCTGCACACCGACACCGTCAACACTGTAAAACGACTTTAAAGTGTTTTTACGGGAGAATTCTACGTATTCAAACACAAAGGAAAGTCTAACATGCAAATATGTATTTATGTGGCCACAATTGGATTAAAGTTATTTTGATGTATGTAGCTGCCATTTTACATATTGATCGGAATGGGCATAACTTTGGGGTTTTTCAAGTTATATGTATGTTATGAATATGACTTTCTAAGGGATGAGCTAACATATTCGACCTACCGAATTTCATCAGATGAAATAAATCCGACTATAGCTTTCATATAACATACTGATTGATCGGAAATGTCATGGCTTTGGTTTTTTTATACCCGGTATTTGTAGAGTTCAAGGGTATATTGTATTTATGTGAATGTATGTAACATGGAAAAGAATTTCCTCCGGTTCACTTTGGCCGCCAACTAACACTTTTCTTTTTTAATTGCTATAACGAAATGTATTTTTTGCAGGGCTTTTGCATCACTGAATTAAAATAAGATAGGACAGCTATAGTCAAGTTTCACGACTATATTATACCCTATATTTCCACCCACAGTTTAACTTACCTTTGTAGTTTAAACTTTAAAGGAATGGATTCTCAGAACTAAATTTTTATTGCATACTTTTGTGCTAGACACTACAGACAGACTACGGACAGACGTATATGTTGACCATTAATATACATATGTACATATATACTTTAGGGGAGATCATACTCTAAAAGTACCGGGTATAAAAACCCGGTTATCGAAAACGCCGGATACATTCTATATCTAATAGATATTATCTACCATATATTGGAACGATCGGGTATGTCATCATTTTTGTGTGTACGAGGATAAAAGCTTGGTATTTTTCCAAATTCATATTATTAGAAATCGATCGGATAATGAAATTTCCATTTTCTTTCGTTTAATTTTTCAAAATTAAATATTCATATTTTATTGTTATTTTTTAATTAAAAAACGAATATATAATCGTACAATATGTTTTTATCGTAGCTCGCAATTAACTGTTGTTATTTTTATTAATATTTGTTTTTTACTTTTGTTTAGTTTATGAGAATTTAGAATTAGAATTTTATTTATTTAGAATTTTTACAATCACTCTCTCTTAGAGCAGAGTGATTATTTTTATTTTTTATTTTTGTACCCTTGCTGAGGGTCCAAAACTTTGGAACCCAGTGATGGAGACATCTCCGACCCTATAAAGTATATATATTCTTGATCAGGATCACCTCCTGAGTTGATATGACCATGTCTGTCTGTCCGTCTGTCTGTTTCTACGCGAACTAGACTCTCAGTTTAAAAGCTATCGACTTGTTACTTTGCACACACCCTTCTTTCCTTTAAACGCAGTATGCAGTACTATATCCTATAGCTGCCATATAACTGATTGATCGGAAATGGTATAACTTTGGTGTTTTTGGATTTGGAGTTTTTGGAGGTTTAAATTTTACATGAGAGCTATTTTTGGCAAAACATTACGACATGCCAAATTTCATAAGGATCGGCCGACTATATCCTATAGCTGCCATATAACTGAACGATCGGAAATGACCCAACATGCGTGTTTTTGAAGATAGATAGTTAGCTTTCCTTTCTTGTTTTGTATTATTTTTATTTAAAGTTCAGCCTAACAACTTATAAACAGTTAAGGTTTTGGGTATTTATTAGACTCTGTCGTTCGCTTAGTTTAAATTTTGGGTATTTATTAAATCCCGTCGTTCGCTAAGAATATATTGTAAAGCTGAAAATGCTCTCTCAACAGATACTTGAGTAGTCGGGATGAGCAAGACTACATGTGGACGCGCACTCAAGATTGGCGATTTTAGCCTTAAATTTGTATAAAAATTTAGTATATCGTCGTTTTATGGTAGACGACGATACATTTTGTCAAAATTTTAATTTTGTTTATTTCCCGTTTGTTTTAATTGCCATTTTTGTTTTAAACATTTTCTCTGAATAACCAAATGTCACAAAGCAAAAGAAAGAAGACCCACTAACTTTCACATACAAACATACATTCAAAAAAGAACTTTGGAATCGTCTCACAAAGTCAAACGGTCGTGGAAAGAACAGAACATATGGAAACAGAAATTATTGCTCGTCATTTGAGCGAGAGCAATATTTGTATATGAGCAAAGCAAACGATTGCTCAAAGACTCATTGAACAACACTTATTTTGAGTCCCCAGCAATCGGTTAATAGTTATTTGCGAGCTATGGTTTGTGGTTATACAATTTTCTTTAATTTTTTATTTAGAGATCCCCATTTTTTTTAGATTCCCATTTATTACACTATTATTTTAAAACTGGTCGAAATTTTGTAAGCTTGATATTTAACTCTGGGAGTATTTTAGCTCATACTAAGTTTTAGTTACCATTAGAATGATGGCCAGAGTTCTGTGTTTAATTTTAAAGTTTATAAATTTCCCGCTGTTAACGATCATACTTTTTTCTGCGTGACGATACAGTCAAATGAATTTAACGAACTGAGACAGTATCGCCCCAATTCTACTATGAAAAAATTTGTGAAAGATTCAGACAGCGTCTATTAAAATTTTTTTTATATTCTTCATTTAGTTGTATATAAAAGGAAGTGCTCGATAACAACATCCTCCTAGATAAGAAATACAAACATTTTTCAAATTTATGTGTACAATGCACACTTATATATATGTATACTTACTGATCCAAGTTCGCATGAACTAAAATAAAGAAAAACAGAAAGGATAGCTAACTTTGGGCGGAGTCGAATTTGATATTCCCCTGCAATTAAGTGGCAGTATCAGATCGGATATATAATATATTGCGAAAGTATGTAAAATGTATTTGAACGATGATTTTGAGAGATACATTATAATAATAATTTTTACAATGAATGTTTATTATAAGGAAAATATTAACTAAAATCCCAAGCTTCTATCTCCAAAAATACAAAGTTGGGTCATTTAATGGGACCCCCCACATTCTCGGTTTAAAAAAATCTATTTTTTTTTTAAATTTAATTCGAACTTATAACTATTCAAGAATGTTCAAGAACTCTTGAAGATATAGCCTTAAAACATATAAAGTCATAAAACTATAAACGCGTTTTTCTCGAAACAGTGTTTTTACAACTAGTTTATGTGTTTTTACCAGGGACCGTAATTTTTATAATTAAAAAAAAAAAAAATTAAAAAATAATAATTGTTTGTTGATTTTTATGACAAAAATTGAAATATAACTCTTTCTTTGAATTTTTATAATAATAATTAAGAATAAGAATTATTTTTCAATTTTTATTAAAAAAAAAAAAAATAAAAATTATGATTCAACTTTTATTAAAAAAATTGAAAATAAGTGTTATGATTCAATTTTTATTATAAAAATTGAAAATAAAAATTGAAAATAAAAATTGAATGCGAATAACTTCTGAACCGAGTGGACTATTAAAAAACCGCTTACATATTTATGATCTGCGGCGCAGTACCTTTCAAATGATGTATCGAAAGGACAAATGTCCTCAAAGGACATAATCAAGGATTCTTCAATTATTCGATGCATCATTCGAAAGGTACTGCGTCACAGATCATAAATATGTAAGCGGTTTTTTAATAGTCCACTCGGTTCAGAAGTTATTCGCATTCAATTTTTATTTTCAATTTTTATAATAAAAATTGAATCATAACACTTATTTTCAATTTTTTTAATAAAAATTGAATCATAATTTTTATTTTTTTTTTTAAATAAAAATAAGTTGAAAAATAATTCTTATTCTTAATTATTATTATAAAAATTGAAAATAAGAGTTATATTTCAATTTTAGCAATAGAAATTGAAATAAAAGTTTATTGTGTTTCTGGATTCCCTGGAGTCTTTCTCCCACTCCCCACAAAGGCTTTTTTGTCGTTCAATTTTTTTGAACTCATAAGTCTTATTTGCAGTCCCTGGTTTTTACGACAAAAATTTATTTAAATTTAAAGGTCCGCCAATTTGTTAATTTTTATGCGAAATTAATAATTCTAGTTCATACCAGAGCCAAACATGTACTCATTCTAATCCCGTTGGAATTTTTGGTTTCGGATGTTCGGAAAAATCACATGCGCCGCCGAAACGAAGGGCTTTTGTTTGATCACAAAAAAAAAAACAACACAAACTATGTAAAATTTGTTTCTTTCCTTTTATGTCTTCAAATAAATGTATGCAAAGTTACAACCCTAAAAACTAATTTCTGTTCATTTGAAAGTCGAAATGAAAGTCGGGTTTGGCAAGATTTAGCAAAATAAAAAAATCTGCGAATTGGAATGGAATATTTTAATGCAATAAACTCCCAATTAAACATCTCCATTAGTTTTTATACCCTTGCAGAGGGTATTATAATTTTGGTCAAAAGTGTGCAACGCAGTGAAGGAGACATCTCAGACCCTATAAAGTATATATATTCTTGATCAGGATCACCTCCTGAGTTGATATGAGGATGTCCGTCTGTCCGTCTGTCTGTCCGTCTGTCTGTCCGTCTGTCTGTCCGTCTGTCTGTTTCTACGCAAACTAGTCTCTCAGTTTTAAAGCTATCGTCTTGAAATTTTGCACACACCCTTCTTTCCTTTGCACGCAGTATATAAGTCGGAACGGCCCGGATCGGCCCACTATATCCTATAGCTGCCATATAACTGATTGATCGGAAATGGTATAACTTTGGTGTTTTTAGAGTTAGAGAGTTCAAATTTGACATGAGAGCTATTTTTGGCAAAACATTACGACATGCCAGATTTCATAAGGATCGGCCGACTATATCCTATAGCTGCCATATAACTGAACGATCGGAAATGACCCAACTTCCGTGTTTTAGCAGATAGAAAACTGGAATTTAGTACAGATTCTATTTGTGGTCAGTTGATCCGACCTACCAAATTTCATTAGGATCGGCCGACTATATCCTATAGCTGTCATATAACTGAACGATCGGAAATGGTTTTTGGAAGATATACCAACTTTGGTATTGTTAAAGATAGAAGTTTGGGACTTGTTTTAAATTTTGTATTATAATAAATTGGGTTATATTATCATATTCTCATAAGGATCGGACAACAATATCCGATGCTTGCGATAAATATACGGTTTTAACTGCAAGGGTTTATCAACTTCGGCTCCGCCCGAAGTTAGCTTTGCTATCCTGTTTTGACATTTTTGTGGTATTTTAATACCCTTGCAGAGGGTATTATAATTTTGTCCAAAAGTGTGCAATGCAGTGAATGAGACATCTCCGACCCTATAAAGTATATATATTCTTGATCAGGATCACCTCCTGAGTTGATATGAGCATGTCCGTCTGTCCGTCTGTCCGTCTGTCCGTCTGTCCGTCTGTCTGTCTGTCTGTTTCTACGCGAACTAGTCTCTCAGTTTTAAAGCTATCGTCTTGAAACTTTGCACACACCCTTCTTTCCTTTGCACGCAGTATATAAGTCGGAACGACCGGGATCGGCCGACTATATCCTATAGGTGCCATATAACTGATTGATCGGAAATGGTATAACTTCGGAGTTTTTAGAGTAAGAGAGTTCAAATTTTACACGAGCGCTATTTTTGGCAAAATAATACGACATGCCAAATTTCGTAAGGATCGGCCGACTATATCCCATAGCTGTCATATAACTGAACGATCGGAAATGGTTTTTTGGAAATACCAACTTTGGTATTTTTGAAGATAGAAGCTTGAGACTTTTTTTAGATTTTGTATTGTAATAAATTGGATTATATATTCATATTCCCATAAGGATCGGCCAACTATATCCGATGTTTGCGATATATATCCGGTTTAAGCTGCAAGGGTATATAAACTTCGGCTCCGCCCGAAGTTAGTTTTCCTTTCTTGTTTTAAAATTAAATTAAGTATGGGTCGCGAACGTACAATTTTTCCATATATAATATATTTTGTTTTTTTTTTGTTGTTTACCCCTTTGTTTTTATAAATAACTAAATGTTTTCATTAAAAACATGTTTCACAAAATTTTTTTTATTTTTATTTTATTTAAGTATTGGATTTTTTTGAAAAAATCGATTTTTTTGAAAAAATCGATTTTTTTTTTTAAATGAAAGTTTCATATGTATAGAATATACGTGCCAAGGGATATTTCGATGCGACGCGTCTTGAGCTAGAGCGTGTCAAACATACCCATGATAACAAGTTTCAAAGCAAAGTTTCTAAAAACTTTAAACGCGTTTTCTCGGAACCATGTTGAAATTGTCCATGAAATTGATTTATTTTTACCAAAATTTATTCTCGTTAGGTATAAGGCATAGGAAATTCCATCAATTTTAATAAATTATATGCATTTCTAATTTAAGTTTACTACCAGCGGCCCGACACTAGACAAAGCAGAAAAATAGAGGTGGACGAGATCCGCCATTTTGAATTTCCTGAATATTGAATATATATTTTAATCGTTAATAAACAACGAATCAAAAATTCAAAAGCTTAAGTTCGTATGTCTTTTCATTTTCCCGCAATCCATTCTCAAACTTTGCTTAATTTTCGGAAAAATCCAAAAGAACCTCCCCTTAAATAACGGGTGCGTTTGTCTCTTTTATCCATCTTCAAATATTTATAAGCTTGTTAAACAAAAATAAATGTTAAAAAAAAACAAGAAAGGAAAGCTAACTTCGGGCGGAGCCGAAGTTGATATACCCTTGCAGTGAAAACCGGAATATAGAATAGAATCTGTACCAAGTTCCAGCTTTCTATCTTCAAAAACACGAAAGTTGGGTCATTTCCGATCGTTCAGTTATATGGCAGCTATAGGATATAGTCGGCCGATCTTTATGAAATTTGGTAGGTTGGATCAACTGACCAAAAATAGAATCTGTATTAAATTCCAGCTTTCTATCTTCAAAAACACGAAAGTTGGGTCATTTCCGATCGTTCAGTTATATGGCAGCTATAGGATATAGTTGGCCGATCCTTATGAAATTTGGCATGTCGTAATGTTTTGCCAAAAATAGCACTCTGTCAATTTACGCGAACTAGTTTCTCAGTTTTAAAGCTATCGACCTGAAACTTTGGACTCATTCCTTTCTTTACTTTGCACGCATTGCACCGACTATATCTTACAGCTGCAATGTAACTAAACGATCGGAAATAGTATTAGGTGTTTGGTAAAAATACCAGCTTTGATTTTTTTGAAGATAGAAGTTTAGTAAAGGAGAAGGAGACTTCTCCGACCCTATAAAGTATATATATTCTTGATCAGGATCACCTTCTGAGTTGATATGAGCACGTCCGTCTGTCTGTTTCTATGCGAACTAGTTCCTCAGTTTTAAAGCTATCGACTTTGCATACACCCTTCTTTCCTTTGCACGCAGTATATAAATCGGAACGGCCGAGATCGGCCGACTATATCCTTTAACTGCCATATAATTGATTGATCAGAAATGGTATAACTTTGGTGTTTTTAAAGTTAGAGAGTGCATGGGAGCTATTTTCGGCAGAATAATACGACATGCCAAATTTCATAAGGATCGGCCGACTATATCCTATAGCTGCCATATAACTGAACGATCGGAAATGACCCAACTTTCGTGTTTTTGAAGATAGAAAGCTGGAACTTGGTACAGATTTTAATTTTGGTCAGTTAATCCGACCTATCAAATAACGATTCATATTTAAACCGATCGGTCGACTATATTTTATAGCTGCCATATAACTGAACGATCTGAAATGGTTTTTGGTAGAAATACCAACTTTGGAATTTTTAAAGATAGAAGTTTGGGACGTTTTTTAGATTTTTTATTATAAAAAATTGGGTTTTATTATCATATACTCATCAGGATTGGCCAACAATATCCGATGTTTGCGATATATATCCGGTTTTAACTGCAAGGGTATATCAACTTTGGCTCCGCCCGAAGTTAGCTTTCCTTTCTTGTTAAAATTGATGTATACCAACTGAAATTAAAAAATTTCAGCTAACACTCACCGCATCTTTGGAATACTCATCCAAAGTTAAAATCTTCGATTTTATTCATTTATTTTTGTGCTTCTAAGATTTTTATCCATACATTTCCCTGAGGAAGAATTTTTTGGTCCTATTGAAATCAATTGATCATACAATGTTTTAATTATTTACTTCAATATAAAGTAAAAATTGGTAAATATGTGTACAGCGGAAAGTTTAGGTGATGGAACCTATGTCTGTTTTGGACTTTGCTTCAGGGAAGCCTAAAGGATATGGAGCAAGTGAAATTGTGCATTGAGATTTTTTTCTGTCGATCTGTATCATTTGTTATTGTATTATCAACAAATATCCATAGTTGTATGTTACATTCTCGAAAGCATTCGAATCAATTTGAATGTAACCTCTAATTTTCACTCAATTCGATTAAAAAGCGAATTGAAGTGAGTGAATTGATTTTGTCCGAGTAAGAATCACACAGTCGTATTTATTTATTTTCGTCTCCTCATTCTATCTTACTCAATTCATTTTCAAGGTTGTGCATTTTAATGGTGTTTCTTAGCAATGCTTTTTGTTTTTTTTTTAGCTATTAGCTACGACCTCTAGACCTCTAGAAGGAACCTGTTTTTTTTTGCATTGGTTTTGGGCAGACCAAAAGTTATTGAGCAGGTTTGTCGACATGTGATTTTGAAATAAATGAAATACTAAAGTATGTTAATTAAAAATTATTAAATTGTATTTAAATTAGTAAAATTTTTTGTAAAAGGAAATAAAACTATGAATGCCAAATTTCTTAGGGATTGTTTGAGATATCCTTTAAAAAAAAATATTTTACATTTTAATACAGTGGTGGGCAAACTCTCATTTTACATAGCACGCGAGTATAGGGTAGGAAATTCTGCCGCGGCGCTGCCGACACACTGACACACTGAGCACTCTCAAATTTTTTTTAAAAGCTCTCTCATTTGCTCTCATTTTGATTCATTTGACAGCCCAAACTAAAAATAAAAATTTTTCCACTGAGAAAAATTTTCTCAGAAATTGGATTGGAAAAACTTTCCTTCATGGAGAATATAGATAGAAATGTTGCTAGCAAAGCTTTTTTTAAAATAAAATACTCAATTTTAGTGCCCATTTCAACTTTTGAATTAACGAAAAATGAAATAAAAAAAATACGTTTTTTCGCTCAGTGAATTCTCTGCTCTCATTGTTTTTCTCTGCTACGCATACACTCAAATTTTAAACATGTGTTAGTTTTGCCCCCCACTGTTTTAATATAAGAAATAGAGTTCTCTTAAGTTAGTATAAATCAGAGAACTGCAAAAATCACTACTTTCTTGATTTAATCATACGCGAACTTTTTCAATCAACTCAACTCACTGAACGAAACACAGTGATGAGTAAAAATCAACTCATTTTGCCGTACGCATCATTCCAATCATCTTGTGTCCTCGGTTCAAAATTTCTCACTCAATTCAACTCACTGAAAAAAAACAGTGATGAGTGAAAATCAACTCATTTTGCCGTACGCATCATTCCGATCCAAAAAATGAGCAGGTGTATACGAAAGCATCAATGGGATCAACTTGAGTTGAGTGTGGATGACTAAACGATTAGCGACAAGACGACACAATGTGAGCGTTACAACTGCATGTACAATAACAATTTCTATGCCAGCTTCTTGTAGTTTAGCTTTTAGTTTGTAGCTTGTCCTTTTTTTTTGTTTTTTTTTTGTCACATTCTTCGTTTTGCTTCATATAACATTTTAGTACTTCATAATTAGTTGCATTTTGTTACTTGATGGATATGGAGGGTATTATTGAAAAAATTCGCGCAAATGAATACCAATTGGCTGCCCGACATAAGGGAAGAAGTAATATTTGGAACATATTAACAGAAATTGTTAAGGAGGATGGCGTTGTTCTGGATGGTTTTTTATATTGCCGATCTTGTCATAATCTTGTGAAATACTCACCGAAACAGACTTCAAATTTAAGCCGACACAAATGCTGCAAGTTGCTTAAAGAGTCAAAATTGTTGACTACAGCGAAACCAGAGGACAAAAAAGATGCTATTGACGCATGTGTGGAATGGGTGACACAGAACTGCCGACCCTTTTCATCAATTAATGGCAATGGATTTAGGAACATGGCAAAGTTTCTAGTCAATATTGGTGGAGGGTATAAGGAAGGAGTTGATCTTGATGACCTGCTGCCTGATGCAACGACGGTGTCTCGAGCTACGCAAAAGTTGGCGGATGCGAAAAAAAACATGATTAAAGATGAGATAGCCGAAGTTGCTAATAGTGGTGGAGCAACTGCCACAGTTGAATTGTGGACGGACAGTTACGTTCATCGCAACTTTCTTGGTGTTACCTTACACTTCCAAAAAGATTTTAAATTGGTAGATCTCATCTTAGGTGTTAAGTCAATGGACTTCGAGCGTTCAACTAGCACAAATGTTTTAAACAAGTTGAACACTTTGTTTGCTGAATTCGGCATATATAATTTGGACCAAATGAAGTTCGTTAGTGATCGAGGCACAAATATCGTCAAAGCTTTGCAGAATAATATTAGGTTAAACTGCAGCAGCCATTTGCTTGCCAACGTTTTGAAGAATTCGTTTAAGGAATCTAAAGAAGTTGATAAATTAGTGCAAAAAAATTGTCAAATATTTTAAGAAAGCTAATTTACAACATCATCTACAAACATCTGTTAAAAATCAATGCCCAACAAGATGGAATTCGAATTTCACAATGTTTAAGTCTATTGTGGACAATTGGTTCAACATTAATGAAGTTCTAATAGAAAAACAAGAAAGTCAGCGATTGTTGCTACATTGTTGTTACATATCAACCCTAAAACAATTGGTAGACTTATGTAGCGATTTCGAAATAATTTTTAAGAAGCTTCAATTCTGCAGTTCTCCATCCCTGTGTTTTGTGATACCTTCAATTGAAAAAATGAGGCATTTTGAGGCACGCACCACAAGAGGAAGATGTACCGGCACTGGTAACATTAAAAGAAAAGATATGTAATAACGTTAATGAAATTTGGATTCCAAATATTTGTGTGTGGCATAAAGCTGCTTGTTTTTTGTTTCCACCTGCGTTACGAATGCAGCCTAACGATCAAGACGCTATACGAAAATTTTGCATTTCACAAATTAAGAACTTGGACGTTCCATCAACTAGTTCTGCTCAAATTAGCCCAAGCACACCAAACGGCGATTTCTCAGAATTTTCATTTGAAAGCTCAACTTTTTCAACAAGTATCCAAGCAGACAAAGATCAGAATGTTTCTTTTTTTTTCTCCAACCTAATTAAAAAGTCCACGCTGAATAGCTTCAAAACACCTGAAGATGAGCTGGAAAGCTATTGTAAAGAAATAGTTGATATAGGAGATAACTTTGATGTTTTAAATGGTGGAAGGATAAAGATCATATAGATCACATATCCCAGACTCTCAAAATTCGCACTTAAAGTCCACTCAATTCCGGCAAGTAGTGCTGCTGCAGAGCGCGGATTTTCTTTGGCTGGAAAAAGAGGAACCGTCTTTGCCCAAAATCTGTCGACAGCATAATATTTTTAAACTCGTATTATAAAGCATTTGACCATTGATTCTGTTTTTTGATCCTTTAATATAATTTCTTAATAAATTTAAAATCAAAATTAAAACATGAAAATAAACGCTTTGTTGTAAAATCATTTTCATTGAGTTGCATTTCACCTTTTTCTTCACACATTTCATCTGTGTTTGCGTGAATGAGTAAAATCATATTTCCATGAGTAAAATCATTCGAGTTGATTTTTGTGAGTTGAGTGCTATTCTTGTTCAAAAAAATGATTGTTGAACCGAATGAGTAGCGCCCGAAATCATTATGCTGAACACGAGCCGAACAATTTGGAGTGACACAAAAAATCGCTCGCACCTGAGTGGATTTAAAATCTATAACGAAAATGTGAGCGCATGCAAGATTGATTGGCTGATCCGAACAGTGCGATTATTCGGCTGTTGAGCGCGTACGAATTTTTTTCATTCACCCGAAGCCATTCTCTGGTATAAATACGATAACTTATTACTGACTTTTTGAGCTTGTTAACAAATTTTGACTCTTGTTCAAACAATTTTGTCAAAAAAAAAAAAAAAAAAAAAAAAAAAAAAAAAAAAAAATTTGCACTTTTTCAACGTTAACAGCTTTTCAAGAATATTCAATAAATATCTAATGTAAGTAAATGCTATATTTTTAAGTTTATGATATAATTTTTATGTTGCTAAATTTTAACAGCTAAAATTATGTTTTTCAGATTTACCTGCAAATGGTTTATATTTTCTGGTATATGAATATATACAAGATTTAGCAAAAGCTAAATCTGAAACTAGCCAAATTAATACAGGATCAACTATATTTGCGGGTGGAGCTGCTGGAATGGCGTATTGGGTTATAGGAATGCCAGCCGATGTATTAAAAAGTCGACTACAATCGGGTGAGAAAATATTTTATATTTTTGTTTAGTTATATATAGTTTAATTTTTTAAATATTTATTGCTGTTTCAGCCCCTGAAGGAACTTACAGACTGGGAGTCCGTAGCGTTTTCAAGGAGTTAATTGTGAAGGATGGACCAATAGCTTTATATCGCGGTGTAACACCTATAATGATTCGCGCATTTCCAGCAAATGCTGCCTGTTTTTTTGGCATTGAGCTAGCTAACAATTTCTTTAATATTGTGGCTCCAGAATTTTAAAAGAAAATTGCTTATTTTGTGAATTTAAAAGGTGTCTTTTTATGTGATAAAGTAAATTTAAATATCGATATATTTCAAAATATATTTTGCATATATAGTGTATATATTCGAAAGTCAAAATAAGGGTTCTGAACTAATACGATTGTTGGAACCGCCAAAAGTTATATATAATACATACATATATATAACTAGCTGACCTGGAAAACGTTGTTTTGCCACCAGATGACTTTATAATTTCTGTACAAAATTTACTCAGTTCTAGACATGTATTATGAAGTCATCTGGAGCGCTGTGAAGTATGAGGGAATATAAAAAGAACAAAAGGCAAACATTATTTTTAAGTTATTATTTGATCGTAATTCAGCAAGAATGAATCAAGGTCATTATAATCACAACGTTTATCACGCGATTGGCAAGTGCGCTTCCGAAACCCTCGCCGCCCATAAAGTAGATTTGTAAAAATTTATGTGGTGCGTTTATGTGGTGCAGTGAGCCCATAAACTTGTAATGTTGACCATTTGCATTAGTATTTCGAACTATTTATGTTGCTCCGAACGATGTCATTTGAAAGCATGAATTGAATGTTCGAATTGACTTCAGAAACACGTTAGAATCTGGATCCGTGCCGATAAGTAAGCCGTTCAATGGTTCAGGTGGTGCTTCAATTTCTGGAAGTTTCACTGTTCCTGACGCGCAACACATCCCAGCTGGCTCATTTTTGAATTTCAGAGAATGACAATGCGGAGATTCCTTCTCCATAGCACCAACTATCACTTTTGAGTGAGCATAATACTCAATATCAGGCTCATACTGGAATGCTAGACGCAGCCATGAATCAGATATAAATGATTGATGTATAATACCTGTTGTCGTTGTTAGTCATTTGTTCTGCCTCTATTGACTGTGAAACGGCGTGATTGTCGTTGTTCTAATCTTCTGACTTCATTGCGTTCATTGCCTGAATCTTCTGGCTCTTATTGATGCAATTGCGCTATTCTAACACGTACATCAGTATTTCGATGCTGGATTTGTTTCTTTCGGATCTTCTATTTCGCATGTTTCGAGATCTATTTTTTATGCGATTTTTGGTATGTCGAACAGGATTTAAGAGGATGAAAAATAGACGTTGGTGGGTTTTTAGACCTACTCAATACGCTCACAAAATACCATGAGAATCGGTATAGCCGTTTCGAAGGAGTATAGTATAAAAAACTGCGACATTTATATGCGATTTTTGGTATGTCGAACAGGATTTAAGAGAATGAAAAAAAGATGTTGGCGGATTTTCAGACCTACTTAATACGCTCACAAAATATCATGAGAATCGGTATAGCCGTTTCGGAGGA
This sequence comes from Drosophila bipectinata, assembly GCF_030179905.1. NCBI lineage: Eukaryota > Metazoa > Arthropoda > Insecta > Diptera > Drosophilidae > Drosophila > Drosophila bipectinata. The sequence continues at coordinate 23,353,367 of NC_091736.1, read as the reverse complement.
GTATGATAACAAAAACTGTGACACGAAAATTTGATATATATAGATGTACATATTAACAGCTTTGACAAGGGTGAAGTTAATTGTAAATGTTCTGAATCTATTTATTATTTTTTCCGCACTACCCTATGCTCTGTCTCTGTCTCTGTTTTTATTTGGTTTATTTTTGCCCTTGCTTTTAATTTTGGTAGGTGTTTTTGAAAGTGCGTATTCTCATGTTTATTATGATTTTAATTTATAATGCAGTTAAAAGGAAAGCATCTCGGAAATGCAAAGAAAACTGATTGAGGATATAGATGCGAACATCATAAAACATGGCTATTTTGTTTACTTGTGTGACGTATAAAAGAGATTGAAGTTGAATGGGTAAGGTTAGGATGGCTATACTGTGTTCGGTTACTTGTGATACCGTATGTGAATTTACTTCTCAGCCCCTTATGAGGTACACATGGTCTAGCAATTTCTCCACCCTGAGGCATATTGGTATATATTTCTGTATCCTTTTTGGATCTATATTTGGATATTTGGATAGAGGTGTCTGATTCTGTGATGTCGTGTAGGAATCTATCCCCGAGATGTGATATTCTAAGCGACTCCTGGGCTGGGCAGTGGCAAAGAAGATGCTCATCGGTTTCATCCTCCTCTTCGTGATTACAGCAGTAGCCGTGCTAATTTGGGTCCTATCCAATCTTAATAATTGGGATGTTCTTTTCTTTGAGACATTGGGACAGAGTTGGCGAAACGGTAATTTGGGATAGATTCCCAGTCCAGTTGAATTTTTCCTTTATAGGATTTCCTAAGCTGGATTTTGTATCTGGACAAAGTTGAGTTAGGCGAGATGAAGAGGCTATAGGTATACCTGTACGCTCCATTTTAGACTGGAGTGGTGTGGTTGTACCTGTGCGAGCCAGTTCGTCTGCTATGCTGTTGTCTGTGATGTCCATGTGGCCAGGGACTAATTTCATACTGAATTGCCATCTTATAAAGAAATGATCTACAGTCTGAGATTGTTTTCGAGTTGCTGTTGATCAATGTAATTGCCGCTTGGCTGTCGCTGTATATGTTAACTTTGCGGCGTGCGAGGCTAAAAGAATTTAGATGCTTTAGTGCAGGGGTGCCCAAGGTCTGCATACGGGAGCAAACTCCTATACCAATGCAAAAAATTACCATACCTTTGGTGCGAGAATTTTTTTCGCATCCATTAGGGTGCACTAAAAAATAAAATTATAGTAACATTCACAAGGGGTTTAAAAAAATTAAGATAATAAAAAATACATTATATTATAGCAATTAACAAAGCAAGTCCCTCCATTTTTTACAACAGCTTATTATTATACTATGACAAATAATGTAGAGCTTCTTACTTTAAAAAAAATGTTTCGCAAAGAAGAAATTTATCGCTTCAGGTCGAACATTTTGGCAGAAACACAAACAAGAATGAATTTCTTCATTGTGTGAAAAGTTTTCGGCACTCCAACAACAAAATTCATTCGGATTAGCACGATTGAAGAGGAAAACACGAAAAATTTTGATTGTAATTGCCCTTTGCCAATGCTGGAAGCAACGAAGCTTATGACGTAAGCAGTCTCACACAACTCCGTATGCATGAGCATTTGTAAAAACAAATGAGCAGTGAGAGCAATGGGAGGAAAACCACTGCTTTAGTGCTTCCTTTATTGCTGTTACTTCAGCCTGGAAGACGCTGCAGTGATTGGGTAGTCTAAGACACTCTGATGCCCAGTTGTTTGGAGTCATCTGTGTAGAAGCATATTGATTTTTGAGGCCGAGGGTTTGAGCATTCCATTCCTCGATTCCGGGAATGATGAGGCTTAGAGGATTTTTATGTATTCTTCTAGTCTGTGCTGCTGGGAGTTTGGGTATCATTAAGTAAAAGAGTGGAGTGTCCGGTGTTGTTCGGGTTCAACTGGTGTGTTTCTCTTAACCTGATTGCCGGCACTTTTGCTTGCTCCATACCAGCTAGTTCTGTATTTAGTAGGTTGAGTATGACGTTTAGGGATGAGTTGCGAGTGGTTCCGAGGGCGCCACTGATGCAAAGTGCTGCAGCTTTCTGAATTTTCTTCAACTTTTTTCTTTTCTTCTTTCTTCTTCTTCTCTTTCTTCTTTCGGAATTTTCTTTCTTCTTAGACGGTTTTTTTTCAGGGCTGGCAACCATACCACGACGCCATACAGTAGTATGTGTTTTACTGGCAGTGTAGATCCAGCTCACAATGTTTGGAGACATTCCAAATTTTAGACCAATGGCCTTTTTGAAGGTAAAAAAAGCTATAGCAGCTTTCTTCGACAGGGTCCGGCACTCGAAGTGTATCCAAATTTTAGACCGCTCGGGCAACTTATGTATGGGCATCAGCTGACTTTAAGTTTGCCAAATGACAGTTAAAGATCTTATTTACCAACCTAGGTAACCAACCTGTACCTAGGGCGAACGCAAAAAAAAATATTAAAAAAAAGTGAAGAGGCAACTTGAGCGAAATCCCCGACTAGCGACAATCCCCGTGCCTCAAATGAAAGAAAGAAATAAAAATATCTGACCCTATCATCCGCCGCATACTGAAAAATGATCTTGAGGTCAAGCCTCATAAGATCGTAAAGGCTCATGATCTTACACCGAAGCAAAAGCAAGTAAGACTTAAGAGAGCAAAAGAAATGCTTTGCTTGGCCGCAAGTAAACAATTACCGAACATTGTGTTTTCTGATGAGAAAATGTTTACAATAGAGCAATTTGTAAACAAAACGATAGGGTTTATTTGATTGACAGTTCGTTCGAGAATTTCAGCCAGCTATTGGTAACGAGGAGCCACCAACCCCCACAGGTAATGGTTTGGGCCGCTGTAACCCAGGATGGACGCTCTCCAATCGGTTTTGACGAGCCTGGCGTCAAGGTAAAAGCAAAATTCTATCAGGAAAGTATTCTGAAGATTTCTTTGAAGCCTCGGGAAGACAAACCATGGACATTTCAACAGGACTCAGTACCGTCTCATAAAGCCAGAGTGAACCAAGAATGGCTGGAAAACAATGTTCCGAACCTCGAATTCACCAGATGCGAATCCGCTGGATTATTCTCTTTAAGCATTTTTGGTGAGCAAGGTCCGAACTAAAAAATACAACAGTCTCGAGGCGTTGAAAAAATCCATTGGCCGTGAGTGGGCCAAAATACCTGGAAGTCACATTCGGGCTGCTTGCAATTCGTTCTTCGACCGTCTCAAGTCAAGGCACAATTTGGTCATATCAAGCAAAAATGAATTTTTCTTATATTGTAGATTTTTTTTAAACATACTGAGCCTTAAATTAAATAAAACTAACTTTCCAAACTTAATTTATAACCTTTTTAATTCGAGTTAAACTTCCATCTTATAACTAACTTCTAACTAGGAATCTAGTACCACACATAGGTGGTGGTACTAGACCCCATACCACAATGCGCTGTCGCTGAAAGTTGTCACTGGTTGTTTAATGTTGGTGGGGTGAGTGGTGTAATTTTTTACCTTCTACTGAAGAGGGCTAGATCTGTTTTTTGTGCGTTTATTCCTAGGTCTTTCCTGCGGGTAAAATTTGTCAGGGTCTACAGTTTTGCGCTCATGATGTAGCAAAGGGACTGGGCGTTTTTTCCCGTAATAATAATGGTAACGTCGTCCGAAGGCGCCACTACTTTGCAACCTCCCTCTTCCATGTTACACAGAATCGACTTTACGGCTATGTTCCATTGGAGAGGGGAAAACCTCCTTGCGGGGTTCCACTGCTGACGGCCCTCCAAAGGGTTGATGTGCCTAGTGTAGACATCACTGTCCTGCAAATTAGAAATTGATCAATGAGTCTCACCAAGTGGCCATTTACTAGGTACGTCAGGCCGTCAGTTTTGGTACGTGGGAGAACGTTATTGAAAGCTCATCTATGTCCAGGAAGGCCAAGAGGGCATATTCGATTTGAGATATGGCTCTTTCTATCCTAGAGATGAGCGCGTGGAGGGCAGTTTCTGTAGATCATTCCTTTTTGTAAGCTTTCTGTGCTTTAGATATAGGGTTTGGGCTAGAAAGAATCAGATGGAGGCCAATGATCCTTTCTAGGGATTTAAGAAGAAGGGACGATAGGCTGATGGGCCAAAAGTCTTTTGAGGCCATATGTGTTGGTTTGCCTGGTTCGGGTATGAACTTACACTTACAAACTTACACGGGTATGAAACTTACAAAATGTCATTCATCTTTTGAAGATGTCTGAGAACCAGTTCATGGCAATTTCTGAGAATCCGGGATGTGGGTATCCAGCCACGTGGCTAGAGATCTTCACTTGAACTGGTCCATGAGCCATCTTATTTTTTATGATAGCCTAAGATTATTACTGATTGGGATAGAAGGGAGCAGAAGGAATTCCATGAGGATCGCTTCTCTTTTCGGATGGCTTTTTTCTATGTGGGCAGGGAGGCCTCATAGTCGGTCCTGAGGCTTTTCTCGCTGTTAAACATTTCTGATTACCGTTTGGGTGGCTAGCTCTCATTCGCCGGGCTTGAGCCGCTTTTTTGGCTTTGTTGTCAGCTTTTTAGTGCCTTTTTGTTGTAGGCTTCAATTTCTGCACCAGAGTGTCCAGGCTCTACGGTTTGTGGATGTGGATGGCTGAGGTGTGATTTTGTTTGCAAGGATTTGGGGATATTTATACCAGTTAAATATCCTGAGGTTTTGAGAAATTTCTTGATTTGAGCTTTTAAAAAGTAAAGAGGTTTCTATATAGATAATAATTCAATATATAAACACGGCGAATCCCTAAACACCGGCCCCGTTGAAGGGTTCATCCGGCTTCAACTAATTGGCATCCGCGCCAGCTTGTGGACTGATCTCTTATATTCCGCTCCAGACCTAGTCCTGACGACGGCGACCCTGACCCTTCCGTCCGCTACGGCGTGCATTGCTCCGTCCCTTCCGGTGAGCCACTGTTTTGGCGGTTGGTGATCCTCCACGATCATGACTATCTCGCCTGTCCGAATGTCCTCCTGTTGGAACTAATCCTTCGACCGCGCCTGTAGGTCCAAGACGGGACCATTTCTGCCAAAATGTTTGCCTGATTGACGAGAAAAGCCGCCATCGCCGCATGCACGTTAAACCTTGCTGGTCCGGGGTGAGCGGCTCGCCTGTCAACAGGTGCCCGGGACTAAGCGCCTAGCCGTCGCTTGGGTCCTGACTCCAGCTCCTCTGCGGTCAGCCGTTCCCTACCGTAAGTAGGAGTAGGTGTTTTGCAGACTTCGCACCTGCCTCCTATAGTCCGCCCATTTGCAGAGTCCGTGGCGGTATGAACGCAAATACGCATCCGTTTCTTGATGCGTATTGTGTGACCTCGTCGACCTCGTCCTCGATTCTCCGACAAAGCTCCGCAAAGTGGCGACTCGCTCTGACGAAGTTCGTCGCGTTGTGGGACTTATAGGGTGGCTAACACGAATTTTCAATTTCGTATAAATAGGGCCACCAATCAATCCCGCAAATGGAGAATAGGCGGAGAGCACGAATTCGATCTAATGCTAAATCTCCCATTCTCCCATAATCTCATACAAGTGTTCGTGGACCGACCCACATGAAAATTCGACTCGTCCAAGTACCGGACCTAGCTCTGAAAGCATGGAGAGCGTTTTGTCAACAATACTGGAAACTCGGCATTGTACGATATAGGAGCATAAGCTAGTCGCCCCCATTCCGCAAAACCAAAAAGGTAAGCCCAGCCTCTAAGGATTCATGTAAAAAGGGATTTAGCTTTTGTAGACTAGGGCAAAAAAATAATTTTTTCGGTTCTTTTCTATTTCTTTTTGATACTATTTCTTCATGCTAGACAGGAGGCTTACTTGGAAGCTTCACCTAGTCAAAAAGCGAAAGCAGTGTTAAGTAAGATTGAAGGCGTACTATTGGCTGATGTGTAGGAGGTCAAAGCTAAGGACCTCTTCGAAAATCCTAATCTACAAGGCGATTATTCGGCCAATTTGGACATACGGGATCCAACTTTGAGGCACGGCCAGCAAGACTAATATTCAGACTATCCAGACGTTTGAAAATAGAGCCCTTCGTATCGCCACTGGGGCCCACGTCTACCACGACAACCAGACAATCCAAGACATGCTTGGCTGCCCATGGGTGAGGGGGGAGATCCAGATAAACAGCAGCAAGCACATCCAGAGGCTTTACAACCACCCCAACGAGTTGGCGACCACTCTCCTCGACAACAGCGAATAAATGCGGAAGCTGCGAAGAACTCACCCGCTGGACCTCATCCGGAATAACTCTTAGACATTCTTATTTTTCCACCTCTAACTTCAGTTAAAATAAGCCAAGTTTTCTGCCACAATATTTAATGGTTGTCCCTGATGGACACTTTTAAATAATACCACACAAAAAAAAAAAAGAAAAAAAAAATTTATGGATGACGCATGCAATGCATGTGACGTAGAAAGACCATCAAGATTAAGCACTGGAGGAGGATTTTCATTCGTTGGTGGTAACGCTAAGTTATTTTCGGTCACAGTAGATCGTTGCAAAAGTTTTTATTGCAATTTTGCACAAATTTGACATCTAGTCGATTTAGGTCGAAAAGGTCACATCGCAGAAAATTTATACATAGCGATGCTGACGTTACAAACTCACACTTGGCAAGACTATGGTCTTGTGCGTTACAATAACCGCAAGCTCCTTTATTGTTGAAAGCGGAGCAAGCCAACAAACTGATATTATGTTGCTTGCTGAACCCAATTCTTTCCTGTTCAGTCTCTTCAGCTGATAGATGCTGGAAGCTACGATTTAATATTTTATCGAAATCAGCAGCAATTCTTCATAATCAAGGGATTCTTACCATTTTTGCTTAGTCACTGAAGCCACTCTAATCAAAACTAACTAAAAAATGGTATACATCTCCTATGGATTATAATGACCCGTAAATCGATGACAGCTTGTCGGTGAAAAGTCAAAGAGGTTGTTTTTGAGTGTATTCCAACTACTATTGAACTTATTTTGAGAACTTACTTTAAAGTTTTCGATCAAAATATACATATAACATTGGCACGACTATGTTGCCTCATTGGTGTAGGTGTTTTAGGCAATAAAGCTACTAACTGACGCGCTACTAAAATATTAGGTTGTTTGGTAATGACATACCGATTTTTACATTCAAATTTCGCGCTTCGCTTGTGAAGTCAAATATAATCGTATCTGGCAATGCTGTATATCGTTTGAAATGTATTGGCTCATGAGTTATCCCAAAAAAACCTTCTCGACCTTGTATCAATCTGCAAATCTGTTGACTCGACTCATTTCTGCATCGGTTAGTCACTGGTAATAAAAAATGGATCACATATGACAACATAAAGCGTGAAAGATCCTGGTCGAAGCACGGTGAGTCGTCTTGAACGGTGGCAAAGCCAGGACTGACGGATCAAAAGGTGTTGCTGAGTGTATGGTGGGATATCAGAGGAATTCTCCATTACGAAGTGTTGCCCTATGGCCAAACCATCAATTCTGACCTTTACTGTGAAAAAACTGGAGCGATTGAAGATTGCACTTGAATAGAAGCGGCCAGCCATTGCGAATCGTAAGGGGGTTGTGTTCCATCATGACAACGCCAGGCTTCATAAATCTTTGGTGACGCGTCACAAGCTACGGGAGCTTGGTTGGGAAGTGTTAATGCATCCAAGCGATTACCATCTTTGTTTTGGCCATGCAAAATTGTTTCTTTGGACAAAAATTGAGTTAAAGGGAGGATTGTGAAAATCGAATCGCCGGAAAAATCTTTAGGAGAGGCATATGCAAGTTACCATCAAAATGGCAGAAAATCATCGAAGGCAACGATACATATAGCACTTAAATCGGACAATGCTAACTAATCGCATTTGTTAAAATCGTCATCAAAATCAATATAGAAACCGGTATGTCATTACCAAAAAACCTAATACAGGGTGACAATAAATAACCCGGACAAACTTTGAAGCAATCTATTATAAATGTGGTATGATGCAGCCCTTAAATAAATGCACTTATCAATAGCTTGTGTTTTTCTGAAACAAATATATTTACATTTTTGTGATTCTCATCAATTTGATATTTGTTTCGGGATGTCTAACAATCGTTGTGCAATTTTAAAACTGTTTCAACAAGGAAATCGCCAATGCGACATTGTTCGTTTGCTTGGAATACCAAAACAAACGGTCTCTGACGCTATCCGGCGATTTAATGAGCTTGGACATGAAGTCGACCGTCCCAGACGAGGCAGACAATGCACCGCTAACACTTTTAGAATTCGCCAGATCGTGAAAAAGCGGATCACTCGGAATTGCAGAGTCTCGTCAGAAAAATAGCCCGTGAAATTGGAGTGAATCGAGAAAGTGTTTGGCTGATTGCAAAAAATGAACTTAATCTCAAGCCCTACAAGCTGCAAAAAGTGCATCTTCTTACGGATGACAATAAGCGCGTGAGACTCCAAAGATGCCGTCAGCTAAAGCGTCGGGCCGCAGATCAAAAATGGGAGCGTATTCTCTTCACGGACGAGAAGATATTCACCATCCAACAGGCGCACAATCACCAAAATGACAGAAGCTGGTCGGTTGAAGCTACAGGTACCTCTGCAATAATCGAGCGCCGTCAATATGAGCAGTCTTTAATGGTTTGGGGAAGAATATGCGCCACCGGTAAAACACCCCTTGTTTTCATCGATCAAGGGGTCAAAATCAATCAGGAAGTGTACCACCGGGACATTTTGGAAACTGTTGTGCTTCCTTGGGCCCAGCAGCACTTCGGTGATACGGAGTGAACGTTTCAACAGGATTCAGCCCATAGAGCCAAATTGACTCAGGACTGGTGCAAAGCCAATTTTCCGCACTTTATCACATCCAGTGAATGGCCACCTTACTCGCCAGATCTTAATCCGATGCACTACAGTGTTTCGTGTTTTTTTGAGTCCAGGGCATGTGCTAAACGCCACATAAGTTTGGAGGCGCTGAAGCAATCATTGCTCCGAGAATGGGATCGATTATCGGAAGAAGACGTGCGGCCCATTGCGCTAAATTTCCAGAAACGTTTAGGGCTCTGCATCGTCGCCCAAGGAATCCACTTTAAAACCGGCTGAATCTATGGTAACACAATACCTATTTAAAAGTTGTGTATCTGCTTTTTTTCTCAAATACAGTTCCTTAAAAAGTTATGATCAAAAATGTTTGTCCGGGTTATTTATTGTTACCCTGTATAATGATTGCAAGTGTTCTCTGTTTTGAGTATTCATTATGTTGAATAATAATTTTAAAAATTTTAAATTAATTTAATTTTAAATTTTAATTTTTTAAATTCGTCAATCCTCTGGTTCAGAACTCTTTATTGAAAAGCGTTGCTGTTTTTTTTTCTTCTTTTTTTTACTTTTATAATGAGTTGCTATTTTTTCTCAGCAATATGTCTGATTATAACTGCAAGGGCATATAAGCATCGGACCGAACCGAAGTTAGCTTTCCTTTATTTATTTGGTAATTGTTTCAAGGAAACATTGTCTAGAGAAGAATTTCCAAGTTAGCTTTCTGAATTCGCCTTGTGTGGCAATGTTCCTTCATTTTTTCCTAGCTCTAAGTTTGTCTGGCTACTTAACCACGTTCGAGTCGAGCTTTTGCAAGAGTAAGACGTGTTATTGGTGTTTCATCAAGTGCATATTAATAAAAAACCCAAGGCTTTCGGGAAGTTCCTTCACTGTAGGAACTTCCACAATTGTCACAATTGTCCTACCTATCTTCACGTTAGCAAGCACTGGGCCCCGGCAATTGCTGGTGGTCCATTGATCTCCACGAGGCGATCTACTGCTGAAGCTTTAATCTTTCAACCGGTTTGTGTCTGAGCTAAGAAACAGCGACACACCAGCGGACATATATCCTGCATTAGTCTAGGCGGTTGTAGGACCGGCTTAGCATTTGTCTCCCATCTTAGTCAATTACTTAACTTTATTTGGTAAAGTTTTTGCTAATTGCTAAAAATGGATAAATCTCTCCAAAAACAATCCATCGATCTTAAATCAATGAGGAATACTGCTGGAGAAACTCCCGCCGAACTACGAGCTAGTTTGCGGGACGTTATAACGGACAGCTGCTTAAATGCTGACAGTACAACCAGATGGGCTCCCACATGATGCATCACAACTTGTACTGTAACGTCTTCGTTCTCATCTTAAAGGAGAAGGAAAAAAGTGACAGCGGTCACTTTTTCAATAGAAAAAAGAAAAACTGCGGGAGTAGCGTAGCTTTTCAAAGCTTGTGTTCATGGGGGACCCTTAGAGTCCTGATAAGGTACACCGCAACACCAAACTGTAAGATCCCAACTTGCATTTTTAAACGCATTTTTGCAGTATTCGATTTACTTTCATTCAGAAAAAAAAAAAAAAAATATATATATATATATATATTATAAATTAACTTATATTTAATTGTGAATTATTTTTTCTGCTAAAAATATTTGCTTTTATTATTTGTTATGGGCAAAATTAAAATAAGAAGGCCAAGGGTCCCATCAGGCCAATCAAGAGGATGTGCAAGTAAGTGATGAAGTAGATGTTTTGGAAATGGAGGACTATGAATAGACTGGACCGAATATGAATAATTCAACGATTCAAAATAGGGTCTAGGGGTAAAATTCTCTTAAGGGGTTATATACCTTTTTTTTTCTTAAAAAAAACGAAAAATTTTTTTTTGCTGAATCCTAAAGTATATCTCCTAGAGAATATTTTCCCAAAGTTTTATGGAGATCCGACTAAAGGAAAGCAGGAAAGCAGCGTTTTGAGGCGCGGTTCGTCACGGCTGCGGACAGCGTCAAGCAACTTTGAATGCGATTATCTCAAAGTCGTGTTTTTCCAAAAGTGCCTTCGCCGTGACCACGATTACACAAAAACTATTTGATCGATCTTCTTCAATTTTTTTTTAAATTATTCGTAATGATTGTGCCGAGTTCGTGAACGATTCAGTTTTTTTGCGTCCATTTTTATTTCGCAGATAAAAATTTTTTAATAAAATTTTTAGAACTGAAAACATCAATTTTTTGGAAAAATGTTTACTGTATGCAGGAAAAACCAAATATTCTTGAAACTAATCGTTCACGAACTGGATATAATATTATACTAATAAAAAAATTTTGGTTTTTGGATTTTTGTTGACCGGCTGGACTGCTATCGTGGTCACCGCAAGCCGCTATAAAAAAAAAAGGGTTCCGAGAGAATTGCCATAACTTTGTAAATTGTTTATATTTTTTTAAGAACAAACGCTTATTGTTTCAATAAAAACATGTACTTTTAATAAAAAATAACTTCAGTGTCATAAAATAATTTCTACACACACGAAATAAAAATCCAAAGTTCCCTCAATTTTTTCGCTCAAAAAGGTATATAACCCCTTAAGGGGTTATATACAGTTGTGATATATGAAAAAATCGATTTTTTTTTATTGCATATTCCTTAAGTATATTCTATTGGAAATACTCTCACAAAAATTCAAACCGATCGGAGCATTAGAACCGAAGCTGTAGCTATTTATAGCGCACTATCTGCATATAAAACTTGAACAAACTTGAAACTTTAAACGCGATTATCTCAGAATCTTTTTTTTGGGAAATTACCTTTGCGGTGGACACGATTACTAAAAAACTACTAATCCGATCAACACCAAATTTTTACCACTTATTTATTATGATATTAGCTAGTCCGTGAACGAGGGATTTTAAATTTAAATTTTTTGAAAACTCCTTTTTTAAAGCACAAAAAACGAAAATCTTATACCTTGAAAAAGTACATTTTTTGTTAAAAACGTCGCCATTTTTTTTAAAATCAAAATTTTTAAAAATCCCTCGTTCACGGACTAGACAATACAATATACTAACTAAACTTTTTTGAATTTTGGATTTCGGATGAACTGTTTTCGAGAAATCATGTCCACCGCAAGACACCATCGAAAAAAGACGATCCGGGAATTGTGCTATAACATTTTTGTTATGTAATATTTTTTTATGAAAAAATTTAATTAAGTACCCAGAAACATGTACTAAACAATGTCGGTAAAACATTTTTCATAAATATTTTCTATGGTGTCAAAAAGAAATCCATAAAAATCCATATTTTTGCGCGGTACAACTGTATATAACCCCTTAAAAGGAAGGTACAAATAGGGATCTTCATAGGGATATGAAGTCGTCTTTTTATACCCTTGCAGAGGGTTTTTGCAGAGGGTATTATAATTTTGTCCAAAAGTGTGCAACGCAGTGAAGGAGACATCTCCGACCCTATAAAGTATATATATTCTTGATCAGGATCACCTCCTGAGTTGATATAAGCATGTCCGTCTGTCCGTCTGTCTGTCCGTCTGTCTGTCTGTTTCTACGCGAACTAGTCTCTTAGTTTTAAAGCTATCGACTTGAAACTTTGCACACACCCTTCTTTCCTTTGCACGCAGTATATAAGTCGGAACGGCCCGGATCGGCCGACTATATCCTATAGCTGCCATATAACTGATTGATCGGAAATGGTATAACTTTGACGTTTTTAAAGTTAGAGAGTTCAAATTCGACATGAGAGCATTTTTTGGCAAAACATTACGACATGCCAAATTTCATAAGGATCGGGCGATTATATCCTATAGCTGCCATATAACTGAACGATCGGAAATGACACAACTTTCGTGTTTTTGAAGATAGAAGTTTGGGACATTTTTAGGTTTTGTATTATAATAAATTGAATTGGGTTATATTATCATATTCTTATAAGAATCGGCCAACTATATCCGATGTTTGCGATATATATCCGGTTTTAACTGCAAGAGTATATAAACTTCGGCTCCGCCCGAAGTTAGCTTTCCTTTCTTGTTTACACTAAGGTTAACGTTAGTCCGTATGTTCCGTTCAGCCAATGTTATCGCGGTTTAAGGTTTAATCATTTTGCTCAAAATTGCAAACAAGCCGATCAAAAATGTAGTAGCTGTTCATTATCTTTTACCAAAAAGCAGCAATGTAGCCAATTGGTTTGCGCTAACTGCAAATAATCTCACGTAGCCACCTGCTCTGCTCTTAAAAGAGCCTATGTAATTAAAAAGTGCATGGCACTTGAAAACCTATCAAAATCAGAAGCAAAAATTAGATGTCCCTTTCTGTTTAAAATTTTACATGAAGTTGATACTAACGACATCCCTCATTTTCCGCAGCCATCATGGCAAAGGAAATGAACTACACTAATTTTAAAAAATAACACGAAATTAGCCACGCATTAGCCTAACGCAAAACCAAAACCAAAGCCTAACCAATCAATACAATAGTTTTTTAACGTTGCTTGTCTATATACTTTTCTTAAGTAAAATCCAAATAAAAAAAAAAAAGGGCTCTTAAAATCCTCCAATATAATATTCAGAGCTTAACTGCAAATAACAATAAACATTTGATAGAACTATTTTTAGTTAATAATATAGACATAGCAATTTTGTCAGAAATCTGATTCCAAACAACTCTATGTGTAGCCTAGCAAATTATAATTTTGTCTGTAAACCTCGTGCCGACGGGTATGAAGGCGTTGGAATTTATTTAAAAAAACACACACATATATTTAATATACGTTTTAGGAAAATTAAATATGACATTAATATTGAAGCAGTTGGTGTCTGTCTAAAAAACAACATAAACATTTTTAGTATCTATGCCGCACCCAATCCTGACACTAATTCTTTTGAACAAGGTTGCAACGATCTTTTTTCTATTGCGTCTCAACTGAACGGTACTGCTATTATAAGTGGCGATTTTAATGCCAAATCTAGTATTTGGGGTAAAAACACGTTTGATGCCAGAGGAGGCATTTCGGAAAACGCTGTTTTAAATTCAGGATTTTTCTGCATTAACAATGGCGATCTCACCTACTCACCTAATCCGTCCTATTTCTCTACCCTTGATGTCACTTTCACAAACAACAATCATCTTAGATTTAATTGGGCTTCAGTTAATTCTAAAATTTCGAATAGCAATCACTTTCTGGTTTTAGTGTAAGTGGATAATGGCTTCTTTCAACTCTTATAAATATAATCACCCACAAATTATTAAAGATTTCTCAAATGTTCATATTACTTCTCTAGACACCCTTTTTACTTCTTCTCAAAACATACACGCCAATAATACGATAAAATTAAATGGGAATAAAAGATACGTTCCTAAAAAAACTAGGATGAGTTTTCGAAAAACTGTTTAGGCTAAGAAACGCGTGCAGACAAAAATACGTTAAATCCAAGCTTTACACAGATAATATTGCCTATATTAACAGTAATAGAAAACTTAATAATTACTTTTATAAAATGAAAAAGAATAACCTAAACAGGCTTTTAGATTATTTATCTGACCGTACCTCAATGAAAGATATGTGGGGAAAAATTCATTCCCTTAAACTTTATAAACAAATAAAACCTCCCAAAAGTACATCTTTTGACTCGGACCACCACGCTTTTCTTTGTTAAATAGCCACAGCTCCTAACACTGCTATTTGTTCTGATGATATTTTCCCTGACGACCTACTTTACACAAATTCTATCCCTAACTTCACATATCGTGAACTTCTGGTCTTTCTCAAATCCCGTAACCCAGATTCTGCTAAAGGACTCGATAAGATTTCATATAGAATGCTCCTAGCCCTACCTACTGTGCAATTAGAAAACCTATTGTTTCCTTGCTTTATTCTACTTTAGACCAAGGTAATATTCCAGATAATTGGCGTAGAATAAAAGTTATTCCTGTACCAAAGAAATACCTTGACTCTTCTGTAATTACAAACAATAGATCTATTTGCCTTCTAAGTGTAATTTTCAAATTTTTAGAGGGCTTTATTAAATTGAGTATGGAGAATCACATTAATAGACACGTTATTCTCCCTTCAAGGTGCTATACTTTTAGGAAAAACCACTCAACATCGCAATGTATCAATGATGTCATCAACACTATAGCTAATTTAATAGCTCGTGGCTTCCATGTAACAGCAACGGTTCTTGATTTAAGCAAAGCGTTTGACGCGGTCAAAATTCTTATCCTAGGTAAAAAATTAGTTAATTTATGTTTTAACCACTCTCATATTAAATTTATTATCAATTTCTGCAACGGTTCCAACCAAATTTTTTTTCAGAACATTTTTTCAGTGGAAACATTTTTTGTTAAGTTGGGCTATCAAATCAGGAAAATGGGAGCAAATGAGAGGGCTTCTAAAAAAATTAAGAATAATAATAAGAATTTAAGAAATAGAATTTAAAGTTTAAATAATAACAGTATGGATCTAGGGGGAGCTCGGACGCTAGTATGCAAACTCTGGGGGACCGGTCGACCCCCCAGTTTTAACCAGGCTTATCGTGACAAGCGTGCTATGTCATGATGGACGAACCTTTTCCCGTCTACTTTTGGGTCCAAATATGTATTCAAATATCTTAATTAAAAACAAGGTGTTTGATTCCAGTTGTCATAACGACATTATCGATGGCTTAACTGATTTTGCACTACTCCAACCTAACTCCATTCATATTACTCACGGCAGATTTCTAGACCTTATATTTTCCAATGTGACATCCGCTATCGCTTCCTGAAGACTTTCACCATCCTACATTATTAGCCTCGGTGTTATTCGATGTACCGCATAATGATGCTGGCTTTAATGTTCAACGTTCAACCACGTTTCAAATGCTTTAAGAAGACGGATTTTATGATTGCGAACATTTAACTGAAATCGTTTTACAGATTCGTTTACGAAACAGATTCGTTTTACGAAATAATTCACAATGATTGAATAAATTTGTTCCTGAATTTTCATCATCATTGTCAACAAAACCACCTTGGTTTAATAAACACCTTTCTCGCCTTAAGATCAGGAAATCTAGAGCTTACAAAAACTTTTTAAGTCAGTATCCTTGTTTAATCAGTCAAACTTTCCATATATTTGTAATTAATTTATCATTCTTAGCAATCAACTGTATAAGCGGTATATTATGAATTGTAAGATAAACTTTTGTAGTGATCCCAGCTTGTATATGAAACGTAAATCAAATTTTATTCCTCCTCTCCTATCATATACAAATATTTCAGATTCTTCTGAGCTAGGAATACGCACTCATTGCTTTTCTAGACAAAGAAGGTGCGTTCAACAAAATCTTACCTAGCTCGATAATCAATGCCCTGACAGGACTAGGAATAGACAATCAATCCGTAAGCCTTATAGAGCAGATCCTGGTAAACAGGACTGTTGAGGCGTCCCTAGGAGGAAAATCTATTCATAGATACGTCCCCTACTCTGGAACGTGGCGGTTAATAGCCTACTGCGATCCCTAGAAGGGGGTGGTTGCAAAGTTATCGCTTAAGCGGATGATGTCGCAATTGCCTACTCTGGAAAATTTCCCCAGACTCCTCTCAACGTAGGCAGTTAGAAATGGACTAGGTCCCGTCCAAAACAGAGCTCGTCCTCTTCACCAGGAAGTACAAAATACCAAACTTAAGGCTTCCGAAACTATTAGGAGCAACACTATCCCTTAGCGATAGCGCCAAGTACGTAGGGACACTATGGATAGAGCTAACAAGGCTACAATCGCGCTCTATACTTGCAGAAAAGCCATTGGCCTTAAATGGGGAATGTCCCCAAAAATAGTAAGATGGCTTTACACATAAGATCCATCCTTTTCTACGGGGTGGTGGTCTGGTGGCCTGCTCTCACCAACTCCACAATTAGAGAGAAACTTAGGAAAACGCAAAGGATGGCGGAGGTCTGTATCACAGGCAGCCTTCGTACCACACCGACGGATGCCCTAGACTTCATACTCGACCTATCACCGGTAGAGATAATGGGGGTCAAGATAGCCACGCTATCGGCAATCAGGCTACGAGAGATGGGCACATGGAAATGGACTGACTATGGACATACCAAGTTAGATCTACACCACTGTACGCCTACGTGGTGTACAGACTACTGCGTACCTGTCGATCATCCCACCTTAAAATACAAGGTATCCATTCCAAAAAGGGAGGAATGGGCCACACAAATCCCGGGACCAGCCGCTTCCCTCCATATCTACACAGACGGTTCAAAATTGAATGGCCAGGTGGGAGGCAGTTTCCATTGCGAACGGCTGTGTCTAAATGAGTCCTTCAGACTCCCCGACCACTGTAGTGTTTTCCAAGCAGAAGTAATAGCTATCGGAGAAGCACTCAGATCCCCAGCACTTATTGGAAATCAAGACACAATCTGTATATTTTCAGACAGTCAAGCGGCACTCAAAGCCCTTGACGGATTTTCATTCAACTCCAGGACAATAAATGACTGCAGCATCATGACATCCACCTCATATTGGTACCCGGGCATAGGGACCACGACGGTAATTGCGCCGCCGACGAACTGGCAAGAGCAGGTTCTACCAATCCTCTCCTACCGGAGAAGGAACCAGTAGGTATTCCCTTAGCTACGTACGTGTGGGCTGCAGGGATCACTTTAACCGCGCATCACTTTATGACTACTGCAGGAGCTGTGGGGACGAAGAAGAGGAAGAGACATTCGCACACCTTCTGTGTCAATGCCCTGCGCTGGGGCGAAGCCGACTCAAATTCTTGGGCGCAGCAATACTCACAGACCTAACAGACCTCGCGGAGGTCGCTCCACACAGACTCGTAGCTTTCATCCGTAAATCTGGATGGGACCGCGAGCCCATTTGAAGAGACCTAGTAGGAATTGTTCATTAGGTCGAGTATGGTATAAAACCGTGTTTGAAATTTTTCTAACACCCTCAAAATCTTGATTTATTTAGGAAAAATGGCGTCAAAGTCCGAAAAACACGACAAAAATATCAGTTTCTTGCGTAAAAATGTTATCCTTTTTGTTTAAATAAATTAAATATCTATTTTTTTTTCAAAAGCTACAACTTTTAACCATTGCACTATGGGCAAAAAGTCCGAAATTTTGGCATTTTTACAATTTTTTTGTTTTTTTTTGTATTAAATAACAAACTATTTCACCTGATTAAGAAAACCATCAGGATCCCAAATATAATTTTTAAACATTTTTGAATGTTATTTTTTAGTCCGTTTTTATTAAACGAAGTCGAAAGTTTGAGATCTGGTCTCACCTTAAAGAAAAAGCGCGCAAAAGTTGTCGATCTTTGCAGTTTCATAACTTAATAATTGTGAATCAAATAAAATCAGTTGAATGTGGAATTAAAAGGTCATGGTAAGCCAAAAAAGTTATAAGCTCTAAATTTTGGTTATATGTGTTGTGTTGTCCAATATTTCAATGTGTTGTTGCTGTGCTTTTATGTCCCAACTGAAAAATTTAGATGTGTGTTTCGTGGAATGAAACTAACAAGTTGACGAGGGTTAAAGCAAGGTGAAAGTTGAAACTTAAAAACTGATATTATCTGAACCCAATAACATAAAGCTCTTTTGCTCCTTTTTGTTCCATTTGGCAATAATTTGATATGATGCAGTTGCACTTGAGTTTTGCCATTCAACGTTGCTTGATGTATGGAATGACAATAATTGGCAACAAGCACCAGTATATAACTTTATAATGGAAAATATGGGCGAAATCGATTTAAACGATGCTCAGTGCAAATTGATTAAGCAAAAACTGAAGCAGTTTTTTGGTTTTTTTAATCAGAAATTGGCGAAATGCAACAGAAATCTAGATCGCTTCAAATCAAAACATTCGCAGTGGCTCGCGTCAAGTTTAAAATTTGGTGTAATGGAAAAGGACGTGACCCATGATACACGTGGTCGAAAATCCTTGACGTATGCTGAGGCAGGACCAAGACTGATACGGAAATTAGCATCTGAACTGGCAAAAGAAAACTAAAATTCCGTGCCATTATTGTTGCATGCGGCTTCAGTCTCGGCAAAAAAAACCAAACTAATCGATAGTGCACTTTTGCTACGAAACGAAAATATTAGCGGAAATGTAAAGAGCCCTAAGCAGAATGCTTTTATAAAAATAAGTCCTGATAAGGCCTTAGCCTTTTTAATAGAAAATGGGCTAACAAAACAGCAATACATCAACATTAAAGCCATATCTAAGCAGCATGGATGCGATATCTATCCGCCGTATTCTGCGCTTACTCAAATAAAACTAAAATATAGACCCAAACAAATTTGTTATTCCGAAACAAAGGCAGAAGTATCGCTTCAAGATTTGTTAAATCATACGCAGTGTAAACTCGGATCGGATAATCCATTTTGATGGATTGAAATGTTGAAAGTTTTAATCGTCTATTATAAATATTCTAGGAATCAGACTTTATTCCTGAAAATCAAAGGCTGTTTGCCCATAGCTTTAAGGGGGCGGAACGGAAGGCGTGGTCAAAATACAAAAAAAAAAATCCGAAATTCAGGCATAATTGTTAAGACATATCTGCAAAGTTTCAAGCCTCTATCTTCAAAAATTAAATCGGTTTAAAATTACGCGCTTAGAAATTTTTAGGAGCAAAAAAGTCCCGAAAAACCGTTTTTTCTAAATAAATCAAGATTTTGAGGGTGTTAGAAAAATTTCAAACATGGTTTCATACTATATTCGACCTAATAAACAATTCCAACTAGGTCTCTTCAAAAGTTCCAAATCACTGTCGCTTTGTGTTATCATCGGCTGATCAATGTGCGCTTCATCTGGAGAAGAATCTACTGAGACTGAATAATATTTCGACTTTTTTTTACCCTTCCGACTATTTCATTGAGAAACTTCTCGCCCATCAAATTTATTAAATGATTACAAATAGTCGACGACGGATAGTTGACGCGGCCGGTTCCTCGATTGGCTCGTTTTCTCAAATGAGTCGCGAGGAATGACGCCCCGTTTGCCCCGTGCTTAATCTGGCCCTGGTTTTAATAATCTAGAATAACAGATCATAGTTAATAATAAAAAAAATTTCATAAACATCGGATATAGTTGGCCGATTAATATGAGAATATTATAATATAGCCAATTTATTTAAAAATAGATGTATGTAAATGTATCTGAAAATATACGAACTCTCTAGCTCTAACAAGAAAGAAAAGCTAACTTCGGGCGGAGCCGAAGTTGATATACGCTTGCAGTTAAAACCGGATATACATATATCGCAAAAATCGAGTGTAGTGGGCCTATCATCATGAGAATATCATAAAATAACCAATTTGTTACAATGTTTAAAAAAGTCCCCAACCTTCTATCTTAAAAAATGCAAAAATTTTGGTATTTTTACTAAACATCAAGTTCCATTTCCGATCGTTAAGTTATATGTTGTCCGAAGATATAGTCGGCCAATCGGTATGAAATTTGGTAGGTTGGATCAACTGACCAAAAGTAGAATCTGTACTAAATTCCAGCTTTCTATCTTAAAAAACACGAAAATTGGGTCATTTCCGATCGTTCAGTTATATGGCAGCTATAGGATATAGTCGGCCGATCCTTATGAAATTTGGCATGTTGTAATGTTTTGCCAAAAATAGCTCTCATGTCAAATTGGAACTCTCTAACTTGTTCGAAATTGGAAATTGTTCGAGAATACAAGCTTTGCTTAAAATTCTTAAAAAGCCATGGTCGCAGGTGCCTCTCAACTAAACTGTGCGGGATCGTAGGATGCGGATCAAGACACCATCCTTTGCTGCAAAAGGCAGTGCGAATCTTAACATTGTTTCTTCACACCGAACTATTCCATCCAATGGGGGACCAAAATATTTTCCTATCGCACCGATAAAAATATACTTTGACAACACCTATATTGCCACATTTGCATTTCTAAATGATGGTTCATTGATGTGATGGTTCACACTCACTCACATCATCCTTTGGGCCTACAAATGTTCAGCTGTCAGTACGTCAAATACTGTCACCTTATCTACAGACACTCAACGGCAACACTGCAAACTGGCTTGGGCTATGCACCCGAAAGACCCTAGAGCTGCATTGATCCAGTCATTCAGCGAGCGGCTCTATACAATCGCCAAAGCAGCATCCACAGTGACACCATCAATATACTCCACTTCAGCAACTTACACACCCTTTGTCCAGTATAGCATGGATAATCAAGGCAGCACAGGATTTCAATCCACCAACGTATAACGCTTCACAAAGAGAAATTACCCATTGCATCGCCTGCAACAGTGAACTCCATCCTATCACCGAATGCGAGGTATTCCCAAAACGAAAAGAAACATGAAATTTTTCAAGAATACAAGCTTTGCATTAAAGATACATGGTCCCAGGGCTCTCACACCCCTAAATCCGGCTAAATGTGCTAAATATTCGCTAAATGTGCCTATATTGCCACATTTGCATTTCTAAATGATGGTTCATCGGTCACATTCATCCAAGGTAGTCCAGATTTGATCTGCATGAAGTGGGAGAATCAAACGATACGGAGGGAGAACGAATCCGTTTGTTTCAACATAAGAGTCTTTCGCATACAATAATAACAATAATAATTTGGGATTACAGAAACAAACATGAAGGAGTTAACCGGTAAATACACTCTTCTGCAACGGTTACTGATTGTATCATACACTGATGCTGAACCAACGGACTGAAATAGATAAGGCCGTTAAGGTAAAATTCATCGTAAAATCCGTGTTCGAAGGACATTTCGCAGGAAACCTGCTTAAAAATCGACGGTCGTAACATAAATGCCCTTCTTCGGCGACCTACAGACAACGTACTTTTTGAAAGCTACACTAACTCACTTAAACGACTGAACTGTCTGAAAGCTAAAATTGAAAGACAGCCAGATCTACGAGTGAAAATTCAGGATCAATATGACAATCTTCTGGATGAAGGCTATGCCGTCAAGCTGTTGGAAAATGCTTACCACAACCATATTTGGTACCTTCCAATTTTCATAGCTCATATCTTGCGCCCCGGACGTATCCGAGAGCCTACGACGCCATCTCCGAAGCTTATTATGTTGACGATTCTATACGACGATTGGTTAACCATATATCCTCGGAAGTTTCACGCTTTTATGATGCATCGAATTGGTGAGATTATAGAAACAACGAGCACCACACAGTGGCGCTGGATTCCTACACATGAGAATGTCGCGGATATGGGTTCGGAAATAATCGTCAAACCTAATCATGAGCAGTCGACCAGCGGACCGTCGTTCCTGATGGAAGAGACCCAAAGACCAGTGGCCTCTGAGAGTCGATAATAACAAACTCAAAAAGATAGTTATAGCTACCGGAGTATACAGTCGAGTACTTCTAAAAAAAAAATATAGAATCGTTCTTAAACTGGAAACGTATTTACCGTGCCACAACGTTGTCCGATGAAATAGTTATACAAGGAAAGAACCTGCTGTAAAAAGTATCGCAAAGAGATACTTTCAAAGAAGAATTAGGTTCTCTTAAAAAAAACAACAATAGCCACAGCCAAAGGGCGAGCGTGCTTACTGGTACGAATATCTACCAAGACGACTGCGGTATAATTCGCGCCCAAGGAAGGTCACAAACTATATGGTCGTCCAAATACCAGGTGACACATCTCCTTGTCAAGCACTACCACGAGAGCAACCAACATTTCCTGAATAAAGGAACTATAAATATAATCAGAAGTCAGTTTTTATACCTCAGTTAAGATTGTATATGAGTCTGTTAGACGGCCGTGCCAGAAGTACAAAAACGACGCAGCATCTCCAATAGCACCGCAGATGGCACCATTGCCAGCAGCCAGGATCGCCAGCTTTCAAAGACCTTCACTTATACGTTGTACTTCCCTCTCTTTCTCTTAAGCGAACGGTCGTGTTTTTTTTTGGGCGCACTGCGTTTTATTATAATTATTTGTAAACCGGTGTTTACTCACTTTATCAATTGAATATATTGAGAATCTTAAGAATCTTAAGCTTAACCCGAATCGCTTCGCGAGTGTGGTGGTATATTTGGAGTCGAATTAATAATTTGTATAATTTCAATTCCAAGCATAGCTAAGCCCTGCTTCTTCCCCGGCTTATCTCCATCTCTATTTCTGCATTTTTCTTTTGCACTGTCAAAAGCTCCCGCTTCGGCTTCCTATTTGGCACAGTGGATCAAGGTATAGTGTTTTTTAACTTTTTATATATTAATTTTATTTTATTTATTAAAAAATATGGAATTTAAACTTGTCTGCGCTATGAAGTCTCGTAACAAGACAATTTCCTCATCCCAGCCTACCATCCATTGCTGGCTATGTAAAGTGTGCAGGGTTCACTGCCTCAGTTTCGGATGCCATTTCCCGTAGGTCTGGTATACACTATTGTTGTGAAAATTGTCGTGCTGTCCAAGGCGAAATTAAGTCGTTCATGAGACAGACCAAGAATGGATTTAAAGAGTTGATCACTGGTTTTCGTAAAGTCAATGACCAACTCTGTGCGCTTGACACTCAGTTTAGCAGCTTTCAGCTACTAACGGAGTCTCCTTAGCGTAAGAAATCCGCTGTTTGTGATCCGCCTCAGTCTACTCAGCCGTCAATAACGCAGCCGCTCATATCTCTGGCCACCCCAAGGGCTAGAACTGAGAACAATTCGCCGTCCGAATTTCTCAAAGAAAATGAGCTTTTGTCTGAGCAAATGTCCTCTGTGGTATCCCTTCAAGTGAAGGGATTCCACTAGTAAATAAAACCCCCGTCAGAGGGTATTCCAAAGTCCTGACCACCGGCACCGACTGATGCTGCAGTTCTCGTACCTGCGACACCAAAACCCTTACAGGTGATTCCTTCATCGAAACATATATTTGTTTCTCGGCTTGCCCTTCATACGTCAGAGCCAAAACAAAAGCCGATATAAAGGTGGAGGACATAACTAAATTTAAATATAATTATACACGGCGCACGTCTTCTTTCAAGATGCGTGTGCCCGCGCTGATGTTCAAGACGATTTGTTCTTCCAGTTTTTGGCCAGAGAATCTTTTCGTCCAAGAACATCAGCCTAGTTCCGTAAAGAAAAAAGTTAAAAAACCAATGGGAGTGAGACTTCCTAAAATCGGAACCACTGACTAACCCTCCACCTCTTCTTTGCCCATTAACCCAAAAAACTAGTTTCGTCACCTGTCAGAACACTAGGGTGCTCCCTAGCCAACTCCCTAAACTATATTCTGATAGTTCTTCCTTTGCATCCCACATTATAGCCTTTACAGAAACATGGGTAAAGCCGGAGATCTTTAGCTCCGAAGTTTTTCCAAGTAAGTACACCACTTTTGGGCGAGATCGACCTCAGCGAAGGGGGGGGTGGAGTCCTCATTTCGGTAGACTCTACTCTTGTTTCTGAAGAGGTGAAATCCCAAGAGTTTGGTGACATAGAATTTATTTGCGTTAAAATCACTATGTCCGTGAAATCTTTATACATTAAATGTTTATATATAGGTTCATATGTCTGAACCGCCTACATATTGACAGCATTTGTCCGCTATTCGACACTTCTTTAATCTTATGACGGATCGTGACCAACTCGTAGCGGTGGGCGACTTTAATATCCCAGAATTAAAGTGGTCCAACGTCGATAACTCACCATCTTTGTTCCTTATCACTCACCTTGACTTCACCGCGGGCATGTTTGACATGTCCCTAGGTCAGATTAACCATGTTAGAAATTCGTTAGGTCGGCTTTTAGACTTATGCTTTGTATCTGATCCTGATGGTACCGCTCTCTCTAGAGCTTTTCCCCTTTCAACCCCAGAGGATCCTTATCACCCCACGCTGGAGGTCTCTATTGAAACTATTCCTGGTATCGATCAGATGTCTCAATGCGTGGCAAATAAGATTCGCTGCTTCCGTAAAGCTGATTTTCAGAAACTTAATAGCCTTATTGATACATACGATTGGTCCGATATTCTGGCATGCACTGATCTTAACGTCACTTATGAAAAATTTTACTATACTTAAAATAAATTTTTTGACTCCTATGTGCCATGGAAATATCCGTCCGCTTCAACAAATCCTCCTTGGTATACAAGGTGCCTCACTAACCTAAAAATATTAAAAATAGGCTCTTACTAAAATACAAAAAAACCTGTAGTAGTGTTGATTTTTCAAGATACCTACTAGCTTGGTCGAATTTTACCGTGCATCACGCGGAATGTTATAGGAATTATATTGACCGCTGCCGGATACAATTTACTCAGGATTCAAAGCAGTTTTATAATTTTGTAAACACTAAGCGTAAACACGTATCTTTTTCACACCTGCTTACGTTTGAAAATTCCTCTGCGACCTATGATCAGGCCATTGCCGATCTATTCGTAGAATTTTTTCGAACAACTTATTCTCCGCCTAATTTGACGGATCAGCCTTACGCATATAACATTCAAGCAGCAAATCTTATTTTCTGCCTTTTTTTTGTTCTGAGAACAACCTATTATCTGGTCTTTTAAGGGTAAAACCCATTTATTCGCCAGGCCCCGATGGAGTACCAGGCTGTGTGCTAAAATACTGCGCCAGGGCTCTGTGCAAACCTCTTCTAAGACTTTTCAACTTATCTTTGGAAACCTCGATTTTTCCCCTTAAGTGGAAGGAATCATTCATAATTCCCCTACATAAAAAAGGGAAAAAGTCCGAGGCGGCCAAAAACAAAGGCATCTCTAAGTTGTCGGCAATTTCAAAGTTATTTGAAAAATTAATTACCCCTCACTTGCAACACCTATGCTCTTCGATTATCACTCCTTGTCAGCATGGCTTTATTAAGCGTCGCTCCACCACCACAAACTTATTGGAGTTTACATCCTTTGTCATAGATGGCTTTTGTAAGGGATATCAAACCGATGTAATTTATACAGACTTCAGCAAAGCATTTGATTCAGTTAATCACTCACTCATGTTGAGTAAACTGAATATGCTGGGTTTTCGTAAAGACCTCTTAACGTGGATCTCCAGCTACCTTGATGGAAGGACACAAAGAGTCTTATTTAAAAACATACAGTCCCGTCTGGTCCGTGCTACATCCGGCGTCCCTCAAGGAAGTCATCTTGGCCCGTTATTATTTACGCTTTTTATAAACGACTTGCCCCCTGCTTTAACGAACTCTCTAGTTCTTATGTATGCAGATGATGTAAAGCTTTGTCTTCAGTACAAATCCATCTCTGCCCAATGCAGTCTTTAGTCTGACCTTGATAACTTTCAAAAATGGTGTTTAGCTAATGATCTAATACTTAATGGATTTAAATGCAAACATATGTCTTTTTATCGTTCTTGCCCTCTGCAAGCTACTTATTCTATTAATGGGATTGCCTTAGAAAAATTAACCCAGGTTAATGATCTCGGCATCCTATTAGACATCAAACTTAAATTTGCCGACCATATTTCCTTAAGGGGTTATATACCTTCTTTGTCGAAGAAAAAGAGGAAAGTTCGGATTTTTTTTTAGGTATGTAGCAATTATTTAATAACACGGATGTTTTAATTTTTTGATAGTACACTTTATTAACAATGTTTGTGCAAAATTTGGTGGAAAAATATTAAATAGTTTTTAAAGGGTGGCTGTTTCGCTTAGAGGCTTTCTTTTTTTTAGAGCCTTGCGGTGACAGTTCCCCAGGTCAAACAGGTCAACTGAAACCATAAAAGTAAAAAAATTTCATTAGTTTAGTGTAATTCCTTGTGCTTGAACGATCGATTTTAAAATTTTTGTTCTTTTTATGTGTACGGGAACGTTTTATGCTAAAAATGAACTTTTTGGCCTCTAGAAATTTCACTAAAAAATTCATTTCGGCGAAAAAAAAGTTTGTGCGTGAAAAGTCGATCGTTCAAGCACAGAAGAATTTCATTACGAACATTTAAAAAAAAATTTGAAGTAAATCGGTTCAGTAGTTTTCCGCCAATCCATGTCACCGCAAAGTCATTTTTCAAGAAACACCATTTCGAGATATTCGCGTTTAAAGTTTCAAGTTCAGTGCAAGGCCGCGACAAGGCGCGCGGTTAGGAGCGCTGTAACTTTTTTTCTACTGCTCCAATCTCTATGAAAATTTGGGGAAATATTCTCAAGGAGTTGTTCTTCAAGATAAAGCAATAAAAAAATTTTCGATTTTTTGAAAATAAAAAAGGTATATAACCCCTTAATGGTTAATAAGGCTAAAGGAGTCCTTGGTTTTATCAAAAGGTGGTCAAAAGAATTTAATGACCCCTATATAACCAAAACATTATTCATTTCTTTGGTCCGTCCTATACTAGAGTACGGTTCATGTGTCTGGAGTCCCCAGAACTTCCCCAGAAAAGAACTTTTTAATATTTGCACTTAGAGGTCTATACTGGGATGCAAATCTTCAGCTTCCATCCTACAGTAGCAGACTTTTACTTATAAAGTTACCTAGCTTAACAAATCGTAGGACAATGCTCGGTGTAGTTTTTCTGCATAACCTTATTAACGGGGATGTAGATAGCCAGCATTTACTAACACGTTTAAAATTTAACTTTCCTAATAGAAGGACTCGAAACTTTAGTCCTGTGTTCCTTAGCCATTGTAGTTCGACATATGCACTGCATGACCCTTTTAGGGTATTATGTTCGAACTAAAATGGTCTCTAGTAGAGAGTAGAGAGGTCTGCATGAATAGCTAAAAAACGACATTCAAATGCACAACCTCGAAAATGATTTGAGTGAGATAGAATGCTGAGACGAAAATTAATAAATGAGTGAGTGCGTCTGTGTAGGTCTCACTCGCACAACATTCGGGGGATGAAAACCGAATTGAATGAGTTAGAGTTACAGTTCGCATTCGAATTGTTTCGAATGCATTCTAGAATGTACGATACAACTATGCATATTTGCCTGTATTTTTAGACGCTGTTAATAAATAATAATAAAATAATAAATAAAATAATTCAAATAATAAAATATATAAAATAATAATAAAATATATAATAATTATAAGATAATCAAATAATTCAAAAGTGAATTAAGTCTTTGTTTTTTTTCCAGAAATATTCATTACTATGCTGTATATTTTATTTTACGTATTTTACTTATATAAATGTAAAAATATTTTCAATATTTATTAATAAATAATTTTCCAGCACAATTTTGCCGCTAAAAAAATTTGCAAAATAATTTAATTTGGAAAAACTAAACAAGAAACACTAAGAAAATAATAATAACAGTTAAAAACAAAAGTAAAAAAACACTCTATCATAATTCACCTTTCGGTCAATTCCCTCATTATTAAAAAAAAAAAAAGTATTTAAGAAGCGTTTTGCGCAACAGAAGAAAATAAATGAATGCATAGAGTGTCTTAAAAACCATTCGAGACATTCGCCTGCGTTCCTTATTCCAAAAGCACTCTTTTTACTTCCCACCCCAACTCACTCTGTTTCAAAGCAAGAGAATGCCCATGAGTTACAATGCTCTCTCACTCTCTCACTCCCTCTCATTCAATTCGTTGTGTCTCTTGCACTTATTCATTCTATTCCATTCGGATGTATTCTATGGCTGAGGCAATAAGAATGTATTCCTGCAGACCTCTAGTCTCTACTCTCTACTGTATTACATCTCTTTCCTGACCCTCTAATTTAAAATATAGAATTTTAAATTTCCTTTAAAAGGAAATTTTAAAGGGGGGGGGGGGGTAAGGTATTACTTTTTTTTTCATTTTTTTTTTATTTTTTAAATTGAATGCATAATATCTGAAGAATGCATAATATTGTGTCAAAATATTAAGTCAATTAAAGCAAAAACGAAGTTATTTGTATTTTTCTACCTGCCAGATTTTTGTACATGTACCTGACCCGACCCAATTATATTTGTTTCTCTTTACAATTTTCAAGACTTTTTTTTAGGAGACTAATTAATAGTTTTAGCCAAGGTGAAGTGAAATAATACCCGGTACTTTTCAAGCCTTTTTATTGGGTAAGTCGCAAAAATTTTCTTATAAACGTTTTACACTGGATTTTTTTTTGTTTAAAACTTTAAAGCGTTTTTCCCACAACTCACGTTTTCAAAGTCGGTACCCCTCATAACTTAACAACTACTGCACCGATCCTTTTGAAATTTTAAACACTATTTCTATACATATTTTACGAGGTAACGCTGTCATAATTTTGATTTTGCAATGAGAAATTAACCGATTTTTTCCCAAAAAATTGTGTTTTTCACTTTAATAAACCGTTGGTTGAATAAATAAATTTAAACTGTGTCGTCAGGAAAAAAATCACAAAAACATGGCTTTTTTCGCATGATTTGTCCTTACCCCCACCCTTAATATGTATTAACAAATCGTTTCTCGAGCGCCCCTCGGTCGTCTGGGCCTCTAAGCTTTATGATGAATACAGGTATGCTAGTTGATGCTCTTATTGATGCACAAGCCATTTCCAAATTCTGAAACACCGCGGAAAAAAAAAAAAATACTGGAGTGGACTTTATAAGACCTATTGCCGTGAATGTGTGACGAAACCAAGAAAAAAGATGGGGTGTGATATTCACATGCCTTACATATAGAGATAGCGCATAGCCTCGACACAAGTTCATGCGTAATGTGCCTCTCAAACTTTATGGCCCGACGAGGAACACCCAGCGAGATATATTCGGATAACCGAACTAATTTTAAAAAAGTAGCCAGGGAGAAGCTGAAGAATGTCTACTTCCACAACCCAACCGTCAAGTACGACGAGATTAAATAGAACTTCAATCCTCTAGCGCTCTACGCATGTGAGGAGATTGCGATCGTGCAATACGATCAATAAAATTTGATCTAAAATGCATCTCTTCTAATTACAGCTTTAATGATGAAAGCCTAAGAAACGCACTGATGAATGCCGAATACGTGGTCAACTCTCGTCCCCTGATATTCGTATCCTTGGACTCACTAGATGACGATGCCCTCACTCTTAGTCATTAATTACAAGGGTCTGCCATTGAATACAAGCCAGATGTAACCAAGGATTCGGATGCTATGCAACGATGGCACCAGGCCAATGAGGTAACTGATCTTTTCTGGAAACGATGGGTCAAGGAGTTTTTTTTTTTTTTTTTTTTCCTTATTACTCCTCTCGGGAGCTTAGGGCCTCTACAAGGGCTCTCCACCTAACTTTATTTGCCGCTGTTTGCTTTATTGTGTCCCAGCTGATGTTCTTCCGGGATATTTCTAGGAGTTCTGTACGGCGCCAGGTCATCTTTGGGCGACCCACTCTTCTGCTTCCTTGTGGGTTCCATTCCAGAGCCATCCTTACGATGCTTCCTGGTTCCTTCCTCAGAGCGTGGCCAATCCATTTCCATTTCCGTTTCTTTATTTGCTCCTGGATTGGGACCTCTCCTGTGCAGTGCCATAAGTCCTCATTGGATATTTTATCTGGCCAGAATACCCCAAGTATTAATCTTAGGCACTTATTGATGTAAGCCTGCAACTTCATCAATATCCTTTGAGTGGTCAGCCACGTCTCCGATCCGTATAGCAGTATGGATTTTACACACAAGTTGAATATGCGCAGCTTTGTTTTTCTGTTTATCTGCTGGTTTCTCCATACTCGGTGTAGTCTTCCAAATGCAGACCTCGCTTTGCGCAGTCGGTTCTCCACATCACTTTCCACTCCACCATTTGATGTTATGATAGTACCGAGGTAGGTGAAGCTGTCGACGAAGTCGATGGTATTATCTCCGATTGTGATGTTGTTTGTGTTGGAGTTGTTGATCCGCATAGCTTTCGTTTTTGATGCGTTGATCTTTAAGCCTACTGCGCTGGCTCGGATCTCGAGGTCCCTAGATTTGGCTTGAATGTCTTCGAATTTGTGAGCCAAGAGACATATGTCATCCGCGTAATCCAAGTCTTCTAGATGTCGGGTGAAGTTCCAGGTGATTCCGCGTCTGTTCATGCATACTTCTCTCATAATTTCGTCGAAGTGGTGATAGAGGACATCCTTGCTTGACGCCTGTGTTCGTCCGGAAGGGTGCACTAATTTTCCCGTTGTGCAGTGCCGCCAGCTCAGCATCATCATACATAGCTTTCACTATGTTTATGATTTTCACTGGCACTCCCTTTCTTGCAAGTGCCCTCCATATCGCTGCTCTGTCTACCGAATCGAATGCCTTCTGGAAATCTATGAAAAGGAGGTACAGCGGCGAGCGCCATTCCACAGTTTGTTCGGTTATTGCGCGTAGTGTGTTTGCCTGGTCTACGCAGACCCTGTGTGGTCTGAAACCTCCTTGTTCATCTCGTATTATTGGCTCTATTTTTTCCTGAAGACGTTCGTTTAGTGGAGTGGCTAGTACCTTGTAACTTGTGTTCAACCGGGTAATGCCTCGCCAGTTGTTGCAGTCACTGAGGTCTCCTTTCTTCGGTAGCTTAATGATGATTCCTTTTTTTCAGGATGTTGGGATCCGCTCTCTTTCCCATATATTATTGAAATGTGGATGCAGTGTTTCGGCCATTAGTTGCGTGTTAATCTGGAGAAGTTCGGCCGGTATGCCGTCATCTCCAGCCGCTTTGTTGCGTTTTAATTTCCTGATTGCATCCTTTATTTCTCTAATTGATGGTGCCGTGGGTGATACTCTGGGGTTATTGCTCGGTACAATACTCCTGAAGTTATCTTGCGTGCTGCTCGGTTGTTCTGTGCAGCTGATCTCCATAAAGTGCTGTCGCCATCTCTGGAGTTGTGCCTCATCATCAATAAGGAGTCTTCCATCTGTGTCCCGCACTGGTTGGGTTCGTCTATGGCAGCTTCCGGTCAGTTGACAGCGAGCCTGTCCAGAAATTTCCTTTTGTCGTTTCGTGCTGATTTCTTCACCATCTTGCACAGCTCTTTGTGTTCGTCGCGAGCTCTGCAGTCATGATCTGCTTTCGTACTGCATGTTTGTTCCCATGAGTGATTCTCCGGTTGTGCTGTCATCTGTTCACGCAACCTTGTGGCCATTCTGGTGGATGGGTTGGAGTCACTCAGCCGTTGTACATTAATGGGAGGCGGTCTTCTTGTGGTCCTGTTGACAGTGTTGCTATTTCGTCTGAGCTTGATTAAAAGCTCTCCGAATATCAGCTCGTGGTCACTGTCGATAGACGCACTTCTCCTATTTCTAACATCCATTATCGAGCGTCTCCATTTCCTACTTATGCAGATGTGGTCGATTTGGTTGCGAGTATGTCCATTCGGAGAGGTCCATGTGTATTTATGGATTTCTTTGTGGGGGAATACAGTGCCACCAATAACCAGTTGGAAGGTCTGACATAAGTCGATTAGCCTGTCACCATTATTGCTGCGTGTGCCAACACCATGTCGGCCCATGGTTGTTTCCAATCCGTTGTTGTTGGGGCCGATTTTCGCATTGAAGTCTCCCATAAGAATTTTTATGTCACCTCTTTCGATCCTAGTGAATGAGGATGTGAGGGCGTTGTAGAAGTCGTCTTTGATGTCATCGCTGGCGTCTTCTGTTGGGGCATAGCACTGCACGATGGTGATGTGTCTAGCATTGCATCGGAATCTGGCAATGATGATTCTGTCGGATACTGGGCTCCAGGAAATTAGTGTTTGTTTGTACTGTTTGGACACATATATCCCGACTCCGCTCCTGCCTCCATCATTGGTCCCGCTGTGCATCACTAGATTGCCGCTTGATGATGTTGTTGTCCCGTTGCCTATCCATCTCATCTCACTGATGCCTGCGATTGCGATCTGCATTTTCTCCATTTCTCCTTCAAACTGCGCCAGTCTGGTTGGTTCCATTAAAGTCCTCACGTTCCATTGTCCAATTCGTGTCCGTTTCGATATGCGAATGGTCGTCAACGGGTTGGGGGAGTGGTTGGTTTCTTCTCTTTTTGTATTAGTTTCGTTAATCAATTGTTATTCGGTTGATCCGGTGATTAGCCAGGTGCAACCTATTCCAGAGGTGGGGCTGCCACCTGGGATATATCTGGGAATACCGTTGTTCGACCTCACATGTTTAGTAGCATCGGAAAAGAGACCACTAAGCATAATGAAGCCGAAAAACTTTGGAGGTCATGATTGCCATGAGTGGGGTTCGAACCAACGACCCAACGCTTAGCGTGCAGCTACACTACCCACTAGGCTATGGGCCTCCCCAAGGGTCAAGGAGTACATCCCTACAATTACTCGTCGCTCAAAGTGGCCACCGGAGCGGCCACCATTGCCAATTGGAAATTTCGTCTTATGGATGAGAGCCTTCCCAAAAACCTTTGGCCGCGACGGGTGGGTGCGTTTGGCTACAGTAAAGCATTATATTATATTAACGCCAGAACTAGACGGACGGACTAGAACTAGAGATATATTTTCAAAATATTGAACCAAAATATCACAGTCTCAGTAGAAGCAAACAAGAACGATTTTTTGAAGCTCACCAATTTTATAAAATAAATATTAAAACATCCTAAAAGCGTGCCATAAACCCTTGTATTCTTTCACTGCACATCCTGGGCTGCAACAATAGGTATATAAAACTACATATTAAAAACTATTCTTACACGAAACTTGTCTGTATTTTATATATTTTTGTATGCACGTGCCGAATAACAATAGTTTTAATGAGTTTAATGAATATACCTATATTGTTTTTCAAATCAATTGATCAAAAACAAAATCTAAAGAAAATCTCAACTCTCTAACTGTAATAAGTTAAAGCTATTATACCCGAATATATTGTACCCGGTACCCCTTTCTTCTAATCACACTTTAACTAAAGTTTAAAGGTATGGACTCTTAGCAAGAAAATTTTTGTTGCATACTTTTGTGCTCGGGAGAAAATACACTAAAGCTATTCAGTATGAAGCAGAATAAAAAGTCTATAACTCTAAAAATTGTCCGAAGAATACGCATTTGAATAGCTGGGCATAACAAATTTTTCAAAAACTTTTTTTATTTGGCGTGGCAAAATATTGGGCAAAATAAATATCTTGATCTGCGTAGATACCATATGATCAGGGACCGTAATCATTATGAGTTTTATTTTAAAAATCACAAAATAATCATTATTTTCTGAGCTAAAAAATAAAAATCATATTATATTTGATCTATGATATCAGCGTGTTCAAATTTTTAACACATTTGTATGGTAAATGGTATACATAGATTCCTGTATCTCCTCTAAAAATCTGCATATTGGGCTGAATTTTTTTTTTTCGAAATTAATTAAAAGTTGTCCAAAAATAAATTAACTGTACAAATAGTTTGCCATTAAAAGCTTTTGGAAGACTACCCGCGGGAGAGGGCGTGGCAAAAATTTTAAACAAACTTGAACTGGGAACAAACAAACTTAGTCATTGCAATGCATTGTAGGAGTCTCCATGCCAAATCCTATAGCTCTATCTCTTATAGAGCTATTTCTATAAAAGAAATATATTTATTTCTTTTTATTTATTTTATATTTTAATACCCTCTGCAAGGGCATAAAGACGAAAATAATTGGAAAGAGACTTATAAGGGTCACAAATAATAAAACATAAAACTTAATTTAAAAAAATTAAAAAACCCAATTTCCCTTGTTATTCCTGAGATATTGAATGTTCTGATTCTGATCTTGAGACTGATAATCTCATTCTGATTCTGATAATCCTCTTCCTAATCAGCTGTTCAAATGTTTACATTCACTCGGCACCATCTTCAGGGTCATTTCACCTTTAAAATTGCATTCGCCGCTCACGACTGCCAATTAGCACTCAGCTTGCTGGGGCTTGCACGAGTGGCGCGGCTTGTGTTTTCCTCTCAGTCGAATACGAAACTTTGGTGATAAAACTGCGGGAAAACTTCCGCCTAAGTTTTGGCATTACTTGTAGTGATAGTAGTGATAGTGCTTCCTGGTGCTTCATTATTGCTATCTAGCTTTGATAAAATCATGGAGGAGACGTATCTGTATGATCCCAGCCTGCTGAAAAAGCTTGTTTAAGCCAAGTTTAAGTCTTTCATTTCGGCAGCTAATCCCGGGGAGTCACGGATGAAGGTGAGACCCCTAAAGGATACGGACTACGACCGTGGATTCCTGCAACTACTCTCCCAATTCACGCATGTGGGCAATGTCAGTCGTACACAGTTTTTAACCCGCTTCTCGCAGATGAAAGCCAGTGGGGATTACTTTGTAACCGTTATTGAGGATACACGAAAGAATGAGATTATCGGAGCAGCATCCTTGGTGATTGAACGCAAATTTATCCATAACTCCTGCTGTGCGTGGCCGCCTCGAGGATGTGGTCAACGATACCTACCGCGGAAAACAACTTGGCAAGCTGATCGTGGTAACAGTCTCACTTCTGGCCCAAGAACTTGGCTGCTATAAAATGTCATTGATCAAGTTTTACGAATCTCTAGGCTACGTGCTCATCCCAGGAAATTCCAACTCAATGACGATTCGGTACGATGCAGGACCGACACTAAAGCGTAAAGTCACCTCATCCGGCTCCATCGGAACAGTGGGCGACTCCTGCCAAACTGTGAGCCTCGATTTTGCCTCTTGACAATTAGCCGCCAACGCTGCTCCAAAGTCCAAGCTTTGAGTGACTACCACTCATCTCAAGGCTGAAAAGTGCGCGAGGCGCAATGCAGAATATCATTTGATTGGACACACATTAAAATTAAAAATAATGCTTTACATTGTCAAAATTCCATTGCGCTGAGGGCACGATGGATTTTTGGACAGCGCTGGCCGGCGGTGGTGCCCTTCGGTTCTCACCCACCCGCGAGGACCTTACGGGAGGACCTTAATTCTTACGGAACTCTCAATTTAATAATTTTTTCT
This sequence comes from Drosophila bipectinata, assembly GCF_030179905.1. Taxonomy (NCBI): domain Eukaryota; kingdom Metazoa; phylum Arthropoda; class Insecta; order Diptera; family Drosophilidae; genus Drosophila; species Drosophila bipectinata. Next base: position 23,317,745 of record NC_091736.1, on the reverse strand, counting down.
CCCCTTTTTGCTGCTGAATGTGCGGCTCAACTCTCAACCCCAAGGTTGTTGTAATATTACCTTTCAAAAGCACTTTTATCAAGTAGCACTTACATTTTATAAACACAAATAAATAAAATAATAATTTGATAACGGCTTAACAAATTAGCATTGTCCCCAATACTTTTAACAATGGCTACCTACTATTGAATAAATGGCTGCCTTCCTATTATTCAAAAAATGCCCCTACCTACTAGGAATTATAAAAATACCATCTAATTATGACACCATATGCTAGAAACAAGTCAAACTAATATATTTAATACATACCAAGAATTTTAAGATATAAAAATTTATATAGGTCTGTACCACTTAGCACTTTAACAATTAAAACATGATATAAAATGAATTATCTCTTTAAACAGACAAAAACGAGGTCTAGTAGACATTGTGGGGTGAAGCGCACACAAATATTTATTTGGTACATTAAGAGAAGATGAAAATGATTTAGAAACCCAACTGAATAAAAAAAAAAACGTAATAGACAATAATGAATTTAATGAAATCATTGGAATAACGAATAAACGAACAGAAGAAATAAATAAACTTATTAGAGAAGAAAAAGAAAATGAGGCCTTTCCTCAGTATTCTTTATAAATTTTTTATCTTTTTCTTTTCTTTATTCGTTATAAATTTAACTAAAATATATATTGAATATATTGAAGTATGTATTTTTAAGAAATGGGAATCCAGTTGACAGGAATAGGAATATTTAGTTCAAAAATATTAAAACATGAAGAAAAGATGATATTAATGAAGAGAAAATATTATCAATAAAGACTTCAGCTTGGACATGCAGCCAAATAAGCTATACAGCTATTGTCAAGTTCAGTGAAGGAAGAAAATTTTCTTTTTTGAAGAAGAAATTTCAGTGAAGGAAGCAAGAGAAGCTTCGGAAAGGAACCTATCTAACGTTGACGACCATAGCAAGCGTAAAAAGGACAATGATTTGAGAGTATGCACCTGGAACGTACGAACATTGTACAGACCTGGTGCTGCTCAACAACTAGCAGATACCCTCAACAAATGTAGGGCTGACATCACTGCTATCCAGAATATGCGATGGATAGGACAAGGCTGCATTAAGAAGAAGAACTGTGACATTTACTACAGCTGCCATCCAGAACGGCATGAATTTGGTTGCGGTTTCGTTGTAGGTGCCAGGCTGCGGCGCCGAGACTCTCACTTTCGGCCAACAAACGAGAGAATTGCAAGGATCCGAATTACTGCCAAATTCTTTAACATCAGCCTGATATGCGCACATGCCCCAAATAATGCTACCAAGGACGCTTTCTATGCGGAGCTCGACCGAGCTTATGGCCGCTGTCCTTCCCATGACATTAAAATTCTCCTCGGGCATTTTAATGCCAAGGTAGGATGAGAAGACATATTTGGTGCCACCGTCGGGCGATTTAGTCTACATAAGACCACCTCGAGCAATGGCCTCAGATTAATAGGCTTTGCAGCTGCGCATAATATGGTAGTTCGTAGTACTGGGTTCCGTCATTTGGACATCCATAAAGCATCTTGGCTTTCTCCCGATCGACTGACCAGAAATCGGATCGATCAAGTTGTGATCGATTCAAGGCACGCATCTAATATACTTGACGTGCGATCCTGTCGGGGTCCCAACATCGACTCCGACCATTATCTTATTGCAGCTGCAACACAACAGGCGAAGATTGCATTCTCCACTCACGTCTCGGGGCTATTAAGCCGAGCACCTTCAATACCTGAAGACATAAGCGATATGTGGGCTCTCATATCTCACTCCCTGCGAGCTTCGGCAGAAGAAGTGCTTGGATTCCAGCGTCCTCTAACAAGGAATCCATGGTACGACCAGGAGTATCATGACGCCAAAGCTGCAAAGGACGCTGCATACGGAAGAACACTACAGGCTGGGGCGACACGAGCTATTGTGGATGTCTACAGGTCGAGAAGAAGAGACGAAAAACGCCTTTTCAGACGCAAGAAGAAAGAGCAGGAAAGGCGAGAGTGTGAGAGCACAGAGAACAGCAGAAGCAGAAATGAAGCACGTAACTTCTACCAGAGGGTCAAGCGTCTGACCCAAGGACTTAAGACTGGTGCAGTGGCGTGCAGGGATGGAAATCTTGTCACAGAAGCAGAGGTCGTGCTGAGGTTATGGAGGGATCACTTCTTGAGTCTTTTATCTGGCTCAAGCACAGACTCTGAAGATTATGATCCACGAACCCCAATCTATGGCACTGATATTGAAGTGGCAAAGTCAAGGATGCAATCCAACGGCTTAAAAACAACAAGTCTGCAAGTGCTGACGGCCTGCCGGCAGAATTGTTTAAGGCAGCTGGTGATATGTTGGTAGGGAGCATGCACCAACTAATCAGTAAGATATGGCTCACGGAGAGCATGCCCGAAGATTGGAACCTCAGCATGATCTGTCCCATCCTGAAGAAGGGTGATGCCACGGTGCGCACCAACTACCGCGGAATTAGTCTTCTTCCAGTTGCATACAAGGACCTAACGAGCGAATTGTGTGAAAGACTGAAACCCCATGCTGAAGCACTGATTGGACCATATCAGTGCGGGTTCAGGCCTGGCAAGCCCACTGTCGCCTTTATGCCGCCATGTCTGAGCTCGGTATACCAGAAAAGCTGACTAGACTTTGCAGAATGACATTGAGCAGGAAACCCTGTCCACACTTGGTGTTATCAACTGAGGTAACCGATAAAAGGGTTGTCATGGCCATAAAATATATATAGTCGAGTTCCACAACTATATTATACCCGGTACTCATCTCTTCCACTCACAATTTTTTTTTTTTGCGGTTTTTAAGAATTTGGAAATGGTTTGTGCATCAATAAGAGCATCAGCTAGCATTCCTGTATTCATCATAAAGCTTAGAGGCCCAGACGACCGAGGGGCGCTCGAGAAACGATTTGTTAGTACATATTAAGCTATTTGAAATTTGTTAAGCTAAGAGGAGTTAGTAAGGAAATTTAAAATTCTATATTTTAAATTAGAGGGACAGGAAAGAGATGTAATAGAGTAGAGACCATTGTAGTTCGAACATAATACCCTAAAAGGGTCATGCAGTGCATATGTCGAACTACAACGGCTAAGGAACAGAGGACTAAAGTTTCGAGTCCTTCTATTAGGAATGTTGAAATTTAAGCGTGTTAGTAAATTCTGGCTATCTACATCCCCGTTAATAAGGTTATGCAGAAAAACTACACCGAGCATTGTCCTACGATTTGTTAAGCTAGGTAAGTTTATAAGTAAAAGTCTGCTACTGTAGGATGGAAGCTGAAGATTTGCATCCCAGTATAGACCTCTAAGTGCAAATATTAAATAGTTCTTTTGTACGGATTCTATGCGGTCCTTATGTACTCCATATTGGGGACTCCAGACACATGAAACGAACTCTAGTATAGGACGGACCAAAGAAATGAATAATGTTTTGGTTATATAGGGGTCATTAAATTCTTTTGACCACCTTTTGATAAAACCAAGGACTCCTTTAGCCTTGTTAACCATTAAGGAAATATGGTCGGCAAATTTAAGTTTGATGTCTAATAGGATGCCGAGATCATTTACCTGGGTTAATTTTTCTAAGGCAATCCCATTAATAGAATAAGTAGCTTGCAGAGGGCAAGAACGATAAAAAGACATATGTTTGCATTTAGATCCATTAAGTATTAGATCATTAGCTAGACACCATTTTTGAAAGTTATTAAGGTCAGACTGAAGACTGCATTGGGCGGAGATGGATTTGTACTGAAGACAAAGCTTTACATCATCTGCATACATAAGAACTAGAGAGTTCGTTAAAGCAGGGGGCAAGTCGTTTATAAAAAGCGTAAATAATAACGGGCCAAGATGACTTCCTTGAGGGACGCCGGATGTAGCACGGACCAGACGGGACTGTATGTTTTTAAATAAGACTCTTTGTGTCCTTCCATCAAGGTAGCTGGAGATCCACGTTAAGAGGTCTTTACGAAAACCCAGCATATTCAGTTTACTCAACATGAGTGAGTGATTAACTGAATCAAATGCTTTGCTGAAGTCTGTATAAATTACATCGGTTTGATATCCCTTACAAAAGCCATCTATGACAAAGGATGTCAACTCCAGTATATTTGTGGTGGTGGAGCGACGCTTAATAAAGCCATGCTGACAAGGAGTGATAATCGAAGAGCATAGGTGTTGCAAGTGAGGGGTAATTAATTTTCCAAATAACTTTGAAATTGCCGACAACTTAGAGATGCCTCTGTTTTTGGCAGCCTCGGACTTTTTCTCTTTTTTATGTAGGGGAATTATGAATGATTAGGGGGAAAAATCGAGGTTTCCAAAGATAAGTTGAAAAGTCTTAGAAGAGGTTTGCACAGAGCCCTGGCGCAGTATTTTAGCACACAGCCTGGTACTCCATCGGGGCCTGGCGAAGAAATGGGTTTTACCCTTAAAAGACCAGATAATAGGTTGTTCTCAGAACAAAAAGAGGGCAGAAAATAAGATTTGCTGCTTGAATGTTATATGCGTAAGGCTGATCCGTCAAATTAGGCGGAGAATAAGTTGTTCGAAAAAATTCTACGAATAGATCGGCAATGGCCTGATCATAGGTCGCAGAGGAATTTTCAAACGTAAGCAGGTGTGAAAAAGATACGTGTTTACGCTTAGTGTTTACAAAATTATAAAACTGCTTTGGATCCTGAGTAAATTGTATCCGGCAGCGGTCAATATAATTCCTATAACATTCCGCGTGATGCACGGTAAAATTCGACCGAGCTAGTAGGTATCTTGAAAAATCAACACTACTACAGGTTTTTTTGTATTTTAGTAAGAGCCTATTTTTAATATTTTTAGGTTAGTGAGGCACCTTGTATACCAAGGAGGATTTGTTGAAGCGGACGGATATTTCCATGGCACATAGGAGTCAAAAAATTTATTTTAAGTATAGTAAAATTTTTCATAAGTGACGTTAAGATCAGTGCATGCCAGAATATCGGACCAATCGTATGTATCAATAAGGCTATTAAGTTTCTGAAAATCAGCTTTACGGAAGCAGCGAATCTTATTTGCCACGCATTGAGACATCTGATCGATACCAGGAATAGTTTCAATAGAGACCTCCAGCGAGGGGTGATAAGGATCCTCTGGGGTTGAAAGGGGAAAAGCTCTAGAGAGAGCGGTACCATCAGGATCAGATACAAAGCATAAGTCTAAAAGCCGACCTAACGAATTTCTAACATGGTTAATCTGACCTAGGGACATGTCAAACATGCCCGCGGTGAAGTCAAGGTGAGTGATAAGGGACAAAGATGGTGAGTTATCGACGTTGGACCACTTTAATTCTGGGATATTAAAGTCGCCCACCGCTACGAGTTGGTCACGATCCGTCATAAGATTAAAGAAGTGTCGAATAGCGGACAAATGCGGTTCTGTAGGCGTAGACATATGACAAATGTAGGCGGTTCAGACATATGAACCTATATATAAACATTTAATGTATAAAGATTTCACGGACATAGTGATTTTAACGCAAATAAATTCTATGTCACCAAACTCTTGGGATTTCACCTCTTCAGAAACAAGAGTAGAGTCTACCGAAATGAGGACTCCACCCCCCCCTTCGCTGAGGTCGATCTCGCCCAAAAGTGGTGTACTTACTTGGAAAAACTTCGGAGCTAAAGATCTCCGGCCTTACCCATGTTTCTGTAAAGGCTATAATGTGGGATGCAAAGGAGGAACTATCAGAATATAGTTTAGGGAGTTGGCTAGGGAACCCCCTAGTGTTCTGACAGGTGACGAAATTAGTTTTTTGGGTTAATGGCCAAAGAAGAGGTGGAGGGTTAGTCAGTGGTTCCGATTTTAGGAAGTCTCACTCCCATTGGTTTTTTAACTTTTTTCTTTACGGAACTAGGCTGATGTTCTTGGACGAAAAGATTCTCTGGCCAAAAACTGGAAGAACAAATCGTCTTGAACATCAGCGCGGGCACACGAATCTTGAAAGAAGACGTGCGCCGTGTATAATTATATTTAAATTTAGTTATGTCCTCCACCTTTATATCGGCTTTTGTTTTGGCTCTGACGTATGAAGGGCAAGCCGAGAAACAAATATATGTTTCGATGAAGGAATCACCTGTAAGGGTTTTGGTGTCGCAGGTACGAGAACTGCAGCATCAGTCGGTGCCGGTGGTCAGTACTTTGGAATACCCTCTGACGGGGGTTTTATTTACTAGTGGAATCCCTTCACTTGAAGGGATACCACAGAGGACAGTTGCTCAGACAAAAGCTCATTTTCTTTGAGAAATTCGGACGGCGAATTGTTCTCAGTTCTAGCCCTTGGGGTGGCCAGAGATATGAGCGGCTGCGTTATTGACGGCTGAGTAGACTGAGGCGGATCACAAACAGCGGATTTCTTACGCTAAGGAGACTCCGTTAGTAGCTGAAGGCTGCTAAACTGAGTGTCAAGCGCACAGAGTTGGTCATTGGTGCCAAATAGGAAGCCGAAGCGGGAGCTTTTGACAGTGCAAAAGAAAAATGCAGAAGTAGAGATGGAGATAAGCCGGGGAAGAAGCAGAGCTGAGCTATGCTTGGAATTGAAATTATACAAATTATTAATTCGACTCCAAATATACCACAGCACTCGCGAAGCGATTCGGTTTAAGCTTAAGATTCTTAAGATTCTCAATATATTCAATTGATAAAGTGAGTAAACACCGGTTTACCAATATTTAGCAAAAAACGCAGTGCGCACAAAAAAAACACGACCGTTCGCTTAAGAAAAAGAGAGAGAATGACATATATGTACATATATTTGTATATAAATAAATATTTAGCTGCACTAAATTCAACTATTTTGTTTGGCAAAAAACGAACGAGTGGTAAAAAGGGGGGGGGGCGAGAGTGATGTGGATATGTATGTATGTTGTTTATCTATTTTACACACAGGCAGTTTGTTATTTATTTTAACCAAACTATTCAAATTGTAAGCTCTACCAATTTTAAGTACGTATGCGCCAAGAATTGAAAGGAGGGTTCAATATTCCAGCACAAGGCGTAGATTTAATTTGTCTTTCTCAACTTTCAATTTTTTGCACAAATACCTGCGGTTCTGCCTTGGGATCCTTTAATCCCGCTGCCACTTCCTTGTGCAGTCAATGCAGGTACACGGCATGAAGGTGGCGATGATGATCCTTGGATTGCGGCTTGAGGCAGTTTCACGACGCTGTGAATTTTTTTTTTTTTTTAATTAAATTGCACTTTACGGACGCGTTGCGAGCAGATCTTTGAATTTTGGTCTTTATTGTGTGTAATAACACAGTGTCACTGTCACTTTATGGTCAATTTAAAACCAACTTTATTTCAACCAATCGGGGAAGCCAAAATGTTTAATGAGATTAGTTTATCTCACACTATAAAAAAATAAAAAATAAGGTTGGCTGCTGAATATTTAAATGTGACGAAACAAAAAAACAATCTGTCCTCTTAAACGTTATAATTCCGATTATATTTTTCTCTAATCTTAAGCCTAACTTATCTATTGTGGCGAAGCGGGGCGAATTCGCACAAGAGCGAATATGAGCTTTCGCTCCCGCTCCGCCCTAAGCTATCTTAGACTAAATTTTTTTTTTTTTTTTATATTATCAATCAATCAATAGTTATATTTAAAATCTGTCCGGAGATATGGACAATAATTAAATTTTATAATGGGACCTTAACTTAATGAAATATTGAGTAGTACAATGTTTGCTTATCCTAGGAAACTAATTTTAACAGTAAACCTTAGCGATAGAATTCAAGTTATTTCGCCCGAGTGGCAGAGGTCCAATGGGTGGGTCCGTTTCAGCCTCCTTGTGGTGTAGCTGTTGTCCAAAAGATTGATGGCCTCAAATTAAGAGACTAACAACTACAAAGAACAATTCAAATTAAACCCAACTTCAAAATAATTTAAAATCTAATCAAATACGACGAATCCGTTAACATTTTTTTTAAATTCTCTCTTTATGGATTATTCTATTAATTAATATCCATTTACTTTTTTGTTAACGATCACTCTCACTTTGTAGTGTCGTTCGGTGGATTTTTTAATTTTTCCAAAAAAAATATTGAGTTGTTTGGCCGCGCATGTTCCGTTTTTGTTTAACTTATTTTTTATTAAACTATTTTTTTTTTGATATTTATGTGACGCGGCCCACGTTGGGCCAATTAAACATGTTTGTCGGGGAAATAAAAAATATAATTTTTATTTTAAATTATGAAACTTGGTGTTAAACCTTTATTTTTTAAACTCAATTACTAAAAGACACATTCATTACTCTTAATTATTTTTTGTCATCCGTTCGCAGTGTCGTTCAAAATAGGACTGCCTCTTTAATTCTTAATCTGATTCAAAGAACCTCGGCCAAGAGCTTTTCTTTTTGAACTTTAAAATTTTAATTTATTTTTAGATTAAAGATTAATTTATGTTAAGAGATTAAAAGCAATAAAGCTGATCGATGCAATTTGGGGGGAACTTGAAACACAAAAGGCGCTATTGATTGGGCTTGGAACGGAAGCTGATGTTTACTTTTGCTTTCGATTTGCTTATGGGAAAGGTTTGAAAACAGTTTGAAAATATTGTTTATGAAAGCCATAAGTGGCCTGGATTTACGGGTTGGATAACTTGTACATATAGAGTAGCGGACAATAAAATCCGGACACCTAAGTACTTGCACTAAATGTGAACTGTGCTTTAGTATGGTAGGAGCGCGTGTTACCGAGTTATAATTTTTTCGTTATATCCAAACGGTATTTAGCTTTCATGATCTGAAAGCATTTTTTTAAATTATTAAATTTCTTATGTCAAAAAAATTTTTTTTGTTAAATATGTCAAAAATTACTGAAAATTTTAAAGGGGCCATATTGGCTTTACAATCGAAAATCCTAGGCTTCCGAGGAAAAAGCTCTAACGCTGGACTAGTTAAGTCTTCTTTTGAGGATTTCGTTCAAAATTTTGGAAAAACCAGAACTCTAAAGAATTTGCCAGGATCAGGAAAGAAAAAGAAGACCAACTACCACAAGGATCGTATCCTTTCACGATTAGGCATGACTGATCGTTTCGAATCAGCAAAAAATGTATAAAGTAAGTTTTTCCAGTTGAAAGGAGTCGAAATAAGCACTCGAACCGTTCGAAGGAACATTGAGGAGGCAGGACTTCATGGCTGGCGAACAGCGAAAAACCCTGTGTTGACCGCAAAAGTGCTCCAGAAAAGGCTACAGTGGGTCAAAATGCACAAATCTTCGAATGTACATGATTGGCGAAACGTCATTTCCTTCACTGTAACTTATGATTCCCCCCAGCAACTCTAATTTCTGCAGCCCCAATCCGAGCTCGACTTCCCAGTTTGGCACTGCCAAAATTCAGTGGCAATTATTCCGAGTTTAAAAATTTTATGAGTCTCTTTGAGACAGTAGTAGACACAGATGTGAACATTCCTGTTATCGAGAGATTTAATCATTTAATTTCTTGCTTCTTGGTTGAAGCCAGAGGAACTATTAAGGCATTCCAAGACACCGAGCGTAATTATGACAAAGCAATCGCTAGTCTAAAAAGAGTTTACGATAGCGAATGTCGCATCTTTGCGAACCACATAATCAAATTATTAAGTCTTCCGAAAGTTTCCCAGCCATCTGCGTCGTCGTTAAGAGGTCTCATGAACGCTGTGTCATCGATTTACGGGACATTATTATCCATATAAGATGATACTAAACTTTCAATCTTGATGATTATTTATTTAGTTTAGAGTAGAGTTAATCCAGTGATAAGACAAAAATGGGAAGAGTCACTGGATTATGTGGAATTGCAGCACCTGTCTGCTAAAGACACTGGGAAGCCAAACCAGGACAGAACTGGGATCAGCAAGTAACATAATAGAAGTTCGTTGGCTTGCTCCGCTTCCAACAATAAACAAGCTTGCAGTTATTGTAACGCACAAGACTATAGTCTTACCCAGTGTAGTCCGTTCGCTCGCCTGCCGTAATGCAACGGTTTAAGTTTAAAAAAAAACAGCCTCACTATGTATAAATTGTCTGCGAAAAAGTCACACGGATGCGAAGGGTAAATCGACAAGGTGTAAAATTTGTGCAAGATCGCACCACAAACTTCTGCACCGATTTACTGTGACCGAAAATAGCTTGGCGTTACCACCACCAAATGAACATCCTCCTCCAGCGCTACATCTTGATGTCCCTTCAACGTCACATATTTTGCATGCGTCATCTCTAGAAAGGGTTTTGTTAGCGACGTCGATCGTAAGCGTTAGAACTAAAAATGGCGAGCACATATTGGCCCGAGCATTACTTGACTCTGGGTCACAAATGAACTTTATTATTGAAGATCTTGCTCAACGCTTACAGATCCGTAGAGAGGAATCGTGTATCAACTTGCTTGGAATTGGTCAAGCTAATTCCCAGGTTAAGAAAAAGATACACACTGTGGTGAAGTCAACAACAAATGGTAGTGAGTTAACAATCGACTTTGGATTTTAAGAATAATTTCGGGTTATCACTCTGACCACTCAGTGAATGTGAAAGATTGGGACCTACCAAAGATTTTACCGTTAGCAGACCCATATTTTTATAAACCTCAGCGGATAGACATGTTAATGGGAGCTGAGTCATTTTTCGAACTGTTGTCCGTTGGCCAAATAAAACAAGGTCCGAATCATCACTTTTCCAAAAAACTCTCCTTTGATGGATAGTATTGGAAAAATGTATGGCTAATTCCTCAACTCCTCAACAGCCTGTCTCTGCAAGAATTGCCAAGAATTACTCAAAATGCACAAATCTTCGACTGTACATGATAGATAGATAGTAATTTGATTCTGGTCGTTGGAAGAAGCACCAACTTAAAAAAAAAAACAACTTTTAAAAAAAAACCAACCAACCAACAAAAACCAACACCAACCAACTTAAAAAAAAAAAACCCTCGTTCCAGCGGGTTCCAGCATGGGAACCTGTGACGTCGCAGGGGATTATTTGAGTATAGAAAAGAACATATTGATTAAAAGTGATTAAAAGAATAGAAAATAAAAGTGTTTTGCTTTGATCACTCAAATTTTAGAGCCAAAACACTTTAATCATGAACAATCGTTTATAAGAAATATTTTAGCCTGTAAAAAGGAAATTCTGCCTTTGATTGAGAACATTCAGAGTCGATAGTTTATAAGCCTTGATCGGTTGTATCAACAGAAATGTACACTAACATTTGCTCATCTCTTAGTATTAAAGGCGCATCTGTAAGTATAATAGGAATTAGAGGTCTGCATGGATACATTCTTATTGCCTCAGCCATAGAATACATCCGAATGGAATAGAATGAATGAGTGGAAGAGACACAACGAATTGAGTGAGAGGGAGTGTGAGAGTGAGAGAGCATTCTCACTCATAAGCATTCTCTTGCTTTGAAACCGAGTGAGTGGGGGTGGGAAGCAAATAGAGTGCTTTCGGAATGCCGAATGCAACCGAATGTCTCGAATGGTTTTTAACACATTCTATGCATTCTTTTATATTCTTCAGTTGAGCAAAACGTGTAATCTCTATTTCATAATTATGAGTGAGGAACAAGTTGTTGACCCAAAGGTAAATACCCGTGTTAGGTGTGTTTATTCGCGAATGTAGGAATATTCCACATATTATATGTTTTATGTTTATGTTAAGTGTTTTTATTAATTTCTCTTTGCATTTTCTTGTGTTTCTCTTGTCTTTTTTATATTAGTTTTTCAGACTTTTTTGGCGGCAACATTTTGTTGGGAAAATACTAAAATTATAAAATTAACTATATGGGCACAACGCTGCCATTCTGATTACAAAATAAATAAATTATAATAAAATATAATAAAAAAAAACATTAAGTTAGTATTTTAATTAAAATACGATTTCTGCAATGCACCCGCTGTTGCTACCAACCTACATCATTGAGAAATATACGTATCTTTTCAAATTGTGTTGGTAGCTTAAAGGCTTAGTTGTGGACTCCTAAAACCTAAGCACGAAGGTTCAATTCCCAGTGGCGTCAATTCTTATAGAATTTTCAGCAAAGTATTTTATCGACTTATTTTTTTTGCATTATTGCAAAAACTTCGTACTGCTTATTAAAATAAGTCATAAAACAATAATAATTTTAATATAATAAATTTTTATAATAATAATAATAAAAGAAAAAAAAAGATTATTTGAAGATTTAATAATATAAAACTTAAATTGATTTTTGTCCCTGGCGTTAACTGCACCAATTAGGAACTGATGCGTTGTGATTTAGTTAGCTTGCTACCGTCATATATACCTTCTTCGTTACATGTATGTATGTGTGCGTACGTATTTATGTAATTTTTGAATTATTTTTTTTATTTATGATACTAAAGTTATAAGATATTACATAGGTTGTGATTGCTTCATCTGAAATAAAAGAAAAAATACTAAATGGAGACTACCAACTAGTAGAAAAAAGAGGGCGTAGTAATGTGTGGGAGTTTTTCGCCAAAATCAAGGACGAAAATGGAGAGGAAATTGACGGTTTTGTGGCATGCAAAATGTGCTACACCGTAATGAAATTTTCCGGCAGCACATCAAATATAGTGAAGCACAAATGCTACACAATCAATTCACACAAAGCCCAAAACGCAGCACTCGTGGAAGTGAATCCTGAAGTGAAACAGGAGGGTGTTGAAATTTTGACGGAATGGGCAATAAAAAACTGCCGATCCTTCAAAATCGTGGAGGATAGCGGTTTAAAAAAATTTGTGTCGTACATTTTAAAGGTTGGAGCAACGTTTGGGCCGAACGTTGATGTAGAAAAGCTACTTCCACATCCAACGACCATTTCGAGAAAAATTTCATCCATGTATGAGACACATTTCGGCCCAATTAAACAAGAAATAGTCACAAATAAATGCAATGGTTATGCCATAACGAGTGACATATGGACGGACAATTTTTTAAAAGCCGCATATATTTCATGCACAGTCCATTACATAAAGGATGGAGTTTTGATTGAGCGTTTGATGGCCATGAAGTCGATGAAGGATAATGCGTGCACAGGTTTGCTATTCAAGTAACTCTTAAATCCAAGATTCTTATTTTTCCCTTTATTTCATAGGTGCAAATATTTTGTTAAAAATGGATGAAATTTTAAGCGAGTTCGATTGCAATTTGGGAAATGATAAGCCAGTAATCGTTACTGATCGCGGGTCAAACATGATTGCTGCCTTCCGGGACCATAATAAAATCCACTGTATTAATCATGTGCTTAATAATACAGTGGAAAAAGCCATTAAAGAAGTTCCTGAGATGGGCGAAATGGTGACAACCTGCAGCAAACTTGTTAAATTTTTTAAAAAATCTGGGAACAATTCGCTGTTAGGCTTCACTCTAAAAAGCTTCTGTCCAACTAGATGGAACACTGTGTTCTATTTTATTAAATCAATAGAAGCCAATTGGTTGGACATAAGCAATATATTAATTGAGAAAAATCAAATTGGAAGACTAGAAGGCCTTCACATAGGTGAACTTTCATCTGTAGCAAAAATATTAGAGGTATTTGAAAACGTATCAAAAAAACTTGAGGCTAGCAAATACCCTACAATACATTTGGTAATACCCAATATCACCAAACTAAAAAAAACATGTTTGAGCGGCACAAACGACTCAAAAATAGGAGAGTCCCTAAAGATTGCCCTCTTCACAAATATTTTGGCTGTGATAGAGCCGAATATTGAAATGTGGCACAAGATCGCTCTATTTTTGTTTCCGCCAACAAACAAATTAAAAAACTTCGAAGAAAGTGAAAAATTAAAAATAATTACTGAGTGTAAACTGATTATGGAAAGTTTTAAAGATTACACCAACATCGCAGAAGCCGAGTGGAAAGAGGAAGACGACGAATTTTCAGAATTCGTTGACGAAGCTTCAATAAGCCAAGGTGTCGACGATGTTGAAAGGGAGATTACAGGATATAGCAATATTAATGTCCCTTATGCAACCAATTTTGATTGCTTAGGTTGGTGGAATATGCATAAAAATTTCTTTCCACTATTGCATAAAACGAGCTCCAAAATATTTTGCATACCAGCAAGTAGCGCATCCTCCGAAAGAATATTTTCGGATGCAAGAAATTTAATAACCGAAAAACGTTGCATATTAGCAAATAATTCAGACAATGTAAATAAAATAATGTTTTTACATTCCAATTTAAATTAGTTAGGGTATAGTAATTAAGAAATTATAGAATTATAGAAATTAAATTTAATAATACATATATGTAAATTAAACGAAATAATAATGAATTTAACCAAAACAATTTACAAGGACTTGCCTCCACTTTTCAATTTTTTTTTTCAGCGTTTAAAAATACAGGCAAATATGCATAGTTGTATCGGACATTCTAGAATGCATTCGAAACAATTCGAATGCGAACTGCAACTCTAACTCATTCAATTCGGTTTTCATCCCCCAAATGTTGTGCGAGTGAGACCTACACAGTCGCACTCACTCATTTATTAATTTTCGTCTCAGCATTCTATCTCACTCAATTCAATTTCAAGGTTGTGCATTTGAATGTCGTTTTTTAGCTATTCATGCAGACCTCTAATAGGAATCCGTGGTGTTAGTATATTTTCTTACCTCTGAACTTTCACCTCTGAACTATCCATTTAAAATGCTGGCTTCGATCACGTTTTTCATTAATTTTTGATTGACTGATCGCGTACCGTGTGCACAGCCGGGGCGGGATCAAACGCACAACGTTTCCTGACGCGCAACACATCCCAGCTGGCATGACAATGCGGACATTCCATGACCGTAGCACCACTTTTGAGTGAGCATAATACTCAATATCAGGCTCATACTGGAATGCTAGACGCAGCAATGAATCGGATATAAATGCTTGATGTATAAAACATGTTGTCGTTTGTTTTCTTACCTCTGAACTTTCACCTCTGAACTATCCATTTAAAATGCTGGCTTCGATCACGTTTTTCATTAATTTTTGATATGTTCTTCGGTTCTTTCGTATCTTCTATTTCGCATGTTTCGAGAGCTGCTTGTATCACGGCTCAAATCACCCTCTTTGCGTTTTCTTGGCATTGCTCACTGTACAAAACACTCATAAATAGAATTAATGTACTTAATTAAGGATTTTTGCCCCAGTTTAAATTGAGTTAAAATGCTATGGTAAACGTGAGTTCGTCAGTGTGATGAGGTAGTCTCCCACTTTATTTGCGATTTTTGGTGTGTCGAACAGGATTTCGGATGGATGAAAAGTAGATGTTGGCGTATTCTCAGACCTACTCAATACGCTCACAAAATTTCATGAGAATCGGTATAGTTGTTTCGGAAGAGTATGGTAATAAAAACTGTGACAAGAAAATGTTATATAATAGATTTATTATCAGGATCATATCCTGATATTATCACCCCTTTATTCGACATAGGCGATATTCCTAAATTTTTTTTTTATTTTTTAACTTTTTTTTGTAAATTTGAAATTGTTGAGAAACGGACTCCATTCTGGCGGCGTTGCCAGTGTTCGAGTTGCAGATCGACGCGTCGTCTTTTCTTAGTATTAGTTTTTCTTCTTTATACACATTCCGGCGCTGCGTCGCTTTTAGTTTTTTAAGTTACTTATTCTTCAGCAGTGAATCAGTGAACACGCCTCATAGTACATACAGTCCACTTCAATAAAATATTTTGGAAACTCAACATCGCATTACGTTTCTCATCATAGAAAAGTTTGGTCCTTCAGACCCGGATTGACTGGAAGAATAATTCGCTAGGTATTGCCTTTAATGGAGGAATACAAACTACTGGTTGCGGGCCGCCGCAGACTCAAGAGTACGATCACGAGGATCGTGTCCTTAGCTGAGCGTTTACGTGCAACACAATCAAAGGATGGAATCGAAGTTTTGCTGGAACGATTAGATTTTGCATGGAGCGAATTCGAAAAGCTTGGAGATGCATTATCCGTTCATGATCAGGTCGATGGGTATGTAGATCCTGACGACGACAACGCAGAATACGAAGGAAGGTACCTGAGGGCAAGGGAGTTCCTTGTCTCAGCAAAGCGCTCACTGGAGCCACAAGCACCATCAACAAGTCAATGCAATGACTCAATGGGCAGTGGAGTCGCACTTCTCCAGTTGCTACAACAACAACAACAGATGCTGGAACGTATGGCTGTTTCCGACGCAGCAAGTACACCTATTTCAAACAATGGCGTCGTGGACGCAGAACCAATGCACAATGAATTACCGAAAATTCAAATTAAGCGTTTTGCTGGAGACTACAAGGAATGGCCAGCATTTCGAGACATATATGACAGTACCGTTCATAAGAAACGACATCTATTAAATACGCAGAAGTTGCATTATTTGAAGTCACTGTTGACCGATGAGGCGGCAAGCCTTATTGCACATTTACCAATAACAGAAAGCGCACGAAACAGCAGTTTTGCGTTTAAATGAGAGATACGACAGACCACGCCACATTGTTTATTCCCTATTGGAGAAATTCACGAAGCTGCCGGAGACCACAAAGATTGATGTATCGGTCCTACGTAAAGTAACTGATGGAGCAAATGAGATAGTTCGAGCGTTGGATGCGATCGGAGAAAACACACGAGATTGCTGGATCATCTTTTTGATTTTGCAAAAAGTGGATGCCGAAACACGCCGTAAATGGATCGAGGACAGCCGCGATCTGAAGTCACCAAAAACCAACGATTTGTTTAAGTTCCTGGATACTCGCTGTGAGGAATTTGAACTCAGTCAACGCCAAAGCAATTGGGATGGCAAACCTAAGCAGCAGGAAAAGGCAAAAAGATCTATGCATGCCAATGCCATGCTGGCTGTCGAGAGGGGTACTTACGTCAGAGGCAATATGAACGAGCACCACTTAGCAGGCTCTGCGGACTTCCTGGCGGTGAGTGTTGAGCAACGGCTATCAATGGCAAAGGAAAAATCGGTATGTTTCAACTGTTTGAGATCGGGACATTTTACAAGGCAGTGTGAATCCAAATTCAACTGTAGAACATGCCACGGACGACATCACACGCTACTACATGTACAACAAGCTGCATCCGCGCAAGGCTTTGCAGCAACTACGAACACTTCGCAGGCTACGGTACAGGACGTACCAACTGGAAGGGAGAATCAGCGTAATCAGGACGAATCTCAAGCTACATCGGTGACAGTGAGTCACATAGCACGAGCACATGGCTCACAATCGGCTGCATACGCACAAGGCCTTGCAGGAATTACACACAAACATGGGCGTCGCCAAAGCACGCTACCGACTGCATTGGTATTTGTTCAGAACGCAAATGGAACATATACAAGCTGCCGGCTACTATTGGACAGTGGTTCTGAGTTGTCATACATTTCGGAACGTTGCATTAACGCACTTGGACTTGCACGTTCATCATCTCGGATATTGGTATCGGGAATTTCTTCCATCAAGGCTGAGGCAACCAGAGGAATCACACAGCTGAATCTAAAATCGCGATTCACAGACAGCGCACTAAAGATTACTGCACACGTTCTCAGTAAGATCACATCGTCTTTGCAGAGAAACAACATCGAACCATCATCACTCAAGGTGTTCGATGGATTCCTGATGGCGGATACCGACTTCGCAGCGGTGGCTCCGATAGACATTTTATTGGGGAGCGACTACGTTTGGAGCACGCTAACGGGCCAAAAGATGCACGACAACATGGGCAATCTTATTGCCATATCTTCGATATTTGGATGGATCATCACATCGGTTGGAGTTAATCCGTCTCCAACAACTACAACGCTATTCTCCACATGCAACATTGATAGTACACTACAACGATTTTGGGAGATAGAATAAGTCAGCAGCTACGCTCGCAAGGATCCAGACGAAGACACGGTGGAGAAGAGCGCACCAGCACTGAAGAGCGCACCCACGCTGAAGAGCGCATCCGCGCTCGCCCCTCTTTGCGCTCTCGCTCCTTCGTCGGCCGTCGTCGATCGTATTTTTTCCATTACTTTTGCCTTGTTTTCTTTCTAAGTTAAGTTTTTAATTCGATGTACGCAGCCAATAAAGCTGAACGCGCTTCTTTTGTAAATTACTGAAGACGCCCCCGACTTTTCATTTCATCCCCAATTCTGGAGTCTTTTGCGGAATCAACGCCCCCCTACAAACATTGGTCCTTCGAGCCGGATAATTACTGGATTTTCTTCTGCCAGCAGTTCTCGGCATTGTTCCGCCAAAAGATAAGTACATTTTTCCGTCCCCATCTCTCTGCCGGTCTTCAGCAGTGATCCGAACATTAAATTTCGTTCACACTGCTGCAAGATTGTTTTTCCCTCCGTGTCAACTCCAAGTCCGAGTTTTCCGACACAACGGCAGGTTGAGATTTTTCTAATAATCTATAATAATCTTAAAATTCGGCAAATTTTTCTATCCGTCTCCGTTTTGTGTGCTGCCCATATTCCTCGCCGTTTTCGGCCTCTCCGTTATTCATTCGCTTGCCAACGGTCGAGGCATATGTGCATCCGCATACATACATACGCACATACATATTTTTTTGGTGCAATTAATCCGCGAAAAATTCGCAAGTGAACAGTGAAATTGTGTGGTGACAAAAAGGAGGCATAATTAATATTGGCCACCGGTGTGAATTAGTTCCGGAATTTCCAAATTCACCGAACAGTCCGCCGCTGTCGTAATATTTGTTTTTATCTTCCTCAATCAGTGTCATTTTTTACACCACATAACTTTTCTGTTCCCCCAATTATACAGTCCACTTATCAAAGCTCCACTGTGCCAACATATGCCCACATGCCCTTACATATATCCGTACCTGCATGCATGTCCATATATTTTCTGCCTTCAATTCCAGGAAATATATAACCGATAAAATTTAACATATACAGTCCACTTATCGAAGCTCTACTGTACCATCATATGCCCCACATGCCCTTTCCCTACTTGCATGCATGTCTATATAATTTCCAAATATTTTCTGCCTCCAATTTCAGGAAATATAAAGCCGATAAAATTTAAAAAAAAATTTACATTTTCTAAAACCAACAATTATAAACCGCCATTTCACTACAAATCCGTGATTGTGTCGCTTAAATTCTCGACCTAGCCGTGTTGTGTTTTTCGGTTCTGTTTATTTTTCTATGAGGTACGTACAGGGTGCCGACGGCATAACCGGCTGCATAACAAAATAGATTAAAAAATCAATTAATTATAAATTTATGTATTTATAATTATAACTACGAAAATTTATTTAATTCTTATTTTCCGTTCGAGCAAAGGGCCAGGTTTTTTAATTCACCTTTCCGGCCACTCAATAATTAAAGTCGAAGATTTAATTATCGGAAAATTATAATTAATTAATTTAATTATCCACCTTCTGTCCGAATAGAACCGCGGTTTTTTTTTTAATTCCATCTTCCCGGCTTCGTGTTAATTAAATTCAATAATTTAAATATTTTGGTTTCAATTCCACCGTTCCAGCTTCGTGATAATTAACCTCAATTGAGTAAAAATTAAGATTTACAACTCCACCCTTCTGGCTCCATCATATTTAAATCCGACAGTTAGCCAAAAATTTATTATTTATATTTTTGTGTGTTAAATTCAAGCCAAAGTTAAGTCCACCTTCCGGCTCCGCAAATTCGAAAATAGTTAAGAATTTAATATCTCAGTATATATTAAATTCAGCACGAACCACACAAGTCGAAATATACATACATATATAGACCATCATTTTTTTCCGAACAAGCACGAATTTTCCGGTACTTTTTCCATTTTTCGTGCCTCCAACTCTGCTTCTACTCCGCATCAGGCAACATCCGCCTACAATCCGAACAAACCTCGTCCCCTTTTGGGTTTTTTCTGGTGCCTGAAGTTTTTCTTTCCACATTCGAATTGTGCCGCACACGACTTTCCTTTCCACATCGGCGCCACTAGTTCGCACTTGCTCCTTGTAATTGCCTTTCATCCGCGATCTCACCGTTCTCATCACATTAGTGCGACCGGCCACCACTTCGTACGGGGCACCTGTTGCGCGAGTCAGTCGACAAGCGCTGACCAGCGAATTGGACTCTGAGAATGCCCACGGGAGACGACAAAAAGCCGCGTTCGATCCCAGTCATCCGTTTGGACAGATCTCAATCCGCATCTCCGCGGACGCCTCTTTTGAAGCCTAAGGCTAGCAGTGCCAGTCCAAGGGCAAGGAGTGACGAATCCGTCAATACAACCTCCGGTCCTTCACAGAGGCAGACTCACTCCGTTGCAAAAATGGCTCCAAGTGCGGTCGAAGTGGCGTTGAAAAAGTTCATCGCCACAACAGATCGAATTATCCAATTTGAGGCTAACATAAGTACTCCGAGCGTCCCAGAAACGGAAATAGGCTCCCAATACATGTGCGAAGTTCATCGGGACCAAATTAAGGCACTATGGGAAAGGTGGAGAAGAGCTATGAGAGCTGCTCCGATTTGCTAGCCGTGTCCGACGACAATGCGGCCGCCTCGACAGTGCTGGAAGCGAAGTACAGCTACTGTTACTCCGTCTATTCGAGATGTATTGCCCAGCTTCGGGAGAAAATTGCTTCCCAATCCACTCAGGCTCCCGTCAATGTCCACACGCCCGCGCCTACAGGCTGCCGGTTACCTCCGGTGGATACCGAGGTCTTCGCGGGTGATTATCTTCGGTGGCCCACCTTCAGAGACTTGTTTACGACAAGTGGTGACGCCCACGCCATTGTTTCTAAGGCTCCGCTTACCCATGAGGGGTTGGTCGCCGCATGGCAAAGCCTCACAGACCGCATTGAGAACCGGCGGCTATTGGTAAACAGCCAGTTGAAGATCCTTTTCAACATCCAGGCTATTTCTCAAGAGCCCGGGGTCGCGCTGAAGGAGCTGCAAGCTACCATTCAGAGTTGTTTGACAGCCCTAGAAATGTCCTCCGTTAATGTTGAGGCTTGGGACTGTCTCCTTGTATTTATGATTTCGTCAAAGCTCCCCAAGGTCACACTTTCTATGTGGGAGCAATCCGTACATAATAAGGCCGAGATTCCAACATGGAAGGAATTAGATAACTTC
Source organism: Drosophila bipectinata (assembly GCF_030179905.1). Lineage (NCBI taxonomy): Eukaryota > Metazoa > Arthropoda > Insecta > Diptera > Drosophilidae > Drosophila > Drosophila bipectinata. Next base: position 23,296,611 of record NC_091736.1, on the reverse strand, counting down.
CTGACAGAGCGCCATCGCACTCTGGAGGCCATCGACGACGTCAGGCCTAGTGGCTCCGTTCAATTTCCGGCAAGGTCGGGACTTCCTACTGCCCCTGCTCGGAGGCTCACTTCATACGAGACTCGAGTGGTTCCGGGCCAAAAGGGCTGCGATCTCTGTTCGAGGGAGGACCACCCCATTCGCTTATGTCCGCGTTTCCTAGAAATGGATGTAAATGGGCGCTCTCACTACATAAGGAGGAAGCAGTTATGTTTAAACTGTTTTGCCCGAGGGCACCAGCAGCGAGACTGCACGAGCGCCCATACCTGCTCTACATGCCACAGCAGACACCACACCCTCTTGCACCGCGGCAATCCATTCGCAACCGCTCCAAGTCCGCCTACGCAGCTTACCGCTCCAAGTCCGCCTACGCAGCTTACCGCTCCAAGTCCGCCTACGTCAACAAACGGCTCAGAGGATCAGTCGAATGTGCAGGTGTGTTTCGCTTCCAGGTCAGGAGCCGTCCTACTGGGCACGACCCTTATCAACGTGTGCCATTTGGGGTGCACCGTCCAGGCACGAGCACTGATAGACTCAGGCTCCGAAGCGACGTTCATAACGGAACGACTGTTCAACCTCGTCAAGCCTCCCTTCAAGACGATTCAAGCCCAAGTTTCCGGCCTCAATCAGACCATTTCCGCGCAGTCTACTAAATTGTGCCATTTTTCCATTCGGTCGCCGTCTAGACCCGAGCTACAATTAAAGACTGCGGCTTATGTTCTTCCTCAGTTGGCAGGAAATCTGCCATCATATATATCATATTTCGCGAGATCGTCTCAAGGGGCTGCCCGACATCCCCCTGGCGGACCCCAACTTCTTTGAGAGCTCCCAAGTCGATGTGTTATTAGGAGCTGACATTCTTCCGTCCATTCTCCTCGGTAATTCCAAGGCTAACATCTGCGGGTCGCTTATCGGTCAGGAGACCATTTTCGGATGGGTGCTGACAGGCCCATTATCTCCAGCCAACCCCCGCAGCGTGTCTGTTTTTTCCGCACGAGTTGCCAGCAGCCTCGGGGACTCACTGGTTCAGGGTTTCGATTCAGGATGCGAGCATAATTCTGTTACGACTCCTTCGATTTACACATCGCATCACGCTGCACGGTGGCAATCAGCTGATGATCCGACTGATCCGGGCCTAATTCTAGATTCCAAGGTCATATTCAGCACGATGTCGCCACGCCCACGCAACGCCCCGTCACTGGAAAGCAGATGTACTCGAGGTACACTATCCTACCGATGCCGAGTCTGCAAATGGGATCCATCCGTTGAAGAAGTGTCGGCGCTTCCTACGCCTTTGTGCCGAGACGTGGCTCCGGGCGGTTCTCGTGAACCGGTATTGCTCCAGCTGCCTGGCCCACGAGCACTCCGATGGATCGTGTCGGCGTGGAGACGGCTGTAGGACGTGTGGTCAGGATCACCATTCACTGCTGCACCTTGTGGAGAAGCCGCACGTCAAGAGCCGCCGCTCCATTCTGGCGGCGTTGCCAGTGTTCGGGTTGCCATGGCAATGCAGATCGACGCGTCGTCTTTTCTTAGTGTTAGTTTTTCTTCTTTATACACATTCCGGCGCTGCGTCGCTTTTAGTTTTTTAAGTTACTTATTCTTCAGCAGTGAATCCGTGAACACGCCTCATAGTACATACAGTCCACTTCAATAAAATATTTTGGAAACTCAACATCGCATTACGTTTCTCATCAGAAATTAAAACAAAATTTCTTTTTGACATTTGTAGGTTTATTTTTAAATTTGAACTGTTTTTTGCAGACTTACCCGCGAATGGATTTTATTTCCTAAGCTATGAGGCATTGACTTCAGAATATATGCGACGTTACAATAGACCTAATGTAGATCTTTTTCCTGCCATATTAGCGGGAGGAATGGCTGGAATATTTTACTGGATTGGTGGTATGCCAGCGGACGTTCTTAAAAGCCGCTTACAATCAGGTAAGTGCGAAATTAAAAACATTCTTTTTATTTTTTTTAATATATAAAAAAAAAAAATTTTATTTTCTTTATTATACAACAAGCCCCTGAAGGAAAGTTTAAGCACGGAATACGAAGCGTTTTTTCGGATCTCATTAAAAACGATGGCCTATTTGCACTTTATAGAGGAATCACACCTGTGATGCTTCGGGCTTTTCCAGCGAACGCTGCCACCTTTTTTGGCATTGAGCTGGCAAACTCATTTTTTCGTTACGCTGCACCAGAATTTTAGGCGAAACAGATTCTTTCTATTAAATCTTATACAATAAATACCAAATTTACAAATATAACTTAAGTCAAGTGTTTAGCTAAAAACTTAATTGTGTACTAAACAGATTAGTATAAGAGAAGGTAAGAAAATGTGTTTTTCTAATAGTATTTTCATTTTAGGGTATTATTTATTTTGTATTCTTTTTTTATACCTTTTCAGAGGGTGTTGTAATCTATATATATAAAAGAACAACGTGTTTTATGTTACAACACTTATAAATCAAGAACGGAAGAACAGATTTGAGTGAAAATTGGTAGGGAGGTAGCTTAGAGCCAGGAGAAGGACATAGGATACTTTTTGTCCCGTTCGACAGCGTTCCTCCCTGGCCCATACTTTTTTATTTAGGCAGACAGCTAAGAAGAAAATGTCAAATGTCAAAATGTCAGTTACAAACGAAGTCAAATTCATAGTCAGGCTCTCAAATTTAACAACGAACCAAAAAGATTGTGTTGCGCTTCCGGGAAAGTGAAATTGCCTCAACTTGAAGCACCACTAGAGCCTCTGCACTCTCTATTGATATTTGTAAGAAATCAATATTAAAACTATTTCTATTAAATAAATAATTAACAAGTGGATTGAAGTGAAGTGAAGTTTAATTAATAATGCCGCGACCAAGACGATCGAATCTTTCCCGACAAAGCCGTAATGCAAGAAGAATACAAAATACTGCATATGAAAGGACTGAAGAAGAACGAGAAATTGCACGTGAACAGAGCCGCAATAGTAAGGCTCGACTTCGTGCTTCTCAAATAGATTTTAATTTGCGACGAAAAATTTTAGCTGATTTGAATCGAGCTGCGTTTCGATACGATTGCAGCAATGATTACAGCTTGCATCCTAGCGTTTGCATTGGGCAAATGGACGTTGTTTGCGAGTATTGTGGTGCATTAAAGTTTTCCGGAGAAACGCCTGGATTATGCTGCGTTAATGATAAAGTGAAGTTGCCAGTAATTCCAAGATCTGCGGCTGCCGACGAAATAAACGCTTGCCTCAAATCGTCAAATCTATGGCGCTATGTGAAGAAACTGCAGCTGATAACAAACATGAGAGTTACATTGCTTAATGATACATCTGCTGAAGATTTCTCGGAGCAATTTCTGACTATCGGTAATGGTCAAGTACCTGTCGATGAATCGAGCGGATTAATATCATTTCCAAATAATTTTTGTAATTTTGTCTCATCAAAAGACGAACTTATCAACAATGTATTTCCAAATATTATTTCTAACTACAAAAATAATGAATGGTTGAGTGAGCGAGCAATTTTAGCGGCTAAGAATAAAGATGTAGATGACCTGAACTACATAATTCAAAATAAGATCATTGGAACAATGCATTCATTCAAATCTATTGACTGCGTCACAAATGAAGATGAAGCCACCAACTATCCAATTGAATTTTTAAACTCTTTGGACGTGCCTGGCTTACCACCGCACAATTTACGCCTAAAGGTTGGCTCCGTAGTAATCATGCTTCGAAACATAAACCAACCAAAACTGTGCAACGGTACGCGTTTGGTGGTTAGTAAATTGATGAACAATGTAATTTACGCTACGATAATGATAGGAAAATTCAAAGGTGAGGAAGTTCTAATTCCGAGGATCCCGATGATCCCAACCGATATGCCGTTTGAATTTAAAAGACTTCAATTTCCGATACGTCTTGCATTTGCCATGACAATCAACAAATCACAAGCCCAATCCTTAAAAGTTTGTGGTTTAAATCTAGAACATTCATGTTTTTCCCATGGTCAATTATACGTGGCATGTTCACGGGTCGGAAAACCATCTGCGTTGTTTGTTTTTGCGCCTGATAATAAAAAAAAAAATGTCGTGTATCACAAGGTGCTTGAGTGAAGAGCAACCTATATACTAAAATACAGAAATAATAATGAATGATTAAGGAGGAGAAACAAAGAATATTGTATACCCACAAGTATTACAGAATTTAATTAATTTGAAAATTATTCTTTTTTGTTTGACTTATTTTTTATGCGTGCAACAACAATATGCCACAGCGAAACGTGGCAGGGTACTGCTAGTATAGGTTAAAAGTATGCCAAGTAGTAAAGGAGACATTTACAACCCTATCATATGTATTATATCATATTATTATCTAAAAATTGATTTAAAACTGATATATGTAGTTTTTTCAGTATTTTCTTGAAAATTGGTAAATGCATGCAAATAAAAATACTGCTTTATAATGCTCAAAGTAAAGCTTTTATGTATCTTTGCCCAATAATCCGTTCAAAAACCAAAATCTGCAACAACATTTTTTCTGATTTTTAGTCAAAATCATTCATACCCAATCCTATGTGGACGATACCACCTTCCTGACCACTGCTGACAACGCTACAGAGGCAGCTGCTGTCATGCAGGAGCAATATCGGCGATTGGCAGAGAAGGTGGAATATTCAAGTGAATAACGATAAATCCACCGCCACCGAAATTGCCCACCAGTCCACCGCAACAGCTCCCCCATCCCACAAGTAGAAAACCCAAGATACCTGGGCTTCATGCTAGACAGGAAGCTTACTTGGAAGCCTCACCTAGTCAAAAAGCGAAAGCAGTGTTAATTAGGATTGAAGGCGTACTATTGGCTGATGGGTAGGAGGTCGAATCTAAGGACCTCTTCGAAAATCTTAATCTACAAGGCGATTATTCGGCCGATTTGGACATACGGGATCCAACTTTGGGGCACGGCCAGCAAGACTAATATTCAGACTATCCAGACGTTTGAAAATAGAGCACTTCGTATCGCCACTGGGGCCCACGTCTACCACGACAACCAGACAATCCACGAGGTTCTTGGCTTCCCATGGGTGAAGGAGGAGATCCAGATAAGCAGCAGCAAGTACATCCAGAGACTACACAACCACCCCAACGAGTTGGCGACCACTCTCCTCGACAACAGCGAACAGATGAGACGGATAAAAGATAACTCTTAGACTTTCTTATTTTTCCACCTCTACTTAAGTTACACATAACCCAAGTTTTCTGCCACAATATTTAAATGTTATCCCTGTTGGACAGTTTTAAATAAAACCACACCTGTCATAATAAAAATATGTATTCTTGATCAGGATCACCTCCTGAGTTGATATGAGCATGTCCGTCTGTCTTTTTCTACGCAAACTAGTCTCTCAGTTTTAAAGTTATTGACTTGAAACTTTGCACCCACCCTTCTATCATTTGCACGCAGTATATGATTCGGAACGGGATCGGCCGACTCCTATAGCTCCTATATCCTATAGCTGCCATGTATGTAGCTGATAATTCGGAAATGCTATAACTTTGGTGTTTTTAGAGTTAGTGAGTTCTGACTGGGACCACTGGGGTTGTCCCTTTTAGGGAATGAGAGAAATTGTTATTTCTAGTTTGGTTATGTGTTTGTGAATTTCCATAGTTATTAAAGGTTGTTGTGTTGAACTTGTGGGATGTCAATTCTTGACTGAAATTTGTGTCTTTAAAGAGTTGAGACCAGTTCTGGGCGAGTAGGTTGTCTATTTTTTTTTTTGTCGGAAGTTTTCTCGTTATTGTTGGTTACATATGTGTATTTGTTTTACTGGATTAAGACTGCCAAATCGTTAAATGATATTTCATATTTTACTTGCGGGTGAGTTCGATTAAATGGTTTATGTAAATATGGATGAAGCTTTTTTCCCTTTTTTAATTACTCTTTTCAAAAGTGCGTTTGCTGAGCTGAGGTCAATGTTTGTGAGAGTATTGGGTGTAGTTTAGTAAGTTTGTGACTTGTCAATTTGGAGGGCTAATTGGGATTGTTTGATAAACTTAGCTACTTTATTACCTATTGAGTTTGAGTGCTTGGATCCCCAACTTTTGTTCCAGCTATTAAAGTCTCCAGTTATCATGAATGTATCGATGTTGGTGCTAAGTAAGTTGTTCAGTTTGTTACGCGAGAAGGATTTGATCAATTCTGTGCTGATTGTGAGTGTAGTTGGCGGTAATATTTTTGTATCACGTGTGCCATTAATTTAAGTAAATTTTTTTTTTTTAATTTTAATGTCTTTTATGTTTTTGTTAGGCGTGTGGCATTATTGCTGACTCTTTTGCAGTTCTGCCCGAAACTTTGTTTTCTTTAATATCGGAGTTCGCTGGGATCCAAAATACATTTATCTTTGGTTGCAAAAGCGATCCAAAGTACAGTGGGTGTTTGTTGAACTTTTGAAGGATTTCGGATGGCTTCGATCGCTCCAAAGGAGTCAGAGCAAATTAAAGATATCCCTCTAATATTTTTTGGGATATTTTTTTCTATTTGGCTTCAAGAACTCCAATTTTGGTCAAATTCCAATTTTGGTATAATTTTGGTCAAAAGTGTGCAACGCATTGAAGGAGACATCTCCGACCCTATAAAGTATATTAATTTGTCGAGAAAGGTTGGTCGTTTTCACTTGTCATTTTTCTGTTTCACAACGCGCAGCGAGTCGCAATGATCTTCTTCACATCCGTACACTTCTGAGGGCTGTTCTTATTTGCCTCTCCTTTTCCATCATTGCGCCACACTCAGCAGGGCTTTGCTCTCCTTCCCCACCGCGCTCTCATTCAGAAAGCTTCTCTCTCTTCATTCTCTTTTCATATGGACAGCCCATTTATTTCTTATTAAATTATACACTGCAAACTTATAAATAATTATTGAATAATACAGTGCACTGTATTATTATGTATACAGTGCACTGTAACACTGCAGTGTTTCAAATTAAATCTAACTTATCTACGACATATTTTTGATCACAATCACCTCCTGAGTCAAAATGAGCATGTCTGTTTCTACGCAAACTAGTCTCTTCATTTTAAAGCTTTGAAAAAATTTGAAACTTTGCACAATGTGTGATCTTTTCTTTGCACGCAGTATATGAGTCGGAACGGCCGACTATATCCTATAGCTGCCATATAACTGATTGATCGAAATGGTTTCACTTTGGTGTTTTTAGAGTTAAAAAGTTCAAATTTTGTATGAATGCTTTGTTTTGGCAAAATAATATGACATAAGGATCATAATAATCGGCCGACTATATCCTATAGCTTCCATATAACTGAACTGAGCAACCTAATTTCATATCGATTGGAAACGGAATTTGGTAGAAATATCAATGTCGGGTCAGGCAGCAGCACAGCTGTTTAATGATATTGTTTAAATAATGTCAATGTAATGTTTAGTGTAATGTTAATTTATTAGGCTTAAGTTTGTACAAATCGCTTAGTTGGTCGCAACCGACTCTCTCTCGGCCGCTCGACTCAGCGGGCCTTTCTTTAGAGAGTTTTAGCTCCGCAACGTCTAGGTCGGGCCGCCCTCTCTATTATCGAGACCTTTAGCTTCGGAATGACTAGTCGAGCAGCCCTCTCTGTATATAACTTTGACTCCCTGCATGCACCACTTGCTGGTCTATCTGCTGATCATCCTCCTTCATCTGCATGCAGAAATTTTATATTTATAATATAAATTTACAGAAATTTATATTAAATATAATTGCTTTTTTTATTTACAGAATTGAAAAATCTTAATAAACAAAAAATCAACTTATATATTTTTAAAGATAGAAGCTTGGGACTTATTTTAGATTTTTTATTGTACTGATTTGGTTTTATTATGATATTCTATTAAGGATCGGCCAACTATATCCGATTTTTGCGATATACATCATGTTTTAACTGCAATGGTATATAAACTTCAGCACCGCCCGAAGTTAGCATTCCTTTCTGGTTTTTTTTTTTAAAGTTATTCAAAAAGAAAATTTTTTTCTGTTTCTTCATGAGTATCGATTTTACGGGAGTACATGTCCAACAGACACACACTCTCGTCTAACAACTTCGTCAGCTTCGTCCGCCGCCACTGCAGAGTCTTTGCCGCATTCATCTCTCGATCATCTTTCTAGTTTTAAATATATGTATATAGTGAACAATAAATATAAGAACAGTAAATTGGTGACCTCTACGTGATCACCATGTACACGCGAGTACTGGTGCTTATAATGGCAAACAACAACGCCCCACAAGACGACGCCGAGGTTTTTCACGATACCGTTACTCGCGGTTTTGACGCAGTTATCAACCGTGTAGCTGTAAAAATACCGCTGTAAAAACTTAGCTAAGTTGGCAAATAAAGTGATGGAAGTCGGTGATTTTCATCAGGTACGCACAGTTTACGCCAAGTCGGCGCCAACCAGCAGCGCCGTTTTCGACGATCGTCTAGACCGCATCGAGCAACAAATTAGCGCGCTGTTCAAAAACCGTTCTCGCAAGAACAGCTTGCAAACGGATCGCAACAGCGTCATAGATGGTACCACAGCAAATTTGGCAACGCCGCCAAGAAATGTCGCCAACCATGCTCTTTTTCATCCGAACCAAAAAACTAAAACAATCTTCGGATTCAGCGGAAAAATTCGAAGAAGACCACAACACAATTGCCCACAGCAAATTTGGCAACGCCGCCAAGAAATGTAGCCAACCATGCTCTTTTTCATCCGAACCAAAAAACTAAAACAATCTTCGGATTCAGAGGACAAATTCGAAGAAAACAACAACACAATTGCCCGCCTCGCCATCAACGACAATTTCTCCAAAACACAGTTTTTCATACCGGCGCCGACATTTCAGTGATGCCACCCCGCAAAAACGCAAAAACTTAGCTCACTCCAAAGCTTCTTTTTGCTGCCAATGGCTCGAAAATACAAACCTATGGTAAAAAACGCATAGCATTGTCCCTGGGATTGCGACGAAACTTCGTGTGGACCTTCGTGATAGCTGACGTCAACTGCGCAATCATCGGATTCGACTTTCTTCAACATTTCGACTCAATCGTCGATATGAAACGACGCAAACTCATCGATCGGGCTACGCTGCTGGAATCAAAATGTCACGCGCCTCAACGTAAAATCAACGCGATTTTATCCTACGACACGAGTAACCAATACGCCACATTGCTTCACGAATATCGCGATCTCGCAACGATTAGCAACGTCCGAAGTAACGCACTTCATCTCGACCAACGGCCCTCAAATAGCAACTGGTCCAGCCCATTGCACCTGGTAAAGAAAGCAAATGGAGAGTGGTGACCGTGCGGCGACTACCGAGCACTGAACAACGTAATAGGGCCGGATCGATATCCATTCCGTACATACTGGATGTAACGAGCATCTTATACGGTAAGAAGATATTTTCGAAAAAAAAGCATATCACTAGATTCCGGTCGAACCACAAGATATTCCCAAAACAGCAATTATCACGCCTTTTGGGCTGTTCGAATTTTTGTTCATGACGTTTGGTCTGCGCAACGCAGCGCAAACTTTTCAACGTCACATAAACGACGTCATACAAGGCCTCGACTTCGTTTTTGCATACATTGACGACATTCTGATCGCTTCAGAATCCGAGGCGCAGCACGAAACGCACCTCCGCACGATCTTCGACCGCATTCGAAAAGCACATCTCACCGTAAACTTTGAGAAGTGCCATGCGGTAAAACACAACTCACAATCCTGGGTGAGTTTTTGCAAATCTCTGGAGAGGAAAACAACGTGGCTGATCTTCTGTCACGCATCGATACCATTAACTTCGACGAGATGGCACTGGAACAGGAAAACGATGCGTAACTATAATCGCTTCTCCGTTCTGACGCCGAAAAACCCATCTCACTAACAAAATTGTCTCTTTCAGGCTCAAACAAGCAATTGTACTGCCACGTCACCAATAACAATACACGTCCGTCTGTGCCCAGATGCCTACGCCAAATCGTGGCCGAGGCCCTACATTCGCTGAGCCATCCGGGAGTTAAGGCAACGAACAAGTTGGTCGGCAAACACTACGTTTGGCCCCTCAAGGCAAAGGATGTCGCTAAAATCGTACGCTCTTGCATCCCGTGCCAGAAGGCCAAAATCCAACGTCACACCAAATCGCCACTAGGAGAGTACACCGCCAGCGACGCCCGTTTCGAACACATAAATATCGACATAGTCGGCCCGCTGCCTTCATCGAACGGATACCGATACTGCCTCACGTGTATCGATCGTTTCTCAAGATGGCCCGCAGCAATTCCTTTAGTAGACATCACAGCACAATCTTTAGCCAACGCACTGATATCGGGCTGGTTCGCTCAGTACGGTATTCTTCTCCACATCACAACCGATCTAAGTCGACAAGTTCACCGAGGCTCTTCAAAAAACCATGTCTCAACTGCCAACCACTAAGCCAGTGCACCATCATACACCGCAAGAATTAATGCACCCGGACCTAAACCATTGTACCCAGTCTTCGTCCGAGTGGATCGAATGAAAACCCCGTTGGCAGCAAACTACGAGGGTCCTTTTGAAGTGGTAAAAAAACACGACAAATATATTACACTCAAGGGCCACACAAAGGACAACAAGGTTTCCATCGATCGACTTAAACCAGCCTACATCTTCAAAGACGAAACGCCTCCAACACAGGAGCAGACGACAGCGCCAACTGCTCAGACACCCGAGAAAGTATCAAGATCAGGACGATGAATCAGATTCCCAGCAAAGTATCTTTTCCAACTGGAACTCTAGGAGGGGTGTACTGTGGCAACCCTTTTTAGCTCTCGTTCTCGACCAAACTCGAAAACTCACGCGAGTATCGATTTTACGGGAGTACATGTCCAACAGACACACACTCTCGTCTAACAACTTCGTCAGCTTCGTCCGCCGCCACTGCAGAGTCTTTGCCGCATTCATCTCTCGATCATCTTTCTAGTTTTAAATATATGTGTATAGAGAAAAATAAATATAAAAACAGTGAAGAGCCAAAGGTCACCTTTGGTACTCTTAAATTATACCAGTAAATTGAAAAAAAAATTTCACTGAACATTTTTTAATTATATAGCTTAGGGAACTAAAAAACTAGTATAGAGAATTGGCTGTGTCTTCATCGCCCGCAAAAAAAAACAGCATAATTTGGACGTTTTTGAAGTAAGACCTTTCAAATAAAATCATCTGTGGCGTCGTAAAGCCAATTGGCAATGCCCGAGTCAAAAGCTGATCAGGAAGAGGTACTAGTTTTTTAGTTGTTCTTTACATAAATTTCCTTTGTTTTGCTAAGTATTAAATTCATAATTATTTATTACAATCATACTACATTTACCCAAATCATTTTTTTAATTCATACTTAAATAAGCTAAGCTAAATAACTGTAACTGGAAACTATAGCTCCACAAAAACGTACGGACTGCACCCTAGCGAAGTCATTGACAAGCGGGCCAATGCTCTAAAATACTTTACATATGTAATCAATAGAAAGTGCTTTCGACTCGTGACCTCTGTGATAGGAGTCTCACTCCTAACCTCAAGAACGAGTATCAAGAGCCACCACGCGGTGAGACGTAACCATCGGCATCAGCAACATGGATGGAAAGCGTCGGCCCGGGAGTGGAGCGTCGAATAGGAATCTTGCGGCAGCGGCGGAACCAGACCTACCGAACGACACTGTACTAGCGATCACTGTACTACTACCGATGCGGGAATACTTCAAGCTAGTGATGCGAACTCAGTCGCGATCTCTGCGGCACCTTTTGTAATAAGCTTTTAAAACAATATATATATAGTTTTAGCTAAAGCCATGTGCTTTTTATATTTTATCCATCTTCCGCCACGCTTACCAGTGTGACCATCCTTCGATAATATTATACTACTTAATATCTATCAAACTATAAAAATACTTAATTTATACTATTATTACACATTTGGCTATAACTAGCGGGACTTCGGAGACCCTGGATGGAGAAGCTGCAGCGCACGTCGGCGGCACGAATTAATGGATCAAGACATTTCGCCACTAAGTTACCAAAACGTCGGAAGAAATCTGGGATCCTATGTACAGCCAAGTATCTTTAAAAACGCTTCGTACCCTGTACAGGGCACGAAGGCTAGGGAGCAATCCAGGACAGTCTCTAGTTGGCGGCTTTCTGAATTCCACCGTGTACACAGGAGGGAGGACACAATTTATCTGCGATTGGAAACATGGGTTTCGTGCAGTAAAACGAACAGCCCATAACGATTAATGTAAAGCTTAGTGGATCATTTTACCGACAGCATCAAGAAACTAAGCCAACGAGAAAAGGAGAGTTTGTAAAACAAACTAAGCTATGTTGGAAATGCTTAGGTAAACTTCATAAGAAACTAAACGGATGCACCAGAGAGAGCCTCAAAAGAAGAGAGGAAAATTCAGAAAGAAGCGCAACAGTTCTGCACACCGGACAGAAAGAAGCAACACTGTTTCGATATGTTCCAGTGTTTACGGACCAAACGGCTCGGAAAACTCTTATGCACTGATAGACGAAGGTTCAGCACGCACCTTAATCGAGTCTAAGCTAACTGAAAAACTAGGCATTGACGGTCCATCAGACAAGCTCTGCTTACGCTGGACAAGCGAAACAGGACCACGAGAACCGGAATCCAAGAGGATAAACTTATCCACATCATTGACAGAGACATCGCGCCAGTTCGAGATGCGCAATGTAAGAACTGTAAGAAACTTGGATTTACCAGAGCAGACTTTGAAGGAGTCAGTCAAAATCATCAGCACCTGTAGAAGCTACCGCGCATTAAAGGATGTAAGAGCTTCAAAAATAATTGGACAGGATAACGTTAAACTAGGTGCACTATTGACAATCACAGAGTCAGACTTGGGTGGTCGGTCTACGGACGGCAGAAGAGCAACTAAAACAGGAGCAAACCAATAATGCACGTCTGCGAATGCAACCATGACCTACAACTTGAAGGCATTGTAAAGGAGAGCTATTCATTAGACGTAGTAGGTGTATATGCCAACAACGGCACCATTAGATCCAAAGAAGATGAACGAGCTTACTCAATCCTTGATAAGACGACTAGATACATTCCAGACGCAAAGCGATGGAAAAAAAGTGATGACGAGATGACGCGCCTAGCTATGGAGGTCCGAAAAATACATCGAGAAAAAGGGCCTCAAGATGAGAGCAATAAGCTCTACGAGAATAACACAACAACGAGGAGAAGCATATTGAGTTTGGTGGGGAGGGGGGAGTTAAGTCGCTAAGCTTATTGGACATGCCAGACCGATCGCCAGCTGACCGTTGACCCTGTAGCAACGAGAGCTTACCGAAAGATTGACATGGCAGTGGAAAAAAGTGGACAGAGGGTCATGTCAAAAGCTGAGCAGGAAGAGGTACTAGTTTTTAGTTGTTCTTTACATAAATTTTCTTTGTTTTGCTAAGTATTCAATTCATCATTATTTACTACAATCACAATCATACTACATTTACCCATATCATCTTGTTAATTTATACTGTAATAAACTGAAATATACCTGTACCTGCAAACTATAAGTACTCAAACAACTTACGGACTTTATCCTCAATATGCGTTAACGTTACAGTATTTATAACGTTACAGTATAAATAAAATATTTTAGTTAAATTAAGGTATACAGGTAGAAAAAATTTAAAAAATTATTATATAGAGAATAATTTTAAAGCTATGGTCTAAATATTCAATTTTATATTTTCAATATTTTATTCAGATTGGATAAAAAACATAAAAGTTATTCAGTAAAAAATGTATACGGGCGATAACAGAGAAAAATGAAGCGAATGTTTTTGTACGCTGTAAAGCTCAGAGTCGTCTTAAAAAATGCGAAATACTCAAAAATAGCACTTTAAGTCTACATTATTAATAAGTATTATTGATACATTATTATTACTATTAAGAGAATAAAACACTCCTTTACACAATATAAAAATTAAGGTTAGGTTGAGGAGGCTTGTTGCAGGCATCAAATTCTTGCCGACTTGATCTCGTCAAAGGTAAAAGAAGTTGATGTTTGTTTTGAAGACGGGTGTTTTATGCGATGAATGAATCGCAAAACATAACCGAGCGTGTGACAATTACTTGCGCAGTTAGGCAGTTGGTTTTGATCTCGCTTTATATGCGTTAGTCTGAAAAAGAAAAACAGTTGTGAGAAATGTCTCCTTCACTGCGTTGCACACCTTTTACCAAAATTATAATACCCTCTGCAAGGGTATAAGGGTATGACCATAAGTCACTGTGCAAAGTTGGAAGTGCTTGATGGGTTCTGACTTATTCTCTCGCCATACAGTTGTCTGAAAATTTATATTCTTCTAGTTTTTCGCTTACCCAGATTTAAGGGAAAATTTTGACTACATCCGCTAAAAAATAGTATTTGTACAAACGGAACCGCAGGCACACAGCAAACAGGTCTCACTGAATACTGGGTCCAATTGAATGTGTGTCGTTTAACGCCTTGTCTTTGGCACCCCGGTATGAGGCGTCGAAGAATACCCAGAGTTTTCGACCCAATACAGGATGATGTGGTAGGGAGAAATTTCTTCCGTTGGTAATTTCGCTCGGTGAGATTTCCCGCTAGGTGAGATGTGCCCTAGATTTTGGTATTCTCTCATGAAGATTATGTAATCCTTACATAGCTGTTAATTTTGTGCTAAACGGCGTCCAACCTATTTGAACCGCTGCAGAGCTCTTTAAACGGTGTCTATGAATTCAGGATCTGAGAATGTAAAGGGATGCTCCACGATGAGTTTGCCATTATCGTCTCGAGTTTGTGTTTTGATTAAATTTACAAAAAAAATGATTTATTTTTTAATTGTTAAATCAAATGTACAACTATTGAAAATTTCAGTTCATTCGGAGTTAAACAGACTGAGATATGACGTCAAGCCCCGAGCCCCTTCGAAAATCGTTGAACGCGTCGAGCAGGTAGCCATTTTCTAGTCCAAAGAAGAACCTTTTTTGGAGTCGGTGTCCACGATAACTCAAAAAGTTAGGCACTGATCGTATTGAAATTTTGCACACTTGTGCGATTTTACAGCCACAAAATGACGCATTTTTAGGGCTAAAAACATACAAAACATAAAAATAAAAACAAAATTTCCTTTTAAAAGGGCGACGTTGTCTGCGAGATATACTTCTAAAGAACTAATTTGTTTTTATCCCATGTGTTTCAGATGCTTCTACGATCTTATATCCAGGACACCGCACTGTGCGGAATTCCGTTGAGTGCCTATTTCTAGTGGCTGCAACTTCGTTAATTTTCGACATTTTGTTGTCTAGAAATTCGAACACATATTTGAAATGTCACTAAATAATATGATAATAAAACTGTTCACAAATATTCAGTATTTTCAGAAAAAGGGCTTTTTTTTTGCCCTTTTTCTTATGAAATTTGTGCGTTAGGATCGTCCTGATCCTCACCAGTTTGAGCGTTCGTACCAATTGCGTGTTCCGTACCTTGCAGATGCAAACTGCTCCATAAATGAATTCACGATGAGCCGATGACGATTATACCTTTCATTAAGTCGCTCCCACGCTGTGTGGTACGCTGCATCTGTAATAGTTAGATGTCGCACCAAGTTTGCAGCTTTGTCGATTAGAAGAGATTTCAGATGAAAAAATTTGTGTGTAATTGACAAATTCGCCTTGTTGTGAATTGTGCTGTCGTAAATGTCTTTGAAAGCTGGCCACTCCGAATAGTTACCAGCGAACCGTTTGATTTGAATTTTAGGCAATTCGCTTTAAACTGATGCCGGACCATTGGGGCGGTACCTGAATTTGCCCCACTGACGTCACCTCGTGCAGGTCTTAGCAAGTTTGCAGTGGCTCGTTCTGCCGCCAACTGCTTGAACAATAGTTATTATTGTTGTAACAAACTGATGATTGTTGATTGATTGTTGTTGATTTACAGCCCGCTGCTGCCGTTCTCGCTGTTTACAGTGGACGGGCTAGGTCTTGTACCTCCCATCGCCGAAAGTAATGAATGCGCCTGAAGATACTTTCCCTCGTAGAAAGCGTTGTCATGCTCCGGATCCACATAGCCATCTACTTCGTCTAGAACAGCTATTTCATCACCAAATCGAATGAATTCCAGCCTCAAATTCATTGTGTTGAGATGCTCCAGCCTCGAAGACACCTCCGCCGATGTGGCGTCTGATTGGTGCGCGTCCTCAGCCCAAGCCAAGCTCCGTTTGATATTGGCCTTGAGTCTGGCACTTCCCTTTACCAATGCTTTTAATTGCTCCATTGAAGAACAATTACCGTGAGAACCAATGCACAGAAAACAACCAAAACATTCGACTCCTCCGATCCTAAATTTCTTTTTGCAGTGGGCTGTATATTTTATTGTTCTTGATTGATTTGCTGTCTAATTGCTGTCTCTAACAAAAACGATATATTCCATCAATAGACATAGAAAAGGCCGTTTAAAGTCGAGCGGCCGAGAGAGAGTCAGCTTGCGACCAACTGAGCGCTTTGTACATACAAATAAATAATAAACAATTTATAAACTAATTAAGCGGCTGCTGTCTGACCCGACAAGGGGTAATATTTATTTAAAACTCTCCTTACTGGACAACCATTAAATTGTTTCATAACAAACTTGGCGTATAGAAAAATTAATGTTTGAGATAGGTATATGAGTGATTAGGGAAAAATCTATGGTAGGTCCTGTGGGTGGGTCCTGCACAGGCTTCTCGTTTGCTCGCTGTTTTCTAGTCCAACGGGTTCGGGTGGTTTTGTAGCCTCTGCATATATCTTCTGCTGCTTCTCTGAATCTTGGCCTTCACCCATGAAAAATTAAGGACCTCAAGGATGGTAGCGTAGCGTCATTACAAGTAAGACTAACGTTGAAAGGATTTAGACGTTCGAAAACAGAGCCCTCCGCATATCCTCCGGGGCCCACGTCTTTCAAGAGGCCCCAGCGTTTTTAGCAGAATTTAAAATTTTGCCATTGACGAAATCGGCTGCTCCTATTGGATATGGGTAAAGTGTGGCTAAATGGGGTCTCCTCATCAACCGCACTAATGGCACGCACCGTCGTATTTTAAGGTAGGGCGTCATTCGGGTCTGCTAAGGCTTTTTTCTTTTTTTTTTTTTGCTTGGCAAATGGATAGCCCAAAATGATAGGCAAGGGATATAGATTTCATCAACGCCTTTTAATCCTTCGTATGGTCGGATGAAATTTGTGGCCGCACCCATGTCGATGAGAGGTCTCATGCCGATCCCCGCTATTCTTCGGCTTTGCCTAGAAGAGGACATCCGTGAGACATCCGTGAAATATGCAAACGGCAGCATTCCTGAATTTGTCACATAAAATCCTTGCCGCCGACGTTTCGTACGACATAGTGGCTTTATTGGTGAGAAAGGTAAGCTATTTCTCAACTTCGTCGTAATAATGCAAAAGCGTGAGGCTTCCTGTCTGAGGGTACTCATCTCCTGTTCGGTGACATGATTCTGACGCTTGTCACTGAAAGTTAAATAAAGTCGATTTTTTATCGCATCGAAGTTCAACAAAGTTCCAAACGAGCACTGCACGGCATTGGCAGGGCCTCTCATTTTACTCCTAATAAAAGTAACCGGCTGATAATGGCGCGACCGCCAGGACCGCTACTGCCGCTTTTTTTTTATACACTTTTGCTTTATTAGTCTCGACAACCATTAAAATACTTAACATAAATATAAGCAAATAACGGGGGGGGGGGGGGGGGGGTGGTTGTTCATGGATGATGGATAGTGGGGGCTTGAGAACGGGCGGGACGACCGCTAGGCATTGCTTCGCCCGCCACAGGCCCCAACTCTCCACCCTACCGCCTCTCCTGCTCGATGCTCCTGAGCCTCTGCATTAACGCTGCAGCGAAAGATGCTACTGCGTCCCAGAGCATCTGGTTCTCCAGCATTACCTCCACTAGGTTTCCCGGGTGGATTGATCGGCCCACCGTCGTCTTCAGTAGGTGGCGCTCTCGTGCAAACCGGCGGCACTCAAAGACAATGTGCCTGGCGTCCTCGACTATCGATCTCCCGCACTCCGGGCACCAGTCCTCCTCCGCGTGGCCAAAACGCTTCAGGTATTACCGGAAGCAGCCATGTCCACTCAAGACCTGGGTCAGGTAAAAGTCGACCTGCCCGTGGCTTCGCAGCACCCACCTTCTAAGGTAAGGAATGAGGGTGTGTGTCCATCGTCCCTTCGTCGACGCGTCCCAGCATTCCTGCCAAGCTGAGAGCGACCTCTCCTTGGCCTCCTCCCTTGCAGCTGTATTGGGGGTGCCGCTGGCACCCTCATTGCGAGCACGGTTTTCCTTTAGCTCCTTGAGCTCTCGAGCGCGCTCCTTCAGCGGGACCATCTCCGCAATGACCAGAATGGCGTCGTCGGAGACTGTCCTAAAGCCGGACGCGACTCTTATAGCACCCAACCTGTAAACTGCATCTACCCCTCTCCTGTAGCTGCGCCTCAGTCCAGATGGGCACTGCATACAAAATTTGCGCCGAGGCAACGCTCACGAGGAGCCTTCTCCTGTTCTGCTTGGGGCCTCTGGTGTTTAGAAGGATCCTGACAAGGCCCCTGGTAGTGGCTGCAGTCTTGCCCTGGATATAATCAAGGTGCTAGCGGAAGGAGCCCAGGGTGAAACGGTTACTTCGCCCTGAGCGGACGTTGAAGCAAGGTTACTAGACGTCAAAGTGAGTTGCGAGACTCACTATGTTGCTCTTTTATTTTAGAGGTTTTAAGGATTCAGTTTCAATTAAGCATTAAGGAGAAAGTTGAGAGCCTGACAGAAAGTTCCGATACTTTAGAAGGATCCTGGCGAGGCCCCTGGTAGTGGCTGCAGCCTTGCCCTGGATACATTCAAGGTGCTCGCGGAAGGAGAGCCGGGCGTCGATCATCACACCCAGATATTTTATGGCCCGCTGGTAGGTTATGGCCATTCCACCAACCCGGATTGTCGCCGTTTTCAGCACCTTGCGGCTGCTGACCAGCACCGCTTCGGTCTTTTGCGGAGCTAAGCTTAGACCGGCATTGTGGAGCCACCTCTCCATTGCCTCGATTGCCTTGTTCGCCGCTCTCACCGCTTTCTCCCTGTGCTTGGCTACGTCGTCTGCGAAGCCGACACACACGTGTGACAGCGGCCGAACTCCATATAAAAAAACGATGTGAAAAAAGGAAGAAGAAGAAATTTTTGTCTCTTAGATTTTGCCGGTACTCTGACGACGAAAATTACGGCTATCAAATTGAATGGCGTTGCCGAATCAAAAAAGTAAACAGCTGATCTCGGGGTGTAACAATAATTCATTTGATTTATTTTGACATCCAAAACATGGAGCGAAAAGTGAAAGAAAAAAATTGTCGGACCGAAAAATGTTCGGCCCGCGAGGATAAAGTCAAGCTAATTAGTGCGGTCAGGGCCTTTGAAATGATTTGGCATTGAAATGATGTGTGATTGATTTTGATTTTGACCCATTTTTCTTTTTTCTAATCAGCTCCTTAGCAGCGAAGTACATAAAGAAAACACTAAAATTATGGGCTTCGCCATAATACGGGATTTGACCCACAAGGCGCATTTTAATGCCAAAAAATGACATTGAAATGACGTGTGATTGATTTTGATTTTGACCCATTTTTCTTTTTTCTAATCAGCTCCTTAGCAGCGAAGTACATAAAGAAAACACCAAAATTATGGGCTTCACCTTGACCGCAACAAAACAAAAAATTACCAAAATACCAAATTTACCAAATTTTGCTTATTTTTTTTTTATTTACAAACAACAGCTGTTCAGTATTACCCTTTTCCTTAATTTTTTTGCTCACACTAGCTCGGTAGCCAAATAAAGAGCGGTTTCGCTAGCACACGTGTGACAGCGGATTTTCGTCGTCAGAGTACTAGGCTTTACCTGCAAATCAAAATTCAGCTCAAACGGGCATTTTTTAGATAAAATATATATCAGTTCGTGATTCGATTTTTAGAGATGTCAGCCGTAGGAATTAGAAATTTTACTTTGGTCAGACCTTCACAAAAAGTAAACAAAAAAGGCAATGCGATGGATAAACTTAAATTTTTTATTTACAATCGGCAAATAAGAACCGGAAAATGTATTTCCAAAGTTGATAAGTTTATACAACTTTTATGCACGACGTTGCCACCTGTGTGTTCGTATGTTGCCCAATTCACGAAATGGCGTTTATGCAAACACGAATCGTCAGAAATCGTGAAATGAAAGCATGAATTCGGCATCCCATAAACACAGTAATAGAGTAAGGAATCGAACTATAATCCAACTATAATATTTCCCTTGGAAAAGTGTTAAGACTATATAAGATAGAAGACTATCGAAGACTATATGAGATAGAACTATCCGATTTGGATCTTGGACTCGTATGATATCCACGCGCGTTAAGATTTTGTCACGCCCACTCCCGCCTCCAAAACAGAAATCTCGTTTTAGCGCATTCAAACAAGTTTTTGGAAAATTTTATGAAGTGTTCCAAACTTTTCAATCGATAATTCTAAACCTAAAAATCGAAATTCGGATAAATCGGATAATTTTAGCGGAGTTATAGACTTTTTAGTCCAATGTTAATTTGGTGAAAGCTTAAAAATCAAAGAGTTGTTAAATTCAAGGAGGAAGAGATGAGTACCGGGTATAATACTATATAGTCGGGAAACTGGATTACAACATTATTTATTTTATTTAATTTTTATACCCTTGCAGAGTGTATTATAACTTTGTCCAAAAGTATGCAACGCTGCGAAGAAGACATCTCCGACTCTATAAAGTATATATATTCTTGATCAGGAACCTGAGTTGATATGAGCATGTCCGTCTGTCTGCTTCTACGCAAACTAGTCTCTCAGTTTTAAAGCTATCGACTTGAAACTTTGCACACACCCTTCTTACCTTTGCACGCAGTATATAAGTCGGAACGACCGGGATCGTCCGACTATATCCTATAGCTGCCATATAACTGATTGATCGGAAATGGTATAACTTTGGTGTTTTTAGAGTAAGAGAGTTCGAGAGCGAGAGCTATTTTTGGCAAAATAACACGACATGCCAAATTGCATAAGGATCGGCCTTATGCCGACTTTTGTGTTTTTGAAGATAGAAAGCTGGAACTTAGTACAGATTCTATTTTTGGTTAGTTAACCCGACCTACTAAATTTCATAACGAGCGGCCGACTATATCTTATAGCTGCCAAATAACTGAACGATCGGAAATGGTATATGGTAGAAATATCAACTTTCGTATTTTTGAAGATAGAAGCTTGGGACTTTTTTTTTAGATTTTTCATTGTAATTAATTGGTTTTATTATAATATTCTCATAAGGATCGGCCAACAATATCCAATGTTTGCGAAATATATCCGGTTTTAAGGGTATATCAACTTCGGCTCCGCCCGAAGTTAGCTTTCTTTTCTTGTTTGTTTTTCAATTATTATGATTAAAATTATCTGTTTTAAACTTTTTCGGAGTAAGGTTTGTTACCTTTCTTGTTTGTTTTTCAATTATTATGATTAAAATTATCTGTTTTAAACTTTTTCGGAGTAAAGGTGGTCTTATTGGACAATAAAACAATTGCAAAATACACTTGATAAAAAAGGTTAATAAAATCTATTAATAAAATTTGTATATGTACATACAATATGTACAATAAAATATAATAATAAAATACTTTTAGGTACATTTATATATTTTTCAATCACGCAAATACGCGTTTTCTTAAGGATGTAGTCTCATGTTCCGGCCTACTTTTTAGAGGTTATTTCGAGAAATTTTTTTTGTAATAAAAAATAATGCGATCGTTTCAATTTTCACATATGTTTTTATAGGCATTATAAACTATTTGAAAATATTTTGTTTATTTTATTGTTGTGTAGTTTAATACACTTTATAGCATGCCAAAGTATGCATATAAAAAAAAAGGTAGGTCCCTGGCGCAGGTGATTTCGACTGCTAGAGTCATCCGAAACAAAAAATTAGAATAGATTATTGTTTTGTAAGCTTATGGCTCTGTCCCGTACTAGAATAAATTTATTTTCATCAATAAACAACAAAATGGGGAACACACAAAAAAAAAAATTTGTTATAATTTAAAAAATTTGTCTTAAATTAATGATAAAAAACTAATCATTAAAAATAAATGATTCTAGTACGGGACAGAGGTGTTACTTTTTAGAACAACATATCCAAATTTCAGCTAGATCGGTACCATAGAATTTTGTAAATCACCTGCGCCGCACACAAAAATGTCGTTCCGAGAAAAACGCGTTTAAAGTTTAGACGCTACCGAGAAATTCATACTTTTCGGTGTAGGCGCGCTCTCGATTATGGGCTGTATCTCTGTCATTATTTGATATTTTTATACCCTTGCAGAGGGTATTATAATTTTGGTCAAAAGTGTGCAACGCAGTGAAGGAGACATCTCCGACCCTATAAAGTATATATATTCTTGATCAGGATCACTTCCTGAGTTGATATGAGCATGTCCGTCTGTCCGTCTGTCTGTCCGTCTGTCTGTCTGTTTCTACGCGAACTTGTCTCTCAGTTTTTAAGCTATCGTCTTGAAACTTTGCACACACCCTTCTTTCCTTTGCACGCAGTATATAAGTCGGAACGGCCGGGATCGGCCGACTATATCCTATAGCTGCCATATAACTGATTGATCGGAAATGGTATAACTTTGGTGTTTTTAGAGTTAGAGAGTTCAAATTTGACATGAGAGCTATTTTTGGCAAAACATTACGTCATGCCAAATTTCATAAGGATCGGCCGACTATATCCTATAGCTGCCATATAACGGAACGATCGGAAATGACCCAACTTTCGTGTTTTTGAAGATAGAAAGCTGGAACTTGATACAAATTCTATTTTTGATCAGTTGATCCAACCTACCAAATTTCATTAGGATCGGCCGACTATATCCCATAGCTGCCATATAACTGAACGATCGGAAATGGTATTTGGTAGAAATATCAACTTTCGTATTTTTGCAGATAGAAGTTTGGGACTTTTTTTAGATTTTGTATTGTAATAAATGGATTATATATTCCTATTCCCATAAGGATCGGCGAACTATATCCGTTGTTTGCGATATATATCCGGTTTTAACTGCAAGGGTATATAAACTTCGGCTCCGCCCGAAGTTAGCTTTCCTTTCTTGTTATTTGAAACTTTAACATATTTAACATATTTTTATCGAAATATGTGAAAAAAAAATCGATTTTTTCAACCTTAGACATGAGACTACATCCTTAAGTTTCATTGATATTCAATTATTGACCATGAATCAAATAGTAATTGAATAGTAATAGTTCCAAAATAAGCTTCTATTTTCAAAAATACCGATGTTGGGTCATTTCCGATCGTTCAGTTTTAAGGAAATTTAAAAATGAAATTTGGTAAGATGTATTGGCTAAATATAGAGAAATATATTTATAAAGAAATATATTTTCTATAGAAAATCACAAAGTTTTGACATTGTTTGTTCTGCTATTTTGTTGTGCTACATCGGTCTACATCTGTTTAAGAGCTGCCAATGATAGCATTTTGAAATTTTTCTTGTTAAGGAATTCTATTCAAGATCAGCAGTTAGTATTCATATTGAATATCGCTACCTATGACACCAGGCGTCCTTCATATTTAGTAATGCGCGCAATGTATTATTTAGCACAGCATATTGGAGGTATTTTTATGTGGATTTCATATTCGCCGGAGGCTCTTTAAAAGAAAAATATTCAAATACATTAAATTGATTAAAAAAATCTGCGGAAAATTTCCAGGTACCGCTTGAGAAGGAGTGCTAGTTGGAATTTGAGGATGTCCGAATACATAAAATTGATTATAAAATCACCGGAAAATTTCCAGGTACCGCTTGATGATGACCGATACGTTACCAAAACCCTAGAGTCTCTCGAGATGATCAACTTTTTTGGTTTGAGTCATTTCAGATCCTGACCTAGTGGGATTGGTCGGACCAGTCGTAAGAAGAGCAATGATCGCGATCGATACGGCACTAGGCCATTAATAGAGCGAAGCTGCTGCAGTACACTTCGGCGGTATATTAATCGATCAAGAAACATCAAAATGGAATTTATACCCCCCCCTACTTGTATACTTTAGGGGGCACATGAGTCACTGAAAATCTTTGACAGGACACGACATTTAATTGAATATGACGCACCAGAAAATTTGCCAAATTGGCCAAACTGTTTTAAAAAATTAAAAGAATATATTAAAAATTGTGTGATTTGTAACAAAAATAAATATAACAGGCACCCAATAAAAATTCCAATTGGGGAAACCCCAATTCCAAGTAAAGAAGGAGAAAATTTACACATTGACATATATATTACGCGCAAGGTCTTACCTTCATAACTTGTATTACCGCTTACTCAAAATTTCTAGTAGTAAAAGAAATCCAAAATAAATTAAATATCGAAAATAAAGTAATGGAACTTCTTCAACATTTTCCACAAGCCAAAGTAATAATGACCGATAATGAACCGAGCTTTTCCTCGGCCCAATTTAAATATTTCGCACAAATAAGAGCCGCTCAAGAATATAATCAGAGCATTCATTCTACAACGAACCAAAAACCTTTTGACGTACTATATAATAAAATAGAGCACGATAACATTCCTCAACTTTTGAAAAATACTCAAGAGAAAATGTTGGAAACACATAACGAAAACAGAAAAGGAAAAGAATATCATGTAGGACAGGTAGTCTATGAAAAGAAACACGGGGAAAGAAATAAACTTAAAACCAGATATAAAAAACAAATAGTTAAAGAAAATTTACCCATCAAAATAATAATCAACAATAAAAATATAATTATTCACAAAGATAATATAAAATTCTAAGTATTTATATATCATCCTTTTTTTTTCTTTCCTTTCCCAGAAAATGTTTTATCAGACATTTTAAAGATAAATGTTTCTAATTCAAAATTACCCGCCAAGTAGAGAGCCCTTTAAATATTATATCGATAGTACGATAGTATCGAATCATAAACACATAACTGATTATAACCTAAAAAAGCTGTCAAGAAGAGGATGAATAAACACGCGGTTGAGACTTCAATAAATATTGTTTATTTACTGGCCTAAATAACAAATAAATAAAAGTTATAATAGGTTATGGGCCCAGGAACGTTTTGTTCAGTTTAAAGTAAAAGAAAAAAGAGAAATTTTGCTCGATTAAGATGGATTTGGCGAAGCACGTCACGAAGCTCTCAGGTGCGACCGATTGGCCGATTTGGAAAAGAAAAATTAGAGACCTGATAGATTATCACGACGGTGCTCTCGACGCGTTGGACGGAAAGATCGTCAAACCGGATCCATTGCCAGAAGGTGCCTCAACAGAAGATGCAAAGAAGCACAAGGAGAAGAGCGACTTTTTTCGTAAGGCCAACAGCTATGCAAAATCCATGATTACCACTGCGGTCACGGACTCGGTGTACCAGAAGATCATGGACAAGGATACAGCACACGATACGTGGAAAGCTCTGAAAAATCAGTTTGAAGCAACAGCGAAGGACCAGGTATTCAGGATATGCAACGAGTTTTTCGCTTTCTCTTGGAATCCAGGAAACGATGTATCAACCCACATAGCAAAATTGCGTAGTCTATGGAACGATTTAAATCAAGCTTTGAAGGCTAAAAATGAAACTGGGCTGCCAGATTTAATACTTGTTTGTAAAACGCTACATATTTTGCCAAAAACCTTTGAAACGTTCCGTCAAAGTTGGATGCTCTTGACAAAAGAAGAAGAAAAGACTCTCGACGAGTTAACTAATCAAATTGTCATGTTTGAGAGAAATTTTAGAACAAAAGAAAATGACGAAAAGGAAAGCCAGGAGGCTTTTTCTACCATAGCAAAAAAGGAGCATCGTAAGGATTCAGGAGCATCTAGTCGCAGATTAGATACCTGCCACTATTGCAAGAAAAAGGGACACTGGATCAGGAACTGCATAAAATGGAAGAAGGATGGACGTCCGAAGCCGAGCTACCAGAATGCTGAACAAGGAAATTGTGCAGAACCAACGTTAACTCTCGTCTCAGTCCACAATAGCGTGTTTGCAGCAGAGGCAAACTCAGAGGTCGACTGGTGGATAGACAACGGTGCAACAAAACACATTGTGAAGACTGCGAAGTATTTCGAGCATTTTGAGAAGTTTGAGAATCCGAGTTGGATCAGAGCAGCTGGAAATGAAACCTTGTCAGCTTTGGGGAAGGGCACAATCAAAGTCAAAACGATTGTCAATGGAAAAATTCTTTTTCTTTCTTTGAAAAATGTATGGTTTGTTCCCAATATAATGAAGAACCTGTTTTCAGTTTTGGCTGCCCAAGACAATAATCCAAGTAGTCGTTTTGAGTCGTCAGCAACCGAGTGCACCCTCAAAATAAACGACAAGATTGTCCTCGTTGGAGCCAGAGAAGTTGGAGGAACACTCTACAGAGCAGCGATCGAGCCCATACTTCCAGAACGAAACGTCGATGTCAACGTCGCAACTTCAGGAACTTCAATTCTCCAACTTTACCACGAGAGGTGGGGACATCAGGACAAGAATCACATCAAGGACATGCTCAAAAGAGAAATGGGCATTCAAATCAAGATTGAGAGTAGCTTTTGCGAGCCTTGCATCCTTGGAAAGGCACATCGATTGCCATTTGGAACGAGGAAACCAGCGATGAAGCCTGAGGAACTGATGTCAGGCGATGTTTGCGGCCCATTTGAGGATTCTTTCCAGAAGAAGAGGTATCTGGTAGTTTTTAAGGACCATTTCACCAGGTTTCGATACGGGTACATCGTCAAGCAAAAATCAGAGGTCAAGGACGTGCTGCGACACATGGTTTCTCACGCCAAGCAACAAGGGCACACAATTCGGGAATTCCTGAGCGACAATGGAGGAGAATTCGACTGTGCAAGAGTAAGAGAAACTCTTCAGGAAGCTGGTATAACTTTTCGACTCACCGCTCCCTATACTCCAGAGCAAAACGGTGGTGTCGAGAGAGAGAATCGAACGATAGTCGAAATGGCGAGAACCTTCAAGTATTCTAATACAGAAATAAAATTTCCAGAAGCAATTTGGGCCGAGTTGGTCAGCACAGCAGTCTACGTTCTCAATAGGACGGGCAAATCTTCATTGAATCTTCAAACACCTTCGAATCGTAGGATCGACGTGCTATTTTCACATTCCATGCCAAAAAAGGAAGAAGATGGACGAAAAAGCTGAAAAGGGGTACCTGGTGGGTTACGACGGCGATGAGAGATATCGTATTTACTTACCAGAGAAACGCAAAGTAGTCGTGTCGAGGGACGTAAAATTTCAAGAGAAATTCAGCAATTGTAAACCAGGCGTCGACCTACCTTTTCAAGATTTTGAATCCAAGGACGTCGTAGAAAATAAGGATGAAGAAGACGTGAGCTTGCACCAGAGCGAGGATGAAGACAAGGAAGAAGAAGACACGGACTTGTACAAGAGCGAGGACTAAGACACACTTCAGGAGCAAGACTTGAAAGAAGACACAGCCGAGACAGGAAGCGAAAGCAGTTACGAAACCAGAGTAGAATCAAGCTTTGACGAAGATAACAACAAAAGAAAAATGCAATCAATGCGGTTGAGGGATCGTTCGAAGTTGAAGAGACCGGAGCATCTGGATGACTACGTAGCAGCAGCCGAGAATTTAGTGCTGGAGAGTCCAGATTCCTTCCATGAAGCCGTTAACAGCAACGTCGAGTGGAAAAAGGCAATGGACAAGGAAATTGATTCCTTACATCAGAATGAAACTTGGGACTTGACAAGACTCCCCAGAGGATCGAAAGCACTTCCGTGCAAGTGGGTCTATCGAGTCAAAACCCACCCCGACGGAAGTATCGACAAATACAAAGCTCGCTTGGTCATCAAAGGATGCGCCCAGAGACGAGGGATTGATTACGACCAAACTTTTAGCTCTGTCGCAAGAATGGAAACAATCCGCTCAGTGTTGAGCGTTGCAGCCAAAAATAATATGTTTTTGGTCCAGTTTGACGTCTCGACAGCTTTTCTATACGGTGAATTGGACGACAAGGAGATTTACATGCAACCTGAGGGATACGAGCAAGGAAAGGGGCTTGTTTGCAGATTGAAGAAGAGTCTCTACGGGCTTAAGCAAGGGCCGAGATGTTGGCAAGAACGCTTCGGAGGTTTCCTGCGGAAACACAATTTCAAAGTCAGCGAGGCAGATCCATGTCTCTACATCAGGGAAAGAAATGGCAAAAAGATTCTACTCGTTGTTTACGTAGATGACGGACTCTCCGCAGCAACAGATACGCAAGATTTGGAAGAATTTTTGGACGAGCTAAAGTCAGAGTTCAAAATTGTCTCAAGCAAGGCTGAGTGCTTCTTGGGACTTGAAATCAAGAAACAAGAAAATGGAATAAAAATTAGTCAACAAGGGTATGCCACAAGGATTTTGGAGCGATTCAGATTCACGGATTGCAAAGCCGTTTCAACCCCACTTCTCAAGAATTTGGAAACTACGACAGCAGGGAAAGAATTAGAGACGACTGTGTTCCCTTATCGCCAAGCCATCGGAGCTCTCATGTACCTCATGCTTGGAACTAGGCCAGACTTGGCTTTCAGCATCGGATTTCTTTCAAGAAC
Organism: Drosophila bipectinata; assembly: GCF_030179905.1. Lineage (NCBI taxonomy): Eukaryota > Metazoa > Arthropoda > Insecta > Diptera > Drosophilidae > Drosophila > Drosophila bipectinata. The sequence continues at coordinate 23,267,859 of NC_091736.1, read as the reverse complement.
GCTTGAAAATCCGGCAAAAGAAAACATTGTTCAAGTGAAGAGGGTTTTCCGTTACATATCCGGAACAATCAACGTTGGGATAGTCTATCGGAAACAGAAGAAGGGAATCCTCGAATGCTACAGCGATGCTGATTTTGGTGGCTGTACTAAGACCGGAAGATCTACATCAGGGATCATCATCATGTTTGCTTCAGGAGCCATTTCATGGAAAAGTCAAAGGCAGGCTATGGTGGCCATTTCTACTACTGAGGCTGAGATCGTAGCAGCAAATGAAGCGGCAAAAGAAATAATTTGGCTAAAAAGATTATTTCAGGAAATCGACAGATTGGACCGAGCCCCGATTCTCCAGGTCGATAATGCTGCTGCCATGAGACTGGCCCAAAACCCCGAATTCCATCGCAGGACCAAGCCCATAGCCAACAAGCATTTCTTTATCAGGGAAAGAATTGCTGAGGGAGAATTTGGGATCGAACACATCCCGACTGAGGAACAACTCGCTGATATGATGACGAAGCCGATCCTCAATACTCGTCTCCGGATTCTTTGTAACAAGATTGGACTCTTCTGAAGGAGGGAAAAACACCATTATATAGAGTTTAGAATTTTCAATTATCACAAGGGAAAGTGTTAAAGATAAATGTTTCTAATTCAAAATTACCCGCCAAGTAGAGGGCCCCTTAAATATTATATCGATAGTACGATAGTATCGAATCATAAACACATAACTGATTATAACCTAAAAAAGCTGTCAAGAAGAGGATGAATAAACACGCGGTTGAGACTTCAATAAATATTGTTTATTTACTGGCCTAAATAACAAATAAATAAAAGTTATAATAAAGCTTTTATAAAGAAATAATAAATTTGGAATCAGATAATATTAAAAGGGATACTAATAAAAGGTCACAATGGAAAATTAAGTATGACATAAAAGTAATAGAACTAATTTTATCACAATTAATATCAACTAGTTAAAAAATAGAGATAAATGAGTTAGGCACCGTGTGGAAATGGTTAGCTGGAACTCCGGACCATGATGATTTCATTACAGTTCAGAATAAAATTAATGAATTAATTGAAAACAATAATAAGCAGTCTATTATCAATTCCCGATTATTCAAAGAAATAGAATCTCTTTTCGATGATTTTAAAAAAGTATTTATTGATAAAGATCTACCACTTCGAAAACATCGCTTGCGATTATTAACATTTGATCTGCAAAATTTAATTGACACAATCACTCTAGCAAAAATAGACGTTTTTAATACCAAAATTTTAAACAATGATGACGTCTTGAAAATATTAAAACATGAACAAAAACCAGTAATTATAGCTGATTTAGTGGACATCTCTTCTTTTAAAATCGCATTGCATAAAGAACTTTTAATAATTTATATAAAATACCCAATAATAAAAAACAGATGTGAAATATATCACGCTAGAGCAATTTCCCAAATCTATGGAAAACTAGTATTAAGCAATCAAGTCGCAAAATGCAAAAATGTTTTTTACGAAATGTCTAATTTTAAGAACGAACTTTTTCATAATTATTGCACTCTAAGTAACAAAAAAACTTGTTTTGCCCAATTATTAAATGGTGAGAAATCAACCTGTAAAAAAATAAGAGAAAAAAATTTAAAAATAGACATCATACAAGATGGTGCCATTCTTATAAATGGGAACAATATTGTTAACAACTCCCATTTAAACGGTTCGTTTTTAATAACATTTAATGGTACAACTAAAACAAGAAAGGAAAGCTAACTTCGGGCGGAGCCGAAGTTAATATACCCTTGCAGGTAAAACCGGATATATATCGCAAACATCGTATATAGTTGGCCGATCCTTATGAGAATATGATAATATAACTCAAGTTATTATTATATAGAATCTAAAAAAAACCCCAAATTTCTATTTCCAAAATACCAGAGTTGGTATTTCTACCAAAAACCATTTCCGATCGTTCAATTACATGGCAGCTATAAGATAAGCCGGTCGTTATAAAATTTGGTAGGTCGGATTAACTGACCAAAAATATAATCTGTACCAAGTTCCAGCTTTCTATATTCAAAAACACAAAAGTTGGGTCAATTCCGATCGGTCAGTTGTATGGCAGCTATAGGATATAGTCGGCCGATCCTTATGAAATTTGGTAGGTCTGATTATCTGACCAAAAGTAGTATTTGTACGAAGTTTAAGATTTCTATCTTCAAAAACACGAAAGTTGGGTTATTTCCGATCGTTCAGTTATATGGCAGCTATGGGATATAGTCGGCCGATCCTTATGAAATTTGGCATGTCGTATTATTTTGCCAAAAGTAACTCTCATGTCAAATTTGAACTCTCTAACTTTAAAAACACCAAAGTTATACCATTTCCGATCAATCAGTTATATGGCAGCTATAGGATATAGTCGGCCGATCCCGGCCGTTCCGACTTATATACTGCGTGCAAAGGAAAGAAGGGTGTGTGCAAAGTTTCAAGACGATAGCTTAAAAACTGAGAGACAAGTTCGCGTAGAAACAGACAGACAGACGGACAGACAGACGGACAGACGGACATGCTCATATCAACTCAGGAGGTGATCCTGATCAAGAATATATATACTTTATAGGGTCGGAGATGTCTCCTTCACTGCGTTGCACACTTTTGGACAAAATTATAATACCCTTTGCAAGGGTATAAAAATTAATAATATCTCATATACCAATTTGCAAAATAAAATTCTTGAATACGTAACTACGAACCACTTTAAAAATTATGAAATATCCGATTACATATTATCAAATAACTCTGATCTTTCTTTAGATAATATAAACATTTTAAACCCATTCGTTAAAATTAAGAATACTAAAATATCACTTACCTTTATATTATTAATTTTAATCATTATATTTTTGATTCTTTCACTTATTATAAAATACAAAAATGCTATATTATTTGTAACGAAAAAACATCGGCCTGAACCAGAAAAATCTATTAACCAAGAAAATTTTTTAACAAAAGAGATTATTTAAACGAATTTCATATTGAATCGGGACGATCCATTTTAGAAGGGGGAGAGTTATCCAACCCCTAAATACAGGCCACTTATGGCTTTTATAAACAATATTTTCAATCTCTGCATTGGCCTTTGGATTTATCTTTGGCTCAATTATCCAACCCATAAATCCAGGCCACTTATGGCTTTCCACTTATGAATTTTATAAACAGTATTTTCAAACTCTGCATTTGCCTTCGGCTTTGTCTTTGGCTCTGAGGTCCGATCTTGGTTCCCCATAAACAAATCAAAATCAAAAGTAAACATCAGCTTCCCTCCGAAGCCCAATTAATTACGCCTTTTGCGTTTAAAGTACCCACCAAATTGCATCGATCAGCTTAATCGAATTTCACAATAAGATGCGACAGTTTCATCTTAAGCCTCTAATCTAAACACAACTGATGGCCGAGGTTCTTTGGATCAGATTTAGAATTAAGAAGTCAGTCCCTTTTTGTCCGAGACCGCGAACGGTTGACAAAAAATATTTAAGAGAAATTAAAAGTGTCTTGTAATAATTACGTTTAATAAATAAAGGTTTAACACCAAGTTGTGTAATTCAAAAATTCAAAATTCAAAATAATAATTCAAAATTCAAAATTTACCCTTTTTTTATTCACCGAACTACAAACAATTTAACTTGCACGACATAAGCCGAGAGGATTAGTTTATTGATTAAGTAAATTGATACATTTTTTAATTGGTTGACACTTGGTGATAAGGCTCTAGAGCAAAGGTGCCCAGTCCCATTGTTGTCGGTGGTCCTTTGTTGTTGGAATTGCTCTTTCAAATGGGAAACGAAATTTCATATACGTGTGTTCCTCCCAGCATAGGCAAAGCCCAAATACAAAAACAGTGTTTTCCCTATTCTCCTTAATCGTGCTATCCGAACGCATTTTGATGTTGAATTGCCAAAAACTTATCACTTATTATCACTTATTATATATATATATATTTTTATATATCACTTATTTCTTTCAGCCAAAATGGTCGACTTGAAGCGATAAATGTCTTCTTTGCAGAACATTTTTAAAGTAAAAAGTTAGGCACTGTTGTGAAAAATATAGGGCTTATTTATAATTGCTATAATGAAATGAATTTTTTATTATAATGATATTTGTTTGAAACTCCTTGTGAATGTTACTAAAATTTTATTTTTCAGTGCATCGAAATGTAAAAAAATGGTGTAAATGTATTGGTGATTTTTTGCACTGGTATTGGAGTTTGCTCTGCCGTATGCTGAACTGGGCACTCCTGCTCTAGTCAAGAGGGCCGCACACACGTATAAACGTATGAAACTTCAAGCTCACGGCCTATTTCAAAGCTTTTATTTTTTCATTTTTAGCATTTTTAAACAGTGATAAAAGCTATGAAATCAATAAAAATAAGACTGACAAGAATAATCTTCCATTGAGTTTCTATCTTTCTGTTAACTTACATACTGGTACTTACATACTGTTACGGTGCGCTCGAATTTGAATTGACTTGTTTTGGGAAAAGCGTAATAACTTCAACAATTTTCATAATTTTGTAATGAAATTGGTCTTGTTTTATTCAAGATTAATAAGACAATATTAATATGTGTTAAGAATGATACCATTTCTTGGAAGTTGTACCGAAAAAATGGCGTCAAAGTTTGAAAAACGTGACAAAAATTCAAAAAAGTCAGTTTCTTTTGTAAAATTTGTATCCTTTCTGTTTAAATAAATTGAAGATGTATTTTTTTTTCAAAAGCTACAACATTTAACTATTGAAAAACATAAAAAAATTGAAAATCGGCATAAATTTGCGCGTTCAGGATTTTTTAAGAGCAAAACACTTTCGAAAAACCGTTTTTTCGAAATAAATCAAGATTTGAGGGTGTAGGAAAAATTTCAAACATGGTTTTATACTATACTCGACCTAATGAACAATTCCTACTAGGTCTCTTTAAAAGTTCCTCCAACTTTTCTTTTTTTGTCGCACTGTGTTATTTGCATTGCTGAAAACCATAATTTGTATCAGAAGATTCTGGTTATGCATGCATTAAATTTTGCCTAGTTGTCCAAGTGAAACACTAAAAATCTCTAGAACTTTATTACAAGCTAGACAGCATGGCTTCAAAGCATGCTTTGTTTCGGCTTCAGTAGTCGACACATCATCTTGAAACCGCGTGGTAGTGTTATTTATTGTTGGTTGTTCAAGCGGCAGGCTATAGGTGAATTTGTGGGTTCCGCTGTTGGTATGTAAGGCTTTAGAAAAGGAAACTCCTGGTGTCGTGATTGACGGTGCATATGCTGCATTTTATTGTTGGAGGAGTAAGCTGCGAGCTAGAAATGTTAGTTTATGCGATATAAAATTTGTTTAAGACCTAAAAAATTTCCCATGCAGCTAGGTTTGGTTCTCTCACCAATACCAGGCCCGGCAGCAGTAGTGGGTTGAGTGGGTAGCTAGACCCACTCGAGAAATCCCGAGTGGTAAAATTACCCACTCGAAATAATTAAATACCATATATATTGGTCAACTTGGTCGATTTACACATTTTGAATTTCACGCGGGAAACACGCGCGCTCGGAGCATGCGCATGGTGTACGTGCACATATAACACACGACGACTGTGTTTGTTTATATTCGTTTCATTCTCGCTCGTATGTGCTTTAAGAGATTGAAAGAAAAAGAACGAAACGAGTGTGCGTGCTTTACAAAGAGACTTGAGAGACGACAGATGGATTGCGGAGATTAGGGGAAAAGGGGATTGCGGAGATTATGACCAGCAGCCGATCGAGAAAAAGTCCTCGAAAACCGAGTCTCCTCGAGCGTCAGATAATGTAAGTTACGATTCGTTACGAACAACAACGATTCTTCTAAACAACGTAAGAATACGACATAACTACAAATGTTTTTCTCTTTTCTGTGTGATGTATTTATATTTCATCAAAGTTCAAAAATGCATGGAGCTCTATACGTAAACAAACTTACTCTATCTGTAATATATACTACAACATGAACTTACCTACTTTATGATACAACATGAAATGTATCATAAAATGTTTAATAAATATATGTCTAAAATAATAAAGATATATTTTTATATGATTAATTCAGAACCGCCTGTAACAAACTCTTTGGTGCCTCCAACATAGTGGAAAAAACCTATCCGTGGCTTAAACTCAACAAAAACTCTTTCGCAATTTGCAATGTCTGTACTAAAGCGTGTGAACGGCAATTGATCGCTAATTTCGAATCGCATGCTTTGAAATCAAAATAAGCCTGGGTCAACGATGGATTTTCAAGTTGGAAGCATGGGTCATATCGGATGAAGAAACATTCGTCAAGTGTTCTACACATCAATAGCACCAAAGCACTGGCAAGCCTGGGAAAAGTGAACGTTGCACAATCATTATCGTCGGCTCACTTGAAACAGATGATGGAGAATAGAACGGCGTTACTAAAAATTTTCAGCACTCTAAAAACATTGGCAAAACAGGGTTTGCCTTTAAGAGGAGACAAGAATGACGAAAATCCCAATTTCATGGCGTTCTTGTTGCAAATGAGAATTTTATTGGATTCTTTTCAGCGCCAAACACTCAAGCAGAAACTTTATTCCTTTTTTTTGACAACATTTTCGTCGTGAACTCGTTGCTTCTTTCAAAACTAAGAGGCCAGTGCTGCGACGGGGCGTCCATTGTTTCTGGAAAAATTTCTGGATAGCAGGCGCGTATACGTGAAAAGGAACCTCGAGCTTTGTTTGTGCACTGCAATGCCCATAACCTGAATCTTGTTGTAAAAGATTCAATTGAAAAGGTACAACCAGCCAGAAAATTCATTGGGTCAATCAAGGATTTATTGTATCAAAAACCTTAAAACCTATTTTGAAACCTTCTCATTAATATTTTCCAGCTGGGCGATGAGAATACGGCCTCTAAAGATAATCAAGGTGAATTATCTTGAAGTGCTGAAATTCCTCGATGATCGATCGGTGGACAACGAAGTTGATAGTACGATCTACGCCAAAGCTTCGGGGTTTTACGATTACGTAGAGTCTTTTGAGTGTATATTTTATTTGACAATGATGATTGAAATTTTCCATCGCATTGAAGTATTGAGCATAGAACTGCAGAAACCTTTGTGTTATTGAATCGCATGAAAAAGTAAAAGCAGTTGCTGATGTGTTTAATGCTTCTCGTGAATCCAAATTTGAAGAAATTTGGAAAAAAAAGTGGTAAAGCTGTTATTGATTTTGAACTCAGAGAACCTCAAATTCCTAGTCAGCGTAAAATTCCCAAACGTTTTGATCAAGGTATAACAGAAAATTTCCAGTTTCCAACACCCACGGATTATTTTAGACAATCCTACTGTGAAGTTTTTGACCAGTTGATTGGATCGTTAAAAAGTCGATTCGATACAGAGTCAGCAAAATTGTTCGAGTTTCTGAAGCGATTTATTATCGGTCGGACCGCTGATCCTTGTGTTGACAGGATAGTCGATTTCTATAGAGACGATTTTGACAGAGCGAGGTTGTTGAGCGACCGTGACATGTTTTTGCAACTTTTGCGCAGGCAAATTGAGCAAGTAAACAATTTGGGAGAGGTTGTGAATTTCTTGAAAAAATACGAATGGGCTAGAGGACTCAATACAGATTTTTTTCGTCTGTTGATAACAATTTCAGGGTCATCCTGTTCAAATGAGAGAAGTTTTTCGGTCCTTAGTCGACTGAAAACATATTTAAGGTCAGCAATGTCACAAAATCGGCACTTCTACATATTTATTCAAATATGACCGACGAACTCGATCTGGATAAACTTGTAAATGAGTTCATATGGCGTAATTCAAGGCGTTATACTGTATTTGCTTTGCGCAAATAAGTTTGTTTGGGAAAAATGACCCGATTTTGTTTACGTATATGTAGAAAGATCTCAACAAAAATACTTGATACATGTTGAAGGGGGCGTTGCTGCCGCGAAAGATTTCAGAAGTAAGGATGAAATAAGAAGTCGGGGGCGTCTTCGGGGTAAATTTAAGAAACGCGTTCAGCTTTATTCCGCTGCTTACAAGAGATTAAACTTAACTTAGAAAAGAATAAACGGACGATCGAGGACGGCCGACGAAAGAGCGAGAGTGCATAGAGGGGGAAGCGCGGATGCGCTTTTTAGCGCGGGTGCTGAACGGAACAACAGCCCCACACCTAAACATCTCGCCCCCCTTGCAATCGCTCGGGCTGAAACAAATCCCTCGTCGCTACCGATGCGTCACTGCAGCTCGAGGGCGTACACGGGTCGATGAAGGCCCCCGTGTCGAAGATCCGGATCCCGGTGTTGACGCTGCACAGTGGTTCGGCTTGTATGGAGCCGCGGTCATAATTACTTATAGTTGTTGTATTGCTACAAAATTTTCACCAAAATTCTAAAAAAATATTATAAACATATACACAAAAAATTGTTCATATAGAACGTCTATATCATATAGCTGTCATAGGAACGATTGGTTAGAAATAAGAATTTAGTATGGATTACTTTTTTTTTTCCAGATATGTTGCCTAAACTCACAGACAATTTTATACAAATCTGACAACTATTGCATATAGCAGCCATAGAAGCAGCCAGTTAGAACTAATTATTTAGTATTGATAACTTTTTCTTGTATGTTGAAATTGTATACTTTTCAAACTCTCCTCATCATTCATCTAATCAAAAAAATAATAAATTACACAATACAAGATTATTATAAACATATTTATTTCACAGCTATGGACCAGTCGACGTAATAAGAATCGCCTTTGAAAATGCAAACAAAAATTTAAAATAAAAGCGAAAAACTTATTATAAATGATTGATAAAAAGTAATATAAAGTGTAGACAATCACAAAAGACGTACACAAAGACGAAAAAACGGCTCCGCTGGTATAATTTGGCCTTGAAAAAAATAAGAAGTAGTGTTAGTATATTAACGATCACAAACACATCCGCAACTTTCCGCACCTAACTTTAACAATTTAAGATTCTAAAATCTCTGACTAAGATAAAAAACAATAATTCAATGGGGGAATCGTGGGGGAACATAATTAAAACTTTAGGTAAACAAATTTAAGACACACAAAAAAGATACAAAGAAATAGGTTTCACAAAACATTTATTTCACAAAATACACAAATCTAGTTTGTTTTTATTAACTTCATAATTTAAAATAAATACTTTGAGCTTCAAAATTCATTTTTACTTATTTTAATATACGCATTTGAACAGTTGCCACACCGATTTGAAGTGATGCGCTGCAGAAATGAACACGTTTTCTTGCTTTTAATGGTTTTTCTAGAATGTACCATTAGGTTTCCAGCGAAATCAAATTTAATGATTGGTCATTTTAGAATCAAATCAAAAATTTTTTTTTTTTTTTTTATTATAGCTTTGCTTTTATTTATTGAATCTACTCTTAATTTTGAGACTAACAATAAGTTGACGAATCTTAACATTAAAATTTAACTAACAGTATACTAAGACTGCATTCTGGTTGCGCGTCCCTCAGGTCGGTCGCTGGGTGGGTAAGTCATTGCGACGAAGGCGTGATTGGTTTCTCAACCTTGTTAGACCTCTCGCCAGGTGGTTAGGGTGCACCGATAGCTTGGTTAAGTACTTTACCTTCTGTTCTGCGATCGCTTCTTTGACTGGTCGAATGTTTAAGTCGCGGTGTATGTTTTCGTTGCGAACGTACCACGGTGCCCCGGTGATTGTTCTCAAGATCTTCGACTGAACTCTTTGAATTATGTCAATGTTGCTATTGCTGGCGTTCCCCCATAACTGGGAGCCGTACATCCATATAGGTTTTAGTACCGAGTTGTACAGCAGGACTTTATGTTCAAGGCTAAGAGGTGACCGAGCGTTGATAAGCCAATGAAGACCGCTGGCTTTTAGCTTTAGGTGTGTTCTTTTGGCTTCAATGTGCCGGCGCCATGTGAGTCTTCTGTCGAGATGTACTCCTAGGTATGTTACTTCGTTTGCTTGTGGGAGTAGAGTGTTGTTTAGTGTTATCGGCGGGCAGTTTTGCCTGTTCAGAGTGAACGTAACATGCTTGCATTTTAGTTCGTTCACTTTAATTCGCCAGTCTGACAGCCATTTTTCGACATCGACCATATGATGAGCTAGCTGCGCAGTTGCTTGAATCGGGCATTTTGAGCGGCTAAGAATAGCTGTGTCATCGGCAAACGTGGATGTTGTTAGACGTGTGCTTGTCGGGATATCTGCTGTGTAGAGGACATATAATATTGGCCCTAGCACGCTGCCTTGAGGAACTCCAGCTCCAACAGTGTACTCATCGGATATAGCGGTATTGCACCTCACGACAAATTTTCTGTCGTGAAGGTAAGACTCCAAAATCTTGTGGGTGCTGTAGGGGAGCATTGTCTTGATCTTGTACATTAGACTTTCCAGCCAGACTCTATCGAATGCTTGAGAGACATCTAAAAATATGGCAGTACAGTACTCTCGTTTTTCGAACGCGTTCCGAATTTCGGATGTTATCCGGTTGACCTGCTCAATTGTTCCATGCTTTTCACGAAACCCAAATTGGTGTGACGGGATTCCTTCCTGGATTCTCAGGTATGTGTTTATCCGAGTCATTAGGCATTTTTCAAAGAGTTTAGATAGGCAAGAGAGTAGGCTTATAGGTCTATACGACGTGGGGATAGTGTGGTCTTTTCCCGGCTTTGCTATCATTATTATAATTGACTTTTTCCATCTCACTGGAAAGTGGCCAAGTTTTGCGATGGCATTAAATAGCTGGGTGAGAGTGCAAACGGCACAGTATGGGAGCTCAATGATCATTTTGGGAGTTATGAGGTCGCAGCCCGGGGATTTTTTCGGATTCAGTTGTCGTTTGATGATGTTAACGATTTCGTTTGGGCGAAACTCAATCGGCTCATGTTGAGGCTGGGGCTCATCTGATAGAGTCGGCAGAGTAAACGCATTGGTGGCAGGATTTGGTTGGAAGACATTTTTAAGGTGTTTGGCAAACGTACTGGCTCTGTCTGCGTCGCTGCGCGCCCACCCGCCTGTGGAATTTCTAATAGGCATCACGGTTTCTTTCGGTGAGCTCAGAGTTGGGTGAGCTCTCCATAGTGAGTGTTTCGTACTGTTAGTTGACAATTGCTCTATGTAGCGGTGGTGGACATACGTTTCTTCTTGCTGTAGAGCTTGATCAAGTTGACGTGAGGCATGTTTGAAGCGTTGCTTAGCAGATGGCGATCTGTGACATTGCCATTCTCGACGTAAGCGTCGCTTTTCGAGGACGAGCTGTTCGATTTGTAGATTTGTCTTCTTTTGATTGCGTTGTGTGTTTATAATTTGAGGTGTTGAAACTCGAGCTGCAGAGACGAGTACAGACTCCAGCGATTTAACAAAACTGTCTACGTTGGCTTCGTCGCTGAGGTGAGGACTCAGCTGAATGTGTGAGCTGATGTACTTCCTGTACTTAACCCAATTGGTTTTATGCGAGGTCAGATTTGATGGTTGATCCCATGTTCCTGGGTGTTGGAGTAGAGTAAAAAGGACAGGCGAGTGATCAGATGAAAGATCCGACAGGCATTCGGCGCATATCAGATTTTTAGGAATGTTTTTGGTAATCGCAAAGTCAATTAAATCGGGAAGTTTCTTTGGGTCTGCCGGCCAGTATGTTGGTGTGCCAGAAGAAGCATAGTCTAGCTTGTTCTTAGCTTTGATAATTGCATTATAGAGCTGCTTTCCTTTTGGGGTCACAAGACGAGATCCCCAGTGTGTGTGCTTGGCATTGTAGTCTCCTGCTGCTATGAAGTGGTCTCCGAGTGAGTTGAAAAACTGCATAAACTCATCTTCGGCTATGGTGAAGAGTGGGGGGCAGTATACGGCAGCTAGAGTTAATTGCTTGCCAGTATTTAGGTGTATGTAGGTGCCTGTAGGTAGTTTTTTGCAAATTTCGTGTGATAATGGTGCTTGATACGGCTTCTGATTAAAATTCCAGTCCCGCCGTGTGCTTTACCGTCTGGATGATTTGTTCCATAGAATGAATATCCTCGTAGTTGGAAATTGTATCTGTTCGTAAGATGTGTTTCTGAAAGCAGCATTACGTCGATTTGATTGTCTAGTAGGAATTGCGCTAACTCGAGTTTATGCTGCGAAACGCCGTTAGCGTTCCATGTAGATATTCGTAGGGAAGTCATTATTTGGATTGTTGTGAAACCAGCATTTGTATTAATAGATTTTGGTTTCGCATTAGATCTTGCATAGTTGTACGCATAAACGACATGAACTCCGTAAGGCTTTGTTGTAGACTGCATATCATTGCTTCAAAGTTACTTTTTGACTGCTCCGGAAGTTGATACTGCTGAGCCGTGTTCGGTTCTTGGTGTGCTGATTGCGGCAGTGAGCTTTTTGAGGCTGGGGTAGCCAGTCCTGATTTTAAAGCGCTTGCGTATGTGACATTTTTGTCAGAGTTTGTAAGTCCTAGTGAGGATCTGGCTGCGGTCGAGAAGAAGACTTCAGGGTTTGTCCTGGAGGCTATGAACTGATTATTTTGGGTGCGGGCAGTAAGTCCCCTCTGGTGGATGCGACTTTTCAGCTCCTTATAAACTGGGCAACCTCTATAGTTAGCAGTGTGATTTCCACCGCAGTTGCCGCACTTTTTCGAGTTTTGGTCATCTTTGCTCGCTGGGCAGTGTGCGGAGTCATGAAGCTCACCACAAACTACACAAACTGGGCGCAGTTTACAGTAAGACCTTGTATGGCCATATTCTTGGCAGTTCGCACATTGTACCGGGCCATTGCGTTTGTGCGGCTCCTCAACTGTAATTCTGCGGTGCAGCAGGAACTGAAGATTGTATATAGGGTGCACTTCGTATTTCTTGAGGGGCTTAGTTTGTGGTTCGAGTTCAACCTTAAAGAGTGGCTGCGGCTTTCTATCCCTGTTAGAGATATTGAACACTGTCTTAACGCTAAAACCCTTCTCTTGTAGCGCCTTTGTTATCTCTGCAGGCGGTACTTCGGGCTCTATGCCCTTAAGTACGACTTGCAAGCCCTTGCTGCTTTTTAGCTGATACGTATAAAAGTTCTTTTTTTTGTCGGTGAGGTGTTTTGATAATACTCTGTAATTATCTTCAGACTTCGTTTGAACTTTTGTTTCCTGGATATTGCCCTTTACGAGTGGTATTATGTGAAAACTGTGTAAATGAAGTTTAAATATTTTCAAATCAGATTTTTTGACTTTTGGCCTGGGCGGAACCACAGTGCGCTGTTCCGCTTCAGCAGCGACGATAGAGTGGGCGCAGTGATCGCGTCCTGCGGGGGCCCTCGAGGCGAGGCGGAAAATTGCCTAGGCGCGAATGACGCGGGCGGACGAGCGGTGGACGGCACCCGATGAGTGGCGGACGAAAGCAGTGGAGCGCTTGACGACTGCCGGCCAGTGGCGGAAGAATGCCGAGGAGTGCTTGACGACACCTGGCCAGTGGCTGAAGAATACCGAGGAGTTGCCGACGAGCGGCGGGAAGTCGATGGTGGATCGGCTTGTGAGTGCCGGAAAGTGGCGGACGAAGGCCGAGAAGCACCCAAACCGCGCCGGGAGTTGGCGGACGACGGCCGAGCACCAGCTGAGACACTCCGTGTACTATCTCCCGCGCCCCGTGACCGGTGCTCCTCTTGACGTGCCTTGCGCCGAGCCCGCGGCTTCTCCACGAGGTGCAGCAGCGTGTGGTGATCCTGACCACACGTCTTACAGCCGTCCCCACGCCGACAGGATCCGTCGGAATGCTCGTGGGCCAGGCAGCTCGAGCAATACTTTTTCATGAGAACCGCTCGGAGCCGCTTCTCGGCACTAAGGCGTAGGAAGCGCCGTCACTTCTTCAATGGATGGATCCCATTGCAGACTCGGCATCGGTAGGATTGTATACCTCTAGTACATCTACCCTCCAGTGCTGAATATGACCTTGGAATCCAGAATTTGGCCCGGATCAGACGGATCATCAGCTGATTGACACCGTGCAGCGTGATGCGATGCGTAAATTAAAGAAGGAGTCGAGACAGAATTGTCTGCCTGAATCCGATTCCCAACTGATCTGTGTGGGCACCTCTCCTTGATCCACTGAGTCACCGAGGCTCGTGCGGAAAAAACAGACACGCTGCGGGGGTTGGCTGGAGATAATAGGCCTGTCAGCACCCATCCGAAAATGGTCTCCTGACCGAGAAGCGACCCGCAGATGTTAGCCTTGGAATTACCGAGGAGAATGGACGAAAGAATTTCAGCTCCTAATAACACATCGACTCTCAAAGAAGTTGGGGTCCGCCAGGGGGATGTCGGGCAGCCCCTTGAGACGATCTCGCGAAATCGGATATGATGGCAGATTTCCTGCCAACTGAGGAAGAACGTAAGCCGTAGTCTCTTATTGTACCCGATGACCCGATTTTGTTTACGTATATGTAGAAAGATCTCAACAAAAATACTTGATACATGTTGAAGGGGGCGTTGCTGCCGCGAAAGATTTCAGAAGTAAGGATGAAATAAGAAGTCGGGGGCGTCTTCGGGGTAAATTTAAGAAACGCGTTCAGCTTTATTCCGCTGCTTACAAGAGATTAAACTTAACTTAGAAAAGAATAAACGGACGATCGAGGACGGCCGACGAAAGAGCGAGAGTGCATAGAGGGGGAAGCGCGGATGCGCTTTTTAGCGCGGGTGCGCTCTTGAGCTCAGCTGAACGGAACAACAGCCCCACACCTAAACATCTCGCCCCCCTTGCAATCGCTCGGGCTGAAACAAATCCCTCGTCGCTACCGATGCGTCACTGCAGCTCGAGGGCGTACACGGGTCGATGAAGGCCCCCGTGTCGAAGATCCGGATCCCGGTGTTGACGCTGCACAGTGGTTCGGCTTGTATGGAGCCGCGGTCATAATTACTTATAGTTGTTGTATTGCTACAAAATTTTCACCAAAATTCTAAAAAAATATTATAAACATATACACAAAAAATTGTTCATATAGAACGTCTATATCATATAGCTGTCATAGGAACGATTGGTTAGAAATAAGAATTTAGTATGGATTACTTTTTTTTTTTCCAGATATGTTGCCTAAACTCACAGACAATTTTATACAAATCTGACAACTATTGCATATAGCAGCCATAGAAGCAGCCAGTTAGAACTAATTATTTAGTATTGATAACTTTTTCTTGTATGTTGAAATTGTATACTTTTCAAACTCTCCTCATCATTCATCTAATCAAAAAAATAATAAATTACACAATACAAGATTATTATAAACATATTTATTTCACAGCTATGGACCAGTCGACATAATAAGAATCGCCTTTGAAAATGCAAACAAAAATTTAAAATAAAAGCGAAAAACTTATTATAAATGATTGATAAAAAGTAATATAAAGTGTAGGCAATCACAAAAGACGTACACAAAGACGAAAAAACGGCTCCGCTGGTATAATTTGGCCTTGAAAAAAATAAGAAGTAGTGTTAGTATATTAACGATCACAAACACATCCGCAACTTTCCGCACCTAACTTTAACAATTTAAGATTCTAAAATCTCTGACTAAGATAAAAAACAATAATTCAATGGGGGAATCGTGGGGGAACATAATTAAAACTTTAGGTAAACAAATTTAAGACACACAAAAAAGGTACAAAGAAATAGGTTTCACAAAACATTTATTTCACAAAATACACAAATCTAGTTTGTTTTTATTAACTTCATAATTTAAAATAAATACTTTGAGCTTCAAAATTCATTTTTACTTATTTTAATATACGCATTTGAACAGTTGCCACACCGATTTGAAGTGATGCGCTGCAGAAATGAACACGTTTTCTTGCTTTTAATGGTTTTTCTAGAATGTACCATTAGGTTTCCAGCGAAATCAAATTTAATGATTGGTCATTTTAGAATCAAACTGTGTAAATGAAGTTTAAATATTTTCAAATCAGATTTTTTGACTTTTGGCCTGGGCGGAACCACAGTGCGCTGTTCCGCTTCAGCAGCGACGATAGGGTGGGCGCAGTGATCGCGTCCTGCGGGGGCCCTCGAGGCGAGGCGGAAAATTGCCTAGGCGCGAATGACGCGGGCGGACGAGCGGTGGACGGCACCCGATAAGTGGCGGACGAAAGCAGTGGAGCGCTTGACGACTGCCGGCCAGTGGCGGAAGAATGCCGAGGAGTGCTTGACGACACCTGGCCAGTGGCTGAAGAATACCGAGGAGTTGCCGACGAGCGGCGGGAAGTCGATGGTGGATCGGCTTGTGAGTGCCGGAAAGTGGCGGACGAAGGCCGAGAAGCACCCAAACCGCGCCGGGAGTTGGCGGACGACGGCCGAGCACCAGCTGAGACACTCCGTGTACTATCTCCCGCGCCCCGTGACCGGTGCTCCTCTTGACGTGCCTTGCGCCGAGCCCGCGGCTTCTCCACGAGGTGCAGCAGCGTGTGGTGATCCTGACCACACGTCTTACAGCCGTCCCCACGCCGACAGGATCCGTCGGAATGCTCGTGGGCCAGGCAGCTCGAGCAATACTTTTTCATGAGAACCGCTCGGAGCCGCTTCTCGGCACTAAGGCGTAGGAAGCGCCGTCACTTCTTCAATGGATGGATCCCATTGCAGACTCGGCATCGGTAGGATTGTATACCTCTAGTACATCTACTCTCCAGTGCTGAATATGACCTTGGAATCCAGAATTTGGCCCGGATCAGACGGATCATCAGCTGATTGACACCGTGCAGCGTGATGCGATGCGTAAATTAAAGAAGGAGTCGAGACAGAATTGTCTGCCTGAATCCGATTCCCAACTGATCTGTGTGGGCACCTCTCCTTGATCCAGTGAGTCACCGAGGCTCGTGCGGAAAAAACAGACACGCTGCGGGGGTTGGCTGGAGATAATAGGCCTGTCAGCACCCATCCGAAAATGGTCTCCTGACCGAGAAGCGACCCGCAGATGTTAGCCTTGGAATTACCGAGGAGAATGGACGAAAGAATTTCAGCTCCTAATAACACATCGACTCTCAAAGAAGTTGGGGTCCGCCAGGGGGATGTCGGGCAGCCCCTTGAGACGATCTCGCGAAATCGGATATGATGGCAGATTTCCTGCCAACTGAGGAAGAACGTAAGCCGTAGTCTCTTATTGTAGCCCGGGTCTAGACGGCGACCGAATGGAGAAATGGCTCAATTTAGTAGACTGCGCGGAAATGGTCTGATTAAGGCCGGAAACTTGTGCGTGAATCGTCTTCAAGGGAAACTTGACAAGGTTGAACAGTCGTTCTGTTATGAAAGTCGCTTCGAACCCAAAGTCTATCAGTGCTTGTGGCTAGACGGTGCACCCCAATGGCACACGTTGATAAGGGCCGTGCCCAGTAGGACGGCTCCTGACCCGGAAGCGAAACACACCTGCACATCCGACTGATCCTCTGAGCCGTTTGCTGGCGTAAGCGGAATTGGAGCGGTAGGCGGCGTAGGCGGACTTGAAGCGGTAGCGAACGGATTGCCGCGGTGCAGAAGGGTGTGGTGTTGGCTGTGGCATGTGAAGCAGGTATGGTCGCTCGTGCAGTCTCGCAGCTGGTGCCCTCGGGCAAAACAGTTTAAACATAACTGCTTCCTCTTAATGTAGTCAGAGCGCCCATTTACATCCATTTCTAGGAAACGCGGACATAAGCGAATGGGGTGGTCCTCCCTCGAACAGAGATCGCACCCCTTTTGGCCCGGAATCACTTGAGTCTCGTATGAATTGAGCCTCCGAGCAGGGGCAGTAGGAAGTCCCGACCGTGGCGGAAATTGCCCGGAGCCACTAGGCCTGACGTCGTCGATGGCCTCCAGAGTGCGATGGCGCTCTGTCAGAAAGTTATCTAATTTCTTCGATGTTGGGAATTTCGGCCTTATTATGTACGGATTGCTCCCACATAGACTTTGGGGAGCTTTGAGGAAATCATAAACGCCAGGAGACAGTCCCAAGCCTCAACATTAATGGAGGACATTTCTAGGGCTGTCAGACAACTCTGAATGGTGGCTTACAGCTCCTTCAGCGCGACCCCGGACACTTCAGAAATAGCCTGGATGTTGAAAAGGATCTTTAACTGGGTATTGACCAATAGCCGCCGGTTCTCAAAGCGGTCTGTGAGGCTTTGCCACGCTGCGACAAACCCCTCATGGGTAAGCGGAGCCTTAGAAACAATGGCGTGTGCGTCACCACTTGTTTTGGACAGCAAGTGGAATAACTTCTCTACCGGGGTGAGCCGCAAGTTTTGAATGTAAATGGCCGTAAACAAGTCTCTGAAGGTGGGCCACCGAAGATAATCACCCGCAAAGACCTCGGTATCCACTGGAGGTAACCGGCAGGCTGTAGACGCGGGCGTGTGTACATTGACGGAAGCCTGAGTGGATTGGGAGTCAATTTTCTCCCGAAGCTGGGCAATACACCTCGTATTCACCTCGTATTCAGTCAATACATAGACGGAATAACAGTAGGTGTACTTCGATTCCAGCACTGTCGAGGTGGCCGCATTGTCGTCTGACACGGCTAGCGAATCGGAGCAGCTCTCATAGCTCTTTTCCACCTTCGCCCTTAGTGCCCGAATTTGGTCCCGATGGATTTCGCACATGTATTGGGAACCTATTTCCGTTTCTGGGGCGCCCAGAGTATTTATGTTAGCCTTAAATTAGCTAATTCGATCTGTTGTGTCGATGAACTTTTTCAGCGCCACTTCGACCGCACTTGGAGCCATTTTTGCAACGGAGCGAGTCTGCCTGTGTGAAGGACCGGGGATTGTATCGACGGATTCGTCACTCTTTGCCCTTGGAATCGCACTAGTAGCCTTAGGCTTCAAAAGAGGCGTCCGCGGAGATGCGGATTGAGATCTGTCCAAACGGATGGCTGGGATCGGACGCGGCTTTTTGTCGTCTCCCGTGGCCAATCTCAGGGTCCCATTCGCTGGTCAGAGCTTGTCGACTGA
This sequence comes from Drosophila bipectinata, assembly GCF_030179905.1. Lineage (NCBI taxonomy): Eukaryota > Metazoa > Arthropoda > Insecta > Diptera > Drosophilidae > Drosophila > Drosophila bipectinata. The sequence continues at coordinate 23,248,886 of NC_091736.1, read as the reverse complement.
CGCGCGCAACAGGTGCCTCATACGAAGTGGTGGCCGGTCACACTAATGTGATGAGAAGGGTGAGATCGCGGATGAAATGCGATTACAAGGAGCAAGTGGGAACTTGTGGCGCCGATGTTGAAAGAAAAGTCGTGTGCCGCACAATTCGAATGTGGAAAGAAAACTACAGGAACCAAAAAAAACACAAAAGGAGACGAGGTTTGTGGAGATTCTAGGCGGATGTTGACTGATGCGAAGTAGAAGCAGCGTTAGAGGGACGGAAAATGGAAGTACCGGAAAATTCGTGCTAGTTCGGAAAAAAATGATGACGGTCTATTTATGTATATTTCGACAAGTGTGGCTCGTACGTAGAAACTGAATTCCTAACTATTTTCGAATTTGCGGAGCCGAAAAGGTGGACTTGACCTTGGCTTGGATTTAACACAAAAAAAAGAAAATAAATAATTAATAATTAATTTTTGACTAATTGTCGGATTTAATTATTATGGAAGGGTGGAGTTGAATCCTTAATCTTTAATGAATTGGATTTTATTATCCGGAAGCCGGAAAAATGGAATTGAAACCTTAATCTTTAATTAATTGGATTTAATTATCCCGAGGCCGGAAAGGTGGAATTGAAACCGCGGCTCTATTCGGACAGAAGGTTGATAATTAAATTATTAATAATTTTCGATTATTAATTTTTTTAATAATTTTAATTGTTGAGTGGCCGGAAAGGTGACTTAAAACAAAACTGGCCCTTCGCTTGAACGGAAATATTAATTAAATAAATTGTGGTGGGTATAATTATAAATATATAATTCTAAAATTAATTTATTTATTTTTTTTTTGTTTGAAGTTAGTTGTTACGCAGCCGGTTATGCCGTCGGCACCCTGAACGTACCCCAAAGAAAAAAAACAGCACCAAAAACACAACACGGATAGGTCGCGAATTTAAGCGACACAATCACGGATTTTTAGTGAAATGGCGTTTTATAATAGGCGGTTTCAATAAAATTTGATTCTTATGTAATTTTATCAGTTATATATTTCCTAAAGTTGAAGGCAGAAAATATATTAAAGTATATACATATATGGACATGCATGCAAGTACGGATATATGTAAGGGCATGTGGGGAATACGTAGGCACAGTGGAACGTTGATAAGTGGACTGTATAATTGGGGGAACAGAAAAGTTATGTGGTGTAAAAAATGACACTGATTGGGGAAGATAAAAAAACAAATATTACGACAGCGGCGGACTGTTCGGTGAATTTGGAAATTCCGGAACTAATTCACACCGGCTGGCCAATATTAATTAGGCCTTCTTTTTGTCACCACACAATTTCACTGTTCACTTGCGAATTTTTCGCGGATAAATTGCACCAAAAAAATATGTATGTAGATGCACATATGCCTCAACCTTTGGCAATCGAATGGATAACGAAAAGGCCGAAAACGGCGAGGAATATGGGCAGCACACAAAACGGAGACGGATGGAAAAATTTGCAGAATTTGAAGACGAAGAAGAGTAGAAAAATCTCAAACTGCCGTTGTGTCGGAAAACTCGGACTTGGAGTTGACACGGAGAAAAACAATCTTGCAGCAGTGTGAACGAAATTTAATGTTTTCACCCTGCTTACGACTGAAAATTCCTCTGGGACCTCTGATCAGGCCATTGCCGATCTTTACGCAGAATTTTCTGTCCATTCTGTCCATCAATTTCTTATTTTCTGTCCGTTTTTCTCTAAGAACAACTAATGATCTGATCTTCTAAGGATCAACCCGATTTATTCGCCAGGCCCCGATGGAGTACAAGGCTGTGTGCTAAAGTACTGTGCCAGGGCTCTGTGCAAACCTCTTCTAAGACTTTTTAACTTATCTTTGGAAACCTCGATTTTTCCCCTTAAGTGGAAGGAATCATTCATAATTCCCCTACATAAAAAAGGGAAAAAGTCCGAGGCTGCCAACTACAGAGGCATCTCTAATTATTTTATTTATTTAACAAAATTAAATCTAGTATATAATGCTAAATCTAATGAGTTTCTTAAAAGAGTACTAGCAGCTATGGCCTTCGACTCGAGACTTAGTTAATTATTTACAATACTTAAATATTAAGGTTGGATTTGATTACAAATGTATAAAGGTTTGTTATGTTTTCTTGAGAAACTACATTTAAACTGTCGGATGGTTTATGTTGTTTGAAAATGTGAGCCCTGACGCTCTCTAGAAGATGGCATGAGAAGAAGATGGTCTATTTCAAGGCGTTCGCCACAAAGGCAAGAGGGACGTGGTGTTCTTGTAAGAATATGTTCGTGTGTTGGACGAGTGTGTCCGATGCGAAGGCGAATGAAAGTTGAGCATACCCGCTTTCCAAGGTAGGCAGGCAGAGAAATTTTTGTAAAAGTATTGTTGATGGAAAAATATCGGTGGTTATAAAGTTCCCATTCTCCAATTTGTTTGTCCTTAAGGTGATGACGGATTAGGTTACTTATGTCCTTGCTGTTGAAAGGACTGAACAGAGAAGACGGTTTTAGTCTCATGTCCTGAGCAGCCTGATCTGCTAGTTCTTTGCCAACGGTGGCTGGGGGTCCATAAGAGAGTTATCTTGTTGGTGGTGGAAAGCTTTCTTATCTCCTCGATTGTGGGATCGGTGTGCCCCCAGTTCCTTAAAGAAGGTAAGGTGGAGAGGCTATCGGTACAGATAACAAATTGTCCAAAGTGTTTCTTGGCGAAGAGGCAGGCTTGTAGTATGGCGAAGGCTTCGGCTGTAAAGATGGAGTTGTACTGAGGTAGCAATCCTCCTGAGATTATTTTGCCTTCGCTGTCGACAACAGCAAAGGTAGTTGATTCGTCTGTTTTAGATCCATCGGTGTAGAGCCATGATTTTGAGCCAAGTTTTTCTTGTAACGATCGGAAGCGGGTCTGAAATTCTGATCTCGTGGTATTCTTTTTTGAGGCGTTATACATATCCAGGTTCACATTAGGTTTTGTATTGTTCCAGTAGGCTGGGGGCTTTGTGTACTTTAGTTTGGGAGGTGGTAGGCCAAGCTGCGTTGTGTAGTTGGCACATCGTGGATATGATTTTGTATATTCGTTTTTGCTTAAACAGAGCAGAAAAATCCTTCCTTAAAAGAGCATTTATTGTTAAATGCAATTTGGGAATGAGCTGCATGGTCGTTTCTTCTCTGCGGGCCGGATGCTCGGAAGACCGGATTCAGCCAAGATGCATGCGGTAGGAGAGGTAGGATACGCGTTAAGAGCACGTGGAATTGCACCCGTAATTCCATCCGTAAACTGGTAGGCCGTAATCTATTTTAGAGAGCATCAGGGCACGAGTAATACCTAACAGTGTATTGATGTGAATGTTAGTATATTTGGATGACAAAAATTTTATAATATTCAATCTAGTCTCGAGCTGTTTTCTTAATTTAATACAGTTTTGATCAAAAAGGAGTTTGGTATCGAAGGTTAAGCCCAAAATGGTTAAACTTTTTACATTTTCAATTATTTTGTTTTTAAAGTTAATTTCAGAGAGAGAGCATCTGTGCTTACGGCAAATATGAAGTATTTTACATTTTTCTATGGCTAGGGAGGCACCCGAAATGGCTCCCCAGGAATCTATGTCTCTTAATATATCTACAAATTTATCTTTAACAGTATTTATATTTTTAAGTTTGGTAAACAGAATTGCGTTATCTGCATATATTGAGACTTGAATATCCTTATATCTACGTATTATACAATTAAGTTTTTCGAAAGCAATAATAAAAAGAACAACTGAAAGAGGGGAGCCTTGCGGGATGCCGTTATAGAGGCTGTAGGTGTTAGAGGTGTTGTTGTTAACGCGAACTCTGAAGGATCTATTGGTCATGAAGGCTTTTATAAGGTTATAAAGTTTTGGACCAACCACATGATGAACCACATAAGTCTGCGGGCTATAATTTTATCTATTGTTTTACCTAAACAGGATAGGAGGGAGATGGGGCGGTAGCAGTTAATTTCGGCAGGAGGTTTATTGGGTTTGGGTATTGGGATGACAGTGGCTGATCTCCAACTGTGTGGGTATGTTCCGGAGTTTAGGATTTGATTATATATTTCTAAAAGTCTAATTTTGAGGGAATGTGGCATTTCTCTAAGCATAGGATAGGAAATCCTGTCTGCACCAGGGGTTTTACCCTTTGACCTTGCTAAGGCATTATCAATTTCACCTAGAGTAAAGCGTTTATCTAATGTTTTGGCAGGGGGTGTCAGTGTTGTCGGAAGATAGGTCAGGGATAAATAGGCATCTTTTTGGTGTATGTATTCGTCTGAAAAGTTACTATCTGCCGAGTAGTTAGACCAGAGATGCCCGAACTCTTCGGCGATACCCTGAGAATCTGTTACGACACCTGAATGACACTTCAAGAATCGAAATGGTTGTGGTGGCACACCGGCCAGCCTCTTTACGTCGGACCAAACTTTTTTTGAAGAAGAAAGAGGGGATATCCTGGAGGTGAAATTTTCTAGACATTTCCGTTTAGCCACAAGTACAGATTTTTTAAAAACTGCATTGGCTCTTTTATAATTTTTTAGATTGGTGTCTGACATACTGGCCTTGTAAACAGCGAACAAATGTTGCTTTTCATTTCGAAGCTTCTGAAGTTTATAATTCCACCACGGAACTGCTGCCTTACGCACGACACGTTTGGTTTGAGGGATACTGCAGTTAGCTGCAGACCTAATGCCTTTGGTTAATTGGGCAACTTGGTGGCTTAAGCAACCGGTCTTCCAACTAGTTACTGTCTGTTCGCACTTTGATCTATATACATCCCAATTAGCTAAATCTATTTTATATTTGGAAGGGGAGGGGTGTGGTCAGGACTAAAATTGATGGAAAAAATAATTTATATGGGGAAATGATCACTTCCGAAAAGGTTGGCCAAGGTCAACCAACTGCACCTATGTGCTACTTGCGGGGTGATCAAGGAAAGGTCTACATGGGTTAGGGTGTTATGGGTGGATAAATGTGTGGGAGATCCATCGTTTAGGACAATCAGATCTTGTTCCGCTATTAGTTTTTCGATTTTTTTGCCTCTGGTGTTTGATTGAGGAGAGCCCCAAAGAGGAGACCACGAGTTAAAGTCCCCTAAAACGATGTATGGTTGTCTATCTGTGTCAAGAATAGCATTTACGTCGAATGTAGAAAAGCTTTGATTAGGAGGAATGTAAACATTGACGATCTGTATGTCAATGCTTACATTGAGCTCCAAAACAGAGCAGAGGATGTTGGAGTTGATGTTGCGGTGTTTGTGGGGGAGGGTTTGTTTAATAAGAATACCGATACCTTTCTTAGCACTGATATTCTGCGGTAAATTGTGGAAATAGCCAACGTAGCCTTTGGGACAGACAAAATTTATAAAGTTAAATGGCAGGTTTGTTTCAGGTTTTAAACATAAAATGTCGGGCGACTGTTCTTTCAACTATTTTCTTAAAGGCTCTTCATTATATTCGACAGGTGAGGGAACAATATCAGAGTTCACTATTAATTTCTTCTATTTCCTTATAAAGCGGAACATATAAACGAACAATCGCAGCAGTTTTAGGTGAGAGGAATAACCTTCTATCATTTCCAATAAATCTGAGGTAGATACGATTGCGGTTAATCCGACCGCATTCATTTTCGCTTCCGTCTGTAGAAGTTCTGGTGACAGATCAAACCGGAGGCTCGTCGGCTACTTATCTTCCGGTTCCTATAAAAACGATGGTCCTGTAAACCAGATCGATTCTACAGTCTCCTTTACGTCTCCACCTCTGGACACTATATCTGCCGCGTTCTGTTTAGTTGGTACATGTCGCCACGTGCTATCATCTGACCATTCTTGAACTTCAGCTACTCTATTCGATACGAACGTTGACAACGACGATGGATGGGAACGAATCCAATGAAGAGTTACTTCTGAATCCGACCAAAATACACTTCGTTCGATCGGAACTTTTATTAGAGGCTTTATCTTGCGGCAGAGATCTGCGAGAAGGCGAGCGGCACATAACCCAAGACGGGGGAGCGTCTTTGTCTTGAGTGGCGCTACTTTGGGGTTTGCCGTATAACAATGAAACTTTAATACCTTCTGCAGATTCGCAACGAATAAAGACGCAGGCTTCATAAGCTCTCATCGATGCGTCAGAAAAGGCATGAATCTGAATCGGTGATATCGGCTCGGTAAACACGAATCTCGAAATTGAGATGTCCTCTAATTGCGACAAGGCAATTTGTATTTTGTTCCACGCTGTTTCTAAATGCAGTGGAATTGACTCATCCCAATCTAGCTTATTAAGCCAAAGTTCCTGCAACAGGATCTTTTCTTTTATAAGTATAGGGCTTAATAGGCCAAGGGGGTCAAACAGCTTCGATGTCACCGAAAGAATGTTCCGCTTGGTCGCCCTTTGACCCATGACTGAAGCATCAATTTCAAATTTAAATATATCTTCTTTAGGAACCCAAGCGATTCCTAATGCTTTAGTCAGTTCTGAGTCCGAAAGTGTTATTGGCTTAACCGTGCTCTCGGATGCAGTAACTTCAGGCGAGTTTGAAAACCACTTGCTCAATTCAAACCCAGCGTTTTGAAGAACCTGAGTTACTTTAGACTTAATTGTCTTTAGCTCCTCAATTCAACCAGCACCCGTTAACATGTCGTCGACGTAAAAGTCGGACCCAATTACTTCGGCAGCTCGAGGGAATGTATTTTTCACTGATTCACTCAACCTCTTCAAACACCTTATGGCCAGGAATGGGTCTGGCGCAGTGCCATATGTTGACGGTGTTGAGCTTGCACAGTTTCATAGACTCTGATGGGTCTTTCCTCCACACTATCAACTGGTATCGCCTATCGGCTTCATTTACCATTACTTGGCGATACATATTTTTTATGTCGGCTATCAGAGCGAATCTGTTCAGCCGGAACCTAAGAAGAATTGAATACAACTCTTCCTGGATGGTAGGACCAACCATCAACAGATCGTTAAGAGACTTATGATGTCTTACAAGACGCATCAAACACGACTCGTAATTTAGTCGATGTGCTTTGAGGCCGTAAGACACACTGATGGGGTATGACGTAGTGTGGAGTAGCAAGTGTGTCCCCTACATCATTGCTTGTAGGGGACATATGACCTAAGGATTCGTATTCTTCCATAAATTCCACATACATTTTCTTTAAATTCGGATCTCGAGATAGTTTTCTCTCGAGCGACAAAAAACGGCATTTGGCTACCTCGAACGAGTTTCCCAAAACGCTTGGATCCGATTGAAATGGAAACCTGACTTCAAATCGATTTGAAGGCAGTAAAACTGTATTTTTCTGATAATGTTCCTCACATAACTCATGTTCAGGTGACGAAAGCTTTTTAGAAGTTGGTACTTCTTCCAACGAACAGAATTTTTTCAAATTGCCATCTATTGACTTCTTGGCAATTCAGGCTAGAGACAGGCTGTTGAGGAGTTGAGGTATTTGCCTTATATTTTCCCGATACTATCCATCCAAGAAAAGTTTTTTGGAGGATGGGATGGTGTGGCCCTTGTATTATTTGGCCAACAACAGTTCGAAAATTGACTCAGCTCCAAGCGCTGAGGTTTATAGAAATATGGGTCTGCTAACGGCAAGTTCTTTGGTAGGTCCCAATCTTTCACGTTCACTGACTGGTCAGGGTGATAGCCCGAGATAGTTCTCAAAATCCAAAAGTCGAACGGAAACTCACTACCATTAATTGTTGACCAATTCCAAGCAAGTTTATACACGATTCCTCCCAACGGATCTGTAAGCGTTGAGCAAGTTCTTCAGTAATGAAGTTCATTTGTGACCCAGAGTCAAGTAATGCTCGGGCCAATATGTGCTCGCCAGTTTTAGTTCTAACGCTTACGATCGACGTCGCTAACAAAACCCTTTCTAGATGACGCCTGCAAAGCATGTGACGTTGAAGGGCCATCAAGATGTAGCGCCGGAGGAGGATGTTCATTTGGTGGTGGTAATGCCAAGTTATTTTCGGTCGCAGTAAATCGGTGGTGCGGAAGTTTGTGGTGCGATCTTGCACAAATTTGACACCTAGTCGATTTACACTTTGCAACCGTGTGACCTTTTCGCAGACAATTTAAACATAATGAGGCTGACTTGACAAACTCAAACTGTTGCATTAGAGCAAAGCGAGCGAACGGACTACACTAGGCAAGACTATGGTCTTGTGCGTTGCAATAACTGCAAGCTTGGTTATTGGAAGCGGAGCAAGCCAACGAACTCCTATTGTGCTGCTTCCCGAACCCAATTTTCTCCTGTTTTGGCTTGCCAGTCTCTTCAGCGGACAGATGCTGGTACCTACGATTTAATATTTTTTCGAAATCGGACCACAGCAGCAATTCCTCATAATCCAGTGACTCTTCCCATTTTTCCCTGGTCACTGGATCTACTCTACTCAAAACTAAGTGAATGATCATTGAGTATGCAATTTTAGTGTCATCTCCTATGGATAATAGTGACCCATAGATCGATGACACTGTGTCGATGAGACCTCTCAACGACGACGCAGACGGCTGGTAAACTTTCGGAATGCTGAATAATTTGCTTATTTGGTTCGCAAAGATGAGACATTCGTTATCGTAAACTCTTTTTAGACTAGCAATAGCTTTGTCATAATTACTCTCGGTGACTTGGAATGCCTTGATAGTTCCTAAGGCTTCACCAGAGAGGCAAGAAATTAAATGGTTAAATTTTTCGATAACAGGAATGTTCACATCCTTGTCTACTAATGTCTCAAAGAGACTCATGAAATTTTTAAAATCCGAATAGTTTCCACTGAATTTTGGCAATGCCAAACTGGGAAGTCGAGCTCGAGTTGGGGCTGCAGAAATTGTTGTAGCTTGTGGGGACTCTTCAGCTAACGTGAAGGCATTTAATAATGACATCACCCTTGCCTTAGTGGTTATCTCTAATTCTTCCAACTCGGCCCCAAATTCATCTTCCTCATCTAATTGCTCGATCTGGTCTTGCAACTCATTTGCCTTAAATATTGTCTCATTTAAAACCTGAAGCCTGCACTCTAGCTCGGTCTTCACTAAAGGAACTGACCCAGCTTCCAAACGTTCCTCTAACCGGCGAATGCTTTTTACCCTGACATTTAATCTTCTACTTAATTCATCAAGAGTCGTGGATTTTAGTTTCTGTTTATTACTTTCCATTTTTAAATATATTTATTTTTTTAATAAACAGACAACGTTTAAAAAATTTAAAATTTTGCGTTTTTTATTTTTAAATAAAAATTTTTTAATTTATTTGTTAATTTGTAAAAATAAAAATTTTTGACTAATATAAAAAACTTTTTATTTTAATTATTTAATTAATAAATTAAATTCAAAAAACGAAAACGAACGAAAACAGATATTTAATTTAATATCTAGCGAAAACGAAAAATAATTAATTAATATGGCGAAAAAGATAAAATAATTAATTAATTATTTGATAGTCGAATAATGTTGATAGTCGAGGCACTGAGTATCCAAAAAAATAGTAGGTTGCCAATGACACCGAAAAAGGTGTATACCCCACAATTATAGGGTAGCGCGTCACTAGGCGTTCCGGTAAAATAAAATGTGCCAAACTAATGCTTATACATATATAGCAGCGGACAACGGTTGGAGCGAAAACGAGAATTTTGCCGCTGCATATATTTGTATGTATATTTGTACATATATTTGTATATAAATAAATGTTTGGCTGCACTAAATTTAACTATTTTGTTTGGCGAAAAACGAACGAGGGGTAAAAAGGGGGTGGGGCGAAAGTGATGTGGATATATATTTATGTTTTTTGTCAATTTTAGCCACAGGCAGATTGTTAATAATTTTAACTAAACTATTCAAAATTTTTAGCTCTACTAATTTCAAGTACGTATGCGCCAAAAATTGAAAGGAGGGTGCAATATTCCAGCACAAGACGAAGATTTAATTTGACTATTCTCAACTTTCAATTTTTTGCACAAATACCTGCGGTTCTGCCTTGGGATCCTTTAATCCCGCTGCCACTTTCCTTGTGCAGTCAATGCAGGTGCACGGCATGGAGGAAGATGATTTCCTGGTGGCGATGATCCTGCGGTGATGATCCTGGATTTCTTCTTGAGCCGGTTTCACGACGCGATGAATTTTGTTTTTTTTTTATTATGCACTTCACGGACGCGTCGCGAGCAGCTCTTTGACTTTTAATTTGTGTATAATAAATAACACAGTGTCACTGTCACTTTTATGTTTGTTTATTATACCCTTGCAGAGGGTATTATAATTTTGTCCAAATGTGTGCAACGCAGTGAAGGAGACATCTCCGGCCCTATAAAGTATATATATTCTTGATCAGGATCACCTCCTGAGTTGATATGAGCATGTCCGTCTGTCCGTCTGTCTGTCCGTCTGTCTGTTGATTGACGAGACAAGCCGCTATCGCCGCAAGCACGTTAGACCCTGCTGGTCCGGGATCCGCGGTGCTGGTGGGGCGAAAATTCGAGCGGCCCGCCTGTCAACAGGTGCCCGGGAGTAAGCGCCTCGCCGTCGCTTGGGTCCTGACTCAAAGCCCCCCGGGGTCGTGAGTTCAGGACGGCCTCGACTCAAACGGGGACGCTCTGCAGCTCCTCCGCGGTCAGCCTGGCGTTCCCTACCGCTCGTAGGAGTAGGTGTTTTGCAGACTTCACACCTGCCTCCCTTAGTCCGCCCATGTGCGGAGCCCGCGGCGGTATGAACGGTAATACGCATCCGTTTTTTGATGCGTATTGCGTGACCGCGTCAACCTCGTCCTCGATTCTTCGACGAAGGTCTGCGAAGTGGCGACTCGCTCCGACGAAGTTCGTCGCGTTGTCGCAGTGCACGATCTGCGGACATCCTCGGCGCCCAACGAACCTTTGAAAAGCCAACAAAAAGGAATCAGTTGAAAGGTCGGAAACTACTTCTAAATGAACTACATTGGATGAAAAACAAACAAATAAGCAATGAAGGACTTATAGGGGGGCCTGCCACGAATTTTCAATGTCGTATCAATAGGGCCACAAAAATCAACACCACATATGGAGAATGGGCGGAGAACACGAATTCTGTCTAAGGGTAAATCACCCATAATTTCAGTCATCAGACGAGGCTTGCATTTAAAGAAGCGTATGCATGACCGTACTGTCTTACTGCAGACTTCCTGCGCATTTACGATCCTTATGTCGCAAAAGACTCACAAGTGCTCGTGGACCCACATGAAAATTCGACTCGTGCAAGTATCGGACGTAGCTCAAAACAAATTCAGAGCTAACATTAACACTTACCTATCAGAATACTAAGGGGCTACGTAGAAAACTCCCCAAGCTATATTCTGATAGTTTTTTCTTTGCATCCCATATTAAAGCGTTTACAGAAACTTGGTAAAGGCCGGAGATCTTTAGCTCCGAAGTTTTTCCAAGTAAGTACACCACTTTTGGACGGGATCGAGGGGGGGTGGAGTCCTCATTTCGGTAGACTCTACTCTTGCTTCTGAAGAGGTGAAATCCCAAGAGTTTGTTGACATAGGTGGCATCGACGTTTGGTCCAACGTCGATAACTCACCATCTTTGTCACTTATCACTCACCATGACTTCACCGCGGGCATGTTTAACATGGCCCTAGGTCAAATTAACCATGTTTGAAATTCGTTAGGTCGGCTTTTAGACTTCTGTTTTGTATCTGATTCCGATGGTACCGCTTTCTTCAGAGCTTTCCCCCTTTCAACCCTAGAGGATCCATATAACCCCACGCTGGAGGTCTCAATCGAAACCATCCCTGGTCCGATGATTGGTCCGATATTCTGGCATGCACCGATCTTAATGTCACCTTAGAATAATGTCACCTTAGAAAAATTTTACTGTTCTTTAAATACATTTTTTGACTCCAGTGTGCCATGGAAATATCCGTCCGCTACAACAAATCCTCCTTGTTTTACAAGGTGCCTCACTAACCTAAAAATATAAAAAATAGACGCTTATTTAAATATAAAAAACCTGCAGTAGTATTGATTTCTCAAGATATCTACTAGCTCGGTCAAATTTTACCGTGCATAACGCTGAATGTTACAGGAATTATATTCGTCGCTGCCGGATATAATTTACTCAGGATCCGAAGCTGTTTTGTGCCAGGGCTCTGTACAAACCTCTTGTAAGACTTTTTAACTTATCTTTGGAAACCTCGACTTTCCCTTTCGTGGAAGGAATCTGTCATAATTCCCCTACATAAAAAAAGGAAAAGTCCGATGCCGCCAATTACAGAGGCATCTGTAAATTGTCGGCAATTCCAAAGTTATTTGAAAAATTAGTTACTCATCATTTGAAACACCTTTGCTCTTCGTTCATCTCTTTTTTTCAGCATGGCTTTATTAAGCGTCGCTCCACCACCACGAACTTATTGGAGTTGACATCCTTTGTCATAGATGGCTTTCGCAAGGGATATCAAACCGATGTAATTTACACAGACTTCAGCAAAGCATTTGATTCAGTAAATCACTCACTCATGTTGAGTAAACTGAATATGCTGGGATTTTCCTAAAGACCTCTTAACGTGGATCTCCAGCTACTTAGATGGAAGGATACAAAGAGTCTTATTTAGAAACACACATTCCCGTCTGGTCCGTGCTACATCTGGCGTCCCTCAAGGAAGTCATCTTGGCCCGTTGTTATTTACTCTTTTTATAAATGACTCGCCCCCTGCTTTAACGAACTCTCTAGTTCTTATGTATGCAGATAATGTAAAGCTTTGTCTTCAGTACAAATCCATCTCTGCCCAATGCAATCTTCAGTCCGATCTTGAAAACTTTCAAAATTGGTGTTTAGCAAATGATTTAATACCTAATGGATCAAAATGCAAGTTTATGTCTTTTCGCATATGCTTATGTCTATCGTTGTTGCCCGCTGCAGGCTACGTATTGGGATTGCCTTAGAGAAATTAACTCAGGTTAATGTTCTCGGCGTCCCGTTAGACTCTAAACTTAAATTTGCCGACCATATTTCGACAATGGTTAATAAAGCTAAAGGTTTCCTTGGTTTCATTAAAAGGTGGTAAAAATAATTTAACGACCTTTACATTACTAAAAGTTTATTCATTTTTGGTGCGTCCGATAGTGGAGTACGGTTCATGTGTCTAAAGTCTTATGGAGTACATCAAGACCGCATTGAATCCGTACAAAAGAAATTTCTTAACATTTGCACTTAGAGGTCTTAACTTGGATGCAAATCTTAATATTCCTTCTTACAGTAACAGACTCTTACTAATAAACTTACTAACCTTAACTAATCGTAGGACAAAGCTGGGTGTAGTTTTCCTACGTTACCTCATCAATGGTGATGTAGCTAGCCAGCATTTACTAACACGCTTAAATTTCATTATTCCTAATAGACAGACTTGAAACTTTAGTCTTCTATTCCTTAGCCATTTTAGTTCGACAAATGTACAATGTACAAATAACTTTTGACCGTTTCTCTTTTTGAGCTCTCTCCATTTTACACAACAACTGTTTCACAACTTCACACGCTGAATTCACGATAGCAATAAAAATATTTTATTTGCAAAACAGACGCTTAAACAATATAATGTATACCAATACATACGCAACAGACGTTTTGCTTCGCTGAACACGACAATACGGTCTTAGAACAACTAGAACAAAACAAAATAGAAAAAAACGGTTTCGTTGTGAGCGGGAGCGAACTCATTTAGGAACTTATAAATCGGTTTCTTTTTGAGTCTTTTCGTAAAAAATCAGGAAAAGACACTTATTCACAGACAACGAGAAACAGTCAACAGTTATTTGCGAGCTCTGGTTTTGGGGGATTCGGGATTTTCACAATTGGGTGTGGCAAAATTTGGACACAAGCTTGATCTGTGCGGATACCATACGAGTTCAAATTCCAAATCGGATAGCTTTATCACTTATAGTCTTCGAGATCCACGCGTTAATAATTTTACCCCGTTTGTATGGGAAAATGTTGGTATATGAATATATCGGATCTAAAAATAGGATCCAGGATCATCCTATCATCACCATTAATGTCCTGCACCCGCATCGATTGCAAACGACCTACTACTTTTGAAGATAGACACTTGGGACTTTGTTTAAATTTTATATTCTAAGAAATCGGGTTTCTAATGAAATTTTCATAAGGATCGATAACGATACATATCTTAACTGCAAATTTATATTAAATTCAGCTCCGCCCAAAGTTCCAAACTAGGAACCACTAACTGGTCTTTGTGGAACTTTCGTCCGGGCCATTTTCGATGACCCGTCCAGTGGATCCACAATAGTGACGGCTGGTGATCGGATGTCCGCCTTCTGAACTTGCCATTTCGAACGCGCCTGTAGGCCCTGAATTTACTTGAGCCATTTTAATATCGATGATTATCGAAGATTGATTAGTTCACCAGACCAAACATGCCTCTTGATTTTATTTTTCTTTATTAATAGACATTAACTCGAAACAATTATTCGAAAACAGTTAAACACTACATTGGGGCCGGTAACATAAAAATTAACTTAGGCGAATATATTTTAACATTAAAAATTATTAACTTGAAAGTTTGAACTGGATTCAAAATATACACAAATTGATTGCTTTAATTTATTTTTTTTCGCGTTGGGTTAAATAAACAAATTTTTTTTATGCTATGTTGCGATCATGATTATCCATGCCAAATAGCTTCCGTTTTGTATTTTCATTCTTAGAAATTGTGTATGGTGATAAAAGCAATGGAATAACATTTTTTGAATGAATTTCTGGAAGTCGAACATTGAAAATATTTGGGTTAGGATCTTCAGTTTTGTTGCTCCATATGGGATCAATCCAAAAGGGTAGTCTCTGTTGGTGAAAGAGTGAATTCAACTCAAAATATGTGCAACGCAAAAAAAAAGGTTTCTTACATCATCTGATGAGTTATCTGCTTTTGGCGGCCCATATAATGATCCCTTCAATTGTTTACTAGAGCTAACCAGGTCATAAAGGCCATTAGCCGCTTTACGTTTTTGATGCGCAATATTTGTATCAATGTGCTGCAAGGGCTGCTGGTAGGAACTTACTTTACGCCGACGCCAAAGTTTACCCGATGACTGTACATATGATGTGTCTGTCATTCCGGTATTCGGGACTATGGTAGTCAAATCACCTGCTCCCAAACTAGCGTCTAAATCTCTAGATGAGTTAAAAGAGCTGTTAAACAATTTAAGGGAAGAATTAAAAAAATTTTCTTTAAAATCCAAACTGTCGCCGAAACTGGAATTTCCTTGAGCTGATCCAAAGCTACTCATTAATGATAAATTGGAGCTTGAAAAAGACGACTTTTCTGAAGAAATAAGTGGCATGACATTGTTTGTCAAGTTATTCTCATTGGATTTACATTCGTCGATCTGCTTGTTAAAGAAAATATAGTGAGTATTGTTTAAAACTTATATTTGTTAGAAGGTTCTTATCAAAATACAACTACCTTCTTTGGATGTGTAAATTTAATGGAGCCAAACATGTCCCTATTAGTTAGCTGTGTACAAAGGCGCACTGTGTGAATAATGGACACATTATGAGGGCTTACTCTTATTATATACTAGTCTTACTAACACTCGCAATCAGCTTTTAATGAAACAATACATCTGTCATGAGAAGATCCAAAGTCCAGTGTGAAGAGATCTTCATATGCAGAAAGTAATTCGTATAAATTGGGGAATCCAAATTCAAAAGTAGTAGAAAGGCCACATTTTAAGCTGTTTTTTATTTCATTGAGGTGCATCTTTTGCCGATGCTCTAAAATGCGAACTATAGAGATCAAGAATTTCAATAGGCCTGTAAGCCGAACACACTCTTTGTCAGCGTATTTATAAATCTAAAAATAAAATGTTTTTTTTTTTGCATTTATCTGTAAAGTTGTTAATTTTTTACTTACCTCAATAGCATGACTCATGGATGCCAAAATTGAATTACTGAGATGATATCTATTTTGGTTATTAAACTCATTTAGAAAGTTAACCTTTGAAATATGTTTTGAGTTTTCATTGGACGACACATCAATTTGTGTATTTTCTCCAAATCCTGCAGTAGGTTCTAGAGCTAATAACTCTGATCGAATTAAATGCATACATGCGCGATAACAGAAATTACGAAATGATAAATCATCTTTGCGATATATTATCCATATGGCTTCATCTGAACTTTTCACTTCGACGTACGGTAACATTTCAACAGCCTCTATCATATCAGACGCTCCCAATGTGTGCGCTTGCATCTGATAACCAAACTTTTTTTTGTGTAACTTAAGAACATGATCAAGTTTCATGGAATTTCTTAAGTTTCCGGTAGCATTATTTATAAGGTCGCCGCATTGCTCCGAAAAAACCCTTCTAGCCACATATGGCGATAGACAAATTTTTTTTTCTTCATCGGACACTATTTCCATCTGAACCAAGCCATGAATAGCATCCATAAGATCAGTTAATTTAAGGAAGCCGTAGTCACTGAGACGACACTGATATGAAAAGTGGTAATGGTAAGACCGAACAAACTTTTGAAATAAAATTGAATACTGTAGTGAGTTTTGAAGAAGCTCGACTATTTCGCCCGCGAACACACTAGTTTTTACTAATTCATTGCTTGTTTGCTTTCGTTTCGGCATTGAGATAAGAATGTCCTTTCCATTCTGTACAGTGCTTATTACTACAATATTTGAATTTACTAAACCATCTAAGATATCCACAATGTTGCACACACCATAGTCTGAAATATCAAAGTTTTTATTTTGTGTTTGTGATAAAATTCCTGGTAATTGAGACAAAAGGACGGAGTTGTTTCCATGGGCACGTAAAACGCGCAAAAGATCTGATGTAAATCTGCGTATCTGGGTTCGGTGTGTAAGTGTGATTTGACGATTTTCACCGTCTCCCATAATTTGAACTACAGAGGATAGAGCTTCAAAAAGCTCAATCAACTTTGTGTAACCATAATCAGCTACTCTGCATTGCTTGCCGAAATGATTGTGATAAGCTGGAATAAAGCGATTGAACTTCATTGTAGACTTTGGTGACATCTTGACTAACTCTATGACTTCACGTGAAATTTGAAAAAGTGGGTCCGATATAGAGTTTTTGCAACAACTTCCTCCGGAGCGATCTCCGGTACTCACAGTACTTAAATTAGTACTTGTGTGTAAAGCTCTATCTTTGTTAAGTTCCAACCATCCAAGAATCTTTATTCCAAAATTATTGGCGTGAATCTGAATCCCTTGGACACAACAGATTAAATGCTCAAGATTTACCCCACTTTCATTTGGTATTATCTTTACATCTAGCTGTTCTTCGATGCAGTGAAGAAGAGTGGCAACCGGAATGTCACCAGTATGAAGCTTTAATAGTGGATAGACAAGGCTTTGTATTTCTGATATAGTCATGCTAACGTTAGGTAATGGTTCGATTTCCTGTTCAGCCCAACCCTTGTGCTGTTCTCTTTTAAAGTGCATTGTACAATAAGGAACACTGTGCTGCAGCTCCTCCATTAAAGGTGAGTTTTCTATAGTATTCAAAAGATCGGGCAGCAAACTGATAAACTTGTCCTCGTTATTATCAGAGGTGATCGTACAAACATCGGACATTTTGTACAAGTCCAGAACACTTATCGAAGTTTTAAAGCGCGACTGAAATAGCTCTCGAAACTTGTACATGGGGAGTGTATAGTATGGAACATCCTAATCAAAATAATTAAAATGTAAATAATTTTTTTAAAACCATTAAATTTTTACCTTTAAAAGACCGGCAACTTGGCACCGCAAAGTATTGACCTCGGTTAGCGAAGAGTCACGAGTGTAACTAACAAGCATGCGTTTATGACCAATCTTTTTTCGGTGCATATTGGAAACAACTTGCTTTGCAAACTGAAAAAAAAAATTGGGTTAACAAGAAAGAAAGGATTTAATAGAGTTATGCATCTCATTTCTCTCATTTTGTTTTCCATATAATTTTTTTCCCTAGCTAAAGCTCTATTTCTTATAGAATATACGTTTATATACAGAGAGGCGGACGTGTTGATGGCTGTTGATGCTGATCAAGAATATATATACTTTATGGGGTCGGAGGTGATTCCCTCTCAATGTACACCAATACAATATACTCTTGTACTCTACAAGTACCGGGTATAAAAATGCTTTTACTTACATAAAGGTCTGGCACCGTGACTTTGGCATACGCACTGCCTTCAAAGACAAGAGATACTACTGGAGTAATAGGTTTTAGCTGATTCAAAAGAAAGCTTCGTAGGCTCGACTCGTCCAGCGAGTAATCTAGATTAGTAATCTGCAACGTAACAGTATCTCTTACGTCTTTTACGGATGCAAAGCAGTGCGTTTCATTTTCTATTGCTTCGCCATCAAGATCAACTAAACTTTCCAATTTTGGTAAGCATGCTTTTTCTCCAAAGCTTAATACTTTATCGCTTTTAGTAAAGTCTTGCAATATGCAATTGTTAGTGGGGACTTCGGTAGCAGGCAAGCATTTTAATAGTCTGCTGCTTGAGATGGACACTAATAAAGGATCCACAGGCTGGTTTAGAGTACACATGTTGGTAGCCTGTTTGTGAATTGCAGTAATCGGTTGGTAGGCCTGTTGCTGCAGAGGTTTCTGATATTCGTTAATCATCGGACGATTTGATTCAGAACCAACTGCAGCTAAAGTCGCACAGGTGTAATTTTGATTGTAGGGCATATAAAGATTATTATAATAGCTAAAAGCCATTCCCTGAGATTGAGCATTCTTGCATATTTGAGACTCATTGGGAACGGAAGTTACTGTACTTTTCCCTCCATTAGTAGAAAATGTTCCTGGTAGCATGGAGTAGCTTGGCAACTTATTACTTTTAACAAATGAAATCCCTGATGGAATATCTGTCCCACGATATAAGCTTGTATTTTCGCTGATATAGCTCCGTCTAACAAATGTTGATTGATAAATCTGTGATTGTGAGTGACACGATGTAGATACTTTTTCATTTTTGTAGCACGGACAACTGGAAAAAAATGTGTTAGTTTTTTAAAAAAGTCCAGATAAATTCTTAAAAAGCAAGACTTGTACATGTATTTGTTCTACAAAAAGGTTTTACAAACATTAATGACGTAATCCTCTTTTACCTCTGTATATCGAGTGGTCTAGGTAGCCATTGCCGCGGTCATAAATACTTGGTGTCCTATGTGGCTTTCACAAAAAATTTAGAGGAATAATTTACACTCATGGGATACAATTTTTTTAATTCCTATAACTGAAAGGTCGAAAATGTCATATAGCGGTTACAGTGGCGGATTTAACAGGTGGGCGCTTTTAAAGGCGCGCTTGCCCACTGGGCCTCCCCGACGAAACGAAAGGCTCTCAGGGCCCCTCTTGCTGAAAGTTACACCTTCGATTTTTTTTTTTATTTTTTTGTTGAAAAATGTTTCGGTGAGTCTCTTGTGTACAGCACAAGTTCAATTTTCATTCAGGGGCCCCCTGTTATCAGAATAATTGCAATGCTTGATAACTATCGTAAATTGAATATAAAATCAAATAACTTTTGGGTGCAATCCTAGAATAGGGGCCCCCCAGCGTATTTTCGTCAATTTTTGGTATTTTCGGCCAAATTTGGGGTTGATCGAAAAGGGAAAGCTTGAGCTAACGACGTTTTACTAACTATTTGTACTATTTTTACTAAACCTGAAATGGTGGCATTCGGTCCTATCATTGCTGAAGTACAATTACAGAAAAAAGAAGTTGATCTTTTGATGGCCCGAAATTGTCTCAAAAATGTAATGAAGAACTTGCAAAACTTGCGTGAGGAGAGCAAGTATGATTCTTTCGTTTCGAAAGCTAAATGTCAATGGGAGAAGATGGGATGGAAGAACCCGGATTTTCCGATCATTAGACAACGACGAACGAAAAAAATGCCAGGCGAAAAAGCAGAAGACAGTTCTCTGGATATGGCAACGAAACATCGCATTGGGTATTTTGAAGTTCTGGACAGAATGTGCAGTGAATTACAAGAAAGGGCCAAAGGTTTCGATGAGATAAACTCACTTTTCGGATTTCTCAAACGTGAATTCTTCAAAAACGTTGAAGAAAAAGAATTCGAAAAAAATGTGTGCAATTTGATGGAGAAATATCCAACTTTTTTTACAACTGCCTTGAAGTATGAGTTAATTAGTTTTGCGGTTATATATTTCTCACAAGAACAAGATTTTACCAAGCAGAGTCTATTGCAATATTTGAACTTCATCGTTGAAAAAATTTGGATCAACAGTTTCCCGGAGTGCTGCAGTTTATTGCGTTTATTCTTGACCCTTCCCGTCAGCACTGCCAGTGCCGAATGAACAATGAGTTCATTGAAGAGAGTCAAAGATCGGCAACGTTCTACAATGAGTGCAGAAGCATTGGACGATTTCAGCATACTTTTCATTGAACAGCAAGTCGCCAATCAAATTGATCTGGATGCAACCATCGAAGTTTTCGTGGAGAAGAAAGAGAGGAGGATTCAAAAATATGTAAATTTTCTCGATGTAAAAAAGCATACAACTTTTATAATGCCCGATGAATAAATGAAAACATTTTTATATTCGTTGAATTCTTAAAATATATAGCTTTCACTTTCCATGGAACACCTGACGAAACATAATTTTCTATGGGGGGGAGGGGGGCCCTGAAAAAATTTTGCCCACTGGGCCTTGTTTCTTAATCCGCCACTGAGCGGTTATATGGCGATGAATCGATTGTATTGGCGATTTTTTTTGTATATTTTGTTTTTAATGCCTTTCCCGCCAACGGGGAAACAGATCCGAGATATTTAGGCGGAAAAAAATAACGAGGAGAATGGCTTAGCTGCTGTAAGAAATTGAGAATAGATGTTTTTAGATTTAAAGGAGAGGAAAGTGAGATGATGCGTTAGAGACCATTGTAGTTTAAACATAACACCCTAAGAGGATTGAGTTGTGTATATTTCGAACTACAATGGCTAAGGAATAGGGAAATAAAGCTTCTATTTCTTCTATAAGTAACCTTAAAATGTAAGCGTGTTAGATTCTGGCTATCTACATCACCATTAATAATGTTGTTTAGGAAAGCTACACCTGGCATTGTTCTAAGATTAGTAAAGGGTAATAAGTTTATTAGTAAGAATCTGCTAAGATACGTAGAATGATGAAGATTTGCATCCCAGTTAAGTCCTCTAAGAGAAATTAGTAAGAAATTATTTTGTACATCTGAGAAGATCCAAAGTCCAGTGTAAAGAGATATTCATATGCAGAAAGTAATTCGTATAAATTTGGGGATCCAAATTCAAAAGTAGTAGAAAGGCCATATTTTAAGCTAATTTTTATTTCAGGTGCATCTTTCGCCGATGCTCTAAAATGCGAACTATAGAGATCATGAATTTCAATAGGCCTGTAAGCCGAACACACTCTTTGTCAGCGTATTTATAAATCTAAAAATAAAATGTTTTTTTTTTTGCATTTATCTGTAAAGTTGTTAATTTTTTACTTACCTCAATAGCATGACTCATGGATGCCAAAATTGAATTACTGAGATGATATCTATTTTGGTTATTAAACTCATTTAGAAAGTTAACCTTTGAAATATGTTTTGAGTTTTCATTGGACGACACATCAATTTGTATATTTTCTCCAAATCCTGCAGTAGGTTCTAGAGCTAATAACTCTGATCGAATTAAATGCATACATGCGCGATAACAGAAATTACGAAATGATAAATCATCTTTGCGATATATTATCCATATGGCTTAATCTGAACTTTTCACTTCGACGTACGGTAACATTTCAACAGCCTCTATCATATCAGACGCTCCCAATGTGTGCGCTTGCATCTGATAACCAAACTTTTTTTTGTGTAACTTAAGAACATGATCAAGTTTCATGGAATTTCTTAAGTTTCCGGTAGCATTATTTATAAGGTCGCCGCATTGCTCCGAAAAAACCCTTCTAGCCACATATGGCGATAGACAAATTTTTTTTTCTTCATCGGACACTATTTCCATCTGAACCAAGCCATGAATAGCATCCATAAGATCAGTTAATTTAAGGAAGCCGTAGTCACTGAGACGACACTGATATGAAAAGTGGTAATGGTAAGACCGAACAAACTTTTGAAATAAAATTGAATACTGTAGTGAGTTTTGAAGAAGCTCGACTATTTCGCCCGCGAACACACTAGTTTTTACTAATTCATTGCTTGTTTGCTTTCGTTTTGGCATTGAGATAAGAATGTCCTTTCCATTCTGTACAGTGCTTATTACTACAATATTTGAATTTACTAAACCATCTAAGATATTCACAATGTTGCACACACCATAGTCTGAAATATCAAAGTTTTTATTTTGTGTTTATGATAAAATTCCTGGTATTTGAGACAAAAGAACGGAATTGTTTCAATGGGCGCGTAAAACGCGCGAAAGATCTGATGTAAATCTGCGTATCTGGGTTCGGTGCGTAAGTGTGATTTGACGATTTTCACCGTCTCCCATGATTTGAACTACAGAGAATAAAGCTTTAAAAAGCTCAATCAACTTTGTGTAACAATAATCAGCTACTCTGCATTGCTTGCCGAAATGATTGTGATAAGCTGGAATAAAGCGATTGAACTTCATTGTAGACTTTGGTGACATCTTGACTAACTCTATGACTTTACGTGAAATTTGAAAAAGTGGGTCCGATATAGAGTTTTTGCAACAACTTTCTTCGGAGCGATCTCCGGTACTCACAGTACTTAAATTAGTACTTGAGTGTAAAGCTCTATCTTTGTTAAGTTTCAATCCAAGAATCTTTATTCCAAAATTATTGGCGTGAATCTAAATCCTTTGGACACAACAGATTAAATGCTCAAGATTTACCCCACTTTCATTTGGTATTATCTTTACATCTAGCTGTTCTTCGATTCAGTTAAGAAGTGTGGCAACCGGAATGTCACCAGTATGAAGCTTTAATAATGGATGGACAAGGCTTTGTATTTCTAATATAGTCATGCTAACGTTAGGTAATGGTTCGATTTCCTGTTCAGCCCAACCCTTGTGCTGTTCTCTTTTAAAGTGCATTGTACAATAAGGAACACTGTGCTGCATCTTCTCCATTAAAGGTGAGTTTTCTGTAGTATTCATCAGATCGGGAAGCAAACTGATAAACTTGTCCTCGTTATTATCAGAACACTTGTCGAAGTTTTAAAGCGCGACTGAAATAGCTCTCGAAAATTGTACATGGGGAGTGTATAGTATGGAACATCCTAATCAAAATAATTAAAATGTAAATAATTTTTTTAATACCATTAAATTTTTACCTTTAAAAGACCGGCAACTTGGCACCGAAAAGTATTGACCTCGGTTAGCGAAGAGTCACGAGTGTAACTAACAAGCATGCGTTTATGACCAATCTTTTTTCGGTGCATATTGGAAACAACTTGCTTTGCAAACTGAAAAAAAAATTGGGTTAACAAGAATGAAAGGTTTTAATAGAGTTTTGCATCTCATTTCTCTTATTTTGTTTTCCATATAATTTGTTTCCCTAGCTATAGATCTATTTCTTATAGAATATACGTTTATATACAGACAGGCGGACGTGGCTATATCGGCTCGGTTGTTGATGCTGATCAAGAATATATATACTTTATGGGGTCGGAGGTGATTCCCTCTCAATGTACACCAATACAATATACTCTTGTACTCTAAAAGTACCGGGTATAAAAATACTTTAACTTACATAAAGATCTGACAACGTGACTTTGGAATACGCACTGCCTTCAAAGACAAGAGATACTACTGGAGTAAAAGGTTTTAGCTGATTCAAAAGAAAGCTTCGTAGGCTCGACTCGTCCAGCGAGTAATCTAGATTAGTAATATGCAACGTAACAGTATCTCTTACGTCTTTTACGGATGCAAAGCAGTGCGTTTCATTTTCTATTGCTTTGCCATGAAGATCAACTAAACTTTCGAATTTTGGTAAGCATGTTTTTTCTCCAAAGCTTAATACTTTATCGCTTTTAGTAAAGTCTTGCAATATGCAATTGTTAGTAAGGACTTCGGTAGCAGGCAAGCATTTTAATAGTCTGCTGCTGAGATGGACACTAATAAAGGATTCACAGGCTGGTTTAGAGTACACATGTTGGTAGCCTGTTTGTGAATTGCAGTAATCGGTTGGTAGGCCTGTTGCTGCAGAGGTTTCTGATATTCGTTAATCATCGGACGATTTGATTCAGAACCAACTGCAGCTAAAGTCGCACAGGTGTAATTTTGATTGTAGGGAATATAAAGGTTATTATAATAGCTAAATCCCATTCCCTGAGATTGAGCATTCTTGCATATTTGAGACTCATTGGGAACGGAAGTTACTGTACTTTTCCCTCCATTAGTAGAAAATGTTCCTGGTAGCATGGAGTAGCTTGGCAACTTATTACTTTTAACAAATGAAATCCCTGATGGAATATCTGTCCCACGATATAAGCTTGTATTTTCGCTGATATAGCTCCGTCTAACCAATGTTGATTGATAAATCTGTGATTGTGAGTGACACGATGTAGATACTTTTTCATTTTTGTAGCACGGACAACTGGAAAAAAATGTGTTAGTTTTTTAAAAAAGTCCAGATAAATTCTTAAAAAGCAAGACTTGTACATGTATTTGTTCTACAAAAAGGTTTTACAAACATTAATGACGTAATCCTCTTTTACCTCTGTATATCGAGTGGTCTAGATAGCCATTGCCGCGTTCATAAATACTTGGTGTCCTATGTGGCTTTTACAAAAAATGAAAAGAAAATTAATTTACACTCATGGGATTCCAATAACTGGAAGGTCGAAAATGTCATATAGCGGTTATATGACGATTAATCGCGGTTATGCACTGCAACTTAATAAATTATCGAATTCAAATAAACACCACCATTTTTTTTGTATATTTGGTTTTTATGTCTTTCCCGCCATCGGGGAAACAGATCCGAGATATTTAAGCCGAAAAAATAACGATGCGATAGAGACCATTGTAGTTTAAACATAACACCCTAAGAGGATTGAGTTGTGTATATTTCGAACTACAATGGCTAAGGAATAGGGAAATAAAGCTTCTAGTTCTTCTATAAGGAACGTTAAAATGTAAGCGTGTTAGATTCTGGCTATCTATATCACCATTAATAATGTTGTTTAGGAAAGCTACACCTGGCATTGTTCTAATATTAGTAGAGGGTACTAAGTTTATTAGTAAGAGTCTGCTAAGATACAAAAGAAGATGAAGATTTGCATCCTAGTTAAGTCCTCTAAGATAAATTAGTAAGAAATTATTTTCAACAGATTCTTTGCGTTCTATTGGGTTTTATTGGATTTTACAGGGGACTCCAGAAACATGAACCGTACATCAGTATTGGACGCACGGAAGAAATAAATAAACTTTTAGTAATACAGAGATCGTTAAATTCTTTTGCTCATCTTTTAATAAACAAAAGGAAACATTTAGCCTTATTAACAAGCATGGAAATATGGTCGTCAAATTTGAGTTTTAGGGACACCAGTATCATGGAACTGATTTAATTTTTCTAAGGTAATCCCATACTCGTAGCCTGGTCTCTCCTGGTTCTAGTCCTAACTAGAACGATATAAAGACATAAGTTTGCATTTTGATCCATTAAGTATTAAATCATTTGAACGGACACTCCAAGAGATTACTTTATAACACAGGAATGGACATTTTTAAATAAAACTCTATGCGTTCTGTATGCGTTCTCTACTTAACAATAGTGAGGGATTGACTGAATCGAATGATTTAGTAAAGTGTGGATAAGTTAACTCAGTTCTAAATCCTTTTCGGAAGCCATCAATGACAAAGACTTTCAACTCCAGTAACTTAGTGGTGGTCGAGCGACACCTAATGAAAGCATGCTGACATGGAGAAGAGCAAAGGTTTTGCAATTAAGAAGTGATTAATTTCTTAAATAACTTCGGAATTGTTGACAAATTAGAAATGCCTCTGTAGCAGTATCAAATTTTTTCCTTCTTATGTAAGGGTATTATAAAAGATTCCTTCCACTTACGGGAGAAAATAGAGGTATCCAAAGATAAGTTGAAATGTCTATGTAAAGCCCTGCCATTTAGCTTACAGCCTGATACTCCATCGGGCCTAGCGAATAAACGGGGTTAACCCCTAAAATAACAAATAATAAGCTATTCTCGGAAAATAAAATAAGAGATAAGAGAAAATAATATTTGCTGATTTAATGTTGTAGGCTAATCTGTCATTTTAGGCAAAAAGTAAGTTTTGAAAAAATTTGTGAAATTTGGCAATGGCCTAATTAGAGGTCACAGATAAATTTTCAAACATAAGAAGAGGAGGGAAAGATGCATGTTTACGTTTTTTGACAAAGCTTGATTGTTTACAATGTTATAAAACTGCTTCGGATCCTGAGAAAATTGAACTCGGCAGCGTCGAATATAATTCCTATAACATTGTAGATATCTTGACAAATCTATTTTACTGCATGCTTTTTTATATTTAAGTAAAAGCCTGCTTTAAGTATGCTTTAAGTTCGTGAGGCACCGTGTAAACCAATTTGGAGAATTTTTTGAAGCGGATGGATATTGTAAAATTTTCCTAAGGTAACCTTTATATCGGTGCATGGCAGAATATCGAAGCAATGAAATGTATCGATATCGTTTAAATTGAAACCTCAAGCGTGGGGGAATCCTTTCCTTTGGGAGGAATCTCTGGGGTTGAAAAGGGAAAATCTCTGGAAAGAGTGGTATCATAAGGAGCAAATACAAAACATTTGTCTAATTACCGACCTGACGAGTTTCTAAAATGCTTAATTTGGCCAAGGGACGTGTTAAACATGCCCGCGGTGAAGTCACCACTTTAGTTGAGGGATATTAAAGTCACCCAGAGCTACAAGGTGGTCACAATCGAACATAAGATTAAAAACCAATTGATGATGCTAGTATGTGGGAGGTTCACACGAAGGAGGTATATATGAACACGTCATATATAAAGATTTACCGGATAAAATGATTTTAATAAAAATAAATTCTAAATTACCAAACTCTTGTGATTTAACCTCTTCAGAAGCGAGTTGGGAGTCTACCGAAATGAGGACTTGGCTTGGACTACAAGGTAGTCACAATCGAATATAAGATTAAAAAAGAATTGATGATGCCAGTATGTATGCTGTTCAGACGAAGGAGGTATAAATGAACACATCATATATAAAGATTTACCGGATAAAATGATTTTAATGAAAATAAATTCTAAATTACCAAACTCTTGTGATTTAACCTCTTCTTGATCAAGAAGAATCCTCGTCAAGCTTGGACTTGGAATTTTGTTTTGGCTTTGATGTAAGCACGACAGCACGACAATTATCGCAACAATAATGGAGACCAGACCTACGGAATTCTATTCTGATCATAGTGGACCACCTCGGGCATCGCCTGCTTCCTGTGTTACCGAGGTGGTTGCATTTTCAAATGCAGAAGGTATACGTTACCACCTTCATGCACTCTTACCAAAAATTCGATCTCAACATTGGCCTGTCCCAGATTCGCATGAGCTTTGTAGTTATTAGTACCGCTTTTGGCAGAGCTTCTGCCCTTAAGCTGATCTGCTGCACTTTGTTTTGTGGCCACTAATTTGGGGTTGAATGTAATATTTATTAAAATTGAACTTCGGCTTTATTTGTCAGTCCCTACAATACATCGATAAACAATTCGAAAATAATGTAGCCGGTGTTCCAATGTGCAGGAATTCAATGTGACATCATAAGTAGTACTTCGGTTCAGTTTTCAAGCATGGTCAAAGATGTACAGATTTTCAATATTTTCTCGAAGGGGATGCAGGCCCTGCTCATTAACAGACAAGTTTGGAGACAAAAAAATCACCTCCGAAAACTAGGATTAGGATGGACTCCAGACCTTTCTTTTTGGCTGATCACCGCCGCCATAAACAAACAAACGGAAATGTGCGCTCTGTTACAACGGCATTACAACATATGCTCGCTCCGAGCAACAGATCGATCCTTTAATGTAGATACAACCTATGATCTATAACCTATGACCTATGAGGAGCTTCACTAATACGATCCGTCGCAACAAGAGATTTTACATTAGCTGACTATGAATCCGTGACCGCGGAATTTTAGAACCTTACGCGGTTGAGTTTAGGTGCGAACGAGATCTAAAACAAGACGGCAAGTGCATCTGGCCGATCGATTGAAAATGCGAGGGAGGGATTGAGGGTCGAAAGTACACCCATGCAATATGACATCACAAATGGTACCGATGTTAATTTTACCAAGCTTTGTCTAAGTTGCTCGAATTAAAGACGGGGCAGGACCCAAGCCATAAGCTCAGGAAGTTTCCCAAGGAAGTTTCAATGTACACCAGACAACAAATCAAGGAGTAATGGAAAAACATTGTGACATAAAAACCAACAAACATAAAAAAGATGGACATACTGGGAATGGATTCTAAGTCGTGCCAACGGAATATTTTACATATGTAAATGCAAACCACAGGAAAAAAGGTTCATTATAGAAATTCCGGAAGACATGGAGATTTCCAGCAATACCTTCGGTTTTATGATATTTTAACGGAATTCGTTTACAATCAATACATATGTGATGCAGTTAAATTCCGCCATTTGGAGAATCTCTTATCAGAAAAAGCCAAAAAAGACCCAAAAAAGCCCCAAAAATCCCCAAAAAGGCAGCCCAACAACAAATTATTGAGCTTTCATAAATTAAGTTTAGGCTAGTAAAACGGTCATAAGCAACAGATCCAAAAGCAGAGCAGGTCCTCTTTAAACATGTGATCACGGATAAAACCTAACGAGCCACTAAAAGGTGATCTCACCCGTGAGATCGGAGATCTTACTATGATAACTATGATAATAATATAGGAAGTTCCTTTTAGGAACCCCATTGATTAGAAAATTTCTAGTTAATGGTCGAACAACAAGTCAACTTAAAAGCCCAAACCCCAACGTTTTCAATTAACGACTAGAGATAGTTATTAGTTTTTAAAGATCGGTTCTGGTGAATCGATCAAAACAAAGTTTTCGCCCTTAATTGAGTCTCTCAAAGAGGGAGAAGAATAGTCGTACCTTATGCTACGACATATTATTGCTAACATATATTATTTCTAACACAGAAACAGTGAACGAACTGGTCAAAGCATGAGCCAGAAACGAAAACTGAACTACACCCGAACAAGATACACCCTCTATTTAGTACCATAGAACCGGTACTTAACATTCTCAGCTTATTGCTCCCGGCAAAAGGACCGCCAGCAGGACCCCAACGTAATATTCTAAGCGTGCTGATCCCGCCATAAGGACCACCTGCAGAACCATCTAACCGAAACACGATGAACACAAACCCCCAAGATCAGCTATCCGTAGCAGGACCTCAGCGTCTCATCCCGAACAACTACCCTCATCCTGACCTCAGAGTCCGGCTTTCGACTCAGAGCGATGGGCAATCATTAACTCTTACCTATCAGAATACTAGGGGGCTACGTAGCAAACTCCCCAAGCTATATTCTGATAGTTCTTTCTTTGCATCCCATATAATAGCATTTACAGAAACTTGGTTAAATCCGGATATCTTTAGCTCCGAAGTTTTTCCAAGTAAGTACACCACTTTTAGACGGGATCGATCTCAGCGAAGAGGAGGTGGAGTCCTCATTTCGGTAGACTCTACTCTTGCTTCTGAAGAGGTGAAATCCCATGAGTTTGGTGACAAAGAATTTATTTGCGTTAAAATCACTATGTCCGTTAAAGCTTTATACATTACATGTTCATATATACCTCCTATGTCTGAACCGCCTACATATTGGCAGCATTTGTCCGCCATTCGATACGTCTCTAATCTTATGACGGATCGTGACCAACTCGTAGCGGTGGGCGACTTAAATATCCCAGAATTAAAGTGGTCCAACGTCGATAACTCACCATCTTTGTCACTTATAACTTACCATGACTTCACCGCGGGCATGTCAGAAATTCGCTAGGTCGGCTCTTAGACTTATGTTTTGTATCTGATCCTGATGGTACTGCTCTCTCCAGAGCTTTTCCTCTTTCAACCCCAGAGGATCCATATCACCCCACGCTGGAGGTCTCAATCGAAACCACTCCTGGTATCGATCAGATGTCTCCGAGCGTGGTAAATAAGATTCGCTGTTCCGTAAAGCTGATTTTCAGAAACTTAATAGCCTTATCGATACATTTGACTGGTCTGATATTCTGGCGTGCACTGATCTTAATGTCACTTTAGAAAAATTTATTTTACTTTAAATAAATTTTTTGACTCATGTGTGCCTTGGAAATATCCGTCTGCTTCAACAAATCCTCCTTGGTTTACAAGGTGCCTCGCTAACTTAAAAAATAAAAAAAATAAGCTTTTACTTAAAAAAACCTGCAGTAGTGTTGATTTCTCAAGATACCTACAAGCTCGGTCGAATTTTACCGTGCATAACGCTGAATTTTATAGGAATTATATTGACCGCTGCCGGATTCAATTTACTCAGGATCCAAAGCAGTTTTATAATTTTATAAACACTAAGCGTAAACAGGTATCTTTTTCACCCCTGCTTACGTTTGAAAATTCCTCTGCGACTTCTGATCAGGCCATGCCGATCTATTTGCAGAATTTTTTCAAACAACATATTCTCCTCCAAAATTGACTGATCAGCCTTACGCATATAACATTCAAGCAGCAAATCTTATTTTCTGTCCGTTTTTTTCTGAGAACAACTTATTATCTGGTCTTTTAGGGGTCAAACCCATTTATTCGCCAGGCCCCGATGGAGTACCAGGCTGTGTGCTAAAATACTGTGCCAGGGCTCTGTGCAAACCTCTACTTAGACTTTTCAACTTATCTTTGGAAACCTCGATTTTTCCCCTTAAGTGGAAGGAATCATTTATAATTCCCCTACATAAAAAAGGGAAAAAGTCTGAGGCTGCCAACTACAGAGGCATCTCTAAGTTGTCGGCAATTCCAAAGTTATTTGAAAAATTAATTACACCTCGTTTGCAACACCTTTGCTCTTCGATTATCACTCCTTGTCAGCATGGCTTTATTAAGCGTCGCTCCACCACCACAAACCACCACGTAAGGGATATCAAACCGACGTAATTTACACAGACTTCAGCAAAGCATTTGATTCAGTTAATCACTCACTCTTGTTGAGTAAACTGAATATGCTGGGATTTTCCTAAAGACCTCTTAACGTGGATCTCCAGCTACTTAGATGGAAGGATACAAAGAGTCTTATTTAGAAACACACATTCCCGTCTGGTCCGTGCTACATCTGGCGTCCCTCAAGGAAGTCATCTTGGCCCGTTGTTATTTACTCTTTTTATAAATGACTCGCCCCCTGCTTTAACGAACTCTCTAGTTCTTATGTATTCAGATTATGTAAAGCTTTGTACAAATCCATCTCTGCCCAATGCAGTCTTCAGTCTGACCTTGATAACTTTCAAAAATGGTGTTCAGCTAACGATTTAATAATTAATGGATCTAAATGCAAACATATGTCTTTTTATCGTTCTTGCCCTCTGCAAGCTACTTATTCTATTAATGGAATTGCCTTAGAAAAATTAACCCAGGTTAATGATCTCGGCATCCTATTAGACATCAAACTTAAATTTGCCGACCATATTTCCTTAATAGTTAATAAGGCTAAAGGAGTCCTTTGTTTTATCAAAAGGTGGTCAAAAGAATTTAATGACCCCCCTATGACCATTGCCAGGCCCTTCCATACTTTTTTACTCCAACTCCGGGACGTATCGTTACTTACTTCCACATCAGAGGCGAATAACGCCTGTCGGATACTCATTTCTAATTCTTTAACAAGATGAAAAAGTCTAAAGAGTTTGTGAGATGAATGAAGCGAAGAGCCAACTTTCCTCAAGGCGCCATCCTCGCAAATAAACAGCCCAGGACAACTAGCGGGAGTCCGCGCTAAAAGGGGTACCGACGATGCGCTTGTGTTGCCACCTCTAATAAGTAGCTTCACACATTCCCTTTTCCCACACCACTCAACCTATCCAATTCCTATCCCAAAACACCATCTCACGCCGGGCCGAACTAAGGTGTTACTCGACCCGTGCCGAAAATCAGCTTGGCTGGGGGCCCGGGATATAAACTCTGGCCAATCTCTAACGGAGGGATCAGGTTAACAGGCGACCCCCTGTCCTAAGAATCTTTAACCGGGCGGAGAAACGCGACGCCTTTCGTCTCTAAAATAATAAAAAATCTCTAAAAAAAACCTAACCTTAGCCCTAGACATAGACGTGTGATTCCGGACAAGGGATAAGCAACATGGCAGCGAAATTGGCGAGCGAGCCCACCTGTCAAGCCACAATCGGAAAGCAGGGTCCGGCAGGGCCCTGCCCCAAATTGGGGTTGGCTGGTGGAAAGTTTCTCTAAGCCGCCACCATGGTGTCATCTCCTGGCCTAAGCGCCATGATAGCACCTTCAGGTGTGGCTAAATAGCTAGCGATAGCGCGAAAGGAAATTTACATACGTGGAGAAGAGCACCGCAGGGCAAAATCATTACAAGCGATGAGTGAGCTAAGACGACCAAGAGTTTCGCAAAAAGGTAGAATGGGAGGAAAGTGTGCCCAAGGGACCGCAGCGCAAGCGGGAGCGCTCCCAGAACGTTCCGGAAGGACCAACGGCGAAACAATCAAGATCGCAGCAATAAAAATCCTTCGTCGCAGTAGCGAAAGGCACACCGCATTAACGTCATTAATCGAAGCAACACCGAAGGCATAGTTTCGAAGGAGCCACCCTAGCCACGAAGTGCTTCAAAATCCTGGCCAGGGAACTGGGCCCCGCACCCGTCTGAAAATACGACGGGCGACGTAAAAACACGAGAAATCCCAGAGAAACTGGCCTCCGATATCGAGGTCACAGATGCCGAGAATGGCTACAACACTAACGCCTCTTCGTTGCGCTGCGTGGCAGCAAGTCGAATGGATGACGATAACATTTCCGACGACGAAAAGGCGGAGATCACAGTTTTGGAGGATAATTTAGCAGATATCCCTACGGTTTATTCTGCATATAAACCTTCACCACTGTACGGCAGCCTCGGCTGCCCTCTTGGTCCGCCTAGCTGAGGATGGAGTCGCTATCACCCTGGTCCAGGTTCAGTTCAGTTGGAGGAAGGGTCTCTGAACTTGGGAACAAGGACTATAAGCTGCTAATAACAGGTTCAGAAGGCAAAACTAGAGCCTGCATTTTTGATAAAAAGCATTTAAGCATAATTTTGCTCCAGTAGCCTAGACAATGCGGCGGCAACCGTGGGGCTTCACTCAACTCCAATCTGGGGGCTGTCGTCGAACATGGCCTACGTGGAGCCAGAACCCCTAGGCGAGCTAGTGACATGGCGTTCGGAAGATAGCTAGAAGCGCAACATTCACCTTATAATAGGATATAGCGAAATTTAAATATAATTATGTAATTATAATTATTAATTATGAATTTCTCAACGAAAAATACGCAATTGTCTGAGCAAATGTCCTCTGTGGTATCCCTTCAAGTGATACCACAGGTTCTAGTAAATGAAACATTCGTCAGGGTCACCCAAAAGGGTATTCCAAAGTCCGGACCACCGGCACCGACTGATGCTGCAGTTCTCGTACCTGCGACACCACAACCCTTACAGGTGATTCCTCCATCGAAACATATATTTGATTCTCGGCTTGCCCCTAATACTTCAAAAATTGATATCTCGGCGTATATCAAAGCCAAAACAAAAGCCGATATAAAGGTGGAGGACATAACTAAATTTAAATATAATTATACACGACGCACGTCTTCTTTCAAGATTCGTGTGCCTGCGCTGATGTTCAAGACGATTTGTTCACCCAGTTTTTGGCCAGAGAACATTTTCGTCCAAAAACATCAGCCTAGTACTGTAAAGAAAAATGTTTTAAAACCAGTGGGAGTGAAACTTCCACATATTAGAACCACTGACCAACCTTCCACCTCTTCTTCGTCCACTAACCCAAAAAACTAGTATCGCCACTAACACTTACATATCAGAATACTAGGGGGCTATGAAGCAAACTCCCCAAACTATATTCTGATAGTTCTTTCTTTGCATTCCACAGTATAGCCTTTACAGAAACTTGGTTAAAGCCGGAGATCTTTAGCTCCGAAGTTTTTCCAAGTAAGTACACCACTTTTAGACGGTATCGACCTCAGCGAAGGGGGGGTGGAGTCCTCATTTCGGTAGACTCTACTCTTGTTTCTGAAGAGGTGAAATCCCTCTTTGGTGACATAGAATTTATTTGCGTTAAAATCACTGTCCGTGAAATCTTTATACATAACATGTTCATATATACCTCCTATGTCTGAACCGCCTACATATTGACAGCATTTGTCCTCTATTCGACACGTCTTTAATCTTGTGACGGATCGTGACCAACTCTTAGCGGTGGGCGACTTTAATATCCCAGAATTAAAGTGATCCAACGTCGATAACTCACCATCTTTGTCCCTTATCACTCACCATGACTTCACCGCGGGCATGTTTGACATGTCCCTAGGTCAGATTAACCATGTTAGAAATTCGCTAGGTCGGCTTTTAGACTTATGTTTTGTATCTGATCCTGATGGTACTGCTCTCTCCAGAGCTTTTCCCCTTTCAACCCCAGAGGATCCATATCACCCCACGCTGGAGGTCTCAATCGAAATCGAAACCACTCCTGGTATCGATCAGATGTCTCCGAGCGTAGTAAATACTACTAGCTCGGTCGAATTTTACCGTGCATTACGCTGAATGTTATAGGTATTATATTGACCGCTGCCGGATACAATTTACTCAGGATCCAAAGCAGTTTTATAATTTTATAAACACTAAGCGTAAACACGTATCTTTTTTACCCCTGCTTACGTTTGAAAATTCCTCTGCGACTTCTGATCAGGCCATTGCCGATCTATTCGCAGAATTTTTTCAAACAACTTATTCTCCTCCTAAATTGACTGATCAGCCTTACGCCTATAACATTCAAGCAGCAAATCTTATTTTCTCTCCGTTTTTTTCTGATAACAACTTATTATCTGGTCTTTTAAGGGTCAAACCCATTTATTCGCCAGGCCCCGACGGAGTACCAGGCTGTGTGCTAAAATACTGTGCCAGGGCTCTGTGCAAACCTCTTCTAAGACTTTTCAACTTATCTTTGGAAACCTCGATTTTTCCCCTTAAGTGGAAGGAATCATTCACAATTCCCCTACATAAAAAAGGGAAAAAGTCCGAAGCTGCCAACTACAGAGGCATCTCTAAGTTGTCGGCAATTCCAAAGTTATTTGAAAAATTAATTACACCTCATTTGCAACACCTTTGCTCTTCGATTATCACTCCTTGTCAGCATGGCTTTATTAAGCGTCGCTCCACCACCACAAACTTATTGGAGTTGACATCCTTTGTCATAGATGGCTTTTGTAAAGGATATCAAACCGATGTAATTTACACAGACTTCAGCAAAGCATTTGATTCAGTTTATCACTCACTCATGTTGAGTAAACTGAATATGCTGGGTTTTCCTAAAGACTTCATGTGTCTGGGCTCACCAATATGGAGCACATAAGGACCGCATAGAATCCGTACAAAAGCACTTTTAATATTTGCACTTAGAGGTCTATACTGGGATGCAAATCTTCAGCTTCCATCCTACAGTAGCAGACTTTTACTTATAAACTTACCTAGCTTAACAAATCGTAGGACAATGCTTGGTGTAGTTTTTCTGCATAACCTTATTAACCGGGATGTAGAAAGCCAGCATTTACTAACACGCTTAAATTTTAACATTCCTATTAGAAGGACTCGAAACTTTAGTTCTCTGTTCCTTAGCCATTGTAGTTCGATATATGCACTGCATGACCCTTTTAGGGTATTATGTTCGAACTACAATGGTCTCTACTCTATTACATCTCTTTCCTGTCCTACTCTACTCTATAAAATATAGAATTTTCCTTAATAATTCCTCTTAGCTTAACAAATTTCAAATAGCTTAATATGTACTAACAAATCGTTTCTCGAGCGCCCCTCGGTCGTCTTGGCCTCTAAGATTTATGATGAATACAGAAATGCTAGCTGATGCTCTACTTGATGCACAAGCCATTTCAAATTCTGAAAGACCGCGAAAAAAAAAGAAACACTACGAAGACAAACGTAGACAAATGTCCGAATTAATCAGAATTGAACACCTCCTGCAAAAGAAGCGGAGAACCGCTTCTTGAAATGCGAAAGAATACATCCTGGAGCTGTTTCTCTTGGAAAATAAGGTGTTGCCGTTTAAACCAGCTTCGAGACAAGTACAACACTTAATAGCGCGAACGGGAACCTAAGGACCAAACAGCACGGGATGGAAGAACGCACCTATGGCGAAAAAGGTGTGGGGTCAAAGGGCCAAACGGAGTGAGAAACATATCCTATTCCACGAATGGAGTACATCTGGAATCAACTACGGCAACCCAGGTACTTTATTGTATTGATTTTATTGTAGATCCGAAGAGCGGTTCTCTTAATTAAAACAATTAAAAGAAAATGAGCACTATAGTCGAGTTTTCCGACTATATGTGGCATGATACTCCTCTCTTCCACTCAACTTTTAACTAACCTTTAACAACCTTTGTACATTAAATTATAAATAACTTAATTACTTTAGAGTTTTGAAGTTGATTTTTATTTTCGCAGATGGCCCGTTTTTTCGAAGTAAAAGTACAAATAGAAAAATGTATTGAATGAACTTCTAATTTATTTTTACACCTTTATTAAGCATGCAGGTAATGCAGGCGCTTAATAATTTTATAATTTGTTTATTATTTTTTTGTATGTATCTCTTAGTTGGTCGCAAGCCGACTCTTTCTCGGCCGCTCCACTTCAACGGGCCTTTGTTTAGAGAGTTTTAGCTTCGCAATGTCTAGATCGGGCCGCCCTCTCCGTTATCGAGAGCTTTAACTGTGCAATGACTAGTCGGGCCGCATTATCTTTACATAACACTAAGTCCCTACATGCACCATAATCTGGTCTATCTTGTTGATCATTCAGCTTCATCTGCAGAATAAACAAATTATAACGTGCAATTCTTAAATTCGGCCTTTTTATTTTGGAGCGTATTTACGGCATTGAAAACCCTCAATGACCAAACAAGTATGAAACAAATTTTTTGTTGTTTTGCTGAGAGCCCATTTTTTTTTTTACGTATCTGGGCATTTCCTGAGGTCGCGAACGTACGTTCGTACGCAATTAGTGCCAAAAATTAAAGAAAAAAACATTTTCTGATCCTTTTTTTTTGTGTCCGATAGCATTTGGTGAGTTCTTTTCTTAGTGTAAATGTCGCGTACATTTCGCGTACGTTCGCGACCTCATGTTTTTTGCCAATATTATGAAAATGAAAAATCCATTAGAACCATAATTTACACTAAGAAACGAACTTACCAAATGCTATCGGAAACAAAAAAAAAAGTATCAGAAAATGTTTTTTTCTTGAATTTTTTGGCACTAATTGCGTACGAACGTACGTTCGCGACCCCAGGAAATACCCATATATTTATTAAAACTAAATAAATTTGCCACATATGGCAGCATTTTTATGGTAGATTTGTAGGAGAATCACAATATGTCACATTATATTCCTTTTACTATTATTTGAATTTTATGTATTATTTTCAGGAATTTTATCATGCGGGTGGAGTGAGGGGAAGATCATGGGGGTAACATCTGCGAAGAATCCATACCTTTAAACTTTATGCCTAATTAAGGTGTTGGTTGAAGAGATGAGTACCGGGTATAATATAGTCGGGAAACTTGACTATAACCGATCTTTTTTTTCATTAACAGTTATTGAAATTTAGCAGAACAAAAATTTGGATTATACTTTTACAATATGGAAGTATTTTTAACTTACACCTTACACCTCCTCACGTTGAAAACTGAAAGAAGCAAACAAACAATCAAAATTTAATACTTTATAACTCCTCCCCAAAAAGGGCAGTTGAACTGATATTTGTTTTTCCTTGATAAATTAGCCAGCTATCATACCTTTGAATTTTTTTTTTAAGTTTCAGAAGTTAGCATCTACACTGCAACGAAAGTACTAAACGATATTAGCGTAACGTCGCAAGAAGACGGCTGGTAGCTGTACTAAAAACACCGATAAACACTTGCAAAATATTGAAAATATTCATATTAACGGCATCATTAGCGTGTACAGAAAATGGAGGTAAAAGACAAGAACTTCATCGTTAAACATCATGATATCCCGTGAATACAATCAATCCGTATGCACCGTATGCAAAAATAGTAACATCGGCAAATACATAATATGGCAAAGACATATTGTATGACGTGATTTAATTTTGGCTGCGTTTGTGACGAGAACACCAAAATCGTCAAAGGATGGGAATGCATCAACTGCAGTAAACAGCCTCTGAAACAGTCCCCCTAGGAGCCGCTGTGCGTGGTACTGATGGGCAAGACGTAACCAAAACCAGACATCCGTACGGTCAACCGGCGCATGGTGCCGCTTTGCAGGATGCATCCAACATCGCCCAGATAGCCGCACGCTCCAGAGATGCCGTGAATAAAGCGTCTGCCGATATCTTTACATGCTGAAGATGCCAGTGAAACCATTTTAATACAAAATAATACTCAAATGCTACAAATGCTCGAAGAAGAGCGGCAGGCCAATCAAAGCTACATCAAAAAGAAATATACTAGCTCAACAAAGTGAAGCCGGACTACTAACATCATCCTTTGGGCCTACAAATGTTCAGCTGGCAGTACGTCAAATACTGTCACCTTATCTACAGACACTCAACGGCGACACTGCAAACTGGCTTGGGCTATGCACCCGAAAGACCCCAGAGCTGCATCGATCCAGGCATTCAGCGAGCGGCTCTATACAATCGCCAAAGCAGCATCCACAGTGACACCATCAATATACTCCACTTCAGCAACTTACACACACCCCTTTGTCCAGTATAGCATGGATAATCAAGGCAGCACAGGATTTCAATCCACCAACGTATAACGCTTCACAAAGAGAAATTACCCATTGCATCGCCTGCAACAGTGAACTCCATCCTATCACCGAATGCGAGGTATTCCCAAAACGAAAAGAAACATGAAATTTTTCAAGAATACAAGCTTTGCATTAAAGATACATGGTCGCAGGTGCTTCTCAACTAAACTGTGCGAGATTGGAGGATGCGAATTAAGATCCATGCTTTGCTGCACTAAGGCAATTCGAATCCTAGCATCGTTTCTGCCCACTGCCAACACCTATATTCGGGCCTAGATTACCCACAAACTGAAAGCGTCCACAAAAATTAAAAAAAAAAATTTTTTTTTTAATTTATCATTGCTCAGCATTAAAAATGATTTGCTACGAGAAATGAATTTCGAAGACAAACTTGGTGATTTTTCTTCAAAAGGATCTAGAAAAGTTAATTTGGTTTAGCTCAATAGTTTGTACGAATAATTGTACCAAAAACAGTGACCAATGATAGATTTAAAAGTAAGCAATCGCACAGTAAATACGTACCTATTAAAGTAAGTTTTATTCGAGAAAAAATTCGATAAAAAATCGAATTTTGTACTACATAAAGGGCCCTTACATATCTTTTGTCCCAGGGTCTCACACCCCTAAATCCAGCTAAGTCTGATAAATATTCCCTAAATGATGATTGTTTGGTCATTGAGCGTTTTCAATGCCGTAAATAAAAAGACGAATTTAATTAATTTTGAACGTTACAAATTCCTGCATGCAGATGAAGCCGGATGATCCGCAGATATACCAGCTTATGGTGCATGCAGGGACTCAAGTAAAATACAGAGAGAGGGCGGCCCGACAAGTCACCTCGAGCTAAAGCTCTCGAAAGTGGAGAGGGCGGCCCGACCTAGACATTGCCGAGCTAAAACTCTCTATGGAAAGCTTGTGGAGTCGAGCGGCCGAGAAAGAGCCGGCTTGCGATCAACAAAGCCTTTAAATAAACATTAAACTTAAGCCTAATAAATAAACATTACACTAATAATTACACTAAACATTACATAAACATTATTTAAACATTATTTAAACATAAACGTTAAACGCCGTGCTGCTGCTTGACCGACAATGATGATGGAGATGATGGTTCATCCGTCACATTCATCCAAGGTAGTCCAGATCCGATCTGCATGAAGTGGGAGAATCAAATGATACGGAGGAAGAACGAATCCATTTGCTTCAACATAAGAGTCTCCCGCATAGACAATAACAGAACCTACTGGCTAAAAAACATACACAGTCAATAATTTTGGATTACCGAAACAAACGCTGGACTAACTGGAGTTAACCAGTAAATAAACTGATCTGCAACGGTTACCGATTGTATCATACACTGAAGCTGAACCAACGGACTGAAATAGACAAGACCGTTAAGGTAAGCTTCATCATCCGTCGAATCCGTCATCCAAGGACACTTCGCTCTAACGATGATGGAAAAACTTTTAAAATCATGCAGGAAACGTGCGTAAAAATCGACAATACGACGGACGATACGAAAACTCCTTTTTTGGCGACCTAAAGACATCGTACTTTTTGAAAGCAACACTAACTTACTTAAACGACTGAATTGCCTGAAAGATAAAATTGAAAGAGATTCAGATCTACGAGTGAAAATTCAGGATCAATATGACAATCTACAGGATGAAGGCTACGCCGTCAAGCTGTTGGAAAATGAGGATGCTTACCACAACCATATTTGGTACCTATTCATTTTCATAGCTTATAAGCCGAAGAAACCAAACAAAATTTGAGTTGTTTGAGATGCCGCAGCTTAATCTTATGGCGCTTTCTTTAAAGACTGACGTATGGATGGCATTCAGAGAAGGCAAAATAGCAGTATGCGGAGATATAGCAGAGATGTCCCAGATAAGAACAAAAGAAACTTAATTAGGGAAAGTACTTTATCTCAGGTTTCGGGGAAAGTTGAATGTTTATTGCAAGGACCGTAATTATTATAATTTTTAAAATAAAAATTAAAAAAATAAAAATTATTTGTTGATTTTTATGACAAAAATTGAAATATAACTCTTATTTTCAATTTTTATAATAATAATTAAGAATAAGAATTATTTTTCAATTTTTATTTAAAAAAAAAAATAAAAATTATGATTCAAATTACCCCTGTTGACCCACACTAGAAATATAACTAAATAAATTGAATAATTGAGGAATCCTTGATTATGTCCTTTAAGGACATGCGATACATCATTTGAAAGGTACTGCGCCACAGATCATAAAAATGTTTTTTAATAGTCCACTCAGTTCAGAAGTTATTCGCATTCAATTTTTATTTTCAATTTTTATAATACAAATTGAATCGTAACACTTATTTTCAATTTTTTTAATAAAAATTGAATCATAATTTTTATTTTTATTTTTTTTATAAAAATTGAAAAATAGTTTCCCACTCCCCACAAAGGCTTTTTTGTCGTTCAATTTTTTTGAACTCATAAGTCTTATTTGCAGTCCCTGAAAGAAAGTGACATCCATGCACAGCGCTTCCTTTGGATCGACTATCAAACGCAAATACCAAAGGCGTGCGTACTAAAAATTTTACTAAAAAGCATCTCTCATAATTACTGTTTAACAACGAAAGCCTAAGAAAACGAAATAGAACGAAAACAAGACTTTTTAAAGCTCGATAATTTTGATAAAATAAATATTGTCGGGTCAGGCAGCAGCGGTGTAATTTTAATGTTTAAATAATGTTTATGTATGTTTAGTGTAATAATTAGTTATAGTTTATTTATTGAGCTAAAGTATGGATATATCGCCTTAGTTGGTCGCAAGCCGACTCTTTTTCGGCCGCTCGACGTCAACGGGCCTATTTTAAGAGAGCTTTAGCTTCGCAATCACTACGTCGGGCCGCCCTCTCCACTATCGAGAGCTTTAGTTTCGCGTATTAGTCACTGCTTAGCACCATAAACTGGATGATCACAATGGTTAATCCCAGTTTCATCTGCCTGCAGCATAAATAAAATATAACGTACTGTAATTAAATTTCGTCTTTCATTTCCCGGCATTGAAAACTCTCAATGACCAAACAAATATAAAAACATGATAAAAGCGTGCTATAATCCCTTGTTTTTTTACACTACACATCCTGGGCTGCAACAATTTCGTTTCTTTTAATACGAAATATATGAATATCTTAAAAAATAAGAATGTTGACCTTATCGTTGTGGTAATTCAAGAATATACATACATTTATATATACTTTGTAGCATAGAAATGATTTTTATATTACATCACAAACATCTGGACCAAAGAAATACACCCTGACCGTGTACGAGGGCTGACAATAAAGTAAGGTCTCACACGCTGCAACTTCGCCAGATCACGCGCAAGGCAAAATCAGGCAACACCGCTTTGCTGCTGGGTGAGGCTTCCCCGACCGCTCAGTCTTGGCTGAGCAGCCGTCAACGATGGAGGTACCCCTTGCGTTAGCGTCCAAGTGCGTTCTGTAATACGTTTTTTTAATGGGAAAAAGGTGACACCTATTAAAATCCATCGTCAACTAGTTGAAGTTTACGGGGAAAAGTGTATGGACATAAAAAACGTGCGTAAGTGGAGCCGCGAGTTCAATTCCGGGCGCACTAATGTTCACGACGAGGAGAGAAGTGGCCGACCGTCGGTCTCGGATGCGATTGTTCAAGCAGTGGAGGCAGAAATGCTCAAAACCACCGTGCGACAATTAGGGACTTGGAAAAGAAGCTTGGAGGAGTGTGTAGCAGCGAACTTGACAGGGAGATTCAGAAATAGGTAAGCACCTGGCTGCGCGAGGCGGACGGAGAGTGGTATTCTGCCGGCATAGTTCATCGTGCGGATGCGCAAGGTGTTGGAAAAAAATGGCGATTATGTAGAAAAGTAGCCAAGACCTTGGCCTTTTCAACGGTGTATCGCTTTTTGTAAATAAATGTCGTTTTCTATGAAAAAAAAAAATTGGTGACCTTACTTTATTGTCAGCCCTCGTATAACAGTATTTAACAATGAACATTTTGATCCAATTTTTGAAAAATAAAAAAATTGGATAAAGGTCAGCAGGTCCTCAGCAGCATTTGCAGAAGGTCTTAGGATATTTTTTTTCACCATTCCTTTTATTTCTTATTGGATTATTTTTCCAATTGATGCGACGTACCAAGCTGCACAGTCAACTATGTTATATAGCTGCATCGATCTGAACGATCGGAAATTACCGCATTTTGGTATTCTTAAAAATAGGAGCTTGGGATTTGTAAACCCCTTAAAGATCGGACCTTTCCTAAGATGAAGATTTTAAATAAATTATTATACCCTTGCAGAGGGTATTATAATTTTGTCCAAAAGTGTGCAACGCAGTGAAGGAGACATCTCCGACCCTATAAAGTATATATATTCTTGATCAGGATCACCTCCTGAGTTGATATGAGCATGTCCGTCTGTCCGTCTGTCCGTCTGTCCGTCTGTCCGTCTGTCTGTCCGTCTGTCTGTCTGTCCGTTTCTACGCGAACTAGTCTCTCAGTTTTGAAGCTATCGTCTTGAAACTTTGCACACACCCTTCTTTTCTTTGCACGCAGTATATAAGTCGGAACGGCCCGGATCGGCCGACTATATCCTATAGCTGCCATATAACTGATTGATCGGAAATGGTATAACTTTGGTGTTTTTAGAGTTAGAGAATTCAAATTTGACAAGAGAGCTATTTTTGGCAAACCATTACGACATGCCAAATTTCATAAGGATCGGCCGACTATATCTTATAGCTGCCATATAACTGAACGATCGGAAATGACCCAACTTTCGTGTTTTTGAAGATAGAAAGCTGAAACTTAATACAGATTATATTTTTGGCCAGATGATCCAACCTACCAAATTTCATTAGGATCGGCCGACTATATCCTATAGCTGCTATATAACTGAACGATCGGAAATGACCCAACTTTTGTGTTTTTGAAGATAGAAGTTTGGGACAATTTTAGGTTTCGTTTTTGTATTATAATAAATTGGGAAATATTATCA
This sequence comes from Drosophila bipectinata, assembly GCF_030179905.1. Taxonomy (NCBI): domain Eukaryota; kingdom Metazoa; phylum Arthropoda; class Insecta; order Diptera; family Drosophilidae; genus Drosophila; species Drosophila bipectinata. Next base: position 23,204,800 of record NC_091736.1, on the reverse strand, counting down.
TATTCTCATAAGGATCGGCCAACTATATCCGATGTTTGCGATATATATCCGGTTTTAACTGCAAGGGTATATAAACTTCGGCTCCGCCCGAAGTTAGCTTTCCTTTCTTGTTTTTTGTTTTAATTTGTATCTTATGTAAATCAGGTTAACTTATTTTTTATCTTAACCAAAGTGATAATGAGAAAGATAATTTTTCGAACATTTTAAAAGTTTATTTCTTATATTATTTTTTTTTTAATAGGTATACTAAAAATATAAAAAATAAACAAAAAGAGACAACTACAGTCAAGTTTCTCGCCTTTATTATACCCGGTTCTTATATCTTCCACACAAACTTTAACTAGCCTTAAAATAACCGTAAATTTACTAGAAAGGAAAGCTAACTTCGCACAGAGCCGAAGTTGATATATCCTTGCAATTAAAGCCGGATATATCGCAAACATCGGATATAGTTGGCCGATACTTATGAGAATATCATAATATAACCAATTTATTTCAATACAAAATCGAAAAAAACGTCACAAGCATCAATCTTCCAAAATACTAAAGTTCCGATTCCATTCCGAAAACCGTTTCCGACTCTTCAGTTGTATGGCAGCTATAAGACATAGTCGGCCGATGCATTTGAAATTTGGTACGTCGTATTATTTTGACGAAAATAGCATTCGTACAAACTCTCTAATTCTAAAAACACCAAAGTTATACCATTTCGGATCAATCAGTTATATGGCAGCTAAAGGATATAGTCGGCCGATCCCGGCCGTTCCGATTTATACTGCGTGCAAAGGAAAGAAGGGTGAGTGCAAAGTTTCTAGTCGATAGCTTTAAAACTGAGAGACTATGTATTTTTTGTAGAAACAGACAGACAGCCGGACATACTTATATCAACTCAGGAGGTGATCCTGATCAAGAATATATATACACCCAGTCCTTTTTTTACGCGGTCCCTTTTTACGCGATTTCACTTTAACGCGGTTATTTTTGCAGCGAAAATTTCTTTTTTTACGCGGATTTTTCACTTTAACGCGATTGCGATTGCGATTGCGATTACTCTATGTGTATCAATTATTGCAAATCTAGTCATTAGTCATTTAGTAAGCGGTTACCATTTTTACGCGATTTTTTTTTACGCGGTTAGTGGCAGAACCAACAATCGCGTAAAAAAAGGACTGTGTGTACTTTATAAGGTCGGAGATGTATCCTTCACTGCGTTGCACACTTTTCACCAAAATTATTTTACCCTCTGCAAGCGTATAAAAATAGATGCGATAATTATTACGCAAGAGCTATTACTCATAATGATGGAACGTAGCAAAATGCGACAACACCCATTATGATATAAATAATTTCAAAAGAGAACTTTTTAATAATTATTTTTTCTTAAGAAAAGAAAGTTCATGTTTCACTCGCTTTTTGAACGGTGAAAAATCAGTTTGTAATAAAATAGGGGAAAAAAATAAACAAGTACATAGATATAATTCAGGAAAGTGCTATTTTAGTACATGGGTCCTACAAGGGTCTTATTTAATAACATTCAATGGCACCACAATAATTAATTATTGTATGTATACTTCATATGGTCGGAGATGTCTCCTTCACTGCGTTGCACACTTTTGGACAAAATTAAAATACCATCTGCAAGGGTATAAAAAAGTATCGAAAACTGCATTTGCTGCATACTTTTGCGCTTGGGAAAAAACAACTTAAAGCCACCCTACTACCACCTACATCACTACTACGGATTCTGCAGGGAAGCAGAATAAAATCCCTGAAATCCCATATGTAACTCCTGAAAATTTTCCGATTTGTCTGAATTTTAGAAGACACATTGAAGTTAGTTTGGAATTAAAGCATTTTTCAAAAGCATTAATGAAGTGGCGCTACAACGAGTTTTCGTTTCGAGCGTGGAAATGGGCGTGGCAACGTGTATGTAAATACTTTATGGGGTCGGGATGATTCCTTCTTTTCTCAACGAGTTCCGGTTATATAAATTATTTTGTAAGAAAACAGAAACTATACATATGTACAAACACATGTATGTACATATTTACCTGTTTTTAAACAGAACATAATAGTTTCTTCCATAGTTTTTTCCCAATTGTACATATGTATGTACATACATGGACATGGTACATGGATTTATGTATGCATGTTCTTATGTACATACATATGTACATAAGAACATGCATACATAAATCCATATGTACATTGTAGCTGTAAAAATATATATATTTCAGTATTTTTAATATTATAACAATAAGAAAATCTCTGAAAAATATGGTTTTACGCAATCACAAGACCTCTATAATTTTATACATAAAATTAAACTATATAATATATAAAATTATATATAAATTTTTTATACGGATCAGCAATAAAAATGCAAACTTTTTGCTTTATCCTTCTTGAAAATTATTAAGATTTTTAGTTTTAATGAACTAATCATATTTAATCATATTTATTGTTTGAAAAGCAACTTACATATACATATATGTACATAAATATGAATGTACATATTAAAAACAGGAATTTAAAAAAAAAATTCCCAAATCCAACTTTAAGCAAAAATAAAAAAAACAAAACATTAAAAAAAAATTTGAACTGTTTGTTACAAAAAATTTAAATTTATTTTCAATGCAAATCTGGACAAGGCAATTAATGGTCACCATTAAACTAAATAAATCCATAAGAAAAAGTTCAATTTTTTCTTGGCGAGCTACAAGGATTGACTGAAGAGTTACATACATAGATCAATTGACACCGCGCGCCCTAAAACAAAAATCCGTTATGTACATACGGGAGTAGGGAAAGAAAAAAAAAACTGGAAATACATTTATACATATGTATGTACATGAGTGTTTGGAACGTACTTACATATCTACATATTTTCCGAAATAAAGGGTAAGCTTTGTATACCCTTGCAGAGGGTATTATAATTTTGGACAAAAGTGAAGCCACGTAGTGAAGGAGACATCTCCGACCCTATAAAGTATGTATGTATATTCTTGATCAGGATCACCTCGTGGGTTGATATGAGCATGTCCGTCTGTCTGTTTCTACTTGAAACTTTGCACACACCCTTCTTTCCTTTGCACGCAGTATATAAGTCGGAACGGCCGGGATCGGTCGACTATATCTTATAGCTGCCATATAACTGAACGATCGGAAATACCAACTTTGGTATTTTTGAAGATAGAAGCTTGGCATTTTTTTTAGATATTTTATTGTAGTTCATTGGTTTTATTATGATATTCTCATAAGGATTGGCCATCTATATCCAATGTTTGCGATATATGTATGTATATCCGGTTTTAACTGTAAGGGTATATCATCTTCGGCTCCGCCCGAAGTTAGCTTTTCTTTCTTGTTTTACTTTGAAATACCTTAAAATTAAAATTTTGATAAATCATTTTTTTGTCTTAATTTTTCTTGTTATTGTTAGATATTTTCTTTTCTTTATTTTAAACTATACATGTAAATACATTTATAATTAAGTATGTGTGTATGGGTACATCAGGGTGGGGTGACTTCATTTAAAAATCATTTCAGATTCATATCTAAATATGAAGGTTATTCTGAGCAAAAAATTCCACTGAGCTTGTAAGTTTTCGCTTTCCTTTTCTATTTGAACTTCATATATTTAAGAAATTTATATTTTTTTGCCATAATCATTTGCAAAACATATTTACGTTTATAACCCCCGGACTCGGCGCCCGATGTTATATTATATATGTATTATATATATATATATATATATATATATATTTTATATATATGTTTATATTATTATATGTTATATTATATATGTATATGTTATAATCTTCCTTCCATACAAATTGCCCCAGCCTAGTGTACAGTATGTATGTACATACATACATACACATATATATATATATAAAGATTAAGAGCCATTTAAAGATAAATACAATTATGTTTCATTTTCGCTTATAATACCCGTTAGTTGGAAAGTAAAGGGAAAAGTAGATATAAAAAATCAACATACTTACAAATATATGTATATTTGTAAAAACAGCTCTTCGAAGTTATTTTTCATTTTAACATGTAAATACATACATACAACATTTGTATGTATGTATGTATATACATACATACATACATACATATCTGTTTTACGCTTTGAAAAACAGATGTATATACATACATACAAACATACATATCTGTTTTACGCTTTCAATTTCCTTTTTTTCTACAACACTACTTACCAACACGACGTTGGTATTGGCGTCGTTGTTTTACAATTTCGCGGATGATTTTATTTTATGACAATACAATTTTTTATACCAGTTTTCATATCTACTATCCCAATGGTTGTGTGCCTTTTCATAATTAAATTATTTGGTTGTTTGGTAAAAACATCAATCCAAAATATTAAAATAATATAAGAGATTTATTGACAAAATAGCTTATAAAGAATAAAAACTTTGAGATATAACAAAATTAAGCAATTTTTTAACACACGTTGTATTTATTAAAAACAGTAAAATTTGTGTGTTAAGGTGTTAATATTTTTTATAAAGAAAAACGGTACAATAATATTAGTACATACATATGTTCACAAATGTAATATTAAAAAGATCTTTGTCCTTTAGATTTTTGAAATTTCCGTATTACAAAAAAACACTTTAAAAATTTTTTCAGTTTTTAAAAATATTGAATTCGGAAAAATGATTTTTATAAAAAAGTGTAAGTAAAAAAATGAGTTTTAATATTAAAATTTTAATGCACATCCATACGTACCATTATTTGCTATAAATTAATAAATTGGCGTTTATACATATACATACAATATACATACATATGTATATAAAAAAAAAACTTGCAATTATTCAGATCTAAATTAAAAAAAGAAACGGTTTTTACATTAGTTTAGTTGATAAAAATATTTATTTTTGTGTGATATACTCAAAAACCTCTCGACCGATTTTTCTAATCCTCCCTATTAACAAAATACATAAACAATAAATATTATATAGGTATAATAAATATATAATACGATAAATTATAATATTATATAATATTAAAGATAAATAGATAATAGATAGACATAAACATTTTACATGATCGATTTTCTCTTTTCATCGCATATTTTTATATTACTTATTTGTTTGGGCCGACAGATTGCTTATGTATTTCGGTTCGATTGATTTAATAAACGGAACAGATTGAAGAGATTGATTTAAGGGGTTATATACCTTCTTTGTCGAAGAAAAATAGCAAAGTTCGGATTTTTTTTAGGTATGTAGCAATTATTTAATTACAGGGATGTTTTAATTTTTTGATAGTACACTTTATTAACAATGTTTGTGCAAAATTTGGTGGAAAAATATTTAATAGTTTTTAAGGGGTGGCTGTTTCCCTTAGAGCAGAGGTCGGCACGGCGCTATCTCGGGGGCATAGGAAATTTCTCTGCCCGAGCTCTGCCACACACACACAGTATAAATGTGTGAAACGTCATGCTCACAGCCTACTTTCTGCTATTCGTTACTAACACTAATGCGGTAAAATCATATCAATGTATTGGGGTGCCGACCACTGCCTTAGAGCCTTTTTTTTTAGAGCCTTGCGGTGACAGTTCCCCAAGTCAAACAGGTCAACTTAAACCATAAAAGTAAAAAAATTTCATTAGTTTAGTGTATTTCCTTGTGCTTGAACGATCGATTTAAAATTTTTTTTTTTATTCATACGGGAACGTTTTATGCTAAAAATGAACTTTTTGGTCTCTAGAAATTTCACTAAAAAATTCATTTCGGCGAAAAAAAGACACAAAAGAATTTCATTACGAACATTTTAAAAAAAATTTGAAGTAAATCGGTTCAGTAGTTTTCCGCCAATCCATGTCACCGCAAAGTCATTTTTCAAGAAACACCACTTCGAGATATTCGCGTTTAAAGTTTCAAGTTCAGTTCAAGGCCGCAACGAGGCGCGCGGTTAGGAGCGCTGTAACTTTTTTTCTACTGCTCCAATCTCTATCAAAATTTGGGAAAATGTTCTTAATGTTCTCTTATGTTATTTAAGTTAATATGTGTATTTTTGTGCGCACTTCGTTTTTATAAGTCTTGATGTAAACAAAATTAAAATTTCAATTTAGAAAAACTTCCCTCAATTTAAATATTTATATTAATATATTTCCATTTGCCCACTCCAATCGCTCTCTTCAAGGCTCCGCCTTTGACTCTAAGTGGCGTAGTGGTTCAAGCTACACTGTTTTTGAAACCGTTTATATTTTTAATAATTTAATGGAATTCAAAATGGTCTGCTCAATGAAGTCTTGCAATAAGACAATATCGTCATCTTCGCCGTCCGAATTTCTAGTGCAAATGAGCAATTATCCGATATATGCTCCGTGGCATCACTTCAAGTGATAACATGGATCCAATTGAAAAAAAAAAAACACCCGAAAGAGTCACCTAACAGGGTAAACACCGTCCGGATCAGCGGCACGGACTGATGTTGCAGTTTCCCTACCTGCGACACCAGCGACTTACAGCGACACCTGCGACTTACATTTCCAGTAAATCAAACATTTTTTCCAGTAAATCTTTATAGATTACATGCTGATATAAGCCTTCTTTATCTGAGCCGCCCACATACTGGCATCATTTGTCCGCTATTCAATCCGTTTTAATTTTTTGTCTGATTGTGACCAGCTTGCTTGTAGCTCTGGGTGACTTTAATATCCCAGAACTAAAGTGGTCTAATGTCGATAACACCGCGGTCCACTCGTCAGGTCGGCTATTGGACTTATGTTTTGTTTCTGATCCTAATGGTACATCTCTTTCCGGAGCTTTGCCCCTTTCAACCCCAGAGGATCCATATCACCCCACGCTTGAGGTGTTAATTGAAACCATTTCTGGTATCAATGAGAAGTTTCCTGCGAGGCAAATAGAATTTTCTGTTTCCTTAAGGCTGATATTCACAAACTCATTTTCAAATTTATTACTGAGCATTTGCAATGCCTTTGATTTTTGATCTTCAATAAAATTCCGTTTCTGCACAATGCTAACTTCAGTCCGATGTCGAAAATTTTCAACAATGGTGTTGAGCAAATGATTTATTATATAATGGATCAAAATGAAATCTTATGTCTTTTTATCGTTCTTGCCCTCTCCAGGCGACGTTTTATCTCTACGGGATTGCCTTAGAAAAAAGAACTCAAGTTAATGAAGATGGTGTCCTGTTAGACTTAAAACTCAAATTTGGCGACCATATTTCCACAATGGTTAATAAGGCTAAATGTGTCCTTAATTTTATTAAAAGGTGGTCAAAAGAATCATGTGTCTGGAGACCCCAATGTGAAGTACATCCAGACAATATGGAGTCCTTACAAAAGAATTTATTAACATTTGCTCTCAGATTTCTTAAATGGAATGCAAATCTTCATCTTCCTTCGTATCGCAGTAGAATCTTACTAATTAACTTACCTACCTTAACAAATTGTAGACCAATGCTGGGTGCTTAGTGCTATTTTTGCTAAAATAATATGACTTACTAAATTTCATAAGGCTATCTACATCACCATTAACAATGCTATGTAGAAAAATAAATGAAATCTCACTTCCGGCGGAGCCGAAGATGATATACCCTTGCAGTTAAAACCGGATATATATCAAACAAATGGGATATAGTTGACCGATTATTATAAGAATATCATAGTTAAAACAATTTATTACAACACAAAATCTAAAAAAAGTCCCAAGCTTCTATCTTCAAGAACATCAAAGTTGGTATTTCTACCAAATACCATATCCGATCGTTCAGTTATATGGCAGCTATAAGATATAATCGACCGATCCCGGCCGTTCCGACTTATATACTGCGTGCAAAGGAAAGAAGGGTGTGTGCAAAGTTTCAAGACGATAGCTTTAAAACTGAGAGACTAGTTTGCGTAGAAACAGACAGACAGACAGACGGACATGCTCATATCAACTCAGAAGGTGATACCGATCCTTGTCTCCTTCACTGCGTTGCAAACTTTTCACGAAAATTATAATACCCTCTGCAAGGGTATGAAAAGGTCCTCCACTTTTTATAACGCCTATTATACTATGATCAAAAATGCATTACCAACATGCATTCGGTTTAGCACGATACCATAAAATGGTTTAGCACGATCAAAAATGCATGCATGCATTCGGTTTAGCACGATTGAGGAGATTACTGGGAAAAAAATTGTAATTGTAATTGTAATTGCCGTATGCCTCTGCTGGGTTTGCCTTTGCCTAGTCACACATGTTTATGACTTTCCATTTACCAAATGAAAAAGCCATCCAACAACAAAGGAGGAACGAAAGCAATGAGAGTGAGCGCCCTGGAACAAAAGGAAGTAGGTCGCGAGCGTGACGTTTTGTTCGTCCCCAAGGAACAGGGCTTGAGAGAGAGAGTTAGTCCTTACGGCACAGGTTTCCATAGACTCCATAAAAAGTCAATTTTATTTTCTAAACTAATATTATTCTTATTATTATTAAAGGTAGAGAAGTACACAAAACTAAACTCATTTAGTGGGTATAGCATTGGCAGAGATAGATTCGGCTGTTAAGTCTAATATGTAATTTTGGATGCTGGTAACATGAGTTGTCTATTAGCTGAGATAGGTAAATGAGTGAACTATGTGAACTATGTACATAATAACATTTTTATTCATAAGTGGTACAGTTTTATAACTCTGGTTTCGGGATGGAGTTTTTATGTATTATGAGGTTATTCTAATTTTGGCCAAAAGTGTGTAACGCAGTGAAGGAGACATCCTAAGAATATATCTAGAAGATATACTATTCTTGATCAGGATCACCTCCTTAATTGATATGAGCATGTCCGTCTGTCTGTCTGCCGGCCGGGATCCTATAACCGGAAATGCTATAAATTCGGTTATTTTTAAGTTAGAGATTTCATAAGGATCGGCCGACTATATCCTATAGCTGCCATATAACTGAACAATCGGAAATGACGCAACTTTCGTGTTTTTGAAGAAAGTTGTACTTCGTACAGATTCTATCTTTGGCCAGTTGATCCCACCTACCAAATTCTACAAAGATCGGCCGACTATATCTTATAGCTTTCATATAACTCAACGATAAACTCATATTGATAAATTGGGGAGAAAGTAGAGAGTAGAGTTGTGGCATAATCATACGACATACCAATACCAAACCATTTTATAGGATCGGCCTACTATGTCCTGTAGCTGCCATTTAACTGAACAATCGGAATTTACCCTTTACTACAGGGATCGGCACCCCAATACATTGATATGATTTTACCGCATTAGTGTTAGTAACGAATAGCAGAAAGTAGGCTGTGTGCATGACGTTTCACACATGTATACTGTGTGTGTGTGGCAGAGCTCGGGCAGAGAAATTTCCTATGCCCCCGAGATAGGGCCGTGCCGACCTCTGCTTTACTATGTAATAGCTCCTTGTTATTATGTCGGCAGATATAGGATATATTTGGCTGATCCTTGAAATTCGGTAGGTGGAATCGATTGCCCAAAAATAAAATTCATATAAATTCCCAACTAATTCAAAAATTTTAAAAACACCAAAGTTGTTACATTTTTTATCAATCAGTTATATGGCAGCTACAGGATATAGTTGACCGATACCGGCTTGCTGAGTTACTAACTTATTTCGGGCACAACAAAATTTAATTGATTTTTTTATATTATTATTTTTAACTTATGATTATTATGTATTAACTTAGTTTGCAGACTCAATAAATTCAATCTCATATAAACCTATTCTGAACTCACTTTTTTCTCCATGTCCAACTTGTTCAGGTGGAAGTTGCAGCAACAATCCAGCAATCGAGCTTGCTCAAAATAATCCTTAAAATTTAACACAAATATTTTGCTCAAAGATTCCAATAAAGTGAATCAAAATTTTTCACTTTTTAAGTCAAAAATCAAAGTTCTCCCAAACTGTTAGGCGTTTGGTAAGTGTTTTGATAAACATTATTTTATTAAAGCCATACCTTTGGATTGGTGTATAATTTAATTAAATCAAACACACATTAAACATATTTAATATTTTGGCTTTATACGACATTAGTGTATTCACGCGCGTGCTGAGGCAAAAGCTACCTTGCGTAGTTCCGTTCACAGTGATTTATTTTTTAATTTTTCATTTTTTGGCTACATTTTCATTTTATTAGTTGATTTAGTTGATTTAGTTGATTAGTTGATTAAGTTACTCAAAAGTTTTTCGAAATACAAGTGTGATTTTTTTGTGGGAATGGCTAGTGCACCAATTATTCCCTCTAAGCATCTCTGCAAAGCAATAAAACTTGGACGCCCAAGGGGGTGAAGGGGGCTGTCCTATAAGGTACGGCTCAAATCGCGGGAATGGAACCAAGTTGTTAAAAAGATAGTAAAATTAGAAAGATAACAAAGAAGATTTGCTGTGGTCACTTAAGAAAGTTAAAATATATGTTTTTAAATTTGAAGGAGAGGAAAGTGAGATGATGCGGTAGACAAGATAAGAGATCGTGTTGTGCATAGATCGAACTACTTCCTACTACGAACTACTAATGGCGAAGGAAGATGCGACTAAGGTTTCTGGTCCTTGTTTTAGAAACGTTAAAATGTAAGCGTGTTTGTAAATGCTTCCTATCTACTTCCTACAACATTAATACTGTTGTGTAGGAAAATTTTTAAGAAATTCTTTGGTACATATTGTATGCAATTTTGATGTACTCTATATTGGGGACTCCACCAAAGAAATAAATAAACTTTTAATAATATAGGGGTCGTTAAATTCTTTAAACCATCTTTAAATAAAACCAAGAAAACCAACGAAAAAATGGTCGGCCAATTTGAGTTTTAAGTCTGATATGACAACAAGATCATTAACCTTAGTTAATTTTTCTAAATTAACTAATTTTTTGCCTAAAATTAATTTAAGGCAATACGCAGCCTGAAGAGAACAAGATCGATAAAAATACATAATTTGGCATTGGGCAGGAGTGGATTTGTATTAAAGACTGTGTACATGTAAACTAGAAAGTTTGTTAAAGCGGGGGCAATTGGTTAATAAAAAGAGTAAACAGTAACGGGCCAAGAAAACTTCCTTGAGGGACCACCATCAAGATCAGATACAAACAAACAACAAACTCTTGCGATTTAAGCTCTTAAAAAAATGACCAAAATGTCTACCAAAATGAGGACTCCTCTCCCAAGTCTAAAAAAGGTGAATCTACACTTCGGATCTGAAGATCTCCGGCTTAAACCAAGTTTTGGTAAAGGCTGTTTTTTTTTTTTAACGTTGCTTTTATTTCTTGAATCTTTTCTTTGCGAGACTAACAAGAGGTGTATCAAATCTTATATTTTTAACTTAACTAACAGTCATATTGACTGATACGGAGTTAGACGGCCCTAAAAATCGATTGCTGGGTTGGGAGGTCGTTGCGTCTAAGGCGGGATACGGTGGAAACCCGAGTCAATCCCCGAGCGAGAAAATTTGGGTGCGAAGACAGTTTTTCTTTGTATGACTCTTTTTGCTTCTGTATTTCGTCTTTCACTGCGAGGATGCTCAGATCCCGGTGGATGTTTTCGTTGCGAACATACCAAGGTGCCCCTGTGAGTTCTCAAGATTTTTGATCTTGAGCTGTATGATGTCTATGTTGCTGCTTGCGTTCCCCCACAGCTGGGAGCCATACGTCCAGATTGGCTTTATGACTGAATTGTACAGTAGTAACTTCAGTAGTCCACAGTAGTTTAGTAGTAACTACAGTAGTCCAGGCACAGTGGCGATCGTGAGTTTATGATCCAGTGGAGGCTGCTGGCTTTCAGTTTTAGGTGCATCTTTTTGCATTCGATGTGCTTACGCCAGGTAAGTCGTCTATCAAGGTGAACGCCAAGGTACGTTACGTCGTTAGCTTGAGGGATCTGCATACCGTTTAGTAAAAGCGGAGGGCATGTTTGTCTATTAAGAGTAAACGTTATATGTTTACACTTTTGTTCGTTTATTTTAATGCGCCAGTCGGACAGCCACCTTTTCACTATTGTGAGATGATTAGCCAGTTGGGTTGTTGCCTGCGTTGGGCATCTGGAGCGACTAAGGATAGCGGTATCGTCGGCGAACGTTGAGGTTGTTAGTTGTGCGCTCGTAGGAATATCCGCAGTATACAAAACATATAGACACGGGGCGAGTGCGCTTCCTTGTGGAACTCCAGCTTCGATGGTGTAGTCGCCCGAAGTAGCTGCGTTGCATCTCACTGAGAATACCCTATTGTAGAGGTATGATTCCAGTAGCTTGTGGGTGTATGTTGGCAAATACGTTTTAATTTTGTGCATGAGTCCGATGAGCCAAACTCGGTCGAAAGCTTGAGATACGTCGAGGAAAATAGCGCTGCAGTATTCTCGTTGTTCGAAGGCTGAGCGTATTTCGGATGTTAATCTGTTCACTTGTTCGATGGTTCCATGGTTTCTTCGAAAGCCAAATTGGTGTGCCGGGATAATATTGCAAGCTTCCAGATGTGGTATTATGCGAGTTAACAAGCATATTTCAAACAATTTAGACAAATTTAGTCTGTATGATGACGGAATTGTGTGGTCTTTTCCAGGCTTTGGTATCATTATAATGATGGATTTCTTCCACTTTTTTGGAAAATAGCCAAGATTAATGATTCCATTAAATAGTTTGCAGACGACCTCTATAGCGCATTTTGGAAGTTCGATCAGCATCTTTGGGGTCAATAGGTCACCACCGGGAGCCTTTTTTGTTTTAGCCCTCTTATGACTTTTTCGATTTCGTTCGGCTGATATGAAGGTGCGGCTGGCTGAGGACTCTGGCTGAATTTCTGGCAGGAGGAATGAATTTGAGGCTGGGTTTGGCTGCAAGACACTTTGGAGATGTGTGGCGAATGTTTCAGCTCGGTCTTCATCGCTGCGAGCCCAGCATCCCGAAGAGTTTCTTATCGGGGTGGTCGTTTCAATTGGGGCGCTAAGATATGGGTGGGCCCTCCACAGGGGGTACTTTGTGCTTGTTGGCGAGAGATTCTGGATGTACCTCAGCTGTGCATTTTCTTCCTGTTGGTGAAGAGCCTGGTCGAGTGATCGGGTTGCTTCCTTAAGGCGTTGTTTTGAAGCTGATGATCTGCTGTTTTGCCAATCACGACGCGTGCGCCTCTTTTCTCGCACGAGCTGTTCGATTTGCTGATTAGATTTGAAGTGTTTGTTTCGGTCTACATCTTTCCTATGAGGAGTAGAGATTTTAGCTGCCGCAAGTTAGCTTCCAGGGCGCTCGTAGTTTAGTCGATGTCCGATTCCATGTTAAGTTCCGGGGAGAGTTCTATGTGGGCACTCACGTACTTTTTGTATTTTAGCCAGTTCGTTTTTGGCGTCGTCAGCTGAAGGGGTGTTCGGTTATTTCTGGGCTTTGAAGAAGCGTTAGAAGCACAGGCGAGTGGTCTGATGATAAGTCCGAGACTTCTTTGGCACTTATTAGATTGTGAGGTATGTTTTTTGTCACTGCAAAATCAATAAGGTCTGGGAGCTTTCGTGAGTCTGTTGGCCAATATGTGGGACTTCCAGGGGAAACGTAGTCCAGTTTATTTTTCACTTTTATAATTGCATTGTACAATTGTCTTCCTTTGGGAGTCACTAGACGTGATCCCCAGTGTATATGTTTGGCGTTGTAGTCTCCTGCGGCTATAAATCGATCCCCAAGTGAATTGTAGAAGTCCATAAATTGAGATTGAGAAACGAGGAGGGCAGTAAACGGCAGCGATTGAAAGGATTCCGTTGCTTGACTGAATTTGTATCGATGTGGCCTGCAAGAAGTTTGTTGCAAACCTTTTGTGAAAGCGGTGTTTTATGCGTTCTCTGATTAGAACTCCAGTTCCGCCGTGGGCTTTCCCATCTGGATGATCTGTGCGGTAGATTGTGAAGCCTCTTATATGAAAGTTGTATTGGCTTGTAAGATGCGTTTCCACCAGTAGCATAACGTCAATATGGTTTTCGGTCAAGAATTGTGACAATTCTAGTTTATGCCGTGAGACACCATTGGCGTTCCACATTGATATTCGTAGCGCCTGCATAGATTATTTAGACTGTTGTGCTACGAGCAGCTGTATCACCATGTTCTGGTTTTGAACAAGCGTTTGCATGGTCGTTTTCATGAATGACATAAGCTCCCGCAGACTACATAGACAGCCTGAAGTATGCAGTAAGACCTTGTGTGTCCATACTCTTGACAGTTAGTGCATTGCACTGGACCGTTGCGTTTATGTGGCTCTTCAACAGTGATTTTCCGATGCAAAAGATATTGCAGGTTGTAGATTGGGTGGACTTCGTTTTTCTTCAGCGACCTGCTTTCTGGCTCGAGCTCGACCTTGAAGAGGGGTTGTGGCTTTTTATCTTTATTTAAAAAGTTAATAACATTCTTGGCGGCGAAGCCCTTTTCTTTAAGGGCGGTTTTTATTTCCGCGGCGGTAACATCAGGTTATATCTCCCTTTACTACCACTTGTAGGCCCTTACCGCTTTTCAGCGGGTACGTGTAATAGTTTTTCTGTACAGCGTCCAGATATTTGGACACGATTCGGAAGTGCTATTCAGTCTTTGTTTGCACCTTTGTTTCATGGATGTTCCCTTTGATAAGCGGAACAACATGAAAGTTGACACCGTTCCCGATCAACGACGCAATTTTGTTGACCAGGGCACTCGAGCTTTTTTTCCTAATATAGATTGGAGGGGGCTTGGGTTTTTTTGCGGTGTCTTGGGCTGGTTGGTTTTCCTCAACCTCCGCCAGTAGGGCAAATTTGTTAGAAGTGGATCTGTCTGGTTCTTTATCGATATTCAGGACACGGTTAATTTTTGTTTTATTGCCTGCCAGATTACTCTGCGGGCTAAGCTTGCGCTTAATTTGGATGTAGCGATCCATTCCAGTCTGTGTGGCCGTTGCCGCTTTGGCACTTTCCGAGGTTGTTGTTTTTGTACTCGCTGTAGTCTTTGACGTCGCGGTACTTTGAGTTTCAGAGGTTTTCGCTGTTGTTGCAGAAGTTGTAGCGCTGCTAGTTGTTGGTGCGAAATTTGTATCCGATATTGGAGGGGGGGTTTTACACTGCGAACTCCATGACGCGGGAGTCGGAGTGAGCAGACCGGGTTAGCAAGACCGTGCCCTTTGGGTTTAAGCGGTCAGTAAAGCCGGGTGGCTTATAATCGCCGATTTTTCCACTTCGGTATCGCTGGTTGAAAAGTATGAGTAGAAGCCGTTTCTTTGGTTCACTGAACTTCTACGCTCGTTCTTTTGATCATTGTTCAATGAGCTCATTGCGTGGCTCTCCATCAAGAAATAACTGAAGGTAAAAAAATAAAGAATTTCATTCTTTCAGAAAAAAAACCTGTGAAAATCAATATAGGAATACAGGAATTAAATATTTTCAAAAGTATATATATTCTTGCTTAGCATCAACAAACGAGTCGTCCGAGCGATATAGTTGATCCATAGCCATATAGCCATTTAGGCGCATAAATATATCACCACATATGTACACATTTATTTAAATGAAATGTTAAAGATTCGTTGGTTCCGCTTTCCCGTTTTTACCTTTTTCTCGTAGAGTACATAATGTAAATTGAATTTATGGAATTTATATATTGGTAGTTTTATACAAGCTCCAGAAACACGCCAGCATGATTTGCCAAATAGTAAAAACACTAACTGTCGTTGTTAAGAGGAGCCCCAAATAATAAGGTCGTACTCCAATGAGTTCCTTTCGGCAACTGATTTTATTTGGTAAAGTTCTCTTATACGTAGGATACATGAAAATCCTAAATCTATTTAAAGCTACTTATCAACGCACTGCACGCTGTCATGCTATGCGACCCTTTCTCAAGTGCGATAAGCGCACCACTTATGTATGTGTTTGTGTTAGGCTGCAGGGGATCGGTTTTAGACCATGCTGTTTGTCTCTTAATTTATGGGTCCGATCCCTTGAAACTCTAACTTGAGAATTTGTATATAAAATAGTGTTCAATGCTTGTACAGTCGTTTTAGCTTATTTTATTTTACACAACCGCACACCTTCGTTGTCTGCAAGTAAGTAAATTAGGGCACGCATGTGCATACAAAAAGAAAGCAAAAAACGTTCTTAGGCAGAGAGGGAGATAAGAGAGAGCATTGTTTTTTTCTAAGATCTTCATTGTTTATCCCCTTTCCACACACACACAATGTGTATTCTCAACACGCCACCTAAAAAGCTACACTGATACAAATTAGGGAATAACAAAAATTAATTTTCAGGCGAGTTTGTGCATATTCAAATGGTTGTATTATATTTCTTCCCTGGAGACTCTTTCTTTTTTTTTCTGATCCAGCATTTGCTACAAAGTATTGGGGATACCCAGTAAAACCCAATCAGATCAATAAAAACATAAATAAACAAGATTCGTTTATATAAACAGCAATGGTTAGAGTAGTTTTGAATATATAAGATATTTTTGGTTTGATTATTGTTAAATATTGTTATACATATATGCCAAGAGATCCAGTTTGTCTTGGTTTTAAGATCAATCAATTAATTATCAATTAACAATAAAAAACTCCATATAAAGGTTCAGGCTGAAGGTACAGTTAGCCCCAGTTGGTCTCGCAGTGCAGTACATCTAATTTTTAGTAAAATCGTAAAAATCGCTTCGTTAAAATACACAGTGCGACAGTGATTTGGAACTTATGAAAATACCTAGTAGGAATTTTTTATTAGGTCGAATAAAGTACAAAACCGTGTTTGAAAAATTACTAACACCCTCAAAATTTTGATTTATTTAGAAAAAACGGTTTTTCGGGATTTTTTGCTCTGAAAAATTGCTTAACGCGTAATTTTAAGCGGATTTAAAAATTTCCGACGTTTTTTAATAGTTACATGTTGTAGCTTTTAGATATATATATAAGATTTATATCTTTAATTATTTAAAACAAGCAGGATACAATTGAATTGTAACACTTATTTTCAATTTTTTTAATAAAAATTTATTCATAATTTTTTATTTTTATTTTTTTTATAAAAATTGAAAAATATTTCTTATTCTTAATTATTGTTATAAAAATGGAAAATAAGAGTTATATTTCAATTTTAGCAATAGAAATTGAAATAAAAGTTTATTTTGTTTCTGGATCCACCATTAAAAAATGGTATATGTGTCCTTTTCCCACTCCCCACAAAGGCTTTTTTGTCGTTCAATTTTTTTGATCTCATAAGTCTTATTTGCAGTCCCTGATTTATATACACCCAGTCCTTTTTTTAAGCGATTGTTGGTTCTGCCACTAATCGCGTAAAAATTGTAACCGCTAACTAAATGACTAATGACTAGATTTGCAATAATTGATACACATAGAGTAATCGCAATCGCAATCGCGTTAAAGTGAAAAATCCGCGTAAAAAAAAAAAATTTGCGCTGCAAAAATAACCGCGTTTAAGTGAAATCGCGTAAAAAGAGATCGCGTAAAAAAAGGACTGGGTGTAATAGTAGTTTTATACAAAATCCAGGAACACACCATCATGATTTGCCAAATAGTAAAAACACTTTAATTGTCGTTTTAGTTAATTTTATTTTACACGCTCTGGTTTTCTGCAAGTAAGTAAGTTAGGGCATGATGTGCATACAAAAAGGAAGCAAAAAACGTTCTTAGGCAGAGAAGGAGTGAACAAAGAGAAGAGAGAGCTTTGTCTGACACTTTTGACCTTTTTGATCAGCAAAGCTGATCAGACTTTAAAGAATGACATTGATCAACACCATTAGCACTGTTTAAGATAGGAAGTGGGCAAAACGAATCCTTTATAACCAAATGTGCTCTCAGACAGGAGTACTCGCTGTCTTTTACGCTCTTCAATATTTTAATAGAGAGTGTAGTATAATAGAATAAAGAAGTCAGCCTTTCGGCCTATTGAAATAGGATAGGCTAAAGTAGGACTTGCAGTAAATATGGGTAAAACCAAGTTTATGGTGTGCTCTAGCAGAGAACCACTACGTCTTGAGCAGAAATAATGACACTTTGGAGATCAATGGCAGAATCACACTTTTAAACTGGTATTACTTTGGGTTCTGTAGTGGAGCTTTCTCTCGACATACAAAAACTATACTCTACAAGAGCCTCGATTCCTTCAGTACTTTTTTGTGGTCAATGTTTTATATGGTTTTCTATGTATGGAAATTTGTATAAATGGGTATATCTTCTCTAAAAATGGGCCAATTTGGGTAAAATTAGAAAAAGTTTGGCATCAACATTTTTTCACTTCCTGTATGGGCGCTACAGAAATTCGTGATTTATGGGAGCGAAATTGGGCGTGGCAAAAGGAGGGCGTGGAATTATAGGAGTCTCCATGCCAAATCCTATTGCTCTATCTCTTATAGTTTCTGTGATCCACGCGTTCATACGGACAAACGGACATGGCTATATCCACTCGACTGTTGATGCTAATCAAGAATATATATACTTTATGGGGTCCGAGATGATTCCTTCTCTAATTTACATACATTTACACGACTACAATATATCCTTGTACTCTACGAGTACTGGGTATAAAAAGTTTGCCTTGACCTATGTGTTAAGTGAAAACACACATTTAAATAAATTTACCGCGTCGTGAAATTCGTGAAGAAGAGAAGAGAGAGAGATGGATTTAATAAGAGAGGGAGGTATTTTTTTTCAAGCTCATGTAAAGGAAATTTTGAAGTTGGGATCAGGGCATAATTTGGGATCAGGGCATCGAGCGTAGGCACCATAGCCAGTTAAATTTTTTGGATCCCGTTCCTACCGTAACTTCCTGCTATACATTATGTTTTGTTTTTTTTAAGTCTGTGGGCTCCTTGATACCAAACAGTCGATACCAAACAGCAAATCGGCAGACTACTAATAAAGGTATCCACGGCTTTCTCTGTATAGTTCCTGTGTTCACTAATTCTGTATGGTTAGTAACATACCGATATTGTTTTGGAGTGCTTATCTTACAGAAGGCCTCCTGTATCTTATATATATACATACACAGTTGTACCACATGTATGTATACACATTATTTTTAGTTGTATACACATATATACAGTTGTACCGCGCAAAAAAATGTAATTTTATCGATTTTTTTTGACACCATAGAATATTTATGAAAAATGTTTTACCAAAGTTGTTTAGTACATGTTTCTGGGTACTTAATTACATTTTTTCATAAAAAAATATTACATAATAAAAATGTTATAGCCGAATTCCCGGATCATATTTTTTCGATGGTGTCTTGCGGTGGACATGATATCCTGAAAACGGTTCATCTGAAATCCAAAATTCAAAAAAATTTAGTTAGTATATTGTATTGTCTAGTCCGTAAACGAGGTATTTTTAAAAATTTTCATAAAAAAAAAATTGGCGACGGTTTTAACAAAAAATGTACTTTTTCGACGTATAAGATTTTCGATTTTTATGCTTTAAAAAAGGAGTTTTCAAAAAAATTGAATTCCTCGTTCACGGACTAGCTAATATCATAATAAATAAGTGGTCAAAATTTGGTGTTGATCGGATTAGTAGTTTTTTAGTAATCGTGTCCACCGCAAAGGTAATTTCGAAAAATCAAGATTCTGAGATAATCGCGTTTAAAGTTTAACGTTTGTTTAAGTTTTATGTGCAGGTAGTGCACTATAAATAGCTACAACTTCGGTTCTACTGCTCCGGTCGTTATGAATTTGTGAGAGTATTCTCAACGGTATAAACTTAAAGAATATGCAATAAATTTTTTCATCTATCACAACTGTACCATATAACTGGTATATAACCCCTTAAGAAGCAACATTCGGGTCGAACGCACGGATGCATTTGACGATATTTTCTCGCGGCTCCCACTGCAGTATAGCCCACCTCCTGTCCTCACGAGCCCAGGCCATAGGGCACGAACTAGCGCAAGAAAAAGACTTTAAAAGAGACATGTTTGGTTTATCTAGTTAAGTAGCTCGAAATCCAACTGAGGAGACCAATTGGGAAACCAAAAACTGAGTTTACTTTAAAGGAGCAAGTGGTTAAAGAGTGATTAAAATTAAAGAAATTTTTAATTCGCATTCAAATATACCGTACCACAGCACACGCGATCGGGCCGAAGATTTGTATAACTCAGAGCAGACCACTTGTTTTTTTTATAAAAAGGGTTTCGCTTTTTTGTTGGGCATCCATATGAGACCAAGGGTTTTGACATTGTATTGGTCCAGTATTTCACCTAATTTCACGTCACTCACAGTATCTTCATTAGGTACTTTCTGCAGCAGGTCTACATTGTTGGATCACCATTTTCTTTAAGAAGTTGGGAGTAATATTTTGTTGAGTTTCCCTTTGAGTTTTACTGCTTCTGCGACTGAATTAGCAAACAATCGTCTACATAGAAGTCGTTTTCGAGTGCTCTCGATCCTAGCAGGTAGTTTTCCCGTGACCAGGGTTGAGGCTGTCTTGGTGCCGTAGGTAACTTTCCCAACTTTCGTTTCCCAACTCTGGAATTGAGTTCTCTGGAATTGAGATTGAGTTCTGGACTTTATTCTTCCTGCGACAATCCATCCAAGATTCGTGTGTTGGAGCATACCACCATCTTATCAAATTTTTTGTTCATTCTGATGGAATAACGAATAATAGTGTTCGGTTTCTATTAGTAGATCAATTCTCTCAGGTTTTTAGAACTGGGGATCTGCTATGAGAAAGTGGTTGAGCTGGTTAATCAGCTATAATGTGGGGAAGGACAAAGGCGCTATGCGCTGGGTAAAATCCCTATGAATAGACCTTACTAGAATAGTCACTCTTGCTCTGTTCATCCTTGGGCTTCCACCAATACCTCCGATTCGAGGTTTGGTATCGTGGCGTTTTATTTTTGTACCCATTTTTGTCTCTCAGGTACTGTTTTAACGCGGAACTTATAGCTACATGTTACTACATGAATGTTGCTTAGGTGGTAAATTAAGGGAGATATAACACAAAATAGAAATGATAAATTTATAATTTAAAAGTGTGGGTTCTGTTACAATATTTTGCCGATTTTATCAATCGGATACTCACCCATTCTTGCCCGATCTTTTGTTGGTGTTATGTGTTGGTACTCTATCGTGGCCTGGCAAATCGAGTTGTTTAACCCTAAGAAGATCCGAAAACACTTTTAGAAAAAGATGGGCAAAAAATAAGGTTGGATGCTTAGATATTATTAGTGCCGAAAATGGGCGCCGAATTTATATATGTATATGATGGCGAAATGTGGATGGTTTGGAAGAAGGAGGTATATATAAACAGGTAATATATAAAAATTTACCGGACAAAATGATTTTAATGCCTATAAATTTTTGTTTTAGAGGTTCTTATATGTGGACGGTGTCCGGCAGTATGGCCGTAGATTTTTTGTTTAGAAAATTTTTTTGCTGAAAATCCATACCGTTTAAAGTAATCTAATTTTAACAGAAGACGAGCACGTAATACATTACAATTGTAATAGTATACAATTGTAATAATCTAGGCATAAAAATACATTTTATTGGCCCGCTTGCCAATGACTTCTCTGGGGTGTTTGCAGTTATACATAAGGTTTATTTCAGTGTAAATTTACAAGATGATATGGATATTTGTATAGTCTTAGGCAATAGTCTTACTCAATGATACGATTAAGATTAATTTGCGTAACAATAGCAGTAAATAATGATGAATTTAATAATAAGCGAATGAAAAGAAAAACTAAGAAAATTTGTGTAAAAAGAACAAAACAAAGCAAAACAACTAAAAAACTTGTACGCGTTCTCCATTTCGGAAAACTTGTGTTTATGTGTTTCACGGCGGGTGTAGTGTGTGGATTTCCAATTGGGCATCCATAATACAGAAAACATAGAAATTAAGATATTTTGAAAAGCTTATTGTGTTGTATCTATTATTCTCCGGTTACCTTGGATAAGCGAACGAAAAATATCACGCGATTCTTATCTATTGGTTTTTGCATATCGAGATAATACATAGTACAGCATCAGTTATGTGAAAGCTTTTTAGAGCTTTTTATTCTAGCATAGTTAGGGCTAGATTTGCATAGTGAAGCTTAGACACTAACTTGCATACGCTTAAGCGATAAGGCTGCATTATTAAGCCTATATTTAAACTCGTTTTTATTATAATCAAAATCTATGGAAGAATTTATAAAATCCCAGCGGAATTAGCTGTCAGTGAATAGTGATTGAGTGATTTTAAGCCAGGTATGTTTTTAAGTTATTACAGTGCAGTTTTCTTTAAAGTATTATTTTCCCCAGTGCCACGTGCCAGTGCGGCTAGTACCGAGTTATGCAATCGGCTAGCAAGGAGTTACGTAATTGACTAGTACGCCATTATGTAATCGTCTAGTTTAAGGATCCAAGGAATTCAGCGCTATTCGACAGAATAAATCCGATGAAATCGGATGGAATAATTTTATTTAATTTTGGAGTCGAAAGGCGGCTGCAGTTTTCCGGTGGCATAATGGACACCTTAATTTCGCTACACGGAGAGAAAACTCCTGCGAATTATATATGCGGTTGTATTATTAGCAGTGAAATTTTATGAACATTGGCCTGCTTAATTATTATAGAAAGCTAAAGTTTATTATTTTGTTCAGTTTATTATGGAGTTTTTCACGCAAGACAACTTCCCTCGCACCTTCGTATTTTTGATGATAATTTTTCAATTAAGTTAATGTTAAAAAAAATTCGAATTTATTTGTATCTAAATTTTCATGATTAATTTTAATATAAATAAATATACATTTATATATATATAAGTCACGATGAATTTAAAAGAGTAATATTTGGAATTTAATCGAAATACGAACTTGCGATAATATTCGAGCATGGCCAAGCAAATTTATTGTATTATTTATTATTAATTATTTTTATAAACACCTATAGCATTCCTGTCCTTGAGCTCAACGGCGGTGAACTTTGGTAAGTGGATACCACTGAAAGAAATTACTCAGTCTTTTGATTTATACCTTAAATTTACGAGCCATGAATCTTGAATAATTTGAATATATATATCCTCGCAAATTTATTAATTCTTAATTTTTAATCTAAAATGTAGCTAAATTTAACTCTTTAACTTAATCCAATAATATTAATTCTTTTCTTATATATATATATCTAAATTTAAACACGAATGAGAACGAAATGAATTGTTATAGATTTTAAGGCGATATTATTTTATTTAAATAGAAAACCCTAATTTGTAAAATGAATCAATTTTATAAGACTATTTATTTGAATATTTTGAACTTCATGAGGGCTTAAGGCTCTAACCGTTCCGCCGCCGAACCCCTAAATAGCTATGCTGGAACCACAATAGGTATCACATAGAATTGTGATATGGGGCGAATCAAACGTCGTAGATCTCGCCAAGGTCGGGTGGGTTAAGACTAGGGTATAATAAACATCTAATTACCCTACAACTGATCGAAATCACTCTCTCTCTCTTCTGAAGCTATTTGTATTTTAGGGGATTTGTTTCTTGTTTTCGGATTTGATTATAAAGTAAAATCATCCGGGTTTCTTCTTGAATTTTTTTTTTGAGCTAGTGCACTTAATTTATTTTGATGATGTGTAGTATGGATACGTGAAAAAGAACCTCCCCCATCCGTCGAGCTAAGTCTAAGACCACAAGAAGTGCACGCCCTTCACTACCATCCATACGTCCCTAAGGTATATCCTATGGACCTTGCAGAACACCTTGCATCTTGGTTCTGTTTTTGAACTCACAGTACCCACACATTACAAAATTGGCGCCCAACGTGGGGCCTGATTAGAGTTTTAGCTTTAGAAGGTTAATAACTAGTCAGATTCCTTTTATTTTTTTTTAGTCTTTCGTGGAACTGCAAGAAGTTAGATTTTTTTTTTTTGGCATCTTGACCCGTCAGACACTAATATATCGAAGTAGTATTTTTTTTCTCGTAATACCTATGAAGTCTGTTAAACTTGGAGGGCAATGGAATCCACAAGCGGTTCGTCTCTCGGAATTGCGATTGCAGTTCAGCAGATTGGACTGATCGACCAGAGCGACTGCTGTGCATAACCAGACCTCACCATGCTTTATAATTTCAGACGTATCAGGTCCGCATAATAAATCCTGGTTAGGAACTGCAAGTAGCTGGAGGAATTTTAGCTCTTGACCAACCGGATGTACATTTTATCGGAAGTTATACGAGTCAGTAATTTAATAGTGTATCCCCAAATAGAATCAGAGAAAGAGAGATTTTATTTGATCAGTTTTTTTTGTTCCAGCACACTTCGGATTCCCGAAGAGCTATATAGGAGTTTTGGTGGCGGACTAAATTTGTTTTTTTAATTTTGATTTGATTTGATTTTGATTTTTGGATTTGATTTAATTTATTTTTTTTGATTTATTGATTTTGATTTTGATTTTTGTTGATTTTTGATATTTTTTTATTATTATATTTATAATTCTATATTTTTTTTTATTTGATCATTTGTGTATCGGAGAGATAATATAGTATTTCACAATGGCAGTGAGACACAGTTTAGAAAATCCGGCTGAAAGCGTAGGAGAGCAGGAAACTATTTGTTCCATTTGTTGCGAACCTGTGACATTAAATGAGATGTTGGCAACGACTCCTTGTAATCATAAATTTCATTACAGCTGTTTAATGCCACTTTTACAAGCAAAGTCAATTTGTCCAGTTTGCAATAGTAGTTGCTCGGTTAACCGGCTTTCTCTTGCAAACAATAATTTAATGATTGAATTGAACGAGGCAGAGACCGAAGGAGAAACTATAGATCCTAGCGTTGAACCATCCAGAGGTAATCCCAGTACCAGAGGGAAAGGTGTTATACCAAAAAGAGGGGTACAGACAAGGTCAATGCAACGGAAAGGACAACTCCTTGAGGTTGATAACGATCGAGAAGTGTTAGGCAGAACCGAAATAACCGATCTAGTACAATCTTGTATACAAGCTCAACAAAACAGCATGTTACAGAATATTTCCCAGATTATAAACGCATCAATAGAGCAAGCTTTAAAAGTCAAAATGACTTCTCTTAATATCGAGTCAAGGGATCAGGACACAAGGTCACCCAGCGTTCCCCAATGCTTTAATGAATACCAATCTCAACTACCACCCATGCGCAGAAATATCAGTCATATCAGTGAGACATCGGTTGGAAACTCTAGAGCTTCGAGTATCTCTCCTGAAAAAGTCGCAAGCATTATACAAGGCTGGCGCATTAAATTCGACGGTGCTCGAAATGGCATGCAAGTCGAAGACTTTTTATATCGTATTCGCTCCCTTACAGCACAAAACTTAGGAGGCGATTACCAACTTTTGTGTGATCATTTGTACTTGTTGTTCGCGGGAAAGGCGAATGAATGGTTTTGGAAGTTTCATCGTTCTTGTGAAAATTTCACATGGAAAACCTTCCAGCAAGAATTTAGAGAAAAGTTCCAGGAAGTAGACTCCGACATGGACATTTGGGACATGATCAATGCTAGACGGCAATTAGAACAGGAACCATTCGAAGAATACCAGTTCGCTGTAGAAACTTTGTTAGGAAGACTCAAGGTTCCCATTTCCGAACAATCCACCATACGAATTCTTATTCGAAATGCAAAAAACTCGTTACGTTACGAATTGATGCATTTAGGTATTAATACTCTCGCTAGATTACGCGAAGAGATCCGTACTCACGAGCAATTTCAGAAGCATGTCAAGACGCAGTCAATGAAACCGAAGTTATCAAATCGCTCCGTTTCGGAATTATATTCCATGTCAGAAGAGCAAGTAGAAATGGAAGTAGACGAAATTCATAGGAGGAAGATGGTTTGCTGGAATTGTCAGAAGCCAGGACATCGGTTCGATGATTGTATGGAAGTCCGATCAGTATTTTGTTATGGTTGCGGAGCTAAAGATATTTATAAACCAAAATGCTCTCGTTGTAACCCGACGGAAAACCGCCAGAGGGATGCGCAGAATACCACCAATCTGACGCATCCTTACAACCCAAACCACTAGTTAAAGAGGCTTATTCGCAAACGGAATACTCAACACCTATTCCAGAGAATAGTGACGTAAAAGAAGCGCAAGAGCAACTGAACGCAGTTACCGAGCAAAACCCATTCGCACCCCTACACATTAGATGGAAAAGGTATAATGCAGCGAAGTGTCGCATATTCGGATACGAAAATCCGACGCACAAACGAAAACCCAGACGCTCGACCGTTCGGTTGAAATCATTTTGGAGAAATATTACTAATACTAGGAGAAAGTTAGTTTCCTCTATACTTGGTAATTCTGATGATAGGCTATACACAGACATCATTGTAGGAGAGAAGAATTATGTTGCATTGCTAGATTCGGGAGCATCCGTAAGTTGTCTAGGTGGAAACGCGGCTACCGAAATTATGAGCAATCAAAAACTTAAAAAATGTTCGGGAAATATTCGAACGGCTAATAACAATAAATGTCCCGTGGTAGGAAAATATGTGACTAACATTTCTTATCGTGGCGAAACAAAGCCTATTGAATTCTACGTTATCCCAACATTAACCCAGGATGTTTATTTAGGAATTGATTTCTGGAAATCTTTTAAGTTGGTCCCTAGCCTGACCAGTCCCAAGATTTTCAGTCCCTTATTATGAATTGGTAAATGAGGTAGGAAAATATAAGGAACTTATCATTTTAAAGGACATACAAGTAGTAAAATAAAAATAGTTTCTTTTTGGTTAATATTAGTAATTTCAGTTAATGACCCCTGCGAATAAGATTTTTGTGGCATTAACTGTGGTGTAGTGTGTGGATTTCCAATTGGGCATCCATAATACAGAAAACATAGAAATTAAGATATTTTGAAAAGCTTATTGTGTTGTATCTATTATTCTCCGGTTACCTTGGATAAGCGAACGAAAAATATCACGCGATTCTTATCTATTGGTTTTTGCATATCGAGATAATACATAGTACAGCATCAGTTATGTGAAAGCTTTTTAGAGCTTTTTATTCTAGCATAGTTAGGGCTAGATTTGCATAGTGAAGCTTAGACACTAACTTGCATACGCTTAAGCGATAAGGCTGCATTATTAAGCCTATATTTAAACTCGTTTTTATTATAATCAAAATCTATGGAAGAATTTATAAAATCCCAGCGGAATTAGCTGTGGATATCAGTGAATAGTGATTGAGTGATTTTAAGCCAGGTATGTTTTTAAGTTATTACAGTGCAGTTTTCTTTAAAGTATTATTTTCCCCAGTGCCACGTGCCAGTGCGGCTAGTACCGAGTTATGCAATCGGCTAGCAAGGAGTTACGTAATTGACTAGTACGCCATTATGTAATCGTCTAGTTTAAGGATCCAAGGAATTCAGCGCTATTCGACAGAATAAATCCGATGAAATCGGATGGAATAATTTTATTTAATTTTGGAGTCGAAAGGCGGCTGCAGTTTTCCGGTGGCATAATGGACACCTTAATTTCGCTACACGGAGAGAAAACTCCTGCGAATTATATATGCGGTTGTATTATTAGCAGTGAAATTTTATGAACATTGGCCTGCTTAATTATTATAGAAAGCTAAAGTTTATTATTTTGTTCAGTTTATTATGGAGTTTTTCACGGAAGACAACTTCCCTCGCACCTTCTTATTTTTGATGATAATTTTTCAATTAAGTTAATGTTAAAAAATTCGAATTTATTTGTATCTAAATTTTCATGATTAATTTTAATATAAATAAATATACATTTATATATATATAAGTCACGATGAATTTAAAAGAGTAATATTTGGAATTTAATCGAAATACGAACTTGCGATAATATTCGAGCATGGCCAAGCAAATTTATTGTATTATTTATTATTAATTATTTTTATAAACACCTATAGCATTCCTGTCCTTGAGCTCAACGGCGGTGAACTTTGGTAAGTGGATACCACTGAAAGAAATTACTCAGTCTTTTGATTTATACCTTAAATTTACGAGCCATGAATCTTGAATAATTTGAATATATATATCCTCGCAAATTTATTAATTCTTAATTTTTAATCTAAAATGTAGCTAAATTTAACTCTTTAACTTAATCCAATAATATTAATTCTTTTCTTATATATATAT
Source organism: Drosophila bipectinata (assembly GCF_030179905.1). Classification (NCBI taxonomy): domain Eukaryota; kingdom Metazoa; phylum Arthropoda; class Insecta; order Diptera; family Drosophilidae; genus Drosophila; species Drosophila bipectinata. Next base: position 23,176,715 of record NC_091736.1, on the reverse strand, counting down.
ATCTAAATTTAAACACGAATGAGAACGAAATGAATTGTTATAGATTTTAAGGCGATATTATTTTATTTAAATAGAAAACCCTAATTTGTAAAATGAATCAATTTTATAAGACTATTTATTTGAATATTTTGAACTTCATGAGGGCTTAAGGCTCTAACCGTTCCGCCGCCGAACCCCTAAATAGCTATGCTGGAACCACAATAGGTATCACATAGAATTGTGATATGGGGCGAATCAAACGTCGTAGATCTCGCCAAGGTCGGGTGGGTTAAGACTAGGGTATAATAAACATCTAATTACCCTACAACTGATCGAAATCACTCTCTCTCTCTTCTGAAGCTATTTGTATTTTAGGGGATTTGTTTCTTGTTTTCGGATTTGATTATAAAGTAAAATCATCCGGGTTTCTTCTTGAATTTTTTTTTTGAGCTAGTGCACTTAATTTATTTTGATGATGTGTAGTATGGATACGTGAAAAAGAACCTCCCCCATCCGTCGAGCTAAGTCTAAGACCACAAGAAGTGCACGCCCTTCACTACCATCCATACGTCCCTAAGGTATATCCTATGGACCTTGCAGAACACCTTGCATCTTGGTTCTGTTTTTGAACTCACAGTACCCACACATTACACGGGGCAGGGGGTTTTGAAGTTTGGGAAAGCAACAACCGCTCGCGGGAACCCCTAAGGAGTTACATATTTGAAAAAATAAGAGGCGATCAGGAAAGCAAAGCTACAAATATGACAACATCAGACCAAATTGCAAAATTTGTATATTACATAAATAAACATTTCCCACGATGCTGCCAAAACAACAAACGATTTAAATAAAAACACGCAATGTGGTAATATAATATACCATACCATAATATGGTACCATAATACCATAATATAATACAGCTTTCTGATAATAATGAATCCCCCCATAGAAAGGGGGTCGTACGAAATTGGCTTATGAAGCTGGCAAACGACTTAAAATAAAGCTGGCATCTTGCGATAGAAACCCAAAATGCCACATCTTTGCTACTACACGCTGCTAACATGTAGTTATAAAAAAAGGCGCAACTGCTGAATCGCGAAACGGCATTTGCTATTTTTATGAAAGAAATGGTTTTACTAAGCAGCAATACATTAATATTAAACTACTAAGTAAGCAAAATGGGTGTGCTATTTACCCACTTTATTCGAAAAGAACTGAGAAGTTAAAATGTAGACCTGCTGGGCCGAAAATAAGGGCTAGTTTTAGTTAAATATGTTTGGGACTTTTTTAGATTTTGTGTTGTAATGAATTGGTTATTTTATGATATCCTAGTAAGGATCGTGCAACTATATCCGATTTTTGCGATATATATCCGGTTTTAACTGCACGGGTATATTAAATTCGGCTCCTCCCGAAGTTAGCTTTCCTTTCTTGTTTAGAATCACCTTTATTTGCATGGCCCCATTTGCATTGCATTTTTTAATTTTTATTTTCAAAAACTTTATTATTATTTCTTATTTATTTCACAAACTTCACTTCATCACTTTAAGCTAGACCAATTGTAAAAAAAACCTCGTCCTAAGAAAAATAACCCACAAGGGTTCTTAGAGAGAATAAACAATTGTCCTAAAAGATTCTAAAAGAAAGGGACAATTGGCTGATGCAATAATTGATTCATTGCAATGCACCAATGCATTGGTGAAAAGTGATAAGATCGGAAAATCGGATGAAAGTTGCGTCATTTCCGATCGCTCAGTTATATGACAGCTATATGATATAGTCGGCCGATCCCTATGAAATTTAGTGGGTCTTATTGTTTTGCCAAAAAATCCATAGAAAATTCCAACTTTCTATATCAAAAAACACCAAAGTTATGCTATTTGCGATCAATTAGTCATATGGCAGCTATAGCATATATTCGGCTGATCCTTATGAAACTTGATAAGACGTATTATTTTGCCAAAAATAGAATCCATAGAAAATCCCAACTTTCTAGCTCAAAAAACACCAAACTATTGTCATTTCCGATCAACCAGTTTTAGGATATAGTCGGCCGATCTGCTCTGACTTGTATACTGCGTGCAAAGGATAGAAGGGTGTGTGCAAAATTTAGATAGCTTTAAAACTGAGGGACTAGTTTGCGTAGAAACAGACAGACGGACATTCTCAGGAGGTGATCCTGATCAAAAATATATATACTTTATAGGGTAGGAGATGTCTCCTTCATTGCGTTGCACACTTTTCACCAAAAATTATATTATCCTCGGCAAACGTATAAAAATAGATGCGATAATTATTACGCAAGAGCTATTTCTCATAATGATGGAAAATTACTTTTAAGCAATCAGGTAGCAAAATGCGACATCACCCATTATGAAATAAATAATTTCAAATGATAAATGTTTAATAATTATTGTGTCTTAAGAAAAAAAAATCATGTCTCACTTGCTTTTTGAACGGTGAAAAATCAGTTTGTAATAAAATAGGAGAAAAAAATAAACAAGTACATTGATATAATTCAGGAAGGTGCTATTTTAGTAAATGGAAATAATATTTTAAATGACTCGTACCTAAAAGGGTCTTATTTAATAACATTCAATGGCACCAAAATAATTAATAATATATTATATACAAACCCTATATCCATTTATTTAAATTAAACCTGGATACCACTAACATTAAATGTAATTAATGCCATTTCATGCTATTTTATATCTTGTCTTCTAATTTCCCCTCACTAGTTTCAAAGGATCCCCAAACGATTATCCAGACTAAAATGTCTAAAATGTCCGCTGTTGAAATTCCGATAGCGATTTTGCACTTTATTCAGCTACCGAGGTAGTTCGAGGTAGTTTTTTATTCAGCAAAAAACCAATAAGCAAAAATGAATTTAAATCAATTGGATGTTGGTGTTTTGTTTATGTATTTCGCCGCTAAAGAGCTGATTAAGAAATAGAAAACTGGGTCAAATTCAAAATCAAAATCAATCACAAATCATTTCAATGCCATTTTATGGAATTAAAATGCCCCTTGTGGGTCAAATCCCATATTATGGGCTTCGCCTTGACCGCAGAAATTAATTTTAATTTGTCTTGGCGCGTCGAAAATTTTTCGGGCCGACTATTTTTTTGTTTGATCAATTGACTCTCCATGTCACACCTATAAAAATAAATGAAAATATTTCTTTTAACTCCCCGAGAGCAGCTGTTTATTTTTTTTGATCCGGCAACACGATTAAAATCGATAACAAAAATTTTCGTCAACTCAGTACCCGCAAAATCTAGAAGGCAAAAATTTCTTCCTCTTCCTTTTTTTACACCGTTTTTTTTATATGGAGTTTGACAGCTGTCACTCGTTGGACAGCGGATTTTCGTCAACTCAGTACTATGTTTTACTTGTAAACATTCCCATAAATTTCGAATTATTAGAATTATTATATATTTAAACTTCCTTCGTGTCTCCACCCTCTTTCTATGGTATCGCTGATCAAAGTGTCTGTGGTGTCAAACTTAACGTAGCTTTAGAGTACTTACCACAGCGCATAATGGGTGAGTGGTTACTTTGCTGAGCCTATGTTAAGCAAACGTCAAACCATCAAGTGAAAAAAACTGTATTTTTGTGAATAAAGCGTGAACGAAACTACCGGTCAATTTGTGCATTTGTTTTAATTATTCTGTGGAAAGAGAAAAAACACGATAATGGAAAAATATAAACTTTGATTACGCTTTCCTTCGCTGTTTGTTTTCATTTTTATAATTAAAAAAAAAACAATTATAATGGAGAAACCATTATTGACGGTTGACGTATCTTTTGGCAGATGGTGCAGTTAAGACAAGTGAAGCGGAGCTCCAAATGAGTAAAAAAATTTAAAAATGTGAGTAAATTAAAATAATTTAATAAAAAGAAATTAAAACTTTTCAAATTTGTTTCTTGATAGCAGTAGTGGACAAACTTCCGTTTTCCATAGCACGCGGGCATAACATCGGAACAAGTTTTCTCCATAGAAAATATAGATATGGAGGCGTAGTTTTTCATTTGTTTAAGAAATGTGGCTAGCAAAGCTTTCTTTATTATTAAACTATTTTAGTGCCTATTCAAACTTTTTAATTAGAGCAGAATGCTCTGCTCTCATTATTTTTTGCTGCTGCAATCAAATGTTAAACATGTGTGCGTTTTGCCCGCCACTGCTTTACAGACAGATACGTTAATAAAGATAATCACCAATGGGGGAATACTGAAAATCTCAAAATTTATTATCATTATCAATTTATTATTTGTTTTGGCCTATAATACTATATAATATGAACGGGGTTCAAGGGAAACTGCCTTGAGGGGTTATATACAGTTGTACCGCGCAAAAAAAATGGAATTTTATCGATTTTTTTTTGACACCATAGAAAATATTTATGAAAAATGTTTTACCGCCGTTGTTTAGTACTTGTTTCTGGGTACTTAATTACATTTTTTCATAAAAAAATATTACATAATAAAAATGTTATAGCTGAATTCCCGGATCATCTTTTTTCGATGGTGTCTTGCGGTGGACATGATATCCTAAAAACGGATCATCTAAAATCCAAAATTCAAAAAAATTTAGTTAGTATATTGTATTGTCTAGTCCGTGAACGAGGGATTTTTAAAAATTTTGATAAAAAAAAAATGGCGACGGTTTTAACAAAAAATTTACTTTTTCAAGGTATATATTTTCGATTTTTATGCTTTAAAAAAGGAGTTTTCAAAAAAATTACGAGTCCCTCGTTCACGGACTAGCTAATATAAATAAAATAAGTGGTCAAAATTTGGAGATGATCGGTTTAGTAGTTTTTTAGTAATCGTGTCCACCGCAAAGGAAATTTCGAAAAATCAAGATTCTGAGATAATCGCGTTTAAAGTTAAACGATTGTTCAAGTTTTATGTGCATGTAGTGCGCTATAAATAGCTACAACTTCGGTTCGAAAAATCAAGATTCTGAGATAATCGCGTTTAAAGTTTCACGATTGTTCAAGTTTTATGTGCAGGTAGTGCGCTATAAATAGCTACAACTTCGGTTCTAATACTCCGGTTCTTCGGTTCTACCCCTTAAAAAGTTTGAAGAATATAGTTGGTTATGTGATTTGTAGATATTATTATTATTATTATTTTATTTTTTTTTTAAGCTTAGTTTGTTTTTATTGGATCACTCTTTAAGAGTCTAACAATAAGGTTGCAAATCTTAAAATAATACAATATCTAACAGTTTGTTTTGAACTGAATAGAGACTACGTGGTCCTAATAATTAGCGCTGGATTGGGAGGTCGTTGCGGCGAAGACGAGAACTGCTGGAAACTCGCGTGAGGGCTCTCGCGAGATGATTTGGATGTACTGATAGCCTGTTGTAGTACTTTGTTTTGATTTGTGCTATCTCTTCTCTGACGAGTGGTATGTGAAGGTCCCTGTGGATGTTTTCATTCCGAACGTACCACGGGGCCCCGGTGATGGTTCTGAGAATTTTTGACTGAGTTCGTTGCATTATATCCACACTGCTGTTACTGGCATTCCCCCACAACTGGGAGCCGTACATCCAGATTGGTTACAAGACGGTGTTATATAGGAGTACCTTGTAGTCCAAGCTAAGGGGCGAACGGCTATTGATAAGCCAGTGGAGGCTGTTGGCTTTGAGCTTTAAATGCGTTCTTTTGGCTTCAATGTGACTGCGCCAGGTAAGCCGTCTATCGAGGTGTACGCCAAGATATGTTACTACATTTGCTATCGGAACCACTGTGTTGTTAAGAGTAAGTGGAGGGCAGTCTTGCCTGTTAAGAGTGAACGTTACGTGTTTGCATTTTTGTTCGTTAACTTTGATTCGCCAGTCGGATAGCCATTTCTCCACTGCCACCAGATGTGTAGCAAGTTGCGCCGTTGCTTGCTTGGGGCATCTCGCGCGGCTTAGGATCGCTGTGTCATCTGCAAAAGTGGATGTGGTTAGATTCCTGCTCGTTGGGATGTCCGCAGTGTAGATAAGGTAGAGTGTTGGTCCAAGGCTGAACATGGCTGAATTACATCTTACTGAGAATTTCCTGTTGTATAGGTATGACTTCAGAAGTTTGTGAGTGTTGGTTGGGAGCATTTCTATAATTTTGTGCATTAGACCTTCTAACCATACCCTGTCGAAAGCTTGTGATACGTCCAGAAATATCGCAGTGCAGTACTCCCTTTGTTCGAATGTATTTCGGATTTCTGAGGTTATGCGGTTGACTTGCTCAATGGTTCCGTGTTTTTCTCGAAAACCGAATTGATGAATCGGGATTTTGCAGTGTGTTCTGAGATATAGGGTAATGTGTGCCAAGAAGCATTTTTCAAAGAGTTTTGATAGACACGTTAGTAAACTAATTGGTCTATATGATGAAGCAATTGTGCGGTCTTTGCCAGGTTTTGGTATCATTATAAATTTTGTTTTGCGGTTGGTGATCTGTTGGATTGCCATTCTCGCCGTGAGCGTCGCTTTGCTAGAACGAGCTGCTCTATTTCAACGTTCGTGTATCTTTTATTGTACGATGTTTTTGGGGTTTGTGGAGTTGATACGCGAGCTGCTGCGACCAAGACGGATTCAAGAGCGTTTGTGGATAAGTTGATATCAGCTTCGTCATTCAGACGTGGATTCAACTCGATGTGCGAACTTACATATTTTTTGTACTTAAGCCAATTGGTTTTATTCGTTGTTAGTCTGAATGGTTTATCTACCGCAACTGGATGTAGATTAAGATGAAAAAGTACAGGCGAGTGATCGGACGATAGATCTGGTAAGGAGTTGGCACTTATCAGGTTGCGAGGAATGTTTTTTGTGACTGCAAAATCTATCAAGTCTGGCAGTTTTCTAGGATCTGTTGGCCAATATGTAGGTGTCCCAGGTGACACACAGTCTAGCTTGTTGCTTGCTTTTATTATTGCATTGTACAACTGCCTTCCCTTAGGAGTCACAAGTCGAGATCCCCAGTGCGTGTGCTTGGCATTGAAGTCTCCTGCTGCTATAAATTGTTCGCTCAGAGAGTTGAAATATTCCATGAATTGGGATTCTGATATTGTGAACCGAGGAGGACAGTATACGGCGGCAAGCTTTAAAGATCTGGAATCCATTTGCACATCTATTGATGTAGCTTGCATGAAGTTAGTGGCGAAGCTGTTGTGGAAGCAGTGCTTGATGCGATTTCTAATCAGAACCCCAGTGCCTCCATGTGCTTTCCCGTCTGGGTGATTCGTGTTGTAGAATAGATAGCCTCGAATTTGAAAATTATATTTATTTGTAAGATGAGTTTCTCCGAGTAGCATTACATCGATATGGTAATTAATAAGGAACTGAGTTAACTCGAGTTTGCGCTGTGAGACGCCGTTTTCGTTCCACAGTGCTATACGGAGTGGAGCCATTGATTATTTAGTCTGTTTTTGAGCAACAAGCAGCTCAATCAAAACGTTCTGGTTTCGCATAAGATCTTGCATAGTTGTCTGCATGAATGACATGAATTCCATCATACTTTGTTGAAGATTACATATCATTGTTTCAAGTTTGTTCGTAGACGTTTCTTCTGGTTGATGAGGGGGAACTGATGATCTTGGATTGGTGGGAGCGGTACTTTTAAAACCCAATTTTGGAGCAGTTGCATAGCTTGCGGATTTGTCGGTGACCTCATTATTGACTAAAGATTTAACAGCTGAAGGGGGGATGACATTACGTGTAGATTTCATAGGTGGTGTATGTGAGTGAGCAGTGGTCACTCTTTGGTGTGTGCGGCTTTTCAGTTCCTTGTAGACTGGACAGCCCCTGTAGTTAGCCGTATGGTTGCCTCCACAGTTTACGCACTTTTTGCTGCTGGGATCCTCTTTATTTTTTGGGCATTTGTGAGATTCATGAAGGTCTCCACAAGCAACGCATACTGGACGAAGCGTGCAATAAGACCTTGTGTGGCCATATTCCTGACAATTATTACACTGCACCGGTCCATTTCTTTTATGCGGCTCCTCTACCGTAATTCTGCGGTGTAGTAGGAACTGGAGAGTAAAAATTGGATGCACTTCATTTTTTTTTCAGAGGCTTGGATTTGGTTTCGGGTTCAAGTTCTACCTTGAAAAGAGGTTGAGGCTTTCTTTCTCTATTCAAAATGTTACTAACATTTTTTACACTAAAACCTTTCTCCATCAGTGCTCTTGTAACTTCATCTGGTGTTACTTCCGGCTCGATACCTTTTAGTACTACTTGCTGGCCCTTACTGCTTTTTAATTGGTACGTGTAGAAGTTTTTATTATTGTCGTTTAGATACTTTGACAGAATTCTTACTGCTTTTTAATTGGTATGTGTAGAAGTTTTTATTATTGTCGTTTAGATACTTTGACAGAATTCTGTAGTTTGCTTCCGTATTAGTCTGAACTTTAGTTTCATGAATATTTCCCTTTGTTAATGGAATTATGTGGAAATTGTCTGGTCCTATTAGATTCAGTATCGAGTTTACGAGAGTATTCGAACTTTTCTCTCGGATGTAAATCGGTGGCGGCTTAGGCTTTTTATTGTCCCCTACGATGACTTCAGGAGGTGTATCATCGGATTTGTCTGCCAAAATAGCAAATCTGTTTGCTTCTATGGGCTTCTCTATTGTAGCTTGTTTTGAGGTGCCTCGAATTATTTTAGCAGAGTTACCAAGTCTAGAGTTCTGCGGGCTAAGCTTTCGTTTTATTTGTATGTAGCGATCCATACCTGTCTGTACGGCCGAACGTTGTTTTGAAGGGGGCACGCTGGTGTAAGGTGCTGCATTGTTTGCTTGCACTGCAGTTTCCGATATTACTGTAGATGGTATTGCGCGAGCAGTCGATACCATTGTAGTTGTTGTAATAGTTGCCGTTGCAGTTGCTAATGACGTCACTGTGCTGGTGACCGTGGCTATGCAGGCAGGCATGAGGGAAGGGTATGGGGTTTTATCCAACGAGAGCGCAGGAGAGCAAGAACGCGCCCTGCCTTGCGATGTTGGATAGAGTTCATTACTCGGGGTTGGGGTTATTGATCGCGGTTGGTTATTTTTTGTTGGGTTTGCGGTCGCGTTGTCTTGCGTTGACACAAATGAGTGGTATGCGTTGTTACGTAGCAAGGAGAGTCGACGCTCGTCTTGCTGACGTTGGAGCACCGTATGAGTGTCGAATTCACTCATAGCTTAATGTTTTTGATTTTCTTATTTTTTCTTATTTACACAAAAAAGTACGAAGTTCATCGCACTAAGCGTCTTTTCGCCCACTGTGTATTTTTGTTTAGAGCTTGCACTGCACTATGCTTAGTTTTTGTTTAATTTTCGTTGCACGATCAGAAGACAAAAAGAAAGCACGTCTGCACTCGCCGACGTTCGCGAACGAACCTGATATTACCTGATATACGAACCTGGTAGATATTATTAAATTTGTTTAAAATTACCGAACTTCAAAAATTGTTATTTGAATAAATTAATCAATTTATTAAAAACTAATAATAATAAGTGAGACAGTAATTTGGAACTTTTAAAGATACATAGTAGAAGTTCTTTATTAGGTCGAATATAGCACAAAACCGTGTTTGAACACCCACGAAAAAAGCGGTATAACTTCAACAATTTTCATAACTTTGTAATAAAATTGATCTCGTTTTTTCAGGATTAATAAGACAATATTGATGTGTGTTAAAAATGATACCATTTGTTGTAAGTTGTACTGAAAAAATGGCGTCAAAATCTGAAAAACACGACAAAAATGCAAAGATTTTCGTTTCTTGTGTATAAATTGTATTCTTTTTTGTTTAAAAAAATTAAAGATAAATTTTTTTTTTTAAATCTACAACCTTCAACTATTTAAAAACGTTGAGTTTTAAAATCGGTTTAAAATTACGCGTTTATCGCGGATAACGCGTTTATAAATCAAGATTTTGAGGATGTTACAAATATTTTAAACAAGGTTGTGTTCTATATTCGACCTAATAAAAAATTCCTACTTTGTCACTTTAAAAGTTCCTCCAATTATTTTCGCACTGTGTAATTAATGAAATGAACATTTCAAATGTTTAAAACTATTTTTTATACAAAAAACAAGAAAGTGCTAACTTTTCTTATCCTTTTCATTTCCAGAAGCAATAAAAGTTGTCGGTGGAACTGGTCCTGCTGAGGACCAATTAAGAAAACGATTTTCTGTCAAAGAAGCGCCATTTTAAAAACTCCAGTTACAGAACAAAAATAGGTTGTAATAATAGAACAGAATAAGAATTATAATATTGAAATAAATAAACTAAGTAAAAATTGAATTCAACCGTGGTAGTTCTTTTAATGACCCTGTCATGGGGTCTAAAGTAAGTAATTCTTTTACTGACCCTAGTTTATAGAGTGCCCTTTCCATGCGCTTATTCCTTTCTTTTATGCACTTAAGCAGTACTAGTACTGAGTTGATGAAAATCCGCTGTTGAAAATCCGATAACGATATTGCACTTTATTCAGCTACCGAGCTAGTGTGACCAAAAAAATTAAGAAATAAGGTAATACTGAACAGCTGTTGTTTGTAAACAAAAAACCAATAAGCAAAAATGAATTCAAAACGATTGGATGTTGGTGTTTTGTTTATGTATTTCGCCGCTAAGGAGCTGATTAAGATAGAGAAAACTGGGTCAAAATCAAAATCAATCACAAATCATTTCAATGCCATTTTATGGAATTAAAAGAAAATTAAGAAATTAATTTTAATTTGTCCTGGCGCGTCGAAAATTTTTCGGGCCGACTATTTTTTTGTTTGATCAATTGACCCTCCATGTCACACCTATAGAAATAAATGAAAATATTTTTTTTAACTCCCCGAGAGCAGCTGTTTATTTTTTTTGATCCGGCAACACGATTAAAATCGATAACAAAAATTTTCGTCAACTCAGTACCCGGAAAATCTAGAAGGCAAAAATTTCTTCTTCTTCCTTTTTTACACCGTTTTTATACCCTTGCAGAGGGTATTATAATTTTGGTCAAAAGTGTGCAACGCAGTGAAGGAGACATCTCCGACCCTTTAAAGTATATATATTCTTGATCAGGATCACCTCCTGAGTTGATATGAGCATGTCCGTCTGTCCGTCTGTCTGTCCGTCAGTCCGTCTGTCTGTCTGTTTCTACGCGAACTAGTCTCTCAGTTTTGAAGCTATCGTCTTGAAACTTTGCACACACCCTTCTTTTCTTTGCACGCAGTATATAAGTCGGAACGGCCCGGATCGGCGGACTATATCCTATAGCTGCCATATAACTGATTGATCGGAAATGGTATAACTTTGGTGTTTTTAGAGTTAGAGAGTTCAAATTTGACATGAGAGCTATTTTTGGCAAAATAATACGACATGCCAAATTTCATAAGGATCGGCCGACTATATCCTATAGCTGCCATATAACTGAACGATCGGAAATGACCCAACTTTCGTGTTTTTGAAGATAGAAAGCTGGAACTTAGTACAGATTTAATTCTTGGTCAGTTGATCCAACCTACCAAATTTCATTAGGATCGGCCGACTATATCCCATAGCTGCCATATAACTGAACGATCGGAAATGGTATTTGGTAGAAATATCAACTTTCGTATTTTTGAAGATAGAAGTTTGGGACTTTTTTTAGATTTTGTATTGTAATAAATTGGATTATATATTCCTATTCCCATAAGGATCGGCCAACTATATCCGATGTTTGCGATATATATCCGGTTTTAAATGCAAGGGTATATAAACTTCGGCTCCGCCCGAAGTTAGCTTTCCTTTCTTGTTTTATATGGAGTTTGACAGCTGTCACTCGTTTGACAGCGGATTTTCGTCAACTCAGTACTATGCTTTACGGCACTGAATTTTTGCGGAAAAAACGTTATAACTTAATCAATTTTTATAATTTCTTAATGAAATTTTTCTCATTTTATGTAGTAATAGCAACGCCGGCAAAAGTTGTTTTGCCATTTTTGTCTTCTAGAAGGGCTAGGATGTTTTTATACCCTTGCAGAGGGTATTATAATTATGTCCAAAAGTGTGCAACGCAGTGAAGGAGACATCTCCGACCCTATAAAGTATATATATTCTTGATCAGGATCACCTCCTGAGTTGATATGAGCATGTTTGTGTGTCCGTCTGTCTGTTTCTACGCAAACTTGCAAACTTCGAGAGTTCTAAAGCTATCGACTTGAAACATTGCACACACCCTTCTTTTCTTTGCACGCAGTATATAAGTCGGAACGGCCGGGATCGGCCGACTATATCCTATAGCTGCCATTTAATATTTGTTGTTTTCGGAGTTAGATAGTTCAAATTTTACATGAGAGCTATTTTTGGCAATAATACGGCAAATAATAATAAAATAATACGACATGCCAAATTTCATAAGGATCGGTCGACTATAGCTGTCATATAACTGAACGATCGGAAATGGTTTTTGCTAGAAATACCAACTTTGGTCTTTTTGAAGAAAGAAGCTTGGGATTTTTTTTTAGATATGTATTTTATTGTAATTAATAGGTTTTATTATGATATTCTCATAAGGATCGGCCAACTATATCCGATGTTCGCGATATATATCCGGTTTTAACTGCAAGGGTATATCAACTTCGGCTCTGCTCGAAGTAAGCTTTTCTTGTTATTTTTTTATTTATTTTGGTACATACATATTTTCCAGTATTTTCACGTACAGCAACTTTCTCGTCGCCAATATCTAACAGTTGTTTAGAGAAAATGTCGGCAGATGGATTTCGGCTCGAAGCATTTGAACGCGCATATTCTTTGTTAGTTGTACATTTTCAATATTACGCGATGATTTTAAGCTTTGATTAATTAGCGTACGTTGAACGTGGTATAACGGGAAGAGTTTGTCTGAAATCACCTAAAAGGAGTAACAAAGAGAAAGAATAGTTTATCATTGTTTTTTATATTCCTAAATGTCCAATCCGATGCCTCAAGCGAATTTTTACGTGCCGTAGTGCATTCATCCAAAATAATTATTTTACATTGTTTTAGCACTATGCCCATAGACGATTGTTTTTTATTTTTATGTTGCACACTGCATCTTGATAATTTCGAATGTTCAATGGCAGCTGCTTAAGTGCTGAATAAGCTGGTCAGCCTCCATGTAATAAAGTCGCTGCAATGCCAGAATTTTTTTTATTGTAACTCGGCAAAAAGTAGCGAAATAAGGAATGTTTTGCCAATTCCACATGGTGCATAAAAAAAACCCTCCTTGTCCTGCCGCATCTGCGAGCATAATGCGGTCATAAATAATTTTTTTTTCGTCATTAAGTAGTGGAAGATTGCGACTAACAATGCCTGTCATTTCTATTATATCGTACTGTAGTTCACGATTCATATCTGTGATGAGTAAAAGCGATGTCATTTGGAAGCCTGAATTGAATGTACGAATTGACTTCAAGGAACAGGGTAGAATCTGGATTTTTTTTTTTTTGAAGCTACATCCCAAAACATGTGAAAAATTACGCGTTTTTAAGCCTAGAAAATTGGAAATAGGGCGCTGTTAAATTCTGAAAGTGAAAACATAACAAGAATGGACAGCTACAGAGTAGTTTTCCGACAATATTATACCCGGTACCCTGTACCCGAAACTCCACCCACAATTTAACTAAACTTTAATGTTTAAACTTTAAAGATATGGATTATCAGAAACCAATTTTTGTTGCATACTTTTGCGCTTGGGCAAAACAACAAAAACAAACCTACGGCCATACTACCGATTCAGTAGGAAAGCAGACTAAAAAGACTAAAAACTCCTCTATAATTATCCTATTTGGCTGTTTTTTGATTTGTAGTGTAAATAAGCCATTTGGCATCGAAACATTTTCCAAAAACATTAACGAACTCTGTCTCTTATAGTTATCAACATCCACTTTTGCTTTCCAGATACATATATATAAACTATAGAATAAGTTTGGCATCAAAAGTTTTCAGTTCTGTATATTCACTTGCCGTACCCGGACGTGTTTCTTCGATCGCTCTTGCCAGTTTGCAATTATTTTCGATCTTGAACTCAAGCTTTCTCCTTTTGCGACAAGTGGAAATATAACGAGTAATCCCTAAAAATAAATTCGACTTAATAAGTTCATTAAACTATTTATTTCCAATTTATACATTTAATCGGTTAAAGTTATCTCTGTTGCGCTTTAACTATATTCTCCAACATAAGTCTCTCCGAGCTGTACTCTCCGGACGTAACCCGTTACATCGTAGTTACTGTGGACTTTGTTGTTCTTCACGACGCCGAACCTTCGTTGCACATCTCTTTTCACTACAGTGGTCTGCAATCCGTCAAAAATGAGTCTTACTTGCACAGCAAAAAAATGTGAATTTGGTGGAACCATCCCGGGTGACTCAGACCTGTCTTGTTGGCTCTGCAATAACTGCTCACATATTAAATGTGCTGGAGGAGGACACAATGGACGGATAAGTGACCTTATCAACAAGAAAATTGGCCTGACATGGTCTTGCATCGCTTGCAGAGAAATTGAGTCAGAGATGCGGACTTTTATGAAACAGACGCGAAATGGTTTCCTAGATGTCCGCAAGCAATTCTCGGCCCTTAATGAGCAATTCCTCGCTCTTGAAACTCAATTCCTTGGGCTAAAGTTGTTAAGCGAATCCCCCAGACGAAAAATTCCGAACAACAACTTGCTGACTGCTAAATTAATGAATACCCCTACATCCCATGCTGTACAAGTCGATGAATTTTCAACACCAAACATTTTACCGTCGCCTACTTGTCTACCTACTTATGCTGTTCCAGTACCAAGGGACTTGATGAGCCTTCCTTCAGGGCACTCTAATATTTATCCCTTGCAAGAAGCGACCAGCGTACCAAGTACAAATCTCGAGCCACCTCTCATCTTGGAGCCTCCATCGTTGGACATCGTTGGACAACCCCCATCGTTGGACATCGTTGGACAACCCCCATCGTTGGAAAACCTACCCTCTGCTCTAGCTGTGCAATGTGAATGTGCAATGTGATGTCTCCGGATGCTATGCCGGATGCTACTGTTGATGATGTCAGGAGTCACCTGTTAAGCCATCTTAAGGTAGCTCCTAATGAAACAGCTGTTTTTAAGTTTAACTTTAAGCATAAGCGTTCTATTTCTTCTTTAAAAATAGTTCTACCTGATTCCTACCTTGAAAAAGCACTTGATCCTGTAGCTTGGCCTGAGCACAGTATCATTCATGAATTCCTAGCAAAAGACGCTCAGAATCCTAGCCCTGCAGAAACTGCTTCAAAAACTGAATAACATAGTATTTTCCTGCTGCTATCAAAACGTTAGAAGTATTCTGGGTAAGCTGAGCCAATTTTTTATAATGAGTGCTTCTTTTGATTTTGATGCTATCGTGCTTACTGAAACTTGGCTTAACTCCTCTGTCTCTGATTATGAAATTCTCGTTTCCAAATTCATAGTGTTTCGATTGGATCGTCCAACTTTTGCAGGTGGTGTCCTCATTGCTGTTACCAATGAGTTCCCTTCTGAAATTATTCCTTTCACGAACGAGTTCGGAATTGAGTTCATTGCGGTGAAAATTTTAACTGGCTCGTCTCATATTTTCCTGACCTGTTCCTACATTCCTCCTGAAGGCTGAAGATATTGTGTACTTTCACCATCTTGATGCCATTAGGTCTGTTTTTTCGTTGGCCAAGGACCGTGATTTAATCCTAATCATGGGAGATTTCAACCGTCCCATCATTTCCTGGATCCCGTCTGAGGTAGACAATTCCTTGCTTTCCAGTTGTCATAACGACTTTATCGATGGCTTAACCGATCTTGCCCTGCTCCAAATTAATCCAATTCATAACACTCATGGCAGATTTCTGGGCCTTATTTTTTCCAATGTGTCATCCTCTGTGACAGTCATTCGGTCCCCGCCGCTATCGCTTCCTGAAGACCTTCACCACCCTACACTATTAGCATCGGTGTTAATTGATGTGCCTCACAATGATGCTTGCTTTAATGCTAAACCTCGTTTCAAATGCTTCAGAAAGACTGATTTTATGGCCCTTCGGAATCATTTAGCTGAAATCGATTGGAATGTTCTTTCATCTATAAACTCAATTGAAGCAGCTACGGATTCGTTTTACGAAATAATTCATAATGCCTTGAACAAATTTGTTCCGGAAGTCCCAGTATCATTGTCTACAAAACCACCATGGTATTATAAACACCTTTCTCGTCTTAAGAACAGGAAATCCAGAGCTTACAAAAAGTTTCTTAAGTCAGGATCGATGTGCCACCAGTCAAACTTTCTTTATGTTCGCAACCATATTATTATTCTCAACGATCAACTCTATAAGCAGTATATCGGGAATTGTAAGGTAAACTTTCGTAATGATCCTAGCTCCTTCTACTCTTTTGTCAATATGTATCATATATATCATTTTCTGCTGGTCCTGACAATGTTCCTAGCTGTGTTCTAAGGTACTGTTCTGATATCCTTTGCTATCCTCTCACTATCTTATTCAACCTATCCTTGGAGCTGGCATGTCTTCCCAAGAGATGGGACGAATCTTTTATTATTCCGCTTCATAAGAAAGGCTCTAAAGCACTTATTGAGAACTACCGGGGGATTGGTAAGCTATCTGCGATTCCCAAACTGCTTGAGAAACTGGTTACTTTCCAACTGAAACATTTTTGTAAAAGCATTATTTCCACTGCACAGCATGGTTTTGTCAAGCATCGCTCTACCACAACTAACCGTCTTGAATTCACTTCGTTTATCCACAGAGGATTTCTGAGCCGCATGCAAACTGGTGTGGTATACACTGACTTTAGTAAAGCGTTTGACTCTGTGAACCACCATCTCCTCCTTCATAAGCTGTGTCTTATGGGGTTTTCTCCACATATAGTACAGTGGTTGACCTCTTATCTATCGAAACGCACGCAGCGTGTTTTGTTTAAAAACAGTTCATCACAGATTATAAGCGTTTCATCTGGTGTCCCACAAGGTAGTCACTTAGGACCTCTTCTGTTTGTCCTTTTTGTCAACGATTTACCTAGTATTGTAAACTTTGCTACTACATTTATGTACGCTGATGATGTCAAGTTATGTCTTTCTTTCTCAGATCATTTCCTTCATAGACACCTGCAACTAGACCTTAACGAAGTCTTCTTGTGGTGCTCAAACAATCTCCTTTTGCTTAACTGCTCTAAGTGTAAGGTTATGACGTTCAATCGGAGTGTGCCTCACATCGTTTCGTACTCTCTTGGGAATAACGTCTTAGATCGTGTTTTCCTAATTACGAACTTGGAGTAATTTTTGACAATAAGTTGTCCTTCAACGACCACATATCACTAACAGTTAATAAAGCCAGAGGTGTGCTAGCTTTTATCAAACGTTGGTCTAAAGAATTTGATGATCCTTTCACAACTAAAACTCTATACGTATCGTTGGTTCGTCGTATCTTGGAATACTGCTCTAGCGTTTGGAGTCCTCAATACTTTGTTCACCAAAGGATGGTTGTATCTGTCCAAAAGCAGTTTCTGCTATTTGCTTTAAAAAGCTTAAACTGGGATACTGCCACTTCCCTCCCGTCGTATAATTGCCGGTTAAAACTACTAAACCTACCTCCTTTAAAAGACCGCCGTACTTGTGCTGGGGTTATGCTACTTCATGTGCTTATTCTTGGACAGGTTGACTCACAAGTACTTCTTGAAAAATTAATGTTTTCTGTGCCTAATAGAGTAACTCGATCCTCCCGACCCCTTTGGTTACCGATTTCTAGGTCTAATTTTGCGGAACACGATCCATTTCGCGTCATTTGTAAAAATTTTAACTCATTGTCCCATTTATTATCCCCTGAACTATCCCTAGATGTAATTAAATCCAAAATTATGGAATATCTTTTAACTTAATTTATCCTTACTTTTAGTTATAATAATATAAAAATAACAGATCATTGTTAATAATAATAATAATAATAAATAATAATAAATAAGATTCACAAGATTTAATTCACAAGTATGTAAACACCGGTTTACCAATATTTGTCATAAACGCAGTGCGCACAAAAAAATCACGACCGTTCGCTTAAAAGAAAGAAAGGGAAGTTTTGTTAAAGTATTATTAATTTATTAACATTTTGTTTTCCACCGATAATCAAACGATTCATAAATAAAATTGATCTTCCGACTAAGGTAATACCACCAATCCCATAAACCTTGTATTTCCGTTTGATACCGAGATTGAATTCGAGAACTCTTTCTAGTGGACCCTTACAACCTATTTCCAAATAGCTAAAATAGTCCTTTCAACAGATTTAAATTTAAGAAAAACTAAACAAAATTAAATGTCTACAAAGTCAAGTGGGTAGGAGGCGATGCTATTAACGATGCTCATTCCTTTTCCAGGTCGCTCTTTATAGCTCTTTATTTATTTAAAATGAAAAGAATGTCAGACATGGTCAGCGGTCAGCTACTTATACCAAATTCCACTGCATTCCTATGCATCTAGTCCCTAGCTTGATACCCTTGAAATTAAAAACAAATCGAACCCCATTATTTTTTTGGTCAAACTAGCCCCTGTAAATCCGCTGCGTTTGTCGTCCAAAAAATTATCCAGTCCAATTCCGGCTGCAGGATAAAAACTTATTTGCTCAAACGAGCAAATAGCTGTTAGCCTGTAGTCTTTAGAAATGGACTGAAAATAGAAGAAAAAGATAGAAAATTGCCATACTACAATTTTGTGTGTCTAGTTACTAAGTGCGACATATATTTCCACAAAATAAATAATGCTGACACGTTGGGCGCCAAAAATAATAAGTAAAGAATCTTTAATGGGTAAACTTTTGTAGGCAAGATTTTGGAGTGCTTGGATATGGCCGCACGTATAATTTCCGGCTACTGGCCCGTCAGAAAGGGGGTGATGGTGTTAGATTCTATATCTCGAGGCCTACGCGCTTATTATTATAAAAAAAGTGCAAAAAAAACCAAAACAAAAAAAGCAAACCGGAAAGAAAAATTTACGATCTATGAAAATTTTAAGGACAACACTATTTCGGGGTCAATCAGATAGAATCCGCTGCTGACATTGCGGCTCCTTTTGTAACGGAGATAAAAATTGGTTCTTTTTATAATATTACAATAATTTTATTCTTACTTTAAAAATGAACATACTAACATATTTATAAGGATTATGATTTTATTATTATTATTTAATTTATCTATTTTATTTTGGAGTCGATTTTTTTCATTGAAAAATCTTAATGACTAAACATGGATATTTGGCAAGAAGGCTGGCTCTAGTTTTACCTTCTTAAGCAACAGCTAGCAGCTTGAATTGGTTTCTAGTGCAGAGACCCGTTCTTTTATTAACCTGGATTCCACGAAGGGTCCATCCACAGCCATACGAAGGAGGAAAGAACGCGAAAGAAAGAAGGCTGCCTCACAGCTCTCAAGCCTTAATCTCTGAGGCCAGTTCCTCTTAAATGTTGGCTGATGTTGCGTCGGCCCATGAGTCAGATACCTTTATGATGACAGAAATGAAACTGTAGTTTAACTTCCCGTGAGCGGTCTCTATAGAAGCTAGCGATTCCTCCATCTGGTTTACCTTCGCTTCTCGCCAGTACATTGTGGGATGGTGTGGATTACACCTTTGGAGCCATAATAATAAAATAAAATAAAAAAACAACATTTTTGTAAAATGATTTTTTGCGGCTGGCGACCATCTTAGTTTTAACATTTTTATGTAAGAGATTTGTATAGAATGTATATTTTATGGTCCTCATTGTAGCCTTGATCCCAATAATCAACGGTCACTGATGGCTATCCACAGCAGTCTGGCAATAAACTAGCCCAACTTTGCTATTGGATCATCGTTTTTTGGCGAATTTTTTAAATGTACTTGCTGCCATCTTCTGGGGTAGAAATCTTAGATTGCATATAAATATTAACCTTTAAACCAGTGGGGGGAAAACTCTCACTTTCTATAGCAAGCGTGCATAGGGTAGGAAATTCTGCCGCAGCGCTGCCGCCACACTGAGAGTGTGAGACCTCTTAAATTTGTTTAGAAATTCTCTCATTTGCTCCCGTTTTGACTCATTTGACAGCCCATAATTAAAAATCAAAATGTTTCCACTGAGAAAAATGTTCTCAGGAATTGCGTTGGAAAAAGTTATCTTCATAAAAAATATAGATGCGGAAGCGTAGCTTAACAAAATTCCTAACATTATCAACAGTGGCGTCCAACAAAAGGGGAACAACCGCTTTCAGCGTAAACCGCTTTCAGCGTAAACCGCTTTCAGCGTTTCAGACCCAACTTCAGGTGCCACACCAGTCAACGGCCTTGGAACGGGCACAGCAAGAACAGCAGGACAACCGATAGTCCAACGAATGGGGGCTTCAAATTGAAAGATGTCTCCAGATTCTTACTCATTTTCATTCCAAGACTCGGTGAACTACTCTCTTTATGCTAGGGATCAATATAAGTCTGCCCTGCTGGAAGGCTCAACATGGAGCCTCTTGGTACTGGAACGACATCAGTAGGTAGGCAAATAGGCGAGGGTAAAATATTTGGCGTCGAAAATTTATCGACTTGTATCACATAGGAAGTAGGGTAACATATTAAATTGACAGTCAGCAGGTTATTCTTTAGAATTTTTCTTCTTGGAGACTCGCTTTAAAATTTAAGACCAAGGAATTTGGTTTCAAGTGCAAGGAATTGCTGATTAAGGGTCAATATTGCTTGCAACTATCAAGAAAACCATTTCTTGTCTGCTTTATAAAAGTCCGCATCGCAGACTCAATTTCTCTGCAAGCGATACAAGACCACGTCAAGCCAATCTTCTTATTGATAAGATCACTTATCCGTCTATTGTGTCTACCTCCAGCACATTTAATATGTGAGCAGTTGTTGCAAAGCCAGCAAGACAGGTACACGCGACGGATTCACCGAATTCGCATTTTTGGATGTATAAATTAGAATCATTGTTGACGGATTTCTGACCACTTTAGTAAAATGTAGAATTTCGATAAGCCTTCTGTAGCTTGCCGAAGCCGAGAGTAGTCGATCAGATGTAAGAAAGGAAATACGTATTAACGATAAATTTTTTTTTGCGGTCGTTTAGAATTTGGGATTGGCTTGTGCATCAATAAGAGCATCAGCTAGCATTCCTGTATTCATCATAAAGCTTAGAGGCCCAGACGACCGAGGGGCGCTCGAGAAACGATTTGTAAGTATATGGTAAATTAAGCTTTTTGTAATTTATTAAGCTAGGAGGAGTAAGTAAGGAAATTTAAAATTCTATATTTTAAATTTGAGGGACAGGATAGAGATGTTATAGAGTAGAGACCATTATAGTTCGAACATAATACCCCAAAAGGGTCATGCAGTGCATGTGTCGAACTACAACGGCTAAGGAACAGAGGACTAAAGTTTCGAGTCCTTCTAATAGGAATGTTAAAATTTAAGCGTGTTAGTAAATGCTGGCTTTCTACATCCCGGTTAATAAGGTTATGCAGAAAAACTACACCAAGCATTGTCCTACGATTTGTAAAGCTAGGTAAGTTTATAAGTAAAAGTCTGCTACTGTAGGATGGAAGCTGAAGATTTGCATCCCAGTATAGACCTCTAAGTGCAAATATTAAAAAGTGCTTTTGTACGGATTCTATGCGGTCCTTATGTGCTCCATATTGGTGAGCCCAGACACATGAAGTCTTTAGGAAAACCCAGCATATTCAGTTTACTCAACATGAGTGAGTGATAAACTGAATCAAATGCTTTGCTGAAGTCTGTGTAAATTACATCGGTTTGATATCCTTTACAAAAGCCATCTATGACAAAGGATGTCAACTCCAATAAGTTTGTGGTGGTGGAGCGACGCTTAATAAAGCCATGCTGACAAGGAGTGATAATCGAAGAGCAAAGGTGTTGCAAATGAGGTGTAATTAATTTTTCAAATAACTTTGGAATTGCCGACAACTTAGAGATGCCTCTGTAGTTGGCAGCTTCGGACTTTTTCCCTTTTTTATGTAGGGGAATTGTGAATGATTCCTTCCACTTAAGGGGAAAAATCGAGGTTTCCAAAGATAAGTTGAAAAGTCTTAGAAGAGGTTTGCACAGAGCCCGGGCGCAGTATTTTAGCACACAGCCTGGTACTCCGTCGGGGCCTGGCGAATAAATGGGTTTGACCCTTAAAAGACCATATAATAAGTTGTTATCAGAAAAAAACGGAGAGAAAATAAGATTTGCTGCTTGAATGTTATAGGCGTAAGGCTGATCAGTCAATTTAGGAGGAGAATAAGTTGTTTGAAAAAATTTTGCGAATAGATCGGCAATGGCCTGATCAGAAGTCGCAGAGGAATTTTCAAACGTAAGCAGGGGTAAAAAAGATACGTGTTTACGCTTAGTGTTTATAAAATTAAAAAACTGCTTTGGATCCTGAGTAAATTGTATCCGGCAGCGGTCAATATAATACCTATAACATTCAGCGTAATGCACGGTAAAATTCGACCGAGCTAGTAGTATTTACCACGCTCGGAGATATCTGATCGATACCAGGAGTGGTTTCGATTTCGATTGAGACCTCCAGCGTGGGGTGATATGGATCCTCTGGGGTTGAAAGGGGAAAAGCTCTGGAGAGAGCAGTACCATCAGGATCAGATACAAAACATAAGTCTAAAAGCCGACCTAGCGAATTTCTAACATGGTTAATCTGACCTAGGGACATGTCAAACATGCCCGCGGTGAAGTCATGGTGAGTGATAAGGGACAAAGATGGTGAGTTATCGACGTTGGATCACTTTAATTCTGGGATATTAAAGTCGCCCACCGCTAAGAGTTGGTCACGATCCGTCACAAGATTAAACCCGTGTCGAATAGAGGACAAATGCTGTCAATATGTAGGCGGTTCAGACATAGGAGGTATATATGAACATGTTATGTATAAAGATTTCACGGACAGTGATTTTAACGCAAATAAATTCTATGTCACCAAACTCTTGGGATTTCACCTCTTCAGAAACAAGAGTAGAGTCTACCGAAATGAGGACTCCACCCCCCCTTCGCTGAGGTCGATACCGTCTAAAAGTGGTGTACTTACTTGGAAAAACTTCGGAGCTAAAGATATCCGGATTTAACCAAGTTTCTGTAAAGGCTATACTGTGGAATGCAAAGAAAGAACTATCAGAATATAGTTTGGGGAGTTTGCTTCATAGCCCCCTAGTATTCTGATATGTAAGTGTTAGTGGCGATACTAGTTTTTTGGGTTAGTGGACGAAGAAGAGGTGGAAGGTTGGTCAGTGGTTCTAATATGTGGAAGTTTCACTCCCACTGGTTTTAAAACATTTTTCTTTACAGTACTAGGCTGATGTTTTTGGACGAAAATGTTCTCTGGCCAAAAACTGGGTGAACAAATCGTCTTGAACATCAGCGCAGGCACACGAATCTTGAAAGAAGACGTGCGTCGTGTATAATTATATTTAAATTTAGTTATGTCCTCCACCTTTATATCGGCTTTTGTTTTGGCTTTGATATACGCCGAGATATAAATTTTTGAAGTATTAGGGGCAAGCCGAGAATCAAATATATGTTTCGATGGAGGAATCACCTGTAAGGGTTGTGGTGTCGCAGGTACGAGAACTGCAGCATCAGTCGGTGCCGGTGGTCCGGACTTTGGAATACCCTTTTGGGTGACCCTGACGAATGTTTCATTTACTAGAACCTGTGGTATCACTTGAAGGGATACCACAGAGGACATTTGCTCAGACAATTGCGTATTTTTCGTTGAGAAATTCATAATTAATAATTATAATTACATAATTATATTTAAATTTCGCTATATCCTATTATAAGGTGAATGTTGCGCTTCTAGCTATCTTCCGAACGCCATGTCACTAGCTCGCCTAGGGGTTCTGGCTCCACGTAGGCCATGTTCGACGACAGCCCCCAGATTGGAGTTGAGTGAAGCCCCACGGTTGCCGCCGCATTGTCTAGGCTACTGGAGCAAAATTATGCTTAAATGCTTTTTATCAAAAATGCAGGCTCTAGTTTTGCCTTCTGAACCTGTTATTAGCAGCTTATAGTCCTTGTTCCCAAGTTCAGAGACCCTTCCTCCAACTGAACTGAACCTGGACCAGGGCGATAGCGACTCCATCCTCAGCTAGGCGGACCAAGAGGGCAGCCGAGGCTGCCGTACAGTGGTGAAGGTTTATATGCAGAATATTCATTCAATAGCCATTCTCGACATCTGTGGCCTCGATATCGGAGGCCAGTTCCTCTGGGATTTCTCGTGTTTTTACGTCGCCCGTCGTATTTGCAGACGGGTGCGGAGCCCAGTTCCCTGGCCAGGATTTTGAAGCACTTCGTGGCTAGGGTGGCTCCTTTGAAACTATGCCTTCGGTGTTGCTTCGATTAATGACGTTAATGCGGTGTGCCTTTCCCTACTGCGACGAAGGATTTTTATTGCTGCGATCTTGATTGTTTCGCCGTTGGTCCTTCCGGAACGTCCTGGGAGCGCTCCCGCTTGCGCTGCGGTCCCTTGGGCACACTTTCCTCCCATTCTACCTTTTTGCGAAACTCTTGGTCGTCTTAGCTCACTCATCGCTTGTAATGATTTTGCCCTGCGGTGCTCTTCTCCACGTATGTAAATTTCCTTTCGCGCTATCGCTAGCTATTTAGCCACACCTGAAGGTGCTATCATGGCGCTTAGGCCAGGAGATGACACCATGGTGGCGGCTTAGAGAAACTTTCCACCAGCCAACCCCAATTTGGGGCAGGGCCCTGCCGGACCCTGCTTTCCGATTGTGGCTTGACAGGTGGGCTCGCTCGCCAATTTCGCTGCCATGTTGCTTATCCCTTGTCCGGAATCACACGTCTATGTCTAGGGCTAAGGTTAGGTTTTTTTTAGAGATTTTTTATTATTCTTTTTTTTTTTTTTTTTTTTTTTTATTATTATTCGAGTTCTCTATAAGTGTTCCCACGAGCTGCGGAAAAAAAGAAAGGCGTCGCGTTTCTCCGCCCGGTTAAAGATTCTTAGGACAGGGGGTCGCCTGTTAACCTGATCCCTCCGTTAGAGATTGGCCAGAGTTTATATCCCGGGCCCCCAGCCAAGCTGATTCTCGGCACGGGTCGAGTAACACCTTGGTTCGGCCCGGCGTGGGATGGTGTTTTGGGATAGGAATTGGGTAGGTTGAGTGGTGTGGGAAAAGAGAATGTGTGAAGCTACTTATTAGAGGTGGCAACACAAGCGCATCGTCGGTACCCCTTTTAGCGCGGATTCCCGCTAGTTGTCCTGGGCTGTTTATTTGCGAGGATGGCGCCTTGAGGAAAGTTGGCACATCGCTTCATTCATCTCACAAACTCTTTAGACTCTTTCATCTTGTTAAAGAATTAAAAATGAGTATCCGACAGGCGTTATTCGCCTCTGATGTGGAAGTAAGTAACGATACGTCCCGGAGTTGGAGTAAAAAAGTATGGAAGGGCCTGGCAATGGTACTCTGGATTTTTTTTTTTTTTTTTTTTTTTTTTACCGGTCTTTTAGAATTTGGAAGTGGTTTGTGCATCAATAAGAGCATCAGCTAGCATTCCTGTATTCATCATAAAGCTTAGAGGCCCAGACGACCGAGGGGCGCTCAAGAAACGATTTGTTAGAATATATTAAGTTATTTGTTAATTATTAAGCTAAGAGGAGTTAGTAAGGAAATTTAAAATTCTATATTTTAAATTAGAGGGAAAGGAAAGAGATGTAATAGAGTAGAGACCATTGTAGTTCGAACATAATACCCTAAAAGGGTCATGCAGTGCATATGTCGAACTACAATGGCTAAGGAACAGAGGACTAAAGTTTCGAGTCCTTCTAATAGGAATGTTAAAATTTAAGCGTGTTAGTAAATGCTGGCTTTCTACATCCCGGTTAATAAGGTTATGCAGAAAAACTACACCAAGCATTGTCCTACGATTTGTTAAGCTAGGTAAGTTTATAAGTAAAAGTCTGCTACTGTAGGATGGAAGCTGAAGATTTGCATCCCAGTATAGACCTCTAAGTGCAAATATTAAAAAGTGCTTTTGTACGGATTCTATGCGGTCCTTATGTGCTCCATATTGGTGAGCCCAGACACATGAAGTCTTTAGGAAAACCCAGCATATTCAGTTTACTCAACATGAGTGAGTGATAAACTGAATCAAATGCTTTGCTGAAGTCTGTGTAAATTACATCGGTTTGATATCCCTGAAGATGAAGATCGTGTCAGCGACATGGAGGTTGACGGTATGAAGAAAAAAGATGACAAGAAGATCAAGCAATCTGCGGTAAAAACGGCGAAAATCATCAAACCGCCCCCAATTTTTATCCCGGACGTATCCAGCATCAAGGGCCTTTGCAAAGACATTTCCCTCTTCTTAGGCGGGGATGTTGAAGTGACCTACAAGGCAAGCACTAACAACACAATTCGCGTCATGACTCCAGACAAGGATACTTACTCAACTCTGAAAAAGTTCCTGAGTGGAAATAACCATCGATACCACACATTCCAGCCCCGAGACGGGCGCGCTTATCGGATCGTCGTTAAAGGCCTCCACTTCTCCACCGACCCGGAGGATATTAAGGTGGGTTTCAGCAGCCATGGACACAAAGTCAGGGATATACACAATCCTATGCAAAAAGGTACAAAGAAGCCACTAAACATTTTCTTTATTAACCTCGAGCCAGCCAAAAACAACAAGGAGGCCTTTCAAGTCAAGCGGCTATGCAGCTCGGTAGTTACGGTTGAGCCACCAAAAAAATTCGACGATGTGCCCCAATGCCATCGCTGCCAGGGCTTCGGTCACACGAAACGGTACTGCCATCTGGAGTACAGATGCGTAAAGTGTGGAGATAGGCACCCATCGTCCGAATGCACCAAAATCGCCAGTGAATCAGCCGTCTGCCTCCACTGCGTCGGATCACACGTGGCCTCTTACAAGGGCTGTCCAGCCAGCAAAAAGGCAAAGAGCACGTTCGCCCCCAAGCAAACTGCCCCAAGACGCCAGCAACCTCAACCGCCTTCAAAATTAACCCTAACATCAGCTTTGCTAGCGCAGTCAAAATCGGAGCACCACAGTTTGACTCCAACCCCAATCCTGATTCCAGTCTTCCAAGTAATCCAATGGAAGCTCTAATGGCTAGGATGGAATCTATGTTTGAGCGCATGATGGAATCTATGTTTGAGCGCATGATGGAGAAGGTCTTGAGCCAAATAGCCCAAATGATGGCCACCGTTTGCAAATCCTTATGCATACGCAATTAAATATAACCATATGGAATGCTAACGGCCTGGTAAAAAGAAGGCCAGAGGTCGAGCTATATTGCAAGACCCACCAAGCAGACGTTCTCCTCATATTAGAAACGCATTTTACCAACAGATCATACTTGACTATTAGAGGATACGACCTCATTGCCGCTAGCCACCCCAACGGTAGAGGTCGCGGGGGCGCGGCCATCCTTATTCGCAGCTGCATCAAGTATGAGGCACTTCAGCCATGTGCGAAGACTGGGTGCAATGTGCCCAAATTAAAATCTCCACTACCAACGGTGACATAACAATCGCTGCAGCATATTGCCCCCCCCCCCAGGCACAACATCCACGAACAGGAATTCGGTCCCAAGTTCATAATCGGAGGAGACTTTAATGCTAAACACCCCTGGTGGGGCTCCAGGATTACGAACCCAAAGGGCTCGGCCCTATACAGGCAGATTCAGTCCCGAAACTTGAGCTGTCACGCAACCGGTGCACCCACATACTGGCCTACGGATCCTCGCAAAATCCCAGATGTCCTAGACTTCGCCATCTCCGGAGGACTGGATTCTGCCGGAACTCAGACGAGAGAAGTAGAAGACCTCTTCTCGGACCACAGCGCCTTTGCCGTGTCACTTTTCACCCCAGCCTTGCTCAGGTCAGCCCGCAAAAAGCTGATCTACAAGACAACAGACGTTGACAAGTACCAATCTTACCTGAACAACGTTACCGACCCCAGCCCGACACTTGACTCCCCGTTTGACACCGACACCGTTGTAGAAGAGTTAACATCCCATATACAGGCGGCAGCTTCTGAAGCAGCACCAAGGCCCTCCACCCGCCCATGAGCCACTGAAAGGGACATCCATTTTTGGAGCCCAGAAGTCAAAGAACTCAAACTTGAAAAGCGACAACTCCGAAGAGTGTTGATACTCGCGA
Source organism: Drosophila bipectinata (assembly GCF_030179905.1). Taxonomy (NCBI): domain Eukaryota; kingdom Metazoa; phylum Arthropoda; class Insecta; order Diptera; family Drosophilidae; genus Drosophila; species Drosophila bipectinata. The sequence continues at coordinate 23,148,572 of NC_091736.1, read as the reverse complement.
GGAATCCTTTGGACAAAACCGCCTTCAATAGAGCGACCAAATATCTGACAGAAACGCTGGCAAGACTAAGAAAGCAGTCCTTTGACGGGTTCGTCGAACAACTTGAGCCAGACGACCCTCAACATAACTTATGGCGAGTCACCAAATCTATCAGACAGCCGCTGAAAAGGATCCCACCTGTACAAAGAACCGACGGCAGCTGGTGCAGATCGGAGATGGACAGGGCCAACGCTTTCGCCGAACACCTCGAATGTGTCTTTACGCCTTTCGATAGCTGCTCACCGGAGGATGCTGCTGAAACTGCCTGTCTGCTAGCCGAGCCTTCCAGGGACGCCGATTCAATACCACCAGTGACTGAGGAGGAAACAGCTGATCTCATAACCATCATGAGCAACAACAAGGCCCCGGGCGATGATGGTATCAATGCAATTGCATTAAAAATGTTACCACCTCCAAGCATACAGCTAATTACGAGGATCTATAATAGATGCTTGGAGATAGGGTACTTTCCGTCCACATGGAAACGTGCCCAGGTAACTATGATACCTAAGCCCGGGAAACCCGAAGCAAACCTTTCGTCCTACCGACCAATAAGTTTGTTACCAATGCTCTCTAAAATACTTGAACGAGTGTTTTTAAGCAGAGCACTGCCAGTATTTGACGAGGCTGGACTGATCCCTGACCACCAATTTGGCTTCAGGCGGCGACACGGTACGCCAGAGCAGTGCCATCAAGTAGTGCAGTGCATCCTGGACGCGTTTGAAACCAAGAAGTACTGCATGGCCGTCATGCTGGACGTGAAGCAGGCGTTCGACCGAGTCTGGCATCCCGGTCTTCTATATAAATTAAAGACTGGCCTACCCCGACCATACTTCCAGTTCCTAAAGTCGTTCTTAGAAGACCGTAAATTTGCTGTTAGATGTGGCGAGGCCATCTCCGGTATAAGAGAAGCTCACGATGGTGTACCCCAAGGCAGCGTTCTTGGCCCGTTGATGTACAATGCTTACGCGGCCGACCTCCCTGTTCTTCAAAGGCCTGACCTGCTCGCAGCAACCTATGTAGACGACACCGCCTTCCTTACCACCGCCCATAGCGCCATGGGGGCAGCCGAAACGATGCAATTGCAGCTTGACTTGCTCAGCGACTGGCAAAAGCGATGGAACATTGCCGTCAATAATGAGAAGTCCACTGCCACCACATTTTCTCTCTGCAAAGGCAACTGCCCTCCAGTTAACCTTAACGGCTCTCCAATCCCACAGGAAGACAATCCCAAGTACCTGGGATTCACCCTAGACAGGAGGCTCACCTGGAAGCCCCATCTGATTAAGAAGAGGAAACAGGCTGATCAAAGACTTCGATCCTTCTACTGGCTTATGGGTAGGAGATCGAAGCTGAGAACTTCCACTAAACTCCTCATTTACAAGGCCATAATACGCCTAATCTGGACGTACGGCAAACAGCTCTGGGGCACTGCGAGCCAGACCTATGTCCGAACTATACAAGCTTTCGAAAATAGAGCCTTTCGAATCGCCACTGGGGCCCACGTCTATCATGACAATCGCACCATCCACAAGGTTCTTAATTTCCCTTGGGTCAAGGACGAGATACAAAGAAGCAGCGCACGTTACATGCAGAAGCTTCATAATCACCCGAACCTGCTGGACAACAGCGAGCAGCCCAGAAGACTAAAAAGGACACACCCGCTGGACCTCCCCTTACTACTCTAATTTATTTCTACCATATTAATATTTAAAATTATCTATAAGTGAAGTTTATGTGATAACATTTAATGGTTGTCCCTAATGGACAGTTTTAAATAAACGTTACCCTGCTATTACAAAAAAAAATGACCTAGGGAAATGCCAATGACCTAGAGACATGTCCTAGGGACATGCCCGTGGTAAGGTCATGGTGCGTGATAAGTTATAAAGTGGGAGAAGCAAAAGTGGAGTCTACCGAAATGAGGTCTCCACAGGGGCAAGCCGAGAAAGAAATATATGTTTCGATGGAGGAATCACCTGTAAGGGTTTTGGTGCCGCAGGTACGAGAACTGCAGCATCAGTCGGTGCCGGTGGTTCGGAGTGTGGAGTACCTTTTTGGGTGACTTTAACGGGGGTTTCGTTCACTAGGACTTATGGCATCACTTCAAGGGATGCCATGGCGGACATATCGGAAAATTGGTCATTTTCCCTGAGAAATCCGGACGAATCGTTCTCAGTTCTAGCCCTTGGTGTGGGCAGAGATATGAGCGGCTGCATTAATGTCAGCTGAGCAGGCTGAGGCGGATCAGAAAAAAATGCAGTAATAGAGATAAGACGGGGAAGAAGCAGAGCTGAGCTATGCTTGGAATGGAATTTAGACAAATTACACAGTGCGACAGTGATTTGGAACTTTTGAAGAGACCTAGTAGGAATTGTTCATTAGGTCGAGTATAGTATAAAACCATGTTTGAAATTTTTCCTACACCCTCAAATCTTGATTTATTTCGAAAAAACGGTTTTTCGAAAGTGTTTTGCTCTTAAAAATTCCTGAACGCGCAATTTTAGGCCGATTTTCAATTTTTTTATGTTTTTCAATAGTTAAATGTTGTAGCTTTTGAAAAAAAATACATGGAATACATAATATGGAAGATTATTCTTGTCAGTCTTATTTTTATTGATTTCATAGCTTTTATTTTTTCATTTTTAGCATTTTTAAACATTGGAGCTATGAAATCAATAAAAATAAGACTGACAAAAATAATCTTCCATTGAGTTTCTATCTTTCTGTTAACTTACATACTGGTACTTACATACTGTTACGGTGCGCTCGAATTTGAATTGACTTGTTTTGGGAAAAACGTAATAACTTCAACAATTTTCATAATTTCGTAATGAAATTGGTCTTGTTTTATTCAGGATTAATGAGACAATATTAATATGTGTTAAGAATGATACCATTTCTTGGAACTGACAAAAAAGTCAGTTTCTTTTGTAAAATTTGTATCCTTTCTGTTTAAATAAATTGAAGATGTATTTTTTTTCAAAAGCTACAACATTTAACTATTGAAAAACAAAAAAATTGAAAATCGGCCTAAAAATGTCGCAAAAATTTCGTTAACTTTAATTCTAAGATTGAAAATTTATCAATCTGACGAAAGCGAACAAAGAAACACGTCCGTATAGTCGAATATATTTAAGTCGAATATATTTTGAAAATCAATCATTATTCTTCAACATTTCGCAAAAATTTCGTTAACTTTAATTCTAAGATTGAAAATTTATCAATCTGACGAAAGCGAACAAAGAAACACGTCCGTATATGGCAAAGTGCAGCAAGCATGTTACTGCTGGCAAATAATTTATTTTCTTCCAAGTGCTCGGACTCGCCGCAGTGCCTGTTTAAAAGGCTCGCACTGACCTATCAGCTCCAGATGGATATAATGCTTTTGTAAACGCACTTGCAGTAGAAGTTGCGAAGTAATAAGTTTCTCCAGCAGTTTGGGAATCGCAGATAGCTTAGTTATTCCCCAGTAGTTCTCAATAAATTCCGTGGAGCCTTTCAAAGAAAGCGGAATATTAAATGATTCATTTCATTACATGTGAAGACATGCAAGATTCAAGGATAAATTTAATAAGTCAAAGGAGGCAAAGCATTTGAAATTTTGAAAAATAGTTTATATGAATTGGACAAATAAGTTGTTTATAAGTGACATTTTTATATGATAACAAGAAAGGAAAGCTAACTTCGGGCGGAGCCGAAGTTTATATACCCTTGCAGTTAAAACCGGATATATATCGCAAACATCGGATATAGTTGGCCGATCCTTATGGGAATAGGAATATATAATCGAATTTATTACAATACAAAATCTAAAAAAAGTCCCAAACTTCTATCTTCAAAAATACGAAAGTTGATATTTCTACCAAAAACCATTTCCGATCGTTCAGTTATATGGCAGCTATGGGATATAGTCGGCCGATCCTAATGAAATTTGATAGGTTGGATCAACTGACCAAAAATAGAATCTGTATTAAATTCCAGCTTTCTATCTTCAAAAACACGAAAGTTGGGTCATTTCCGATCGTTCAGTTATATGGCAGCTATAGTCGGCCGATCCTTATGAAATTTGGCATGACGTAATGTTTTGCCAAAAATAGCTCTCTTGTCAAATTTGAACTCTCTAACTCTAAAAACACCAAAGTTATACCATTTCCGATCAATCAGTTATATGGCAGCTATAGGATATAGTCGGCCGATCCGGGCCGTTCCGACTTATATACTGCGTGCAAAGAAAAGAAGGGTGTGTGCAAAGTTTCAAGACGATAGCTTTAAAACTGAGAGACTAGTTCGCGTAGAAACAGACAGACAGACGGACAGACAGACGGACAGACGGACATGCTCATATCAACTCAGGAGGTGATCCTGATCAAGAATATATATACTTTATAGGGTCGGAGATGTCTCCTTCACTGCGTTGCACACTTTTGACCAAAATTATAATACCCTCTGCAAGGGTATAAAAAGGAGGAAAAAGATTAAATTTACGTTTCGTATTAACAAAAGATTAGAAGGAGTTCGCAAAAGAAAAAGAAGCTGCTTTTTGATTTGTAGGTGTAGATTAGCAATTGGGACAGATTGGCATTAAAAAATTTTCCTTAAACATTAACGAACTGGCGATAACACAGATTTCTATTTAGGGGCGACAGTGGACGTTAATTTTTTTTTTTAATTATACAACTTGGTGTTAATTCTTTATTTATTAAACTTAATTATTACAAGAAACTTTTTATTCTTAATTATTTTCCGTCAACCGTTCTCGGTCTCGGTCGAAATAGGACTGACTTCCTAATTCTAAATCTTATCCAAAGAACCTCGGCCATGAGTTGTGTTTAGATTAGAGGCTTAAGATGAAACTTTCGCATCTCATTGTGAAATTCGATGAAGCTGATCGATGCAATTTGGTGGGTATTTGAAACGCAAAAGGCGCAATTGATTGGGCTTCGGAGGGAAGCTGATGTTTACTTTTGATTTTGATTTGTTTATGGGGAACCGAGATCGGACCTCAGAGCCAAAGACAAAGCCGAAGGCAAATGCAGAGTTTGAAAATACTGTTTATAAAATTCATAAGTGGAAAGCCATAAGTGGCCTGGATTTATGGGTTGGATAATTGGTCCAAAGACAAAATCAAAGGCAAATGCAGAGATTGAAAATATTGTTTATAAAAGCCATAAGTGGCCTGTATTTACGGGTTGGATAACTCTCTCCCTTCTAAAACGGATCGTCCCGATTCAATATGAAATTCGTTTAAATGATCTCTTAATTCTGTTAAGAAATTTTCTTGGTTAATAGATTTTTCTGGTTCAGGCCGATGTTTTTTGGTTACAAATAATATACCATTTTTGTATTTTATAATAAGTGAAAGAATCAAATATATAATGATTAAAATTAATAATATAAAGGTAAGTGATATTTTAGTATTCTTAATTTTAACGAAAGGGCTTAAAATGTTTATATTATCTAAAGAAAGATCAGAGTTATTTGATAATATATAATCGGATATTTCATAGTTTCATAGTTGAAGTGGTTCTTAGTTACGTATTCAAGAATTTTATTTTCCAAATTGGTATATGAGATATTATTCATTTTAGTTGTACCTTTAAATCTTATTAAAAACGAACCGTTTAAATGGGAGTTGTTAACAATATTGTTTCCATTTATAAGAACGGCACCATCTTGGATGATGTCTACTTTTTTATTTTTTTCTCTTATTTTTTTTACAAATTGATTTCTCACCATTTAATAATCGTGTAAAACAAGTTACTTAAAGTGCAATAGTTATTAAAAAGTTAGTTCTTAAAATTAGACAGTTCATAAAAAATATTTTCGCATTTTGCGACTTGATTGCTCAATACTAGTTTTCCATCGATTTGGGAAATCGCTCTAGCGTGTTATATTTCACATCTGTTTTTTTTTATTGGGTATTTAAAAACAATGCGAAAACAATAAAAACAGAGATGTCCATTAAATCAGCTATAATTACTGGGTTTTGTTTATGTTTTAATATTTTCAAGACGTCATCATTGTTTAAAATTTTGGTATTAAAAACGTCTATTTTTGCTAGAGTGATTGTGTCACTCTATAACTTCGGTGTTTTTTGAGCTAGAGAGATCGAATTTTGTATGAATGCTGTTTTTAGCAAAATAATACATGTTAAATCTTATAGCTGCCAAATAACTAAACGTTCGGAATTGACGCAACTTTCGTGTTTTTGAAGAATGAATGTTGGCAATTCGTACAATTCTTTTTGGTCGGGTGATGACGCAACTTTCGTGTTTTTGAAGATAGAAAGTTGGCACCTCGTACAATTTTTTTTTTTGTCAGATGATTAAACCTACCAAATTTCATAACGATTGGCCGACTATATCTTATAGCTGCCATATAACTTAACGATCGGAATAATATTTAGTAAAAATACCAACTTTTTTGTTTTTGAAAATAGAAGCTTGGGGCTTTTTTTTAGATTTTGTTTTGTAATAAATTGGTTATATTATGATATTCTCATAATTATCGGCCAACTAAATCCGAATGTGTAAAGTGATAGTGTTTTCTAGTTGTCTCGCAGGCCTATTCTATGTATGGTTATGTTGGATACAGTTTTACATTATTGTCGAATGAGTCTTAACTAAACTTAACTTAACTAACTCGCTGGATCACTAAGCAGTCTCGTTCTGGTATTTTCTGTGACACTTTCGAACAGATGGTCACATAGCCTAAAGTAAACTTTAGATAAGCTTGTCGGATCACGCTGGTCAATGTATTCTTTAGGATATCTCGGGGCTCGTATCCAAAAAGAAACTGAAATGGGGAACACTTTGTTGTGCTATTTACTATGGTATTAATGCTCCACTAGATTGATAGTAAGATTTCTTTCCATCGATTTTCGTTGTCATTCGAAGGTAACAACATGGAAAAAAAATTCCTATTCATTCGTTCTGCATGACTGTTTTCTCTCGGTGTCCTTTCAGCGTTAAGGATAGCTTTACCTTGTTCGACTGCAAAATTTTTCGAAGTCTTTTGAAGTAAAGGCGGTACCTCGTTCGGTGATTATTCATCCTGGCATTCGCAAGTAGTACCTGAAGTCGTGCAGGATATCCACAACATGCTTTGTTGCAATACTCTTTGTTGCTCGTACTATTGTTAGCTTCGTAAAGGTATGACAACAGTGACCAGAATATGTACATTCCTTTTTGAACTTTTGGAAACGGGCCTAGGAGATGTGTATCGGAGATATAGATGTGTATCGTATAGTTTGATGTCGTCGTAGTGATACTCTCCTAGCGCGTTTTTTAACGCGCATCCTTTGCATGACTTTAAGGAACTTAAATTCGCATTTAAGGAAAGCAAACAAAATTTTGAAAGCGTTTAATTGTTTTCTCTGTGCTCATATGTCCAGACGTTTTGGCCCAACCTACAGGAACTTGTCATATTTTCGAAATAGACGATCTTGCACAATCATGCACTCATCGATCTGTTTTCTTCGCATTTTTCATGTCAGTTACAATGTTTTTAATCTTCGTGGAATCGCATCTTCGTGGAACATGAGTATTCCACCTCAAAGATTATGAAGTACATAGATGGGACAGCGGGTACTTCAGAGCTAGTTGGTGAGGGGGAACACATGCATACGATTCTATTTTTTTAACTCTTTACATGTATGTGTAAAAAAATGTGTATGCTTTGTATGCATGCTCGCACGATGCCCGCGTAAACATGTTTTGTGTAAAGCCTAGTACTCTGACGACGAAAATCCGCTGTTACACGAGTTACAGCGGCCGAACTCCATATAAACAAGAAAGGAAAGCTAACTTCGACCGGAGTATTTATAAGTATTTACATTCATTTGTACGTTTTTTAAATTAAAGGAAAATTAAACAATAACATAAAATTATAATAACAAAAAATTAAACAATTCGGCAGAAACATAAAATCATAAAATAAAAAAATTCAAGGTTTAAAAAAATTGGTAATTTTTGATTGCTTGGTGTTTTTTTCTTTTATTTTTTCCATTGCGTTTTCTAATTCTATAAGGTTGTCAAAGACACTATTTGGCACATCACGGGTCGAAAAATAATTTTTAAGTTGAGGAATTAATGCTCTGGCTTGTAAATTCGTTAAAATTTCTTCTCCATCGGCGCCACCATCCTCATCACTTTCAGAATTGTTGGGAAAAACTTCTTCCAAAATGTCGTCATCTGTCAGCATTCCGGATACAGCAACGTCATTGTCAACATTAATGTAATCCTCGAAAGAACCCGATTTTTCAGAGCTATCACAAATAGTAGCCCAAAGATAATCAATGTTTATTTGACCGTCTTTCATTAAATTATCGTTATTTATTTTACCGAAACCACAAGCACGAAAGCAATTTTGAATGCACGTTATGCTAATATTTTTCCAAGCTTTATAAGCAATTTGTACAGCCATTAAACTTTTTTTTTTAAATTTAAATTAAACTTGGTTTTTTCGTCAATACTATTCACCAGATTAATTACCATTTCCTTGCGGTATAATGATTTAAAATCTTTTATAATACCCATGTCAAGGGGTTGCAGCTTGGATGTGGTGTTAGGTGGCAAAAATTCAATTTTTATGTGGCTTACATGAGGGTAGCCATTATGCGCCGTACAATTGTCTATGAATAACAATATCATCCGATTTTTAGCTGCCATGGTGTCATTTAATATTTGAAGCCATTCATTAAATATGGTTGTTGTAATCCAAGCCTTCTTGTTGTATCGATAATGCACTGGAATGCTGCAAATGTTCTTAAAGCACCTTGGTTTTGCTAACTTGCCGATTAGTAGGGGCTTAAGTTTTTCGGTGCCATCTTTCTTTACTGTGCTTACCTCCATGACATTTTTAATTTTTGAAACAATAGGTTCGATCTGGCAAACATTTGTAGAATAACCCAGTTTCATCTGAATTAAAAATGTCCTTATCTTCGTAATCTTTTATCAGATCACTTAACTTATCCTTCCATTCAGAACATACGTCATCATCAACAGAAGAAATTTCCCCGCACATTTTTTTAAATGTGATATTGTGTCGGTGTTTAAAACGATCCAGCCAACCACTGCTTGCCTTAAAATCCATTATGTTCATAGCTTTGGCAAAAAACAACGCTTTTTCTTTCAATAACTCTCCACCAATGGGAACATTACTTTGACGGCATTGTGTAATCCACAAAATTAGAGACTTTTCTACATTCCGATATTCAGCATGTTTCTGTCGTTTCCGTTTACTAATAGATGATGCTTGCATTATAAACTCTTTTTTTTGGAGAATTGATGTTATTGTTGATGGAGCGACATCGAATTGTTTTGCCACATCAATTTTTTTGTTCCATTATCAATCGCGAGAATAATAATAAGTTTCTACGCAAACTTGTTTCTCAGTTTTAAAGCTATCGACTTGAAACTTTGCACACACCCTTCTTTCCTTTGCACGCAGTATATAAATCGGAACGACCGGAATCGGCCGACTATATCCTATAGCTGCCGTATAACTGATACCCTCTGCAAGGGTATAAAAAAACGGACGGACGGACTCCTTTGTAATTTTATTACCCGGACATAATTTTTAATTTTTATACCCTTGCAGAGGGTATTATAATTTTGGTCAAATGTGTGCAACGCAGTGAAGGAGACATCTCCGACCCTATAAAGTAGAATCATGATCAGAATCACCTCCTGAGTTGATATGAGCATGTCCGTCTGTCTCTCCGTCTGTCTGTTTCTACGCGAATTAGTCTCTCAGTTTTAAAGCTATCGACTTGAAACTTTGCACACACCCTTCTTTCCTTTGCACGCAGTATATAAATCGGAATGACCGGAATCGGCCGACTATATCCTATAGCTGCCATATAACTGATTGATCAGAAATGAGATAACTTCGGTGTTTTTAGAGTTAGAGAGTTAAATTTAACATGACCGCTATTTTTGGCAAAATAATACGACATGCAAAATTTCGTAAGGATCGGCCGACTATCGTAAGGATCGGCCGACAACTTTCGTGTTTTTGAATATAGAAAGCTGAAATTTTGGTACAGATTATATTTTTGGTCAGTTGATCCAACCTATCAAATTTCGAAACGATCGGCAGACTATATCTTAAAGGTGCCATATAACTGAACGATCGGAAATGGTTTTTGGTAGAAATACAAACTTTGGTATGTTTGAAGATAGAAGTATGGGACACTTTTAATACTTTGTATTGTAATAAATTGGATTATATATTTATATTCCAAAAAGGATCGGCCAACTATATCCGATGTTTGCGACCGGATATAGATTTTAACTGCAAGGGTATATACTTCGGCTCCGCCCGAAGTTAGCTTTCCTTTCTTGTTTTAAATTTCAATAGTTTACACTAAAATGACTTAACACATGAAGTTTCATCCACCTGCTTTCACTTGATGCGAAGCAATTACAATAAAATTATTTTTTGGGTCGCGAACGTACGATTAGAACATAGATAAGAATCAAAGTACAAATTAAGAGGTAATTGAACATTTTTTCGCTCTCTTTGAATTTTTCTCGTCTTATTAGATTGTTATTAAGAGATTTAGTACAAAAAGAGCAAACACATCATATGTTTTCCTTGAGAAATAAATAAACATAAAAATGTCTTTAAAAGTAAAAAAAAGGTAAAATTTACATTTTTTGACTTTTCGGGCTTTTTTAAAAAAAAAAAGCTGAGATATGCTATGTATCCAATAGATTATGCAAATTTGTATATTTATCTATGAAAATACAAAAAAAGAATCGAGGAATATGGACATTTATTTTTTCGGTCCTGGTTGACCATCCGCCGGAATAGCCGATATGTCTAGAACTGAATATGTCTAGAAAACGTTTGCTGGGTCAGATAGTATATCCATATATATATACATATATAGGCTGATATTATTGTACGAATATGTTCCCGCAAAAACCAGACGAACTAAGCTTCTCGAAAATCGGCAAAGCCACATGTATCTCGACGCTTTCGCTTCGAGTAGGAACATAAAACTTTCCTAATACTTATCTTCAACTCTTGCGCGGCCTTTGTTTATAAAAATTCATATTAATTCCTTTCATAAAAACCGAAATATTTCTTTTTTTTCCGCGGGAAAGCTGGGAGGAGTTTCCTAGAAGGACACCAAAGCGGTCTTCTTGCTTGTCGGTTGTCGTCAGCTACGACCATTGGCTTCAATGGTTTTTCCTTCGACGTCTATCTGTTTAACCACTTTTTCGGTAAGAATGCATGATCCTCCACATATGCCGCTTATCTTCATAGAACAGTTATGCCGATCTGCGTTTATTTTTTATAGCAATTGATTTTCGCACAATACTAGCCTGGCTACCAGTATCAATAAAGGCGTTATAGCTTTTCGAATTTATATGTACGGTTCTGGTCAACAATTTTTCCTGATTTGATGCTCCTTAGCGCATCACCCTTGCAGTTTGGCAACTTTCTGTGATTGCATTAAAAGTACTGTATTTGGTACAGCGGTGCTTCTGCTTCTTATTTGGGCACGGTCCCTTGATCCTTGTATAAAATCCTTGTAATAAAAATTTTTCTTCCCAACGATACGCGCCAACCCCTTTGTCGACACGATCGATGAACTGGTTATGGCGTTATCATCCCCTGGATCAAACTCTGGAAAAGTGTCCGCAATCTCATTTACCATCGCATGTCAATCGTTTGCTGCTTGAAGAGTAGGAATATCCTCACCTCTGACATTCCGACTGACTTCCTCTGCGCGTTGCTGCCTACTAGCTCCTGTATCTGCATCTGCATTCTGCCTCTGCATGCTCACCAACTACCCCATCATATTCTTCAGCTCGGTCATCTCATTCTGCAATTGTGAAATGGCTACCGCTTGTGACGTCATTGATTCCTCTCGTTGGCTTACGTTTCCACTGGATGGTATCTCCACATCTTCCGACTCCTCAAACTCCACTAGTCGCTGCACTAACTCTGCACTAAGCTGCAAGATTTCGTTCTCTTAACAAAAACCTCAACTGGCCCACCTTAAGTTCAGCTATCTTGACCATTTTTCCGTGATGCTCTTCAACCTTTTTATTCTTTACTGCCAATTTCACCATGATGCCCATATACATACAATCCCTTTGTATGTATACTGTCTGAATCTTCTTAACTCACCGCGACGCCCATATACACACAATCCCACAATTTTCAACACACAATTTGTATATCTCTGTCTGGTTTTTCTTAACTTTGAAGCCGTCTTTTACGCACAAGTAACGAGTAATATCTGGGACGGCTTCCCATTACTTTCCACGCCGACGGTTCCGCTCTTTTTTTCCGAATTATCCGCAGGTTTATTCTATGTATTTTTATGATGGATATAGTTTTACATTATTGTTGAATGAGTCTTAACCTATGCGACTTTTACTATTCGCCTCTAGCGTAAAACTAACGTACTCACTTGATCAGTTAGCAGTCTCGTTCTGTTATTTTCTGTGATGATCACACTTTCGAACAGATGGACACATAGTTCAAAGTTGACTTTAGATCAGCTGATCACAAATGTGAATGGCTTTTAGCCTGTTCATTCAATTATATTGTAGTCGTGTGGTGTGGCAAAACGATTTAACTAATTTCAAACAATATTGCAATTCACTCAATATTCTACATGCTACATGCATGCTACATACTCAATAATTCTACACGAAGCCTGTAAGTTTTACACTGCAAACGGTGCAATTTTATTTTTTATTTTCGGGATTATTAAAATGAATATATGGCCTTTTTTCTTTTGTGTTCGACCCATTTTTTTCGCCTTAACATTTTAACCAAACGCACGGAATTCACAAAGGCAAGTGTTTAAGACCAAACGGACGATTCAAGCGCACATAAACATGCTCAAAAGATGTCAAAGACCTTTATTTTTTTCGTTCGCTATAAAACGATCAGAGAACGATTATCCCAAAATAATAGTTATATTATATATCCAATAATAATAGTCTAGTTATTCTTAGACTATACAAACGTCCGAGAGTTATTTACGAGCTCTTTAGTTTACCAGTTATTTAACTTCTTAAAGGTTAGTTAAAGAGTAGGGGAAAGATATTAAAACCGGGTGTAAAATACGGGTAGATAATTTTACACGGTTACTCAGCAACCACAAAGATACCAAGCTTATCTCGCATAGTCGTCATAAAAATAAAGCAAGGCCAGCGTCACCTGCAGATATTGCACAACGATACTGCCTTCCGGTCAACGCAATCAGTGGGCAACTGCAACGAGTCATAACTTCAGAACAAAATCCTTGATTCGTTTAGTCAAAAATTATAAACACGTTTGTAGGACTTTCGATCTTTTGTTGAAACAAAAATATAAAATGCCTTCGTAAAACTCTTATTTAATAAAAAATTTATGGCAACATCAATCAAAATCAATAAAAAACAAGAAAGGAAAGCTAACTTCGGGCGGAGCCGAAGTTTATATACCCTTGCAGTTAAAACCGGATATATATCGCAAACATCGGATATAGTTGGCCGATCCTTATGAAAATATGACAATATAACCCAATTTAATATAATACAAAAACCAAACCTAAAAATATACCAAACTTCTATCTTCAAAAACACAAAAGTTGGGTCATTTCCGATCGTTCAGTTATATGGCAGCTATAGGATATAGTCGGCCGATCCTTATGAAATTTAGTAGGTTGGATCAACTGACCAAAAATAGAATCTGTACTAAATTCCACCTTTCTATCTTCAAAAACACGAAAGTTGGGTCATTTCCGATCGTTCAGTTATATGGCAGCTATAGGATATAGTCGGCCGATCCTTATGAAATTTGGCATGTCGTAATGTTTTGTCAAAAAATGCTCTCATGTCAAATTTGAACTCTCTAACTTTAAAAACGTCAAAGTTATACCATTTCCGATCAATCAGTTATATGGCAGCTATAGGATATAGTTGGCCGATCCGGGCCGTTCCGACTTATATACTGCGTGCAAAAGAAAGAAGGCTGTGTGCAAAGTTTCAAGACGATAGCTTTAAAACTGAGAGACTAGTTCGCGTAGAAACGGACAGACAGACAGACAGACAGACGGACAGACGGACATGCTCATATCAACTCAGGAGGTGATCCTGATCAAGAATATATATACTTTATAGGGTCGGAGATGTCTCCTTCACTGCGTTGCACACTTTTGGACAAAATTATAATACCCTCTGCAAGGGTATAACAAGAAAAACACGCAAAGGAAAGAAAAGAGTGTGCAAAGTTTTAAGTCAATAGCTTTAAAAATGAGAGACTAGTTCGCGTAGAAACAGATAGACGGACAGACAGATGGACCTTCTCATATTAACTCAGGAGGTGATCCTGATAAAGAATTTATGTACTTTATAGGGTCGGAGATGTCTCCTTTACTTCGTTTTTCACTTTTGACCAAAATTATAATACCCTCTGCAAGGGTATAAAAATCGAAGTTATACAAGAGCAGCTTGAAAAAAACGGTTACATTTCCGAGCTAAGCCAACTACAAAAACGTAAAGATTGCATATGTAAAAGATCTTCTTTTTGGAATAGATAAAAACGGAAGAAAACTGCAATTATTCAATATCAATCAAGTTGGCTGAATGAAATAGAAACTAGTGTTGACCTGTTCGCACGAGGTGTCTCAACAAACACCTTAAAGTGCCAGTCTGGGACGGCCAAAAATTTACTCCTCAGATTGTTCGAATACAGCAAAACTTCGATGGATTACTTAGAAAGCAAAAATTCATCACTCTGCTGCTTCCTTGCTTCGATCGTGCACCTTTCTTAAGGACCAAAACATTGCCATGCCAATATTGACAAAAAGTTTTATCACTTTTTGTGGAGACGAATTTATCTAAACTTCAATACATGCTTATTCGTAAGTGTATAAATACGCTTGTATCGTTTGATGTATTGCCAAGTTACGAGAAGATTTTTTACGAGAAGATTAAGATTTTTAAAAAAGCTACCCAGAAGATATCAGCGTTACTGAAGCAGAAGCTGAAGTTCAACTGCAAAGTTTGTTAAACCATACAGCTTCACGGAGTTTATTGAGAAGTTATTGAGAAAATAAAGGATGAAATTAAGGATGAATTAAGGATTAGAAACTTGATAGGAAAGTGGGGATTCGATGGTAGCACCGGACAGTCTGAATATAAGCCGAATGCTTTTAACAATAGTTTGAACGACTCTATTTTTTTCGTTACCTCATACCATTGTAGCAGATTACAAATTTAAGTGCTCCCAAAGGTCAACAAATAATTTGGAAGAATCGCCGACCGTCATCTACACGCTTCTGCAGACCAATGAGGTTCCAATTTCAAAAAGAAAAGGCTCAATTAGCTTCAAACGAAGAAAAGCATTATGAGGAACAAATTAATAAGTTAAATCAGACTGCATGCGATATAGGCAATAAAAGAATCGAGGTTAAACACAGCTTGCAATTGACCATGGTAGTGAATTGTTACATTGCAATTGAGTTGTAATTTAAATGTTATATTTATAAAGCAAAGCCCACGGGAATGAACGACTTAGAAAAGTGTTGAAAGAAAAATGTTAATGAAAGCTGCTTCGAGTTTGGATCATCACCATTGCCCTTATATATCTTTGAATTTTTTTTACGTTGCCTACAGATTGGACCAAAAAAGTTCCCGAATTTGTGCTCAGGGTGAATATACATTCTTTTATGCTCAGAGCAACTCAGGAGGTGATCATGATAAAAAATATATATTCTTTATAGGGTCGGAGATGTCTCCTTCACTGGGTTGCTGGGTCACTATTGGACAAAATTATAATACCTTCTGCAAGGGTATACAAATTTTACTATTGTACCATGTTTTTTATATGCTTATTTTCAAATAGACGAATTCAGCGACTCCGAGACCGGAGAAATGAAGCGGAAACCTCCCAAAAAACCTATCATGGATGATGAACCAAGCACCAGCGAAGCAGCCAGAGCTGCACTAAAGGCTAAACTTCTATCTTCAAAAATACCAAAGTTGGTATTTCTACCAAAAACCATTTCCGATCGTTCAGTTATATGTCAGCTATATGATATATTCGGCCGATCGTTATGAAATTTGGTAGATCGGATTATCTGACCAAAAATAGAATCTGTACTAAGTTTCATTATTTTGAATGTATTGTTTTTATTTTTTTTGTTTATTTATCAATGAGTTATATGGCAGCTATAGGATATTGTCGGCCGATCCCGGCTGCTCCGATTTATATACTGGGTGCAAAGGAAAGAAGGGTGTGTGCAAAGTTTCAGGTCGTTAGCTTTAAAACTGAGAGACTAGTTTTTGTAGAACCAGTAAGACGGCCAGACAGAGGGACGGACAGACAGACATGCATGCTTATATTTACTCATGAGGTGATCCTGATTAAGAATATATATACTTTATAGGGTCGGAGATGTCTCTTTCACTGCGTTGCACACCTTTGACCAAAATTATAATACCTCTGCAAGGGTATAAAAAGTCACTTACCGCGATCGAAAATGTTTGCCCTCGACCACTTCCGCTAGCCTTGTCCAAAGCTCGTGTGGTGGTTGTGCCTTGCGTAGGCTACTTAGGTCGAATGTACTCTGATTGGAGTCGAAGCTATACGGTTGTTGCCGCGTTGCCTGTATTACTGTTTTGAGAAACCCTTCCTACTAATAACCATGGATCCTTACCATCTTCAGCCGAATGGCGCGAGAGTGCAGCCGAGGCTGTCTTACACTGGTGGAGGTTTATTTTTAAGATCCGCAAGTAAATCTACGTAATCCCCCATCAGCATTGTGACTTTCTTCTCTTCATTGACGGAGATGTCGTCATGCTGGAAAAAAAGGATGTCCGAGGCTTCGATTTCGGAGTCCCGTTTCTCTGGGCTTTTGCCGAGGTTAGGTCGTTCCCGGAGTGAGATCTTTACACCTTTATGGTGCCAAAGCTTAATCCGAAGTTCATCTTGATTTGTTGGTCCCTCGATTTTGTCAACCTTCGCCCCACGCAAGTTTCGGAGTACCGAACTGGGAAAACTACCGAAACCGATAACGCTCGGTAACTTAACAGATATGTTTTTAAACAGTTTAACTTTAAACATCAGCGTAGAATATCGTAATTTCAAATAATAAAACCGGATTTTAACCTTAAATCACACGATTGTTCACGAATGCCTAGCGAGAGATACACAGGTACCCATTTCTGGCGTTAGAATCCTGGCTTAATTTATGCATCACCGATCAGGAAATTTTCATTCAACTACTCTCTATGTACCGTTTAAATCGTGCCTTTCGGTGGTGGTGTTCTCATTGCTGTAAAAACTCAATTGTTCCTCGACTTTTTAACGTACTATAACACACCGGAAATCAAATTTGTTGCGGCTTTGATTTGCGTAGGTTTTTTTTAAATTTATTTTTAACATGCTCATCCTTTATGTGACGATATTGTTTATCTTTCTGATATTTATACATTATTGTCAATGGCCAATGATCGTGATTATATATTAGATATATATTAGCAGACTTTTATATGCCTCTTAACACATGATTTTCATGTGATGATGATAACTCTATGTTTCCGAACTAAAAAAAAGGCCATTTATCAAATCAACCCAAACACTAGAGGCAGGACCCTTGACCTTATCTTCTCAAATGACAATTTCTCACACTTCCTGGTCAAAATGGTCCAGCTCAATAGAAACTGATAAAAAAAAACTGGTATGAGACAATTCTTCATGCATATGGAGTGGAATTTTCTTTTCAGTATTACTGACATTGAAAGTACTACCACTAACCACAACAGAAAACATATAGACTACTCATTTTATATAAAGAAAATTTTTTTTTTTTTTTTTTTTTTATTTTAACGTTGCTTTTATTTCTTGAATCTTTTCTTTGCGAGACTAACAAGAGGTGTATCAAATCTTATATTTTTAACTTAACTAACAGTCATATTGACTGATACGGAGTTTGCATTCGATGTGCTTACGCCAGGTAAGTCGTCTATCAAGGTGAACGCCAAGGTACGTTACGTCGTTAGCTTGAGGGATCTGCATACCGTTTAGTAAAAGCGGAGGGCATGTTTGTCTATTAAGAGTAAACGTTATATGTTTACACTTTTGTTCGTTTATTTTAATGCGCCAGTCGGACAGCCACCTTTCCACTATTGTGAGATGATTAGCCAGTTGGGTTGTTGCCTGCGTTGGGCATCTGGAGCGACTAAGAATAGCGGTATCATCGGCGAACGTTGACGTTGTTAATTGTGCGCTCGTAGGAATATCCGCAGTATACAAAACATATAGACACGGCCCGAGTGCGCTTCCCTGTGGAACTCCAGCTTCGATGGTGTAGTCGCCCGAAGTAGCTGCGTTGCATCTCACTGAGAATACCCTATTGAAGAGGTATGATTCCAGTAGCTTGTGGGTGTATGTTGGCAAATACGTTTTAATTTTGTGCATGAGTCCGATGAGCCAAACTCGGTCGAAAGCTTGAGATACGTCGAGGAAAATAGCGCTGCAGTATTCTCGTTGTTCGAAGGCTGAGCGTATTTCGGATGTTAATCTGTTCACTTGTTCGATGGTTCCATGGTTTCTTCGAAAGCCAAATTGGTGTGCCGGGATGATATTGCAAGCTTCCAAATGTGGTATTATGCGAGTTAACAAGCATTTTTCAAACAGTTTAGACAAACAAGATAGAAGGCTTATTGGTCTGTATGATGACGGAATTGTGTGGTCTTTTCCAGGCTTCGGTATCATTATAATAATGGATTTCTTCCACTTTTTTGGGAAATAGCCAAGATTAATGATTCCATTAAATAGTTTGCAGACGACCTCTATAGCGCATTTTGGAAGTTCGATCAGCATCTTTGGGGTCAATAGGTCACCACCGGGAGCCTTTTTTGGTTTTAGCCCTCTTATGGCTTTTTCGATTTCGTTCGGCCGGAATGGAGGTGCGGCTGGCTGAGGGGAGGACTCTGGCTGAATTACTGGCAGGAGGAATGAATTTGAGGCTGGGTTTGGCTGGAAGACACTTTGGAGATGTGTGGCGAATGTTTCAGCTCGGTCTTCGTTGCTGCGAGCCCAGCATCCCGAAGAGTTTCTTATCGGGGTGGTCGTTTCAATTGGGGCACTAAGATTTGGGTGGGCCCTCCACAGGGGGTACTTTGTGCTTGTTGGCGAGAGATTCTGGATGTACCTCAGCTGTGCATTTTCTTCCTGTTGGTGAAGAGCCTGGTCGAGTGATCGGGTTGCTTCCTTAAGGCGTTGTTTTGAAGCTGGTGATCTGCTGTTTTGCCAATCACGACGCGTGCGCCTCTTTTCTCGCACGAGCTGTTCGATTTGCTGATTAGATTTGAAGTGTTTGTTTCGGTCTACTTCTTTCCTATGAGGAGTAGAGATTTTAGCTGCCGCAACGAGTACTTCTTCCAGGGCGCTCGTAGTGTAGTCGATGTCCGATTCCATGTTAAAATCCGGGGCGAGTTCTATGTGGGCACTCACGTACTTTTTGTATTTTAGCCAGTTTGTTTTTGTCGTCGTCAGACTGAAGGGGTGTTCGGTTATTTCTGGGCTTTGAAGAAGCGTTAGAAGCACAGGCGAGTGGTCTGATGATAAGTCCGAGACTGCTTTGGCACTTATTAGATTGCGAGGTATGTTTTTTGTCACTGCAAAATCAATAAGGTCTGGGAGCTTTCGTGAGTCTGTTGGCCAGTATGTGGGACTTCCAGGGGAAACGTAGTCCAGTTTATTTAATAAACTAATATAAAGAAAATAGACTCAAAAATTTCTTGCGACAGGCCCCAGAAGTGACTCGAACTGAAATATATGGTACCCTGTTCCTATCTTGATTTGAGTTTTAATCGTTCTTAAAAAAATATATATATAACAATTTTACCGCCACCATTTAATCGTGGTCCTAATCAAATATACATTGTATGCTTAAATAATAACAAATATAAAACAACATATAATATTATTTCTGTCATCATTGACCCAATGATGATAAGCGTCTACTTCTTGCGCTAATGCTAAAGCGGAAGGAAGATCGGTTGGTTTTAACGAAAAAAGAAAGTCGATAAGCGATTTTCTTGTGCCCGAAATATATACTGCACATTTTTAATACAAATACAACATTTTTCTTGCTACCAAACTTAACAACGTTTGATGGAATTATTTGACTGGACCTACTAAAAGAGACTGACGTCGTACTTGACGTAAAAGAAATAAAGTTAATAACTAACAGCAGTTCGGAGGAAATTAAATAGGAATTTAGGAAAGGCAAAATACTTTACCACATTGGATTTAAGGTCTGGTTTTCACCAGATACTACTCGCCGAGAGCGACAGAGAAAAAACGGCCTTCTCAGTAGGAAATAGGAAATATGAGTTCTGTAGACTACCCTTTGGATTGAAAAATGCACCCAGCATTTTTCTGAGAGACATCGATGATGTGCTCAGGGAACATTCATGCTATGTCTATTCACATGTGAAACACATAGCGAGAAATCTTATTTTATTTAAAGAAAATGTAGGGTATTTAGGTTTTGTGGTTTCAAGTGGAGGCATAAGAACATGCCCTAACAAAGTTGATGCAATCCGTAACTACGAACGACCGACCACACTATTTAACGTCAGATCATTTCTCGGACTAACTAGTTACTATAGGTTTTTCATTAAAGAATTTGCATCTATTGCAAAACCTACAAGTGACATCCTAAAAGGAGAAAATGGCAAAGTAAGTGCAGGACAATCAAAGAAAATACCTGTTAACTTCGATGAAAATCAACGCCAGGCATTTGAAAAACTTTAGAGTGTTCTCGCGTCTGAAAATGTAATGCTATTATATCCAAACTACAAAAAAGCGTTCGACTTGACGACAGATGCTTCGTCTTTTGGTTTGGGAGCAGTCTTGTCACAGGACGGAAAACCCATAACCATGATATCACGAACTTTAAAGGACAGGTAACTAAATTTCGCAACTAACGAAAGGGAGTTATTAGCAATAGTATGGGCCCTAAAAAGCCTCAGGAATTACTTATACGGCGTGAAAAATTAAAAAATCTTTACTGACCATCAGCCACTTACTTTTGCCGTCTAAGATCGCAAACGCACAAATTAAGCGCTGGAAAGCTTTCATTGGCACGCCCAAATTTTTTATAAGCCAGGAAAAGAGAATTACGTCGCTGACGCACTATCCCGACAGCACATCCACGCGCTAGAAGAGGATGCCCAGTCAGATATTGCCATAATACATAGCGATCTATCACTACACTATTGAAAAAACAGACAAACCGGTCAACTGCTTTCGGAACCAGATAATCATAGAAGAAAGCGGAATTGCTTCAGTTAGAACGATCATTATGTTTGGTGAAAAACTCGACATCTTTTATATTTCTCGGATAGAGAAACACTTATACAGAGAGTATGCGATGTGGTCAAAAAAGACGTAATCAATAGAATTTTATGCGAACTACCAGTACTGGCATTTATCCAACATAAATTAATAGAAACTTTCCCAACATCCACTGACATCCTAGACAAAAACGAAAAAAAGAAATTTCGGTGTCAGAACATAACAGGGCTCATAGAGCCGCTCAGGAAAACGTGAAACAGATTCTGCAAGACTATTTTTTTCCAAAAATGACTCATATGGCAAATGAGGTGGTCGCAAATTGTTAAATGTACCAGAAGGCAAAATACGATAGACACCCTCAGAAACAAATTCTCGGAGAAACACCCATTCCCTCATACACAGGCGAAATCCTACACATTGACATATTTTCGACAGACAAAAAATTTTTTTTAACTTGCGTAGAAAAATTTTCACAATTTTCAATTGTTCAACCAATTGCTTCCAGAACCATTGCAGACGTGCAAACCGCGATTTTACAACTTATTTATTTTTACCAGCGACCGAAAACAACATATTGCGATAATGAGCCCTCTATAAAATCTGAAACAATTAGGTCTCTTTTAAGCAACCGGTTTAACGTGCAAATCGTTAATGCACCGCCGCTTCACAGTACATCAAACGGAAAAGTGGAAAGATTCCACAATACACTAACAGAAATTGCACGGTGTTTAAAAATAGAAATAGGTATTGAGGCCACGGTTGAATTAATACTACTCGCGTCTATAGAATACAATAGAACCATTCACTCTGTAACAAATAAACGACCCATCGACATTTCTGCTTAACGCAGAAATTGGAAATAAAGTCTGAAATGCACAGAACATCAAGTAGTTGACAAAGTTCTCGTAAAATCAAATAAGAGGTTGGGAAACAAACTATCAAATTTGTACACCGAGGAAACCACTGAAGCAGACTTGGGGACCACAGTCTTAATAAAAGGGAGGGTGGTCCATAAGGACAATTTGAGGTAATTAAAATAAAGTTTTTTTTTTCTGTTCGTTTACTTTGAACACCCTAGGATTTGGACGGTACTTTTTCTCGCCGTATCAATAACGGCCAAAATCACCGATTACACGGTGCCAAATTACCGATTACAATTATAGACGGAGACGTGACCATTTGGAAAAAAATCCAGTACCTAAAACATTCGACCAATTTAACAATGTATTCGGAGATAGTAAAGGACACGGAAGAAATGGAAGAACATTTTTCTCGGTCACATATGAGGCAGATATTAGAATCGGATTTACGACACATTAAAATTCTCATAGATACAGTAAATGTTCACCATAGACACGCTAGAAGCATCAAATTATTAGGCACCGCATTTAAAATCGTAGCTGGTACTCCAGATTTCGATGACTTCGAGAAAATTAAATTCACACAGAAAGAACTCAGAAGAAGAAATCAGAAAATAGGCAGATAAACATTAACACAAAGACCCAGGAATAAATAAATATCATAACAAACACAGTAAACATTTTGGTAAAAAATGCTAAAGTAAAACAGAAAAATACAGAAAATTCGTATGAAAAATTGCTATCAAGAAATAGAATAATTATTTCCGAACTCGAAGCCTTAATGTTGTCACTTGCGAATAATGATTTGACAAATGATTTACAAAATTTAATCAATGAACATTCTACAAATGTGACTCTAATGGAAGTTGCTGAAATTAAAGTTTTATTAAATAATAATTTTTTACACTTTATATCCTAATTATATCCTTATTATATCCTATCCTAAGCCGTATGTAGCTTGTAAGAAGATAATCTTGCACCCCGTTCAAAACAACGGCACTATTCTTAATTTTGCTGAAGATAATACTATAGCTGACTGTGGTAACAAAATCATGCCGATTGGAAATCATGCCATTTTGCAGAGAAATGCCCTACACAACCTGCGCCCAGCAACTTCACTCAGGAGCCAACGCAAATTGCTCGACTCGCACCAGGCACCTTGAACCCCTAACAATCATCGATGATGGCGTCATCTTTCTCAATGACGATACAGCTACAATCAATGAACACTTGGTAACCGGAACGTCCCTCGTTACATTCGACGACGAGGTAAAAATAAATAACACCATATACCAAAACTTAAAGAGCTACGTTAAAAAATCACCAGCCCCCGCTGCATCAACAGTCCTTAACATTACGGACCATCAAGAAATACTGAGCGTACCATACTTACAAAAATTAAATATGGAAAACCTACGTCACATTGGAAAAATAGAAAAGGCATTGGAAACACGGCCTATAATAACTGGAGTGGCCGCGATCGCCTTCTTGGTCATCTGCTTTACTATTTACAAGCTCTATCAGAAATGCTAGCGAGACCAACGTCAGCGTGACCTTCAAGTTATCATTGACAGCTTCAAGAAGTCCGAGGACGTCGTTCATCTAAGTAAAGGAGGAGTTAACACGGTTTCCCAAAACGTTTCACGGATAATGCTTCACAGCATAAAATAATGCAAGGCTAACGACACCTGCGGACGTTGCACAGCGACGTTGCCGAAATCCTGGGCTTCGGTCAGCGCAATCAGCGGGCAATGCACTCCGATGCAACGGCGGCTACCTAACACCATGCATGGGCAGGCGGGTCAGCACTTTTACGACATAGGGCTAGCTTTCGTTATAAGAATTAATGTACTTAGCAGTTAGTTGAATTTAGGAAATAAACGGTGACGGTCAAACCTCACAATTACAAAGTCTTCTCAATCGCGGAATAAAATCGCGTCTTAAATAAATCCTAAAAAGGACACTTTGTTAATTTATACTTAAATTTTCTTGGGGTAGCAAACGTAAAAAGTTACAAAAATACAAAATTGATGGGTGACTATCCAGAGCGATTAAGACACATTTATACGGTGTCGAGTCTAACGATTTGAAAGAGAAGTTACGCAGTCGTTCATCTACCAAACCGCGTGACTTTTTTAAGCTCGGTAACGAGGAAGATGAAAAAAAACAGATAAGTTCCTTCATGGAGACCCTTGAACTTGAAGAACTCTGCTGGACTGACTGTTGAAAGCCAAAGGGCACGATCTTGCTCACCCGCTCTGCTCACACAGACTCCCACGTCATGAAATTCGCAATGTAAATCTCTCCCCTCCTACAACAAATTTCTGATGTAACCGCAGCAAGACTAACTGCACAACTACTGCAATCGACAGCGATGTCGACGACTTCAACGATTACAAAGACAACAACTTTTAAGAGTGTCAACGCGGTCACGGCAGCACAAACTGAATAGGATCAACCAAACAAAATTAAGCCGCGTGCAGAAGATCAACAAAGTTCCAGAGAGACTCCGTTACAAAAGAGCAAGATACGATAAAAAAAAATCCAAAGCCCCATGTTCCAAAGCTCGCAAATTGTTAAATGTACCAGAAGGCAAAATACGATAGACACCCTCAGAAACAAATTCTCGGAGAAACACCCATTCCCTCATACACAGGCGAAATCCTACACATTGACATATTTTCGACAGACAAAAAATTTTTTTTAACTTGCGTAGAAAAATTTTCACAATTTTCAATTGTTCAACCAATTGCTTCCAGAACCATTGCAGACGTGCAAACCGCGATTTTACAACTTATTTATTTTTACCAGCGACCGAAAACAACATATTGCGATAATGAGCCCTCTATAAAATCTGAAACAATTAGGTCTCTTTTAAGCAACCGGTTTAACGTGCAAATCGTTAATGCACCGCCGCTTCACAGTACATCAAACGGAAAAGTGGAAAGATTCCACAATACACTAACAGAAATTGCACGGTGTTTAAAAATAGAAATAGGTATTGAGGCCACGGTTGAATTAATACTACTCGCGTCTATAGAATACAATAGAACCATTCACTCTGTAACAAATAAACGACCCATCGACATTTCTGCTTAACGCAGAAATTGGAAATAAAGTCTGAAATGCACAGAACATCAAGTAGTTGACAAAGTTCTCGTAAAATCAAATAAGAGGTTGGGAAACAAACTATCAAATTTGTACACCGAGGAAACCACTGAAGCAGACTTGGGGACCACAGTCTTAATAAAAGGGAGGGTGGTCCATAAGGACAATTTGAGGTAATTAAAATAAAGTTTTTTTTTTCTGTTCGTTTACTTTGAACACCCTAGGATTTGGACGGTACTTTTTCTCGCCGTATCAATAACGGCCAAAATCACCGATTACACGGTGCCAAATTACCGATTACAATTATAGACGGAGACGTGACCATTTGGAAAAAAATCCAGTACCTAAAACATTCGACCAATTTAACAATGTATTCGGAGATAGTAAAGGACACGGAAGAAATGGAAGAACATTTTTCTCGGTCACATATGAGGCAGATATTAGAATCGGATTTACGACACATTAAAATTCTCATAGATACAGTAAATGTTCACCATAGACACGCTAGAAGCATCAAATTATTAGGCACCGCATTTAAAATCGTAGCTGGTACTCCAGATTTCGATGACTTCGAGAAAATTAAATTCACACAGAAAGAACTCAGAAGAAGAAATCAGAAAATAGGCAGATAAACATTAACACAAAGACCCAGGAATAAATAAATATCATAACAAACACAGTAAACATTTTGGTAAAAAATGCTAAAGTAAAACAGAAAAATACAGAAAATTCGTATGAAAAATTGCTATCAAGAAATAGAATAATTATTTCCGAACTCGAAGCCTTAATGTTGTCACTTGCGAATAATGATTTGACAAATGATTTACAAAATTTAATCAATGAACATTCTACAAATGTGACTCTAATGGAAGTTGCTGAAATTAAAGTTTTATTAAATAATAATTTTTTACACTTTATATCCTAATTATATCCTTATTATATCCTATCCTAAGCCGTATGTAGCTTGTAAGAAGATAATCTTGCACCCCGTTCAAAACAACGGCACTATTCTTAATTTTGCTGAAGATAATACTATAGCTGACTGTGGTAACAAAATCATGCCGATTGGAAATCATGCCATTTTGCAGAGAAATGCCCTACACAACCTGCGCCCAGCAACTTCACTCAGGAGCCAACGCAAATTGCTCGACTCGCACCAGGCACCTTGAACCCCTAACAATCATCGATGATGGCGTCATCTTTCTCAATGACGATACAGCTACAATCAATGAACACTTGGTAACCGGAACGTCCCTCGTTACATTCGACGACGAGGTAAAAATAAATAACACCATATACCAAAACTTAAAGAGCTACGTTAAAAAATCACCAGCCCCCGCTGCATCAACAGTCCTTAACATTACGGACCATCAAGAAATACTGAGCGTACCATACTTACAAAAATTAAATATGGAAAACCTACGTCACATTGGAAAAATAGAAAAGGCATTGGAAACACGGCCTATAATAACTGGAGTGGCCGCGATCGCCTTCTTGGTCATCTGCTTTACTATTTACAAGCTCTATCAGAAATGCTAGCGAGACCAACGTCAGCGTGACCTTCAAGTTATCATTGACAGCTTCAAGAAGTCCGAGGACGTCGTTCATCTAAGTAAAGGAGGAGTTAACACGGTTTCCCAAAACGTTTCACGGATAATGCTTCACAGCATAAAATAATGCAAGGCTAACGACACCTGCGGACGTTGCACAGCGACGTTGCCGAAATCCTGGGCTTCGGTCAGCGCAATCAGCGGGCAATGCACTCCGATGCAACGGCGGCTACCTAACACCATGCATGGGCAGGCGGGTCAGCACTTTTACGACATAGGGCTAGCTTTCGTTATAAGAATTAATGTACTTAGCAGTTAGTTGAATTTAGGAAATAAACGGTGACGGTCAAACCTCACAATTACAAAGTCTTCTCAATCGCGGAATAAAATCGCGTCTTAAATAAATCCTAAAAAGGACACTTTGTTAATTTATACTTAAATTTTCTTGGGGTAGCAAACGTAAAAAGTTACAAAAATACAAAATTGATGGGTGACTATCCAGAGCGATTAAGACACATTTATACGGTGTCGAGTCTAACGATTTGAAAGAGAAGTTACGCAGTCGTTCATCTACCAAACCGCGTGACTTTTTTAAGCTCGGTAACGAGGAAGATGAAAAAAAACAGATAAGTTCCTTCATGGAGACCCTTGAACTTGAAGAACTCTGCTGGACTGACTGTTGAAAGCCAAAGGGCACGATCTTGCTCACCCGCTCTGCTCACACAGACTCCCACGTCATGAAATTCGCAATGTAAATCTCTCCCCTCCTACAACAAATTTCTGATGTAACCGCAGCAAGACTAACTGCACAACTACTGCAATCGACAGCGATGTCGACGACTTCAACGATTACAAAGACAACAACTTTTAAGAGTGTCAACGCGGTCACGGCAGCACAAACTGAATAGGATCAACCAAACAAAATTAAGCCGCGTGCAGAAGATCAACAAAGTTCCAGAGAGACTCCGTTACAAAAGAGCAAGATACGATAAAAAAAAATCCAAAGCCCCTCCAATCTATGTCAGGGGAAAAAGCCCGAACGCCCTGGTCAACAAAAGTGTTGCGGGTCGGGAACAGAAATTGTCATGTTCGCTTATTAAAGGGAACATATATATGCAACACAGATGCATATGAAGTCTAAAGAATACTTCCGAGCCGACTCAAAATATATATGAACGAGGCTAAAAAGTTACTTAACCTATTAGCTGAGAAGCAGAAAAGGCCTCCAAATGGAAATAAAAATAATCGAACATGATGTTACCGTTACTCGGAGAAAAACGGACAGAGAATAAGATTTGCTGCTTGAATGTTGTATGCCAAAGTCTGATCTGTCAATTTAGGCGGAGAATAAGTAGTTTGAAAAAATTTTGCGAATAGATCGGCAATGGCCTGATCAGAGGTCGCAGATGAATTTTCTAACGGAAGCAAAGGTGGAAAAGATACATGTTTAGGCTTTGAGTTTATAAAATTATAAAACTGCTCCGGATCCTCAGTAAATTGTATCCGGCAGGGGCGAATATAATTCCTGTAGCATTCAGCGTTATGCACTGTAAAATTTGACCGAGCTAGTAGATATCTTGAGAAATCAATACTACTGAAGGTTTTTTTATATATCAGTAAGAGCATATTTTTATTATTTTTTAGGTTAGCTTGTAAACCTAAAAAAAAAACCGTCTGGGTGAGATAAACTAGATAAATCCGCTGTTTGTGATCCGCCTCAGCCTGCTCAGCCGCCAATAACGCAGCCGCTTATATCTTTAGCCACCCCAAGGGCTAGAACTGAGAACGATTCGCCGTCCTCCGTGGTATCCCTTCAAGTGATACCACAGGTCCTAGTAAATGAAACCCCCGTCAGAGTCACCCAAAAAGGTTTTCCACAGTCCGAGTCCGGACCACCAGCACCGACTAATGCTACAGTTCTCGTAAATGCGACACCAAAACCCTTACAGGTGATTGCTCGATCGAAACATATATTTGTTTTTCGGCTTGCTCCTGATACTCCAGAGATTGATATCTCGGGTTATATCAAAGCCAAAACTAAAGCCGATATAAAGGTGGAGGACATAGCGAAATTTAAATATAATTACGTAAGGTGCAGGAATCCTCAATTCGGTAGACTCCACTCTCGCTTCTCCCACTTTATCACTTATCACGCACCATGACTTTACCGCGGGCATGTCCCTAGGTCATGTCTCTAAGTCATTGGCATCTAGTCTAGTCTAGGTAGACTCCACTCTCGCTTCTCCCACTTTATCACTTATCACGCACCATGACTTTACCGCGGGCATGTCCCTAGGTCATGTCTTCAGGTCATTGGCATGTCCCTAGGTCAAATTAACCATGTTAGAAATTCGTTAGGTTGGCTTTTAAACTTATGCATTGTACCGCTCTCTCCAGAGCTTTCCCCCTTTCAAAACCAGCGGATCCATATCACCCCACGCTGGAGGTCTCAATCGAAACCCTTCAAATAAGATTCGCTGCTTCCGTAAAGCTGATTTTCACAAACTTAATAGCCTTGGTCCGATATTCTGGCATGCACCGATCTTAATGTCACCTTAGAAACATTTTACTGTACTTTAAATACATTTTTTGACTCCTGTGTGCCATGGAAATATCTGTCCGCTTCAACAAGTCCTTCTTGGTTTACAAGGTGCTTAAAAAAGGTACAAGGTACAAGGTTTCCAAGGTAACCTAAAATATACTTAAAATAGGCTCTTACTGAAATATAAAAAACCTGCAGTAGTATTTGTTTCTCAAGATATCTACTAGCTCGGTCAAATTTTACCGTTCATAACGCAGAATGCTACAAGAATTATATTCGCCGCTGCCGGATACAACTTACTCAGGATCCGGAGCAGTTTTATAATTTTGTAAACTCAAAGCCTTAACATGTATCGTTTCCACCTCTGCTTCCGTTAGAAAATGCATCTGCAACCTCTGATCAGGCCATTGCCGATCTATTCGCAAAATTTTTTCAAACTTCTTATTCTCCGTCTAAATTGACAGATCAGACTTACGCATACAACATTCAAGCAGCAAATATTATTCTCTGTCCGTTTTTCTCCGAGAATAGCTTAATATCTGATCTTCTAAGGGTCAAACCCATTTATTCGCCAGGTCCCTATGGAGTACCAGGCTGTGTGCTAAAATACTGTGCCAGGGCTCTGGGCAAACCTCTTCTAAGACTCTTCAACTCATCTTTGGAAACCTCGATTTTTCCCCTTAAGTGGAAGGAATGTTTCATAATTCCCTTACATAAGAAAAGGAAAAAGTCCGATGCTGCCAATTTCAGAGGCACCTCTAAATTGTCGGCGTTATTTATTTAAAGTTATTTAAAAACATTAATTACTCCTCATTTGCAACACCTTTGCTCTTCGATCATCTCTCCTTGTAAACATGGCTTTATTAGGCGTCGCTCCACCACCACGAATATATGTTGATACCACGAGATACCACACCACGAGTTGATATCCTTTGTCATAGATGGTTTTCGTAAGGGTTATCAAACCGATGTAATTTACACAGACTTTCGCAAAGCATTTAATTCAGTCAAACACTCACTTTTGCTGAGTAAACTGAATGCTGGGATTTTTTACAGACCTCTTAACGTGGATCTGCAGCTTAGATGGAAGAACACAAAGAGTCTTAACATATTTAAAAACATACATTTCCGTCTGTTCCGTGCTACATCTGGAGTCCCTCATGGTAGTCATCTTAGCCCGTTGTTATTTTTTCTTTTTATAAATGACTTGCCCCCTGCTTTAACGAACTCTTTAGTTCTTTTGTATGCAGATGATGTAAAGCTTTGTCATCAGTACAAATCCATCTCTGCCAAATGCAGTTTTCAGTCTGACCTTGATTATATCCAAAAATGGTGTTTAGCTTTCGATTTAATGCTAAATGGATCAAAATGCAAGTTTATGTCTTTTTATCGTTCTAGCCCACTGCAGGCTCCGTATACTCTTTATGGGATTGCTAAAGGAGTCCCTGGTTCTATTAATATACTTACCTAGCTAACAAATCGTAGGACAATGCTCGACGTAGTTTTTCTGCATAACCTTATTAGTGGGGATGTAGATAGCCAGCATTTACTATCACGCTTAAATTTTAACATTTCTAATAAAAGGACTAGAAACTTTAGTCCTCTGTTCCTTACTAGCCATTGTAGTTCGACATATGTTTCAACTACAATGGTCTCTACTCTATAACATCTCTTTCCTGTCCTTCAAATTTAAAATATAGAACTTTAAATTTTCTTACTAACTCCTCCTATCTCACGGAAAATAACAAAGAGCACATTTCTGCAACGTTTCCGGAGCTTAATAACCAGATTGAAGGACATCCACTCCATCCTGGTTGGGAATGTACCGAGGGAACACGCGCGACATTCCATCGTGCCCAAGCTAGTGTGCCCCAGATGCGAGAGAGCCCGCATCAAACCCGTGAATGAGCAGCAGGCCCTTTCGGGTCTGGTTGGAGCCCGATCAGCGCGGGCCCCTGGAGAGCCAGCCGACAAAATAATGCGAGGGTTGTGAGGTCCCATGTAGCAACGGCGAACCTGGTGGTTAGGCCAAAAACAGAGTTGGCAAATGTAGCTGCCTGCAAAAGAAGCGACGGGAAAGCCAGCACGAGGGGGCCGGAGTGGACGAGGGCAGTGGACGCCATAGGAGCGGTGGTTGGCATTGCTCGCAACGCAATAGCGGAAACCACGTGGACGGATGGCTTGCTACCCTAAGAAAATTGGGGTATTCATTATTGGGTTAATGATGAAAGAAATTCTTTTATTATTTTTTATTTTAAATTTTTTAATATTTCAGAATATATTTTTTATTTGTTTAAGAATACGATCAAGTGGTAGCAGAACAAATTAATTTTACGCTTTATTGCTATATATAGCTTTTATATATATAGCTACAGACCAGTTATTCAAAATATTTTCCATATTCAAAATATTGTCTGACAAGAATCTTCATCCAGCAGATACTCCAAATCCGAATCTTCAAAATTTTTCACAGGACCCGGTCGATCCTTCTCTTCCACGTCATACTCGCTATTTTTGAACTTTGCAAACTATTCTCGACACGTTCTTTCACTTATACACGACTCATCATAAGTTTCTAAGATCATTCGCCGCGCTTTAGCTGCCAATTTTTTCGAATTGAACGTGAAAAGCAAAATCTCCCGCAAATGACGCTTATTCTGTTCGAATTTCGACATTTTCGTGCACCAACAAAATGATAGACAATAAGAATACACAAGCGAGACATTGTAGAGTTGTTGACCGATACCTTAGCTCGTTATTTGGCGTTCCCGATCAAAATTTCTCACCGTTTTGTGAAGACGGCACCACTTAGTCGAAAACGGCGGTTTTCTACTTCTACACCAAATATATTTTTACGAATCAATTAAAATCAATATGCTGAGATAGAAAAAAGGTAAATTTCAATCGACATCACTTGAAACGCCGGCTTCAAACGAATCCGCACGCAAAAATGTACTGTATGTAAATGTGTGGCTCGCGTACATACAAACTGAAAACATTAGATGATAATATTGTATGAGCGTCAGATGAACGTAAGATGAACGTAAGATGAGCTTAAGAAAGAGAATAAGATGCTCTCTGGGGCCTGTCGCAAGAAATTTTTTGCGTCCATTTTCGATGTATCAAATAAATAGCCTTTATGTTGTATGGTTAGGTTTTATATACTCCAACAAGCCTTATTGCTAAGAATCTGAAGCGCGTGCGATTACACCACCAACTGCAGATGATTGCGACGATACTACCTTTGTCAAGCTAAAGCTTTGCTTAGTGTAGAATCGATCTTAGTAAATCAGTCTAAAAATATTTGTTCCCAAATAAAGTAAAATGAAAACAAGAAAGGAAAGCTAACTTCGGGCGGAGCCGAAGTTGATATGCCCTTGCAGTTAAAACCTGGATCTATATCGCAAACATCGGATATAGTTGACCGATCCAACCAAAGTTGGTATTTCTACCAAATACCATTTCCAATCGTTCAGTTATATGGCAGCTATAAGATATAGTCAACCGATCGTTTAAAATTTGGTAGGTCGGATTAACTGACAAAAAATATAATCTGTACTAAGTTCCAGCTTTATCATCAAAAACACGAAAGTTGGGTCATTTCCGATCGTTCAGTAATATGGCAGCTATAAGATATAGTCGGCCGATCTTTTTGAAATTTGGCATACATGCCCAAAATATTACGACATGTCGTAATATTTTGCCAAAAATAGCTCTCATGTCAAATTTGAAATCTCTAAACTCTAAAAACATCAAACATCACGGACATGCTTATATCAACTCAGGAGGTGATCCTGATCAAGAATATATATACTTTATAGCAGAGGTCGGCACGGCCCTATCTCGGGCCGTATAAATGTGTGAAACGTCATGCTCACAGCCTACTTTCTGCTATTCGTTACAACACTAATGCGGTAAAATCATATCAATGTATTGGGGTGCCGACCACTGCTTTATAGGGTCGGAGATGTCTCCTTCACTGCGTTGCACACTTTTGGACAAAATTATAATACCCTCTGCAAGGGTATAAAAAAATTGAATCGAAAACTTTCACGAGAGCAACACTGACCAGCGCACTGCCCGCGAAAATAAGTTCGACCGTGCAGACTGGAGAGGACCGCTACATTGAAAACAAGAAAGAAAAGCTAACTTCGGGCGGAGCCGAAGTTTATATACCCTTGCATTTAAAACCGGATATATATCGCAAACATCGGATATAGTTGGCCGATCCTTATGGGAATAGGAATATATAATCCAATTTATTACAATACAAAATCTAAAAAAAGTCCCAAACTTCTATCTTCAAAAATACGAAAGTTGATATTTCTACCAAATACCATTTCCGATCGTTCAGTTATATGGCAGCTATGGGATATAGTCGGCCGATCCTAATGAAATTTGGTAGGTTGGATCAACTGACCAAGAATTAAATCTGTACTAAGTTCCAGCTTTCTATCTTCAAAAACACGAAAGTTGGGTCATTTCCGATCGTTCAGTTATATGGCAGCTATAGGATATAGTCGGCCGATCCTTATGAAATTTGGCATGTCGTATTATTTTGCCAAAAATAGCTCTCATGTCAAATTTGAACTCTCTAACTCTAAAAACACCAAAGTTATACCATTTCCGATCAATCAGTTATATGGCAGCTATAGGATATAGTCCGCCGATCCGGGCCGTTCCGACTTATATACTGCGTGCAAAGAAAAGAAGGGTGTGTGCAAAGTTTCAAGACGATAGCTTCAAAACTGAGAGACTAGTTCGCGTAGAAACAGACAGACAGACGGACTGACGGACAGACAGACGGACAGACGGACATGCTCATATCAACTCAGGAGGTGATCCTGATCAAGAATATATATACTTTAAAGGGTCGGAGATGTCTCCTTCACTGCGTTGCACACTTTTGGACAAAATTATAATACCCTCTGCAAGGGTATAAAAAGCGGAAATTAAGCCCACAGCAGTGGCGGATTTAACAGGTGGGCAAGGGCGCGCTTGCCCACTGGGCCCCCCCGACGAAAGGTTTTCAGGGCCCCTCTTGCTGAAAGTTACACCTTCGATTTTTTATTTTTATTTTTTTGTTGAAAAAATGTTTGGGGTGTGGTAATTTTTTCCCATATTATGGCGTCGATATTAAACGTTTTGTAAGGTTTTCCGATAGGGAAAGCACCTCAACGGCAAGAACCAATCAAAAATATTTCAAAAATGTGCAAAAAAATGGGGGTATGGGGGGACAGGGGGGCCCTGAACAAATTTTGCCCACTGGGCCCACTGGACTTAAATCCGCCACTGGCCCACAGATACAAAAAAATTCCCTCCTAATTATAAGTTTGAAGCAAATAAGGCATTGAAGCAAACGTACAACCAACAGAAGAAGCACGTGCATTTCGGGAGAACGGTTTTGAATTAATAACTGTTACCAATATAATTACTAGAAATTGACGGCATCAACCTTTATTTATCCATTTATACCACTGTTGCTAAAGAAGCTTTCTTTAAAATACCTAAAATAAACTACCCATTACTAAGTCCATTACAAGATTTTAACTAACGAAAAATGAAATCAGAAAACGCTTTGCTCTCATTGTTGTGTTCTGCTATGAATATGCTAAAATTTTTAACATGTGTACGTTTAGCCCACCACTGTTTTAAAGTTTGGGCTGTCAAGTGAGGCAAGATAAGAGCAAATGAGAGAACTTCTAAAAATTTGAGAATGATCACACGGACAGTGTGCCAGTGTGCTGTAGCATAATTTCCAACTCTATGCACGCGTTCTATATAAAATGTGAGTTTGCCCTCAATAATTTATGACTTCGAAACCTTCTTTTCAACTGCACGCAGATCTTTAGAGCAAACAGATACCAAAATGATACCTGCATTAAAGTAAACAAGAGTTTATAATAATTATGGAGACAACCATGCAAGATCTAATAAAAGATAAAGATATTTTTCTTCAGTTCCCCCAAAAAACCATGTTCATATAACAAAGGACGACAGAAAAAAATCTCCCCACATAATTTTACCTGATCCATACTTCTGCTCCAATCCCATTCTTTTAATGTCATGGCGACCTCGAACACGTTCCGAACTTTGGAAAAAAATATTAACAAACTACTAAGCTCAGGGTTTTATGTAGCCATGACAAAAAAAGGATATTAACAACTCTAGTTTAAATAACGAAAATATTATTTTACTTACTATAACAAATTCAATAAAATTATTTCCAAAAGTAAAACATGGAAAAATCTACTGATTTCAACAAGAAAAAAATTCTTCCATAGAAAAATTAGAAACTGCATAAAGCAACACTTCCACAATGAATTAAAAACAAACTGTAAACAAGTCACTTCTATAAATCTACAAACGGGTAATCCAAAATATAAGTCTAGCGGCTGTATACTGTTCTCCCCGTTTCACAATAACCGAACCACAGTTTATAGACTACTTCAACACACTGGGCCAATACTTCATACACACGTACTAGGTATCTCGTCTTGTGACCACATAAGGAAGACAACTTTACAACGCCATTATAAGATTGGCAATAGGATGGACAGTGTTTCAACCGCTTCATCCACGTACTGGATAAAGATCCAAGAAAACGACCAGATTTGATTAACTTCGTATTGACGAAAAACATCACACGTAATCTGAGCATCGCCAGTTTATCAGACCTATCACATGGAACTAGCATTTACATAGACCTCTTTTCGCAAATATAAAGTTAAAAGAAGCCACACTTCGGTTCACAAAGGTATTACGACAAAAAGAGGCCAGATTGCAATAGCGCTATGTAGACAGAACCAAAAATTATAAAGTACATAGATGGGACATCTGATACAAAGAAAAATTTTCTATGGCGGGTTCCAGCAGTGAAACCCGCTGGAACGAGCGTGTTCCATTGCGCGACAAGTTAAGTTTGAGAAATTTTTCGCGCGACAACGAATGAGGAATAGCCGAGTGGTAGAGTGCTTGGCTGGTGTGAAAAGTAAAACGAGTTCAAACCAGGCTCGGGACATCCATTTTTTTTTAATTTTAAATTTATTTATATTATATTTTTATTCTTTTAATGTGTTTTCCTAACTTTATAATCCAATAAAATACAAAATTGTAAGATCACCTTAACATAATCTCAGTTTGTAGTGGAACCCGCTGTAAAAATGTCTATAAGTGCGGGTTCTACGGCATTTTGGCAGGCCGCGTCGTCGTTCCACGACAAACGGCTGGCAGATGAGAGAGGGAAAGAGATAATTCTATTTTTAGATGGTAACTTCTTTGGAACGATAAAAGTTTGAAACGTTCAAATTGAACCAGTGTGAGAGCAAAGATATCTGAAATATCTTTTAATATCCTTATCCTTCCTCTCTGTTTTTGGATCATCAGATCAACTTTGAGGGTAGCCTAGATGGATAGAGTAACTACTCTATGCATTACGCTACCACTCTGTCTCGATCTGCAGCGATTAAAAATACTATTTCTTCTACTAACTATCACATCGGCGCATTGAAAACAAAAACGAGAAATTGAAATTTGGAAGCCAAAACATTTTTACGCCGTCGTGCGAGAAGTCACACATACATACAAAGGCTCACATTTTTGTTGACGGGTACATGTAAAGAGTTCTAAAAATAGAATCGTATGCATGTGCGTTCCCCCTCCACCAACAAGCTCGACGAAAAAAGTTGACCGTTTTAGGCCTTGATGTCCCATCTATGTACTTTATAATCATTGACAGATCGCACTAAACACTAAACACAACAGTTGCATCAATAAGATACTGATACAGTTGCATCTACAACTTATACTTCGGCCCGCAGTGTCAGAGTTAGAACCAACACATTCGTAATCCATCTTGAGAATGTCTTCCAGCCGAACCCAGCATCAGGCGTACTACCTATGCCTACCATGCCTACCTACCTATGTAACTACCCCAAGGAGTCGACAATGTTCACGATAACATTGAATCTAGGCAAGGATCATAAAGAAGCAGCTGCAACCACAAAAATCTCCAGGCTGCGATCTAATGACTCCGAACATGATCATTAAGCTTTCAAAATGTGTCATTTTCACCATATGCCTGCTCTTCAATTGAATGATTCTCATCATTAAGAATCTTCTAGAGTCAGCTACTTTCCTGACATGTACAAGAATTCGGTCAACATAATGTTACCAAAGCCTTGAAAAGATAACCGCTTTATCTTATAGACCTATAAATCTAATATCATGCCTATCAAAAAAACTTCTTATAAACTCTCTTAAAAGTGGATGTTGACCTGGATTGTACCACCAGTGAATAACCATAACATCAAAACTGAATTTCCTCAGGGCAGTGTTCTTGACTCAACACTTTAACTCCGCAACACAAGATTGCCCTCCACTTACATTAAAAAACACTGTGCTGCCTCAAGCGAACGAAGTAAGGTACCATGGCGTACCCCTTGACAGACGACTCACTTGGCGCAGACACATTGAAGCCAAAAGAACACACCTAAGTCTGAAGACTGGTAGCCTGCACTGGCTTACAAACTCCCGCTCTTCTTATTGTCTGGCCTACAATGAACTGCTCTACAAATCAGTCCTTAAACCAATCTTGACTTGGCTTTCAGTTGTGGGGGAGCTCCAGTAATTAAAAACAAACAATAATTTGTCAGACTATTCGGGCTTGCTTATGTGCAACCTATAAGAATCTGTAGGAACTTCCAGCTTTCTATCTTCAAAAACACGAAAGTTGGGTCAATTCCGATCGTTCAGTTGGCAGCTATAGGATATAATCGGCCGATCCGGCCCGTTCCGACTTATACACTGCGTACAAAGGAAAAAAGGATGGGTGCAAAGTTTTAAGTCGATAGCTTAAAAGACAGATTGGTTTGCGTAGAAACAGACAGACGGACATGCTTATATCAACTTAGGAGGTGATCCTGATCAATAACATATATACTTTGTAGGGTCGGAAATGTCTCCTTCACTGCGGTGCGCACTTTTGACCAAATTTATGATACCCCTTGCAAGTTTACTATATAAAAACTTCTTGACATGGTAAATTCCCGTGTTCGCCGCCCAAATTATCTTATTTGGGCCTTTATCATCTTAAAAATTGTTGTATAGTTGTAAAATATTACACATTACAAAATATTCCTATACGCCACGTGTCTTTATTATATGGGTTTAGTTGCACGAGACACAGAATATTTTTTTTTATGTATATTTTTATAGATTTGCAGAGGCTATTATAATTTTCATCAAAAGTGTGAGACCCAGTGAAGGTGACATCTCCGATCCTATAAAGGATACACATATTCTTGATCATGATCACCATCTGAGTGTATATAAACATGACCGTCCGTTCGTCTGTCGGTTTTTTCATTGGTTTTAAAGCAGGCGTCGGCACGGCCCTATCCCGAGGGCATAGGAAATTTCTCTGCCCGAGCTCTGCCACACACACACAGTATAAATGTGTGAAACGTCATGCTCACAGCCTACTTTCTGCTATTCGTTACTAAAACTAATGCGTTTAAATCATATCAATTTATTGGGCTGCCGACCACTGTTTTAAAGCTATCTTTAAGTTAATTTTGCACACACCCATCTTTCTTTTGCACGCAGTATATGGAACAAGCTTAACTTTTTGGTTTAACTTTCATTTATTGCACAATCTTCCTACAGGGTATATTTTAGAAATATCGCATGTGTGTATTTGGCTAAAATCATTAGCTGAAAAACCATTTTGTCAGGTTATGTGGCTTTGAAAATCTATCTCATCAATTTATATCTTGTAGATCGGAAATGCTAAAACTTCGGTGTTTTTAAAGTTAAAAAGGATAATATTTTTGGTCAATTGGTCCGACCTACCAAATTTCATAGGGAGTGGGCGGCTATATCTTAAAGCTGCCATATAACTGAGCGGTCGAAATGACCAAGCTTTCGTGTTTTCGAAGATAGAAGGTTGGAATTTCGTAAAGATTATATTTTTATAGAATATGCCAACTTTATCCAATAATTGCGACATACATACATGCATACATATCCCAATCCTAACTGCAAAAGTATCTTAACTTCGGTTGCACTCAAAGTTAGATTTCCTTTATTAAATTGAAAAATAGCTGGATTTATTAATAAGTCATAATTAATTAAATTCTATCAATTTAAAGATAACTTTCATTATTTTTTTAATATTTTAAACGTTATAAAAGCAACGGAATTTGATTGTTTTTATTATAATTTTAAAATTATATCCATATATGTTTATATTTGATTTTATCGCATTACACATCTGAGAGCATTATTCTCATAATGGACTTTAGTCAGAATCTATGAAACACAAGCAGGAAATTATATCTGAAACCTGCTGGTTTTTGTCTGCCAAATTGATAAAATTTATGTATATTACAGCTCAGTTGAAAACGAACCCGTTTGTATGTACCCGTACGTATGTACATATATGTATTTAATTTTATACATATGTACATATTATGTTGTATATTAAATTAACTTTAAATGAAACCGTTTTTTCTTAAGTTTTTAAAATAAACGAGCGCGGAGAGTAAGAAAAATATGAAGGACATTGTATTATTGCTTTTTTTCTGAACAAGGGATTAACTGAAAAAAGTACAAATATATATTCATACTTGTATATATAGTACATGCATAAATGAATTTGTACTTGAAGGTAAACACCGAAAAGTTTTCCGTAACAACATAGGAATGAGTAATTTGGCTGTAATAAAAGACAGCTGATGTGGTGTTTCCCAAAGCCTACCCAATGCTTGCTACAGGCGTATATTAAAAATAAAGGCAAACGGGTTTGACTAAAGCAATTTCGATGAGACAACCGACGCAAGAAAAAAACTGATGAGCATACAAAGCGCGAGAATACTCAGTGAACCCACAGCAGACCCTAAACAGACTCTCCCTCTAAAACTCTCTCACAATTTGCTTCCCTGTTCAATTCTTGCCTCTAAGATCGTTAAAGCAAAAGCGTAGGCACTTCATAGGTTACCAGTCGATCGAATCTCATCCAAGCTTTTATTCAGAAGCGAGCTATGTTTGCGAACGGTCGCCTTCGCGATAAAGGATAACATATGATAAAAGTCTAAAATTCTATAAAATATTTTTAAAGGCTACAGTAGAAAAACGAAAATACGTTTTAAGTGCCGTGGTTTAAACTCTATTAATTGAATTTTTGTTTAAATAATTAACCAAGTGAAAATTAAAGGATATCAACAGTTCTTTATATAAAAAAAAACAGTAAAAGTTAAATATGAAGGACTTCGGAAAAATGTTCTCGAGTCGTTATAGTGCGGTTTGTGTAAGCGAAGACGATGAAATTAATCAGCAGCAGTCAATGACGACGACAGATTCAACAGGCTTTCAATGCATTGATCCTGCAACAACAACAACCGCCATAGCTGCATTGCATCGTGCGCAACGCCGAAAGAGTCTCAAGGTAAATCGTTCTATGCATCCAATGAGTATTTTGAGCGGCTTTTTCATCGAGACAAACCAAGGAAACCGAAACAGAGTGCCTACGCGTGAGTTTTGCCAATAATTTATTCGAACAAACTAAGGTATTTTCCATTAAGTAGTTCCACCTTAAACAGTAAATCACCTTTGACGCTTTTGCTACACGCGAAACAATAAGCGCCTATAAAATGACATCCAAATTGTTTAGCATAGCACTTTATACTTCTTGCTGCTTGAAGCAACAATCAAAATATGAAACGGTCGTACAAAAGCAATTCGACAATGACATACATAGTTTGTTCAAAGTCTTCTCGAATTATCTTTTATCAATAAAAAAAAAATACAAACATTGACTATAATATGAAATTGATTTTTAGTTGATTTCGACCCTGAACTTGCCCATCAAAAGATTAAAATAT
Organism: Drosophila bipectinata; assembly: GCF_030179905.1. NCBI lineage: Eukaryota > Metazoa > Arthropoda > Insecta > Diptera > Drosophilidae > Drosophila > Drosophila bipectinata. The sequence goes on along the minus strand of NC_091736.1, from coordinate 23,107,261 downwards.
AACCCACTTTCCATATTTGTATGTATAAACCAAGGAAAAATGCGAGTTTCAAATTACATGTGATGATCACTAGTTTAAATGCCTAATGATAGCGAAAACGAATTTGATTTGAAATTAGTAATTTAATAGAACTTGAAAACCACTGATTTATCTATTAAAAGATAAATATATTATTTTTTTTATTTTTATTTTTTTACTATACATATGTAAATATATTCCTACGTATACATTTTGATGATACTTACGTATACATTTATGTATGTACATGTACAGCGCTTTCGAAAGGGATTTTTTTGGTTGAAAACAATCACCTCTTTTCCACAACCACTTTTGTTCAATTCATTAATAATTAAATAAAAATGAACATCTTGTCGGTGTAAACTATTGGTGATGAACCCGCTGCCACGCCAAAAATATTCAATTTCAATTTCGGTGACGAAAAAATTCCATGTACATATATATGTAGGTGCACAAAATTATACATAACAAGAAAGGAAAGATAACTTCGGGCGGAGCGAATGTTGAAATACCCTTGCAGTTAAAACCGGATATATATCGCAAAAATCGGATGTAGTGGGGCGATCATTATAATATCACAGGCTGATCCTGTCCGTTTCGACTTATATACTGCGTGCAAAAGAAAGAAGGGTGTTTGCAAAGTTTCGAGTCGATAGCTTTATAACTGAGAGACTAGTTCGCATAGAAACAGACAGACAGACGGACAGACGGACATGCTCATATCAACTCAGGAGGTGATCCTGATCAAGAATATATGTATATAGAATATATGTCTCCCTCACTGCGTTGCACACGTTGCCTTGAATTATTGATCGGGAATGCCATAACTTTAGTTCTTTTAGAGTTAGAGAGTTGGGATAGAGAGTTTGGTGCTTTTAGGGTTAGAAAGCAAAATATTATGCCATACCAAATTTTATAAGGATCAGTCGAATTATTTTGGCAAATCTACCGAATTTAAGCTGTAATGTAACTGAACGATCGAAATTTGGTAAAAATAACAACTTTGCCATTTTTGGAGATATAAGACTGGGATAAAAAAAAATTTTTTTTCTAACACATTAGATTTATAAGAATATTCTTGAACCGATCGACTAATTATATCCGATATTTGTGATTTATATCCGATCTTAACTTCAAGGGTATAATAACTTTGGCTCCGCCCAAAGTTAGCTTTCCTTTCTTGTTAAAAAAATTGTATGTCAAATAATTCATCCAAAAATATAAACAAATAAATATACATATACGCGAACTAGTCTCTCAGTTTTAACGCATAATGATCGGCCAACTACATCCGATTTTTGCTATATATATCCGGTTTTAACTGCAAGGTTATATGAACTTCGCTTCCGTCCGAAGTTAGCTTTCATTTCTTGTTTTTTTGTTTTTAACATTTCTTTTTTCTATCTTTTACATTATTTACTTTGAACAGGAACTTATAAGGATTTTAAATTGAACACTATTAACATAAATTTTAATTATTTTATAAATATAAAATTATTTTTACAGAAATTATAATTATTTTATAAATATAAAATAAATTTGAAAATTTAGGAGGATTCATAGAAAACACAAACGAAATTAAAGAATATTATTTCTTAAATCTTAACATAACTCTTAAATCTTATTATCTTAACTGAAATAAGTTGTCGATTATTTTAACAAGCAATTATAATTATTAATTTATAAAAACTAAATAAGTTTAACTAATATTAAGATAAATTGTTAGAGTATTAATTAATCTTACTAATAATTATTGTTTCTATTAGCAATAATAGTAAGCAATCCATTTTATTTGACGGAACAGCGAATCTAAATAAATTTTTTCGATAGCAGTCCATTGCCCAACAATGGCTTCTTTCAATTTTTGTAAGGTATTGCTAAGAGCAATATCCGATAAAAATATCCAGTCATCGTCATAAAAATCTATGCCGACTTTTAGCGAGTCTGACGTGAATAAGTGGATAACACTAATATTTCTGACTTCCATTCGGACCATCCAAATAAGCTTGTTTTATCACTCCAAGTCACTTTATAGAAAAAATATTATAAAGCTTATGTTTTTACTATGTATGTATGTATATTTATGACCGCGCAAAAACTTTTAAGTCCGCATAACTTTTTAAGTGGGCTTCGCAAAGAATTAAATGTCATATTTTACTTATTTATTCCAAGACGACAGATAATTTTATTTACATATGCAAGTACAAAATTTTAAGAAAAATGTATGAATAGAGCCTGAAACAATAACAATGGTAACAGTAAGTAATTGAACACAGTTTAAATCTAATTTTGTCAAAAATTCTAACAATAATAAGCAGCAAAAATATTGTACAAAAGTTCCCGGAAAAATTTGAGACAGGTTCTGGTTAGAGTACGTAGTATGCTTTTGTTTCTTTTTATTTGTTTACCTGTTTCTATATACGTCCTTCGTCTGAACCGCCCACATACTGGGGTCATTTGTCCGCTATTCAATTCGATTTTAATTGTATGTCCGATTGTGACCATCTTGAAGCTTTGGGTGACTTTAATATTCCAGAACTGAATTGGTCCAATTTCGAGAACTCATTATCTTTATCACATTTCGCGGGCATGTTAGGCTTGTCCCTAGGTCAAATTAACCATGTTAGAAATTCGTTAGGTCGGCTATTGGAGTTATGTTTTGTATCTGATCCTAATGGTACCACTCTTTCCAGAGCTTTGCCCCTTTTAACGCCAGAGGAACCGTATCCCCCCTCACTTGAGGTTTCAATTGGAACCATTTCTGGTATCGATCAGAAGTTTCCTTGCGTGGCAAACAAGATTCGCGGTTCCCGTAAGGCTTATTTTCACAAACATAATAGCCTAATCAATACATTTCGATGTTTCCCCATAAGTCGGATGCTAACGACTATAGAGATCCCTCTAAATTGTTGGCAATTCCAAAGTTATTTGAAAAAATATACACTGCTCATGTGCAACACCTTTGCTCTTCGATCATTTCACCATGTCATCAAGATTTTATTAGGCGTCGCTCCAACACTACTAATTTATTGAAGATGACATCCTTTGTCATAAATGGTTTCCGAACGGGATGATTTCACTGCCTACAGACTTCCTAACGTGGACTCAAGCTTCTTAGACAGAAGATCACGAAGAGCTTATTAAAAATATACATCCCCGCTTGGTCTTGCTACATCTGGAGTCCCTCAAGGAAGTCATTTGGGCCCATAAGTGTTTACTCTTTTTATACCCTTGCAAAGGGCACTATATTTTGCCTTCCGTTCTTGTTTTTAGTTGAAATGCGTACGATTGGTCGCGTGCGACATTCGAAAATTGTTCATATGGAATTATAAACACCACATGGAATTATATACACTTACCAAATGAAAAGTCCCTAGAATTGTCCCTAGAATATATATTTCTGTTATTTATGCAGTGGCTGTTATTTATGCAGATATTTCGATTTGATTTATAATTTTGATTTTTAAAATAAAAAAAATCAAGAATTTTATAATTTGATTTTTCAAATAAAAATCAGAAATAATTTTTAAATATTTTTAGACCCATTTTTACAGGGAATCGATTAAATTTATCTTGTAGCCCAAGGACAATATTTTAAATTTCATGGTCAAACAAGTACAAAAGTTCCCCTTCCAACATATTTTGTTTTTATTTTTTTTCTTTATAAAGCATGTTTTTCATAGATTTTGAGCATTAAAAGATACTATATATACATATATACAAAGAATAAGAGAAAAATGCCAATGGTGCAATGCAACTAAATACTACGCTTAATTTATGTAGTTGTTTTTTCTAGTTTTTGCTTTTGCTTCAGTTTTGTATATTTTTACCCACAAAATTCTCACGTACGACATTGAAAAGTAAAATTTTACTTAAATAAAAATAAAAATTTAATTTAATTTTAATTTAATAAAAATTAAATTAAAATAAAATTCATTAAAAGTAAAATTGTTTCTACGCGAACTAGTCTCTCAGTTTTAAAGCTATCGACTTGAAACTTTGTACACACCCTTCTTTCCTTTGCACGCAGTATATACATACGTCAGAATGGTCGACTATATCCTATAGCTGCCATATAACTGATTGATCCGAAAATGGTACAATTTTGGTGTTTTTAGAGTTAGGGAGTTCAAATTTTAAACGAGAGCTATTCTTTCTAAATAATATGACATACCGAATTTCATAAGGATCGGGCGACTACATTCTATAGCTGCCATATAACTGAACGGACATGTACATATAAATAGATCAAATTAGAATAAAATAAAAACTTTTTTGTTCATTTTTTGAAAGTACTAACTGACTTTAAGGAAATAATGTCATGTTCTTTTAAACCCTGTAATCATAAAGTACAAGGGTATGTATTGGTTTAAAGTGGGCACCTGATATGTTGGCTTAATCTCACGGCCCCCTTCACGGATTTGAAACTACTGTCAATACTGAAATTTTTTGGAAACGACAGTTCAAAAAGTTTTAGGAAAATATTTTGATAAATAAGTATGTAAATTCAAGTTTAGCCGAATCAGAAATCTTTAAGAGGACTAATGACTTTTTATTCTTTTTCACTAGATTTATTAAGTTGTTATTTCCAAAAAAAATGTTCGCGGGTGGTACGGGTTGCTATGGTGTGGCGTGTTCAGAGTATGAATGATAATAATTATTCAAAAACGATCTATCTTTGTGGGTGGCAAAGCCAAAAAGTTAAGCTACTTACGTGATATGAAGGCTAAACAAAAGCTTGATTTAGTAAAAAACCAAAGCATTTAAAATGCCAAGCATAATTGGCATTGCTTTTTCTTTAATTGTTTTTTGTTTTCTTTGGAAAATTTTGATATGTTTATTGTTAATTTATTTTTCAATATTTATCATTTGTATGTATAATAATTTATAGCAAGAATAATCGTTTAATCATTTAAATCTTTATAGGATGTCTCCTTCGCTGCGTTGCACACTTTTGGACAAAATTATAATATCCTCTGCAAGGGTACAAAAATGTTACTATTGTACAGTGGGGACGCAGAATAAAAAGTTTAAAAAAGTCGGATGATTTGGCCGTTTGATAGTAATATGATATACGATGTAAAAGTATATATAAACTGGCCTAAGGAATAGTTTGGCAGTTTCATTTACAAAAATCTTTCTGAACTGGAGCTACATCAGGGGGGAAACTCGTTCTGCGTGAGCGTACGTGCCTATCGAAATCGCACTATCACTTATAATATTAAGTAAATATGTAGAAAATCTTATGTAAATAAGATAAATTTATTTAATTTTATCTCAATATGTACTGCTCGGTTATACCGGACATTGTGTCGCGAACAATAATTTTTTACCTTTGAGAGCTTTAGATTAATGCATATGCAGTTAAAAAATAACAAGAACGACCATACATTGAGAAATATAGATATGTATTTATAAATATATATATATATATATATTTACATACATATGTATGTACATAAGTTGTTTTGTTGCTTTAACGACTAGTGAAGAATCTAGGCAGTAGACTTTTAAATTCCAGCCGGTTCAGGCCTCTTCGTATAGAACTGGAAAAGAAATAATCAAACAAGGTAATTAGCAATCAGATCAGGTTCCCTTTGCCTGTTTCATAAATAACTTGGTTGCTTGGCAGATCGGATGGCGAATTCTCAAACGCATATTACCAGGGCCGGATTTTGACGATTTTCCGTCCGGGGCATTTGCGACTCCACGCCTCTCTCTTCTTATATCAATATAGGAACAATAGCTTTTATAGCATTGTAAGCATTGAGCCTATGCCATAGACGCACATAATACTATCATTTTACATATCGAATTCATGTGCAGATAAGACAATAAATAAATCATAAGCCATACACTATTTTAATACTTATAAGGTAATTTATCAAATATTTTTCGTCTTAAAATGTATTACTTTGGTATTATACATTTTACAAAATTAAATTTATAACACACATTCGCAGACCAAAACACAAATTGACGGCTATAGTCGAGTTTCCCGACTATATTATACCCGGTACTCATCTTTTCCACCTATAATTTAACTAACCTTTAAAGTTTAAACTTTAACGGTATGAATTCTCCGCAAAACATTTTGTTGTATACTTTTGCGCTTGGGCAAAACCACAACAACAAACCTACGGCAATACTACCGATTGAGTAGGGAAGCAGACTAGCAATTGAAACAGTTCGCCGTCAAATCATTTTCAAAAAACAGTAAAGAACTGGCGCCAACACTACATTTCTGTTTTGAGAGCGGAAGTGGGCATGGCAAAATTTTGACACAAACTTGATTTGCGCGGATACTATACTATTCAAAGTTCCAAATTGGATAATTTTATCTATCTTATTTTGAGAGATTCACGCGTTTGAAAGTTAGGCCCGTTTTTATGGAAATTTGTATATGTATTTATTGGTAGTATTCTCATAAGGATCGGCCAACTATATCAGATATGTTAATATATATATATATATATTTATATATATATATGTTAATCTTATGTACGATTGTGACCAGCTTGTAGCTCTGGGCGACTTAAATATCCCAGAACTAAATTGGTCTATAAGTCGATAAATTACCATATTTATCACATATCATACACCATAATTTCACCGCGGGCATGTTTGGCATGTCCCTAGGTCACATTAACTATGTTAGAAATTCGTTAGGTCGGCTATTAAACTTTTTTTTTTAATCTGATCCCAATGGTGCTACTTTTTCCAGAGCTTTGCCCCTTTCTTAAGAAACTTGAGGTTTAATTGAAACCATTTCTGGTATTGATCAGGAGTTTCCTTTCGTGGCAAATAAGGTTCGCTGTTCCCGTAAGGCTGATTTTCACAAACTTAATAGCCTAATCGATACATTTCGATGTTTCCCCATAAGTCGGATGCTGACGACTACAGAGGAACCTCTAAATTGCCGGCAATTCCAAAGTTTTTTGAAAAAATATATACTGCTTATGTGCAACACCTTTGCTCTTCGATCATTTCACCATGTCATCAAGGCTTAATTAAGCGTCGCTCCAACGCTACTAATTTATTGAAGATGACATCCTTTGTCTTGGATGGTTTTCGAACGAAATTTCACTCACTTCCTAGATGGAAGATCACAAAGAGTCTTATTAAAAATATACATTCCCGTTTGGTTCGTGCTACATCTGGAGTGTCAAGGAAGTCATTTGGGACGATTAGCGTTTTCTCTTTTTATTAATGATTTACCCAATTACTTGCTTTAATGAACTTGTTAGTACTTATGTATTAGCGTATGTTTGTACTGCACAATTCAGTCCGATCTCGAAAATTTTCTAAAATGGTGTTTAGCGAATGGCTTAATTCTTAATAGACCAAAATTGAAACTTAAGACTTTTTATCGGTCTTGCCTCTCTAGGCTACGTACTTACTTTATGGGATTGCCTTATAAAACTAACCCAGGGTAATGATTATTAGAGTCAAAACTCTATTAGACTCAAAACTCAAATATGGGGACCATATTTCCACAACGGTTAATAAGGCTAAAGGTGTCCGTGGTTTTATCCTTGGACCCATATATTACTAAAATTTTACTTATTTCTTTGGTCCGTCCGATACTGGAGTACGGTTCATGTGTCTGGAGTGCCCAATACACCAAGAGTACATCAAGACCGCCTTAAATCCGTACTAAAGAATTTCTTAACATTTTCTTTAAGAGGTCTTAACTGGGATGCAAATATTCATCGTCTCTCTTATCGACTTACCCCCCTTAAGTCGTAGGAAATGTGTCGCTTTTCTACATTTACTAACGCGATTACATTTTAATATTCCTAGTAGAAAGACTAGAAACTTTAGTCCCTTATTTCTTAGCTATTATAGTTTGACGATGTATGGATGATGTATGATGTATGGCCAAAACGACTTTCTTAGGGTCTCATGTGCAAACACAATGGTCTCTACCCAATAATCTCTCTTTCCAAATTCAGAAATAATTTTTTTTGGAACAAAAATACTTTCAGAGAAAAATCGAAAAATCTATCGCGAAAATTTACGTCTTTTATCAATAATGCATATAATGGAGATGCGCTTTTCAAAAGTGAGCAGTTGTTTATTTTTTAGTGCACCTAGTTTTTGAACTAAAAACAATTAACTGTTGTCAATAACAAAAATTGTTTTTTTTAATAATATTTTGTTAGTATTTAGATTTGGAGACTGCCTTTGAGACGACGCAACGTTAGATATACCTGTTTACTCAATATACCTATAGCCCAATAAGTAATTCGTTTGCTTCGGCTGCGTCTTTGGTTTTCGGAAGCATAAGCACAATGCTCTTTTTAAAAAGTCTCTGTGACAAACTTCGACACTAGTTTTAAAAACATTAGCTGTTTTTGTATTAAATTTTAATAATAGCGACAATTTTATATACATTTATGATTTTTTTTCGATAACTTTAGCTTTTTTGAAAAAAAAATATTTATTTTATTGTATTTATTATTTTATTATATTTATTATTATTGATAATAAAATACTTTACGTGGTCATGAGTAAAAATGAAAGTGTAATTTTCAGAGGGTATTATATCCTTTTGTCCGTCTGTTTGTCTGCTTCTATCACGCAGTATAAATAACCCGGACAAACATTTTTGATCATATCTTTTTAAGGAACTGTTTTGAGAAAAAATGCAGATGCACAACTATTAGATAGGTATTGTGTTAACATATATTCAGCCTGTTTCGAAGTGGCTTCCTTGGGCTGCGTCTTCTTCCGATAATCGATCCCATTCTCGGAGCAATGATTGCTTCAACGCCTCCAAACTTATGTGGCGTTTAGCACATGCCCTGGACTCCAAAATAGACCACACACTGTAGTCCATCGGATTAATATCTGGCGAGTATGGTGGTCATTCACTGGATGCGATAAAGTCCGGAAAATTGGCTTTGCACCAGTCCTGAGTCAATTTGGCTCTATGTGCTGGCGCTGAATCCTTTTGAAACGTCCACTCCGTATCACCGAAGTGCTGATGGGCCCAAGGAAGCACAACAGTTTCCAAAATATTGCAATGGAGGTACACTTCCTGATTGATTTTGACCCCTTGATCGATGAAAACAAGGGGTGTTTTGCCGGTGGCGCATATTCTTCCCCAAACCATTTAAGGCTGCTCACATTGACGGCTCTCGATTATTGCAGAGGTACCTGGAGCTTTAACAGACCAGCTTCTGTCATTTTGGTGATTGCGCGCCTGTTGGATGGTGAATATCTTCTCGTCCGTGGAAAGAATAGGCTCCCATTTTGACCTGCGGCCCGACGCTTTAGCTGACGGCATCTTTGGAGTCTCACGCGCTTATTGTCATCCGTAAGAAGATGCACTTTTTGGAGCTTGTAGAGCTTGAGATTAAGTTAATTTTTTGCAATCAACCGAACACTTTCTCGATTCACTCCGATTTCACGGGCTATTTTTCAGACCGAGACTCTGCAATTTCGAGTGATCCGCTTTTTCACGATCTGGCGAATTCTGGAAGTGGTAGCGGTGCATGGTCTGCCTCGTCCGGGACGGTCACCTTCATGGCCAAGCTCATTAAATCGCCGGATAGCGTCAGAGACTGTTTGGTATGCAAAGCAAACGAACAATGTCGCATTGGCGATTTTTTTGTTGATACAGTTTTAAAATTGCACAACGATTGTTAAACATCCCAAAACAAATATCAAATTGATGGGAAAGTACAAGCTGTCGATAAATCCATTTATTTAAGAGCTGCATCATAAAAGATTGCTTCAAAGTTTGTCCGGGTTATTTATTGTCACCCTGTGTATGCTGGAATGTGGTCGGCCGACTTATCCTATAACTTGAAACTAACTTATCCTAGAACGATGGAAAATTACCCAACGTTGGTATCTTTGAAGGTAGAATAGTGGGACTTTTACACAATTTTTTAATCCAACATATTGGTTTAATTATACCCTTTCATAGGGTATTATAATTTTTGTCAAAAGTGTGCAACGCAGTGAAGGAGACATCTCCGACCCTATAAAGTATCTACATTCTTGATCAGGATAACCTTCTGAGATAATATGAGCATGACAACTGGTCTAGTCTCTCAGTTTTAAAGTTATCGACTTGAAACTTTGCCCATACCCTTCTTTCTTTTGCACGCAGTATAGAAGTCGGAGCGGCCGGGATGGGTCGACTATATTTTATAGCTGCCATATAAATTTTCCGATTGATCGGAAATCTCATAGCTTTGGTGTTTAAAGTTATAAAGTTGGGATTTTATATGGATTTTATTTTTGGCAAATGTGATGAGACATATGATACGACATACCAAATTTTATAAGGATGGCTATCAGTGGCGGATACAACTATTTTTTCTTGGATTTTAGCATCCATTAGCTCGATTTTTCTGGTATATTTATTATTGAGCCCTTCAATATCTATCAGATCGAACACTGTTTCTATTTTGTTGAGAAAACACATTTTTAAATTTTTGATTCCTTTTGGGAAGGTTTCATTTTTCCTTTTTAATTTGACATTTTAGGGGTTATATACCTTTTTTATTTTTAAAAAATCGAAAATTTTTTTATTGTTTTATCTTTAAGAACAACTCCTTGAGAACATTTTCATAGAGATTGGAGCAGTAGAACAAAAGTTACAGCGCTCCTAACCGCGCGCCTTGTCGCCGCCTTGAACTGAACTTGAAACTTTAAACGCGAATATCTCGAAATGGTGTTTTTAAAAAAAAAATTACTTTGCGGTGACATGAATTGGCGGAAAACTACTGAACCGATTTACTTCAAATTTTTTTTTAAATGTTCATAATGAAATTCTTCTGTGCTTGAACGATCGACTTTTCACGCACAAACTTTTTTTTCGCCGAAATGAATTTTTTAGTGAAATTTCTAGAGACCAAAAAGTTCATTTTTAGCATTAAACGTTCCCGTATGCATAAAAAAACAAAAAATTTTAAAACCGATCGTTCAAGCACAAGGAATTACACTAAACTAATGAAATTTTTTTACTTTTATGGTCTTAGTTGACCTGTTTGACCTGAGGAACTGTCACCGCAAGGCTCTAAAAAAAAAAGCCCCTAAGGGAAACAGCCACCCCTTAAAAACTATTTAATATTTTTCCACGAAATTTCGGACAAACATTGTTAATAAAGTGTACTATCAAAAAATTAAATCATCCGTGTAATTAAATAATTGCTACATACCTAAAAAAAAAATCCAAACTTTCCTCTTTTTCTTCGACAAAGAAGGTATATAACCCCTTAATTTTATCCTTATTTGACACATTTTTTTTTTTAATTTAAATTTAAGTTTTAAAACTAACTTGCAGAGGACTATAAGTTCTAATTTTTGCTGCTGCTGATGTTGTTGTCGCTGCGGTTGCTGCTCCTGCCTGATGTTGTCGCTGCCGTTGCTGCTCCTGCTGATGTTGTCGCTGTGGTTGGCTGCTGGTGATCTTGATGTGGGGTTGCCTTCGCTGTTGATGCCTTTCTCGATGCCGCTGCTGTTGCTATTGTTTTTGTATGTTTTTTGTGGATGTTTTTTTATTTAATTTTTGTGGATGGTTTTTTTTTTTACCTTCTGTGGATATTGTTTGGTTTAATTTTGGGGTTTTGTTTCATTTATATTTTTTTTCTTATGTTGTCCACAATCACTACGTACAAAATTTATACACTTTATATAACTTTTTTTTTAACTTTTCCAATGTAGGGCCTCAGATATTTTTATATAGTTTTTTATTTCCGAGTTGTTCCGAAACAAAAACACACTATTTCTTTATGCTCATTGGCATTTATAATTTTATTCTCTGTGTTCCTTACCTCTTGGGGGGAAACAACAGAGGACTACGATTTTTAAACTGGGCTCTTTTTTACCTAGATCGTAGCCTTATTTCTTTAGCTACCCTGGGCTGAGAATTTTTATTTTTCTACAGCCACTTAGGTGCCAGTTTAAAACCTGAGTCTCTTATCACAGGGGGGGAAAGTCAAGATGTCTCGAAGGACCAAATGTTAGGAGAAGCCCCAAATAAAGGACTTACTCTAATAAGTTCCGGTTTGAAACTGTTTTTATTTTGTACAATTCTCTTATAAGAAATATACATGAAAATCTTAAATCTATTATATTTAAAACTACTTAAATCTATTATATTTAAAACTACTGATCAACGCAAGCTGACTTGCTATGCGACCCTTTTTCAAGTGCGATAAGCGCACCACTTATGTATGTATTTGAGTTAGGCTGCAGGGGATCGGTTTTAAACCATGCTGTTTGTCTCATATTTCCATGGGTCCGATCCCTTGAAACTCTATCTTCAGAATTTGTATATACAATCGTGTTCAATGCTTGTTCAAAAATTTCTATTTCTAGGTACATTTTTACTGCTAGCAGTCGGGTTTTTGGCCATAACAACCGCGGTGCTGGTAAAAGTATTTCAGCCCTATGATTTAATATTTAAATGGGTAATATTTTTTATAATTCTTATATTATTAGTTACATAAACATAGATAAAAATAATAATAAAAACAAGAACGGAAATATAATTTTGGTCGAAGTCGAAGTTAATATACCCTTGCAATATCGCAAACATCAGATATAGTGGCCCATCCTAACGAGAATTTCAATATAAAACCAATTTCCTAAAAAACAAAATACAAGCCAAGCTTCTATTTTCAAAAATACCAAAAATGTGTTATTTCCAATGGTATCCCGATATCGACTTAGGAGGTGATGGCGATGGTATCCCGATATCAACTGATCAAGATCCTGATATATATACCTTATAGGGTCGGAGATGTCTCCTTCAATGCATTGAACACTATTGACCAAAATTATAATACTCACTGCAAGGGTATACAAATTTATCTACATTAAAATTAGACTTAAGACTAAACATCTTGGTTTACCCTTGCTATTTTTCCCTTTCATTATTTTTCACCAATTGATCCGACCTACCAAATTTTAAAGGGACCGGCCGACTATATGCTATAACTGCCGGAAACGATCGGAACTGACCCAAATGTATTTTTATATAAAACGTTGGGACTTCCTAGTAGTCAGTTATAAATCTATAGACTTGACACTTTGCACACAGTATATAAGTCGGAACAGTCCCCGACTATATCGTATAGCTTTCATATACTTGAACGATCGGAAATGACCAATGCAAATGTGTTTTTGAAGAAAAAAAGTTGGAACTTTCTACAGATTATTTTTTTGGCCAACTGATCATGACGACCCAACTTCATAAGGATCAGCCAACTAAATCCGATATTTACGATATACATCCCATCTGAACAGCATGTGTATATCAACTGCGACTCCGCTTAAAGTTAGCTTTTATTTCTAGTTTAAATTTAAGTTCACATATAAAGTAAGCTTGGTGTTCTAAACCTAATTAAGAGGCTTTACCATTTAAAAATGGTCTTCAATCTTAAAAAATTTGCAATATTAGTTTATAAAACTTCTTAAAAAATATTTTCTATGCCCTTTGCAGAAGTTAATAATGGATGAAGGGGGAGAAATTTTCAACCTTTGGGCACAACCACCTGTTGATTTGTATATAAAGATTTATCTATTTAATGTAACAAACGCCGCAGACTTTCTGGCGGGTCGCGAACAGCTAAAAGTAGAACAAGTAGGCCCTTATGTGTATAAGTATGTCCATGTTATTATACTATGTTAATTTCCCGCTAAAGAAAAAATATTTATAGAGAAATAATGACTCATGAAAATGTAGTATTCAATGAGAATGATACAATGTCTAGCACACCTAGTCATCCATTAGTCTGGCAACAGCACTTATCTGAAGGACGACGTGAAGACGATCCGGTTGTAATGCTTAATATTGCTATGCTGGTGAGTAATATTGTTAGCTTATATTTAATTTTTAAAGTTTATAAAACATATTTTGATCAAAAGTTTGCAATGCAAAACGTCCGTCTGTTTCGTCGGAAAATATTTCCACTTTCCTCGCCATATCGGGATCGGGATCATATGAGCGATCGTTTGACTTTATCTTTAAGTTTCCATATAAGTGAAATTTCGTAAAAAATAAAATTGGTTTCATACTAAAATTAAAATAAGGTTCATATAACTTTACCTTATTTCACTGTGGATGTAGTCCACGAGGGGACGAACAGCATGCCTTAGAGTGCGATATGTAATCGACACATTAACAACTTTCTGTGTGCGTTCTAAAGTGTACTGTTTTAATCAGACCACTTTTATGCAAACATTTTTCAAAAGTCGTTTGGTTTGGGGGAAACTTGGGTGAAAATTAACTAACAAGTTTGGATTCACTAATTTGGGACTAGTAAATACATTAGAGCTCCCAAAAAAAAATCTTTTTCTTTAATCACATTCTACTCTTGAATACCCGTCGACACCTTTTTCCCAAATGGACTCCAACAATTTGATTTATTTTACTGTAGTAGATAGCCTCGAAACCTTATTGAAATAAATACATGTCCACTATTTTTTTTTAAATACTAAAATATGAAGTTTTTTTTAGAATAATTTTGGGAATGCAGACATAAAAGGAAATAATTTGGAGACATAAAAAACTAACACTTTTTTTGAAAGTCAAATAACGAAATCATAAGGTATATTTATGGTAAATAATTATACATTCATTTTACAGCTTTCCACTCTAGTCTAATTTATTTGTACTAAAGTAAAATGTAATTTCAATTTAATATTCAATACATTTTTCTTTATTTTTAAAACTAAATAAGGCGCTTTGGCTTTGATTTCACTATTGAATTTCAATTTTATCAATTTTTCAATTTTATTTTATGAATTTCAATAAATTAATTTTCAATGTTTCAAATGGCCTTCTGTTTTAAAAAACTCGCACAGAGAGGATCCCAAAACTCCAAACACACAATTCAGATGTGCTATGTTTTAGTATCTTATGTTTGAAGTTTTTTGAATTTTTGTGAATTTAGAAGGATTTTATTTAATTTATAACGGTAATTGTAAAGTGTCATAAACTTTATAGAACAAAAGATGTTTGTGTAATAATAATGCTCAATTTTTTGAGATTGTTCTGTAAAAGAAACAAACCCACAAACGGATGGCAAAACTAGACCAACATTTTTTTTAACGATTTGAGATATTTGAGAATTAGAATTTCTACAATTTCCTAAATGTCTTAATGTCTAATTTCTTAAGGGGTTATATACAGTTGTGATATATGAAAAAATCGATTTTTTTTTTTTATTGCATATTCTTTAAGTATATTCTATTGGGAAAACTCTCACTAAAATTCATAACGATCGGAGCATTAGAACCGAAGCTGTAGCTATTTCTAGAGCACTATCTGCATATAAAACTTGAAAAAACTTTAAACTTTAAACGCGATTATCTCAGAATCTTTTTTTTGGGAAATTACCTTTGCGGTGGACACGATTACTAAAAAACTACTAATCCGATCAACACCAAATTTTGACCACTTATTTATTATGATATTAGCTAGTCCGTGAACGAGGGATTTTCAATTTTTTTGAAAACTCCTTTTTTAAAGCACAAAAAACGAAAATCTTATACGTTGAAAAAGTACATTTTTTGTTAAAAACGTCGCCATTTTTTTTTAAATCAAAATTTTTAAAAATCCCTCGTTCACGGACTAGACAATACAATATACTAACTAAACTTTTTTTGAATTTTGGATTTCGGATGAACCGTTTTCGAGAAATCATGTCCACCGCAAGACACCATCGAAAAAAGACGATTCGGGAATCCGGCTATAACATTTTTGTTATGTAATATTTTTTTATGAAAAAATTTAATTAAGTACCCAAGAAACATGTACTAAACCACGTCGGTAAAACATTTTTCATAAATATTTTCTATGGTGTCAAAAAAAAATCGATAAAAATCCATATTTTTGCGTGGTACAACTGTATATAACCCCTTAAGGGGTTACGCCACCCTGAAATTTTCAAAAAATTTCAAATTTTTTTTTACTTAATTTAAAAGACTATATTCTTACGCGTATTTTAAGACGTCCCCGAAGACAATATCTTGATAATTATGGAAGTTATGTTTACTTGAAGTCGGCACGGCAGGAGGGCACCTAAGACACTTCTTTTTCTTCTTTTGCGTTTTTCTCGAAACCACTTTTTTCAAGACGGTGGGCATGATAACTCAAAAACTGTTCAACCGATTGACTTTAAAATTGAAACACATCTTTTTCATAGATTTTCCCCAGAGTGACGTAGGATTTTTTCGATCCAATGGATAGAAATTTTTTTAGTACGAAATTTTTTGCCCAAAAAATTGAGTCAATTTTTGAAGTGCTCTCATTTGCGTAATTTTTTTTTTCTTAAACGGCTACGTCACTCTGTTCCAAATTTATCACTTTTTAAAAAAAAATTTTGTTTACTTGATTGAGATAAAAATTGAAACGTGAATCATGCCCACCATCAAGGAGCACTCCGGAAAAACCGATGATCGCCGATGTTCATATCTCCGCCATTTTGCATAGAAAACAAGTTTTTTTTTTTGGAATTTATAAAGCTTAATAGTTGTATTGAATAGAAATAAAAGTGGAAAAATCCTATCTCAACTAGTTTAGTCACAAGAAATTCCTGAAAAACCGTCCCGTTTCCACGCGGTCAGGGTGGCGTAACCCCTTAAATGGTTTTTGACTAATTTTTGGTTTGGGTTGATGGAGGAGTTAAATTAGAATGTTGTTCTAATTTCAAAATAGAACTTTTCAAAACCAAATGGCGCCTAGGCTGTAGATCAGTGGTCGGCACGGCCCTAAACCGAGGGCATAGGAAATTTCTCCTAGGGCATAGAAGGGCATGGGAGGTGATCCTAATCAGGAATATCAAGATCAATAGCCCCCTGCAACGGGGTTTCCCTTGCACGTCCACGGCAACCGGGGCAAAAGCTAAAAGATCAGGTTTTTTGTATGTAAAAGTCTGTTTTAAAATATTTAATAAGAAAAACAAGAAAGTTTTGCGTACATATTTAGAGCAAATAACACGTAATCTGTTGTTTAACGATAACAACACCGTTGGATCGAATCAGAAAATCTTTTCCATATAAAATGTCAGCAGTTCATGTACTGTTATTAACGGAAAACGCGACCTTAATAATAGTCTAGAGGCCGTTTATTACTTAATTTATGAATGCTTGAATAATATAGCTGTCATCGTGAATAATTTTAAAAATGTATATGCATTTTTTAATTGTGCTTTTTATATTGCGTTATACGTATGTCTACGCATCATGTAATAACTTTCGTTTTATATTTTTTTCGGGAATAATTAGTACATTTTTTAAAATTTTTTTTACTCGGATAACAAAATTATTTATACTGTAATTTCCCTGCAGGACTAAGACTCATGTAAATAATACCTAAGCAGAGTAGGCCAACCAATTCTGCCGGCCGACCACTACTCAAAGTTCAAAGTTATGCCTATTCGATATTTGATCCGACTCGGCATAGCTTTCTACGCATTCCCAGGAACAACAGGAACATTTTTCAGTCCCAGTCTCACACGATAGCTTAATATCTTAGAGGCATGCATGCCAATCCAATAAAAGAAAGCACCATGATTAAATTTCCATCTGTGGGTATGTGATGAAAATATATATTTTCTCGAAACAAGAAAGAAAAGCTAATTTCGAGCGGGGCCGAAGTTTATATACCCTCATAGCTGTGATCGGATATAAATCGTCATCAGAATTATATTATAAAACCAATTTTATAAATACACAATTTAAAAAAGTCCAAAGCTTCTATCTACAAAAATTAGTAGTTTTACCAAATACCAGTTATAAAATTTTGTAGGTCGGATCAACTGACCAAAAATAGAATCTGTACGAAGTTCCAACTTTTTATCTTTTAAAAATAGAAAGTTGTGTCATTGTTGGGCCGATTGTTCAGTTATATGACAGCTTATATAGCTAACAGTCAGCCGATCCTTAAGCATAGTATTGAGTTGACGAAAATCCGCTGTTGAAATTCTGATAGCGATTTTGAACTTTATTCGGCTGCCGAGGTAGTGTGACCAAAACAATGAAGAAATAAGGTAATACTGAACAGCTGTTGTTTGTAAACAATAAACAAAAATGAATTCAAAACGATTGGATGTTGGTGTTTTGTTTATGTATTTCGCCGCTAAAAAGCTGATTAAGAAAAAAAAAACTGGGTCAAAATCAAAATAAAATCAATCACAAATCATTTCAATGCCATTTTATGGCATTAAAATGCCCCTTGTGGGTCAAATTCCATATTATGGGCTTCGTCTTGACCGCAGAAATTAATTTTAATTTGTCCTGACCCTCCATGTCACACCTTTAAAAATAAATTGAAATATTTATTTTAACACCCCGAGAGCAGCTGTTTATTTTTTTTGATCCGGCAACACCATTAAAATCGATAACAAAAATTTTCGTCAACTCAGTACCCGCAAAATTTAGAAGGCAAAAATTTCTTCTTCTTCTTTACACCGTTTTTTTTATATGGAGTTTGACAGCTGTCACTCGTTGGACAGCGGATTTTCGTCAACTCAGTACTATGCTTTATGGCTGAAATTTGGTATGTCGTATTATTTTGCTTTAAGGGGGGACATCTGAGTAACAGGGGAAAAAAAACTGCGGATGTTCTGAAATTTTTTTTTGGGCAAATGAAAAAGACAATCAAAAATTTGTAAAGAAGGTTTTACTATATTATATTTAAAGTACAAATAAATTTTTTTTTTAATAAATCTAAAACAAAATGGCGGGTCTGCAGCCTTTATTCGTAGGCCCTATGTTGTTGAAGGGGGTCCATGGCCGGACAGCTAACGTCCTTAATTTTTGATCTAGAACAAAAAATCAAGTTTGGTTTGTTTCTATACATCAAAAGCTATCGACAGCTATAGCTAGCAAAATGGTGAGTGATTAAAAAAAAAAGTTAACCTTTTCACAAAAAAAAAACGTCACAAAATTGTTGATAAAATTATAAATAATATATAAAATAAATATAAAAAAAAAGTCCTACGTCGATAGAAAAAGGTATTTTAAATATACTGTCAAAATCTCAGATCGATAGGTTAAGAGTTGTTTGAGTTATGGTTCCGGCCGTCTCAAAAAAAACGGATTCGAGAAAAACGCGTTTAAAGTTTTAAGCATAGTACTGAGTTGACGAAAATCCGCTGTCCAACGAGTGACAGCTGTCAAACTCCATATAAAACAAGAAAGGAAAGCTAACTTCGGTCGGAGCCGAAGTTGATATACCCTTGCAGTTAAAACCGGATATATATCGCAAACATCGGATATAAATGGCCGATCCTAATGAAATTTGGTAGGTTAGATGAACTGACCAAACCAAAACTAGAATCTGTACCAAGTTCCAGCTTTCTATCTTTAAAAACACAAAAGTTGGGTCAATTCCGATCCTTCAGTTATATGGCAGCTATAGGATATAGTCGCCCGATCCTTATGAAATTCGGCACGTCGTATTATTTTGGTAAAAATAGCTTTCATGTCAAATTTGAACTCTCTAACTCTAAAAACACCAAAGTTATACCATTTCCCATCAATCAGTTATATGGCAGCTATAGGATATAGTCGACCGATCCCGGTCGTTCCGACTTATATACTGCGTGCAAAGAAAAGAAGGGTGTGTGCAAAGTTTCAAGTCGTTAGCTTTAAAACTGAGAGACTAGTTCGCGTAGAAACAGACAGACAGACAGACGGACAGACAGACAGAAGGACAGACGGACATGCTCATATCAACTCAGGAGGTGATCCTGATCAAGAATATATATACTTTATAGGATCGGAGATGTCTCCTTCACTGCGTTGCACACTTTTGGGCAAAATTATAATACCCTCTGCAAGGGTATAAAAAACGGTGTAAAAAAGGAAAGAAGATTTTGCGATTTGTAGATTTTGCGGGTACTGAGTTGACGAAAATTTTTGTTATCGATTTTAATCGTGTTGCCGTATCAAAAAAAATAAACAGCTGCTCTCGGGGAGTTAAAAGAAATATTTCAATTTATTTCTATAGGTGTGACATGGAGGGTCAATTGATCAAACAAAAAAATAGTCGGCCCGAAAAATTTTCGACGCGCCAGGACAAATTAAAATTAATTTCTGCGGTCAAGGCGAAGCCCATAATATGGGATTTGACCCACAAGAGGCATTTTAATTCCATAAAATGGCATTGAAATGATTTGTGATTGATTTTGATTTTGATTTTGACCCAGTTTTCTTTTTCTTAATCAGCTCCTTAGCGGCGAAATACATAAACAAAACACCAACATCCAATCGTTTTGGATTAATTTTTGCTTATTGGTTTTTTGTTTACAAACAACAGCTGTTCAGTATTACCTTATTTCTTCATTTTTTTGGTCACACTAGCTCGGTAGTTGAATAAAGTGCAAAATCGCTATCAGAATTTCAACAGCGGATTTTCGTCAACTCAGTACTTTAAGCTCTGTGGGATATACCTGTGAGGCATCGCCGCAGAATGGAAAATTGCGACACTTTGACATTTTTGCCGGACTCCATCTTTTAATATGTTATTTTTAAGACATAGAACAATTTTTTAAGCAAAAAAAAAATATTCGATTTTTTCAAATTTTTTCCCCCCTTAATTCTAAAAACACTAAACACTGAGTTGACGAAAATCCGCTGTCGAAAATCCGCTGGGAAATCGCACTTTATTTAGCTACCGAGCTAGTGTGACCAAAAAAATTAAGAAAAAGGGTAATACTGAACAGCTGTTGTTTGTAAACAAAAAACCAATAAGCAAAAATTAATCCAAATCAATTGATGTTGGTGTTTTGTTTATGTATTTCGCCGCTAAGGAGCTGATTAAGAAATAGAAAACTGGGTCAAAATCAAAATCAATCACAAATCATTTCAATGCCATTTTATGGCATTAAAGTGCCCCTTGTGGGTCAAATCCCATATTATGGGCTTTGTCTTGACCGCACTAATTAATTTTAATTTCTCCTCGCGCGCCGAAAATTTTTCGGGTCGACTATTTTTTTGTATCATCAATTTTCCCTCCATGTTTCACCTATCGAAATAAATAAAATTAGTTCTTTCAACTCCCCAAAATCAGCTGTTTATTTTTTTGATCCGGCAACGCCATTCAATTCGATAACAAAAATTTTCGTCAGCAGAGTACCGGCAAAATCTAGGAGGCAAAAATTTCTTCTTCTTCCTTTTGGAGTTTGACAGCTGTCACTCGTGCGACAGCGGATTTTCGTCAACTCAGTACTAGGCTTAAAGTTATAACATTTCCGATCAGTCAGTTAAATGGCAGCTAGAGGATATAGTCTACCGATCCCGGCCGTTCCGACTTATTTCGTGCAAAGTTTTAAGTTGATTGCTTGAAAAGTGAAATGACTAGTTCTCATAGAAACAGACAGACATGTTCATATCCACTAAGAAGGTACTCCTGATCAAGAATATGTATACTTTATTCCTTATATTATGTATTCTATGGCTCAGCCAATAAAAATGTATTCCTGCAGACCTCTAATTTGTATGTATGTATGTATCTTATAAAACATGTCACATGGTCAAAGCGTTATTCTCAAACAATTAATATTTTATATTTATATTTATAACCCCATTTGAAAGTATAAAGTAAAAAAAATTTTTTTTAGGCTATATCACATCTTACGGCCAACCATCCGTTTTTTGTTCGAATGGCTTTAAAAACTCTACTTGTGAGTACGAAGTCGGAACCCATAGTTCAAACCACTGCCAAGGAATTCATGTTTGGTTACCCGTCAGCGTTGGCTACATTGGGCAACACCTTTTTACCTAACTGGATATCCTTTGAAAAAGTGGGACTTATAGACCGCATGTATGATTTTTCAACGGACTTTGAGACCTTTTATACGGGAAAGTCAAATCCGGCAGAGTCTGGATTGTATGCAACTTACAGAGGAGAAACAACGTTACCTCAGTGGGAGGATGAGCATTGTAGCAACATTGAACACGCTTCTGATGGCACCAAGTTCAAAAGTTTTCTTTTGCCCAATGAGACAGTAAAGTTTTTTCGGAAAAGCATGTGCAGACCCATCCACTTGGTACGTATGGTAAAAGTATGTAAAAAAAAAGTTCATGAATATACTTGATCCTCAGTACCGAGTTGGTGAAAAGAAAACATTTGGCAGGCTAAGTGGCTACAGTTATGTGTTTGAGGACAACGCTTTTGACAATGGAGTGACCAATACTGCCAACAAATGCTTCTGTAGAAAAGGTAAAGCACTAAAATTTTTTTTTAATTTAAATACAATTTCGTTTTTTAACTTACGCATAAGATTACCTAGTTGAACTTTAAGGAGCGAGCAGCATTGTTCTATCACCAATCGTTATTCATTTTTATACTGCAGAGGCTATCGTAATTTTTTTCAATATTGTGCATTGCAGTGAAGGAGTCATCTCCGATCTCATTAAGTATACATATTCTTGATCAGGATTTCCGCCTGAGTTGATATTAGCATGTCTGTTTGTCCGTATGTCTGTTTCTAAGCAAACTAGTCTTTCCGTTTTAAAGAAACTCTGCACATGCCCTTTTTTTCTTTGTACGCAGTATACATATAAGTCGGATTGGCCGACCTTATCCTATAGCTGCCTAGTAACTGTCTGATTAACTCTAGCCGAGTTAAACTTTCCTAAAGGTTCCCATCGACAGGAGATCATGTTGGCGAGCATGTTGGGTTCCCCGAAATTGTTCCCGTTGATGGTAGTGTTCGTCGTCGAATGGTTCGCCAAAATGCTCGCATGAAATTGAAATCATTCTATTTTGTCTATGTTGACACAACAAGCTCGCCTGTGGATGGGCTGCTTTAGAGATAAGATTCAAGTATAAATTAATTTATTTAAATTTGCAATTGGTATTAATTATTTTATTTACAATTTCTAATTTCACAGGTTATTGCCAGCCTGTAGGATTAATTGACGTCACCGATTGTTACTATGGATTTCCAATATCTCTGAGTTTCCCTCATTTCATGGGGGGCGACGTCGGACTAAAAAAAAACATAACCGGCATGAATCCTGATCCAGCCATGCACTCTTCAGAATTTATAATTCAACCGGTATGTCAATGGCACGCTTGTTAAGAAACCGGTATTATTGAGTGTGATATATTGTTTAGTGTGTTTAGGGACATTTTTTAGGTGAAAAAAAAAATACAATTAAATAAAATATGAAAGGAAGCTGAAGTAAATATTGCAGCTAAGATTTGACAAACATAGTCATTATCGGATAGAGTTTTGCCGATCCTTATGAGAATTTAATTATAAAACCAATTTATTAGAATATAAAATTAAAAAAAAAATCCCCAAGCTTCTATCTTCAAAAATACCATTGGGTCATTTCGGGCCCAAAATAAATTGGGTCATTTTCGATCATTTTCGTTCAGATATATGGCAGCTATGGGATATAGTCGGGCGATCCTTACGAAATTGATAAGGTCGGGTCAATTGGCCAAAAATGTAACGCACCGAAAATTCGCTACTCAAATATTTAAACTTACACTAACAATAAACTTCAAATTCAAAATAAACAATAATAATAACAATAGTAATAGAAATTTATTATACGCCGTACCCGACTACAGCAGCTATCGGATATAGTTGGCTGATCCCAGCTGTTCCGACTTATATACTGCGTGAAAAGCTATAAAACTAAGATAGCTATAAAACTGTGATACTGGTATTAAATTTTTTCGCGCGGGTCCCACAGCATACATACAGCCAACCTCTCGCCCAACCGACCGAGGAGCGCTGCCGAATAACGATTCGGGGGAATAGATCCGAAAATAAAAGTGGAGAAGTTGACGATGAAGAGTGTTGCTCAGATAATAAATTTTGAATTGATGCTTTTAAGTTAAACGAAGAGAAATAGCTAGTTAGGTGGTACACACCATGGGCACGAAGGCAGTCCGATCAGTACTTAGTACTTCAGGAGGCCCCATCAGGATAATGCTGAACATATGTTGAGCTACAATGGCAAAGGGGACTAAGAGACCTAAGGTTTCGAGTCCTTCTATTAGGAACTTTTAAATGTAAGTGTTAGGAATTTCTGCTACATAATTATTAATAAGGCAGTGTAGGAAAACCCCACTCAGCATCGACCTAAGAATTCTCGAAGGGGAAAAGTTTATTAGTAGTAGTCGGCTATGATACGAAAAGAAGCAAAGTTGTGCATTTCAGTGAAATGACCTAAGGGCAAATAGTAAGAACTCCGGGTATCCGTGTTCCGTGTTCTTCAACTGATTTCCTAGGAGGAAAAGATACATGTTTACTAAGTTATAAAAGTGAAAACCTTATCCGCAAGCTGTAAATATAAATTTTCAACGACCTGATCAGGATGTCGAAGATGTAGAGGGGAAGGAAAAGGTCCAAGTTTCAGCTTACGGTTTGCTATGTTATAAAAGTTCTTTGGATCATAAACATAAAACCTTATGGGGATTATGCTGCGCATATGTTAAGCATATGTAACAATGGCTAAGGTATAAACGACTAAAGTTTGTAATCCTTCTATTAAGAATTTTTAAATTATGACAGTAGATGTTGGCTATCTACATAACCATTTATAAGGCTTTCTAATGAAAATATTTGTCTAGCTCGTTTGTTTTGGTAAACTATTATGTTTCCTAAAATTCGAAGATAATTAAAGATGTTTATTTTCATTTTTTTAAAAAACTGTTGTTCTGTACAGTTTTTGTTCTGTGCAGTGTAAAAAAAAAAAACCTTTTAAGTTCAAAAACTCTTAGCTGACGAACCAGTTCCCAAAACTACCATACTTTGTGTCACTTGAAAGGACTTTTAGTTTTCCATTTTACTTTCCTTAAAACCAAACATCTAAATAGTGAAGGAAGAAAATACATTTAACAACATATTTTTTTTTTGTTTATTTTACTTTTGAAGGTAGTAAAATTTGTTCTTGCGATGATGCAAATATTTATATCTCGCTTATATCTGGAATAATCCTCGTTTTTAAAAAGGTGTATTAAGTGAGTCCAGCTTACTCCAACCTTAAAACCTATTATACGTCGAAGAGTAATTAATTCTTTTTCGATTGTAGATAGTCAAACAGGCATGCTCCGGTTTTCGTTTTCGTTTTGAAAACCAAAACGAAAAAATTGGTGCTCCCATTTTCACTTTCACAAGATTTTTTCGAATTCCAAAACGAAAAAATTTGTCTTGCCGAAATGAAAAGTAAATGCCTTTTTCTATATTAAATCGGATCTTATTTGCAAAAGAAAAAAAATAGTTGACTTATTGGTTTATTGTCGTTCTTTTAAGACCTCTAGAAGATCAATTAGGCTTGGTATTATTTTTAAAACGAGTAATTCCTGACCCCACCTCAAATTTGATTATCAAATTTTGCCGTCGGCAACAAAAATTTTCGTTTTGGTGAACGACCGATAAGTTTGACACCATAAGTTATCGCCTAAGCTGCCATACTTTTGATAGAATAAAAAAGCAAGTTAAAAATACTTGTATAATCAAATGGATGGCGATAAATTGAAACCCATTGAAAATGAAGAAAATGAAACCCATTGAAAAGGTGGCATCCCCTTAACTTGGCTTTTCTGGCTTTTCCCCTTAATTCTTTTGGCTACGAAAGATGTAATTGAATATAAAAAGGCATTTTTTCGCGTTGTTTCCTGCTGACCAAACCTCAAATAACCTGTTTCGGCAGCAAGAAGTTATGAGAAATGAAACGTTTCGATAGCAAAACGATAACTAAAAACTTGTGAAAACCGGAGCACCTAAAAACGAAAATCTCGGTTTTGGTCCCAAAACGAAAACGAAAACCGAAAGTAAAAACCGGAGCATGCCTGATAATTGACTTTTTCCCCTTTTTTGGAATTTGAGTTTATAGCTTTTCTCTCTCTTTTTTTTAAGCGAACGGTCGTGTTTTGTGAATCTATTGGGAATCTTAAGTTTTGAGAATGTTAACCTAAGCCGTATCACTTCGCGAATGCTGTGGTATATTTGCAGACTTTTACTAATAAACTTACCTAGCTTAACAAACCGTAGGACAATGCTCGGTGTAGTCTTTCTGTCTAACCTAATTAACGGGGATGTAGATAGCCAGCATTTACTAACACGCTAAAAATTTAACATTCCTAATAGAAGGACTCGAAACTTTAGTCCTCTGTTCCTTAGCCATTGTAGTTCGGCATATGCACTGCATGACCCTTTTAGGGTATTATGTTCGAACTACAATGGTCTCTACTCTATAACATCTCTTTCCTGTCCCTCAAATTTAAAATATAGAATTTTAAATTTCCTTACATACTCCTCCTAGCTTAACAAATTACAAATAGCTTTGGTGCCGTCCATATATTGCGTGACGCGAATTTCAGACTTTTTTGACCCCCTCCCCCCTCTGCGTGACAAACCATGACGCGAGGTTAGAACCCCGTGACCACAAGCCGTGACGTTAACCCGAACCACCTTCCCCTCAGGCGCGTTACGCAATATATAGGCGGCTCCTTAATACGTACTAACAAATAAGCTTTATGATAAATACAGGAATGCTAGCTGATGCTCTTATTGATGCACAAGCCATTTCCAAATTCTAAAAGACCGCGAAAAATAATAAAAAGCTTATAATGCCAAAGTATTTGAAACAGGGTGAAAATAATATAAGTGCGTTCATGCGATATTATAGAAAGCGATAGTTGTATGTATGTAGGGTATTTTAGAGAGGAGGGAGCTGATGCTCTATAAATCTCTATAACAAGCTCTATAAACCAGATCGCATTTAGATCGAAGCGAACCGAATTCATAATTTTTGTGATTTTTTCCGTTGTTTAATGGATACAACAGATTAGGAACCGATTATTCGTCAGTCAACCTAGAAAAACGCATTTAAAAGCAAAATAAAATTAAACTTTCACATGAAGTCTTGGAAATGCTATTAAGTGAAGGAGGGCTTATAGAAGGTAATAAAGAGAATTTCGATGATAGGTTTGAATTAGAATTTAATTTTGAACCGGAAAGATGAAGAGGAAGATGCAGAGGTCTACAGTTAGGTCTAATAACAAAAATCCAAAAATAATAAGAAAAATACAAACTTGAAAAATTACAAACCTCCTGAGTTAATATAAGCAAAACCGTCTGTCTGTTTCTAAGCGAACTAGTTCCTCAGTTTTAAAGCTATCGACTTAAAACTTTTGCACACACCCTTCTACCCTTTACACGAAGTATATAAATCGGAACGACCGGGATCGGCCGACTTTATCCTATAGCTGCCATATAACTGAACGATTGGAAATGACCAGACTTTCGTGTTTTTGAAGATAGAAAGCTGGAACTTAGTTCAGATTATATTTTTGATCAGTTAATCCGACCTACCAACGATCGGCCGACTATATCTTATAGCTGCAATCTAACTGAACGATCGAAAATGGTTTTTGGTAGAAATACCAACTTTGGTAGTTTTGAAGATAGAAGTTTGGGCCTTTTTTTAGATTTTTTATTATAATAAATTGGGTTATATTATCATATTCTCATAAGGATCGGCCAACTATATCCGATGCCTGCGATTTATATCCAGTTTTAACTGCAAGGGTATATCAACTTCGGCTCCCCCCGAAGTTAGCTTTCCTTTCTTGTTTTTAATCAATTTACAATTTTTTTTTCGTACTCGATTATTTTTATTCAAAAGACAAAAAATATGGCGGTGCCACAGACTTTTTTTTTTAAATTTGTACGGCCTATGGGCTTTATTAGTCGAATAAAAAAAACCAAAAAAATACAGGCATAGTTTTATCGTACATTCTAGAATGTATTCGAAACAATTATTAGCTATTCATTCAGATCTCTAATTTAAACGAATAAAATGTAACCTGGTACTCTACGAGTACCGGGTATTAAAAGATGTGGTATAGAACGTACACAAAATAGAAGTCGATTTGAGTTTAAAGCCTAGTACTCTGACGACGAAATTCCGCTGCAACACGTGCGATAGCGAAATTGCTCTTTATTTGGCTACCGAGCTAGTGTGACCAAAAAAATTAAGGAAAAGCCTGAAACGCCATGAAAAGGGTAATACTGAACAGCTGTTGTTTGTAAAACGAAAAACAAATAAGCCAAAATGAATTCAAACCGATTGGATTTTGGTGTTTTCTTTATGTATTTCGCCGCTAAGGAGCTGATTAAAAAAAAGAAAACTTATGGCTTATGGCATTAAAAGGGGCATTTTACTTTGTGGGTCAAATCCCATATGGGCTTCGTGCGGTCAGGGCGTGCGGTTATTAACTTCACTTTATCCTCGCGGGCCGAAAATTTTTCGGTCCGACAATTATATTTCTTTTTCAATTTTCGCTCCATGTTTGGGGTGTCAAAATAAATCAAATTGATCTGGCAACGCCATTTAATTTGACAGCCATCATTTTCGTCGTTAAAGTACCGGCAAAATCTAGGAGGCACAAATTTCTTCTTCTTCTTCCTTTTTTCACACCGTTTTTTTTTATATGGAGCTCGGCCACTGTAACACGTTTACAGCGGATTTTCGTCGTCAGAGTACTAGGCTTAATGTAGTAAACATCACAAATGCGAATTGGGACGGAATATTTCAAAGAGGAAGACATCTATTTCAAGAGGTTAAATTCATAAATTTACTTCTCTCTCATTTAAAGAGGATACATTTACGTATCCATAGGGTGCATTAAAAAGGCTATATCTTCAGTGGCTTATTTAAAATTGAAATAAGTTTCCATAGCGAAAGTATACGTTTTGCTAAAAACGCTAAAAGTCGCTAAA
This sequence comes from Drosophila bipectinata, assembly GCF_030179905.1. Lineage (NCBI taxonomy): Eukaryota > Metazoa > Arthropoda > Insecta > Diptera > Drosophilidae > Drosophila > Drosophila bipectinata. Next base: position 23,078,519 of record NC_091736.1, on the reverse strand, counting down.
AAAAAGTTGTAATTGTTTTGACCTTTAAAAGGCTGTCTTTTTATTAAAACAAGTATGATATTAAATAAAACGATTGAATTATGAACATTTATATAATTCTATTTACACAAAAATTCGATGATTTTCAACATTCAATTTTGTGGTCATGGTTAACCTGTTTTTGAAAATCCCCATATATACTTTATAGGGTCGTAAAGGTAACCTTTTCTTAAATGTATAAAAATAGCTTATTTGATATAAGCTCTTTTTATAAATTTAAGAAACTAGAACTTTTGACGAGGTAAAAAACCTGTGACGAACCCACACGACAGGGGGAATTCAAAAAATATTCTTATTCGTGCAAGAAAAAACATATATACATATACATATATACATATATAACATATATAAACTACCGATAAACGTAGACTCAATACATAAAAACTACAAACTCTACATATACAATTTTTTCGTCACCAAAATTTATACATATATGATATATTCGTTGCAGCTATTCCAGCCCATTCTTGTACTAAAGGGAGTGACTTATTTATTAAACTTGTGATGCTTAGGCTATGTATCGTATTTTACTTTTAAATGAATTCATTTAACACCTAGGAACTATTGAATTTACTTCCTGCTAGAGTATTAATGTTATATGTTTTTTTTTTTGTTTTTCAGTATGATATTTCCGACTAATTGGTTTCACTTTAAAACACGTTATTACATTTTGAATTATTTCATTTTTGTAATTGAAAATTATACTGTACAGGAGGAAGTCGATCCGACCTTGTAGTATACATATATAAATAATCACAGAGTGGAAATAATGTACAAAGGCCACTTTTACGACCTTGAATAAAGTCATTACAGTGCTTTTGTATTGTGCTCTAATGTCAGCTTGTTTCCAAGGAACTGGTTTTGACTTAATCTAAGCCCAGTCGGCAACACCCACCAATCAAATTACTATTTTTGCTGATTCTAAAATAAGTGGTTATCCAACTTTAGTAAACGTGCTACCTTATTGTATTAAAGCATGAATCAATCAATCGTTCAGGCAGTCAATAACAATTTGGGCTCAAGTTTTACCGGTTTTTGATTTAATAGACCCAATGAATAAACCATGACGAACCAAATTGAAGAAAAAAAAACTTGGAAACAAAATGAGAAGGCTGCATAATAAAAAAGTAGATTAATCAGTATAAAAAACAACAAGTTTTACTTGAGGTTATACCTATTTTCAATTTTAATGACAGTTTGTTTAGTTTCAATTCCATACCAAATTCATTAAGCTTGACCACTTAATATGCTACTTTTAAACATTTACAGGAATCAGGATTGCCACTTTCGTTGTCAGTAAAAGTGCAAATAAATATGCACTTTCAAAATTTGAACAATTATCAGGCTGTTTCGAAATTCAGTCACCTGACAGTGCCCATGCTTTGGTTTGAGATTGTATGTACCTTTAAATAACATTTTATTTTCTGAATTTTCTGTCTAAAAATAAACAATTCAATTTCAGATGATGCCTAAGCTTCCGGACTTCCTAGACTCCCGCTTTAACTTTTATCTGAACCTACTGCCGTGGGTTAATCCTTTGTCCTTCTGGAGTGCACTTTTATTAGGAGTAGGTTTCCTTGGATGTGCTATTACCAAGGCCACACTACAAATGTCTAATTACGCGCGCAAGACGACCTCCATTTCCGAGAGAAAGTTTGCTCGGGTCAATATTATTCAAAATCTCTCAGGTGTGGCGCCCAATCAAGCTCCCGGAGCATGCGAAATGAAATTGATTAATGATCGACTAGAAGACAAACATACAATGAAACCATGTGACGAAATAGATTCAAAGTTTCAGGATCTACGTAGGTTGTCGAAATTAGCTTTGGAAATAGAACCAGCTTTGTCAGATTCCGAGGAAACCACCGAGAATGAAAAAAGCAGCAAAACACCAAATTCTAAATCGAATGTTTTAAGCGTTTGAAGTAATACTGAAAAATAAAACTAGGATCTGCAGACTTCGGATTTTTTCAAACTGGAAGTATGTATGAAGTCAATTTGTTAAGTCAAAAATTTATTTAAACATGTTATGGAAACTATAACGTCAATTATTGTTATACTATGAGGTGGATTGGTATTGAAATTTTGATTTCGATCAAAATTGACTCGATGCTTTCGCGGAAATGACTTATTTAAACATTTATGAATTTGGTATACTATTAAGAAATAACTCTTTAAAACCCGCTCCAAAGTTATTAGAAACATTTTTTGAAACTATGAAAATTTGAGAAAATTTGTAGAGGGTATTATAATATTGGTCAAAAGTGTGCAACGCAGTGAAGAAGACATCTCCGACACTATAAAATATATATATATTCTTGATCAGGATCACTATTGAGTTGATATGAGCTCTCAGACCACATATACATGATACCTTTTTAGACCATATCATCCTTCCGTACCAATAAAAATTTGACGATTTTGTATATTAAAAGAATCCAAAAGCTTCAGACTTTGATTTTTTAACTATAGCAGCAAATTCGGCAAGGATTATCTATAAGGTTTACAAATTTGGACAATTTCCATGATAAAAACAAATCTCTTTGACAATCTTGGTTCAGAAAATCATTATAATTTTTGTAGATGGCTATGACTGTTTCAAAAAATGATATTCAAAGTTCCTAATTAATTAAAAATTAAAAGCTTAAACAACTATAACAAATTCAATAAAATGTTTTTGTACTTTTACTTTGATCCAAAATTAAAATAAAGTATGTTTTACTGATTTCAATAAAAACTACGAAATCTTCCATAGAAAAAATGGTTTTATATGATTTATAGAAGCTTCATATTAAATTTTTCAAATTTTTAGTGGTAAGAGTGGTGATAGTGAAAAATTTGTCACGGGACAAAATGGTACCTGTATATGTGAAAAAAATCAGGGGACTAAATGGTACCTGTATATGTATGTGGTCTGGATTATTTCAGATTTTTATTTTTTTGCTCCGAGAATAATTAAAATTTTGTGATTTTAAAATAAAATAACAAAAAACGGTTCGTGATTCATAAATTATTAGTTTGGCAAAAACATAAACCACTGCAGACGAAGACAAACTAACAGCGGAACAGCACAAAGAGTCACCTTTAACTGCTTTGATATATTTTTACCACTTTCTGAGCGCAGCTGCGTTGCGAAAATTAGCACGAGTTCATAATTGCAAGGCTATTTTTAGAACGTACTGTTATATTTCCAGTAAAATCTGGTATGCCTAAGAAAAGCTTAGACTTTTAAGAGAAAATTCCTTTTTCATTTTGCTTAAATAATACGTAATCAAATATTTTTTATTTTTGGCCTGTCGTCAAAATTGGGATTAAATTGCGTTTTTAATATATTTATCTTGGCGTAGTATTACGCCATATGTACATATTTGCATACATAGTAATTATATACTGGTATACCCCCATTCCATTTACCCTTTAAAAAAGCTAATTTGTGGGTGAAGCACATTGTCCCATACTAATAAAATTTTCCCATACTAATTTTGAATTTTTCTTCTATTATCTTATTTGGTTAAAATAAGATTTTGCAAAGTAAATTAAGAATTTACTAGTTCCGTGAAAAAAAACAGTTTTAAAACCAGTGGGAGTGAAAGTTCCTTACATAGAACGGCTGAACAACCTTCCACCTCTTTTTCGTCCACTAACCCAAAAAACTAGTATCGTCCTTAACACTTACCAATCAGAATACTAGGGGGCTACGTATCAAACTCCCCAAACTATATTCTGATGCATCTCATTTGCATCCCATATTATAGCCTTTACAGAAACTTGGCAAAAACTGGAGATCTTTAGCTCCGAAGTTTTTCCAAGTAAGTACACCACTTTTAGACGGGATCGACCTGATAGAATTGACATGGAATTTATTTGCATTAAGGGAAGGTTCTTTTGGATTTTTCCGAAAATTAAGGAAACTTTGATTTTGGTAAAAATAAACCAATTTCATGGACGTTTAAAAAAAAATTGACATTTTTTTTACTTTGATCTCGTTTAAAAATTATAAATAAACAATTTTTTATGGCAATTTTAGGTATAAGGCATACAAAAAATTTGAATTAAATTCTATAAATGAATGAATTTTTTTTTTGAATGTCCGAAACATTTTTTGAATGAAGGAAATCGGATCAATAGAACAAGCCCTGTGCGCGACAAGAGGTTTGAAAACATGGTTCCGAGAAAAACGCGTTTAAAGTTTTTAGAAACTTTGCCTTGAGATAGCTTTCTTGTTATAATGGGCATGTTTGACACGCTCTAGCTCAAGAAATACGCGGCGTGTCGAAATATCCCTTGGCACGTATATTCTACACATATGTAACTTTCACTTTATTAAAAAATCGATTTTTTCAAAAAAATCAGAAAGAACCTCCCCTTAAAATCATTTTGTCCGCGAAATCTTTATACATTACATGTTCATATGTACCGCCTTAGTCCAAACCGCCCAGATATCGGCAGCATTTGTCCGCTATTCAATCCGTTTTTAATCTTATGACTGATCGTGACCCGCTCGTAGCTGTGGGCGGCTTTAATATCCCAGAATTCAAGTGGTGCAACGGCGATAACTTACCATCTTAATGCGGGCATGTTTGACATGTCCCTAGGTCAAATTAACCATGTTAGAAATTCGTTAGGTAGGCTTTTAGAACTATGACTCTTTTTATAAATGACTTGCCCCCTGCTTTAACTCTCTAGTTCTTATGTATGCAGATGATATAAATCTTTTTCTTCAGTACAAATCCATCTCTGCCAAAAGCAGTTTTCAGTCTAGCCTTGATAATTTTCAAAAGTGGTACTTAACTATCGATTTAATACCTAATGGATCAAAATGCAAGTTTATGTCTTTTTATCGCTCTTGCCTACTGCACGCTCCGTATACTCTTTATGGGATTGCCTTAGAGAAATTAGCTCAGGTTAATGATGTCGGCGTCCTATTAGCCATTAAACTTAAATTTGCCGACCATATTTCCTTAATGATTAATAAGGCTAAAGGAGTCCTTGGTTTTATTAAAAGGTGGTCAAAAGAATTTAATGACCCGTATATAACCAAAACGTTTTATTTCTTTTTTTTTTGTCTGTCCGATACTGGAGTACGGTTCATGTGTCTGGTGTCCCCAATACAGAGTACATCAGGACCGCGTGGAATCCGTACAAAAGTCTGGGATGCAAATCTTCACCTTCCATCTTATAATAGTAGACTTACAAACTTACCTTAACAAATCGTACGACAATGCTCGGTGTAGTTTTTTTGCATAACCTAATTATTGGCGATGTAGATAGCTAGAATTTACTAACACGCTTATGGGGTTATATACAGTTGTGATAGATGAAAAAATCGTTTATATAAATAAAGTAGAATACTCTCACAAAAATTCATACCGATCGGAGCACTAGAACCGAAGTTGTAGCTATTTATAGCGCACTATCTGCACATCAAACTTGAACGAACTTGAAACTTTAAACGCGATTATCTCAGAATCTTGTTTTTTCAGAATTACCTTTTACTACGAGTACTGAAAAACTATTAATCCGATCAACACCAAATTTTGACCACTTATTTATTATAATAATAGCTAGTCCTTGGACGAAGAATTTTCAATTTTTTTGAAAACCCTTTTTTAGAGCATAAAAATCGAAAATCTTATACCTTGAAAAAGTACGTTTTTTGTTAAAACCGTCGCTTTTTTTTTTTTTTTTAACAAAATTTTTACAAATCCATCGCTCACGGACTAGGCAATACAATATACTAACAACATTTTTTTGGATTTCGGATGACCCGTTCTTGGGATATGATGTCCACCGCAAGTCACCATCGAAAAAAGACGATCTAGGAATTCGGCCATAACATTTTTATTATTTAATATTTTTTTATGCAAAAATTTTTATGGGTACCCAGAAACAAATTTTTAATAAATATTTTTTATGGTGTCAAAAAAAAATCGATAATTTTTCATTTTTTTTTGCGTGGTTCAACTGTATATAACCCCTAAAATTTGTACATTCCTAATAGAAGGACTATAAACTTTAGTCCTCTATTTCTTAGCTAGCTTCTTAGCTTAATATAAAAAATTAATCTTTTCTCGAGCGCCCCTCGGTTGTCTGCGCTTTATGATGAGTACAGAAATGCTAACTGATTCTCTAATTGATGCACAAGTCATTTCCAAAATTCGAAAAGACCGCGAAGAAAAAAAAAGGTTAGGGGCAACAGTGCGGTCTTTGGTATGAATATGGTATGAATATATTTTAAATATATAATATGTAGTTCGATTTTCTCTTCAATTTATTGACAGTATGTTCAAGAATTTCATTAAATCTTATTCATTGCAACTGCTAATTTTCCGTTTTAATTTCTTTTTTTCTTCAAGATATTGTTCAATAGTGTGGTTACCAGCTGTTCTTCTTCTATACGGAGCCTCAGATACCAGATAAATAATGAACGCGAAGGATGGATCATAACTGACTGATTGTATTACAAATAAAAAAATAAGCTTGGTTGTTCTGGTAACATCTTTGAAGCATATAATGTTATATATTTCAAAGTTTGGTTTGCTACTGTGATAGGTTTGGGAAAAAAGAAAAAAAAATAATTTTAGGAACTATGTTAATAAAAATCAATCTAAAACAAAAAAAAAATCCAACAATTGATGGGAAACAATGATAATTCAATTGTATGTGCCCATTAATAATTTTACAAGAAAAAGTTTACGATTTTTCTATACTTTAATAAGGTTACGTACGTAAGGAGTATGTTTAAATTTTTTAAATAATTATATAGAAGAGACTTAAAAAGTCATGAATAAAAATAATTTTTGAATATTTAGAGGAATCTAAAGTGGTCGTTATTTAAATTACTGTTTGAGAAAACACTTATACCCCACAACAGGCAAACAGAATTTTCTATAAAGGATAATGATATATCTGGAAATACCAGATATGGATAAATACCCACACTGTTGGTTTACCATTAGCCAAAAAAACTAGATGTTTAAAGCTTTTGTTCAAAACTTAGGTTGAACATAACATATAAAAGATTAAATAATTTAAAAAAAAAAAAAAACAAATGTTAAGAGGAGCCCCAAAATAAAGGTCGTACTCCAATGAGCTCCTTATGGAAACTGATTTTATTCGTCAAAGTTCTCTTATAAGTACGATACATGAGAATCTTAAACCTATGTATTTAAAACGACTTATCAACGCACTGCACGTTGACCTGCTATGCGACCCTTTCTCCAGTGCGATAAGCGCACCACTTATGTATTTGTTTGTGTTAGGCTGCAGGGGATCGGTTTTAGATTATGCTGTTTGACTCGTATTTCATGGGTCCGATCCCTTGAACTTAAGAATTTCTATAAAAAATAGTGTTCAATGCTTGAACATTCTGGAAAGGGCCACAAAAAGAGGCTTAAATTTGATGTGGTTTTCTTTGATTATAATTTTTAAATAAATTTGATGTTACTTTAAACTTTTCTTCGATTATAATTTTTAGTGAACTGTATAAATGTTTGTTTTTGTATTTTGTTAATACATTTTTTTCTTTTAATAATTTGTGCAAGAAATATTTAAAATTATTTAATCTTTAATTTGTTATGTTCAACCTAATGTTTGAACAGCTTTCTTGCTCTTTACTTTTAAAATTTACTTTAAAGTACAGTTTTTTAAAGCTCTCATGTTTTTACTTTTAATATTTACTATAATATAAAGTCAAATTACTTAACGAATAAGCTAAAGAAAATTGCCGGCTTTTCGAGCGCAGAAAATATTTTGCCGATTTTAAAATGTTTGAAGGGAAAAGAATACGAGTTGGTTCGGGACACGCTGCAAATACCGACACTGGTTCCAGACGCCAATAATCAACTGAAAACATTTTTGGGACGATTTCAGAAGGTTTTCGATCTACTTATACGAGGATCCACAGGATCCGTAAAATCAACGTGCTTAAGGATAAGCTGGAGTTACTTATAGATGGAAGCTCGCAACTCCTGCGGCTCTGCGACTCCTGCGAAACTCGTCGATAAGTTACTTACTCATTATAAATTAAAAACAAAGAATCGCCAAAGAAGGCCCATCGTCACAAATATTTCTCCAAGCGCGACTCGGAAGTAAAAAATTCCTACTGGATGCTTGGCGCATTTAAGAGATAGTAAGTGCTCAAATATTTCTCCAAGCGCGACTCGAAAGTAAAAAGTCCTACTGGATGCTTGGCCCATTTAAGAGATAGTAAGTGCTCATCGTGAAGAACAGGAAAGGAGTTTCCATCATTTAATAAACGTTTCCATCAACACAGAGTTACGGATTCTGGATGAAGGTCATCAGTAAATCCTGATAGTAAACTCCTGATGCCTAGTGGACCACTATGCCTAACCGGCAGACCACGCTTCTTATTTGCACGAACAACTAGGCATTGGCAGTTCCCGCAGAATCCGTCAAGAAAAACGCAACGAACCCATTGCTGCAAAATTTACTCTAGAATGGAGAATGGAATCCAAGAAATAGGCAACTCAAGAAAACATGTTTTGCTATATAATTTTTAATGCAACTGGGTCGAAATCGATATAGATACCAAGGAATGTTTTAATAAACTCTCTTTATCTCCAAAAAAGCTTCACTCTAAAGATGAAAAAAAAACCATAGACATTCTTGAGGAAATCTGCAAAAGGTAGACTTTCGTTACCAGCTTGTTGTTTTTGGCGAGATGAGCATGTTACGCTTCTAGAATGCCTTGAAACAGGTTTACGACACCTTGAAATACCTCAAAATAGGTGTTTTTTTTACGATTACCTGTTCATTTGACTGAAATTTCTTTCAGTCAATTTCTTTTTCCCCAAGCCATTTTTTGAAGTTTGGAAATAAATAATATTCACGGGGTGTAAATCGTGAGAATATGGTGGATGGGGTAGAATTTCGTAGTACAATTCACAAAATTTCGACATGGCAACAAAGCTCTTGTGAGCGGGAGCATGTCCTGGTGAAACAAAACTTTTTCTTAGCCATGTGAGGCCTTTTTTTCTTCAGCTCCGAATCAAATCGTCCCAAGAGATTGGAATAGTATTCTCCCCTAATTGTTCTGCCGTTTCCCAGATAATCCACATGAATTACACCTTGGGCATCCCAGAAAACCGTTGCCATCACCTTGTTGGCCGACCAACCGATCTTTGCCTTTTTCGGTGCCGTTTCTCCAGTTGAAATCCATTGCTTTGACTGTTCCTTACTCTCTGGTGTATGGTGATGAATCCAGGTTTCGTCAACAGTCACAAAACGACGAAAAAATCGTTTTTGCTTGCGTTAGCAATGCCAAACTCTCCTCCGCTATGTGCAAGCGGTTGCGTTTATTTTCCATTGTGAGCAATCGCGGCACCCATCTTACTCATGTGTAAAAATTCGTGTAAAATGTTTCCAACGCGTTCCCGAGAAATGTTTAGAGCATTTGCGATCTCTCGCATCTTGATTCGGCGATCATCCAATATCATTCCATGGACTTTATCTACAATTTCTGGTGTGACAACCTCTCTGGGACGACCCGGGCGATCATTGCCAAAAATGCTTGTCCGCCCGCGTTTAAATTCAGCAGCCCAACATTTTATTCTTGAAAACGATGGAACTGAATCCTTATAAACGTTGTATAACTCCTTTTTAATGTCGTCGTTGGATTTCTCTTTTAAAAACAGAAATCTTATGTCAGCACGATATTCGATTTTATTCATGTTGACGACAATGCAAAAGTGAATGCGCTAAAAGTCCCGCCAAAGTTACCAGTGTTGATAAAAAATCACAGTAATCAAACAGTAATCATCTGATAGAAAACACTAATCAAATAAAATATTTTTTATTTGACTTTTTATCAGCCCACCCTCGTAAGTGAGAAAGTCAGCCAAGGGCGGCTGTTACTGGAATTGACCTGGAGGAAGGAGAAGGAAGGAAGAGGCCCTTAAAGGCTGCATTGAAGCGGTCCTAGGGAGCAAGGCCGAGGTGCGGGCGTACTCGGAGGAGACCAAGGAGTCGCTCATCGAACTATGAAGACTCGACGCACTGGCCACTTCAGAGGACATCACCGCAGCGATTGAGCGACACGGACCGCTATCGTGGCTTTCCCCGCGAGCCTGCCAAGGCCATCATTGCTATGGGCAAGTTATGGTTGGGTGCCGTATGAAGGAGAAGGATGTGGTTGCTCGCTGCTACAGGTGCCTAGGGATGGCGCACATAGCAAGCGCTTGCAAGAGCTCGAAGGACAGGAGCGGCTGCTGCTTCCGCTGCGGATAAAAGGAGTATAGGGCGGCCACCTGTAAAAGGGACCCTCGGTGCTTCTCATGTGAAGACAAGGGCCAGAAGACTGTGAGGCATCCGACTGGAAGTAGAAGCTGTGAAAGGAGGTGGACCAAGGATGTCAGGATGCTAGCGTAATGTAATGTAATGTAGCACATAAGATGTGCTGACGCAGACTGTGCTCAGACTGTTTTTTGGGCTGCTTACGCATGAGTGTCAAAAAACACACATTCAAATGTACATACAATGTTCAAAATGAGTTAAGTGAATTTGAAAGCAAAGCCAACCCGGTGTGAGAGATTCGGTTCTCTTACTCTTACTCATTTGCACAACTAATAGAAAAAAGGAAACGAATTGAATGAATTGAGAATGTTGAAAACAGAGACGATTCATTCGAATGATTCGAGCTGCTAATGTTTATGTTTTAATTTAATTTATTTCTATATTAACAATATTTTACAACTCATTTAAATTCGAATGCAAAAACATTATTTTGTTAATATTTTCCGAATTAGTCGCTATTTGACAACGCTTTTCTGTAATTAAATTTTTTGCGTTTGAAAGTGTACGTTCTGACGCCGCGCTGCTCGCTGGAATATTGCTTGTTTTGTGAAATAGCGGAAAAAATTGCTACAATGGTGTATGCTACATTAATATTACAATATGCAGAAATTTCTTGATCCACCTTGTCTTGTATTGTCTCAACATCGAAAAAATCACCAAATTCATCGTCTACTAACTGGGTTTCATTATTGTTGATGTCAAAGTTTTCTTGTAGAAATTGACTCATAATAATTTTGCATTCTTTAATTATGGTCTCTTTCTCAGTTTGTGAGAATTGAATTAGTTGGTTTGTTGGAGGAAAAAGGAACACAGTCCCTTAGCAGCAGTCACTTAATAGCTAACCAAACAACGGCAGCCAATGAGTGACCCACCGGCGCTGGTAAACTGTCTTTTCAACCAGCTGCCATCTGTGACAGTCCCTTAACAACTTGTCTTCACAAAATTCTTGCAGAGGCGGAAAAAGCAAAAGCCGTCTTGCATTTAATAATAAACTAATTTACACACAACCTAAAAACAAAACTTAGAAAAACGAGGTCTACAAATACATACAGATTCGTCGGCTTCTTTTCTATTTGGTTTTCCATATTTTCGTTTTTGTTCCGGAGTTGTCAAAAAAGGAATGTATTGAAATCCCATGATACAATTATACAAGGTAGTCCATTCCACTGACATATCGTTCGGGTTTGGTCCCTTAATTTCAAACTGTCAAACTGAAAAGTGATTTTTATTTTTAAAACTTTAACCTTTAAGTGGCCAAGCCAAAAAAAATGACTTTTTGCAGTTCTTGTCGCAAGCACTTTTTTTATTTTAAGTTTTTTTTAAACAAAAAATTTAAAACAGACATTGTTAAACGCCGCTGAGCAGGTCAATATTTGTGTAAATATAAAAAAAAATTTATTTTAAGATACGTACATATATACCTTTTTTTTCTTCAAAAAAACGAAAAATTTTTTTTTGCTGAATCCTAAAGTATATCCCCTAGAGAATATTTTCCCAAAGTTTCATGGAGATCCGAATAATAGTTCGATAGGAAAACAGCGTTTTGAGGCGCGGTTCGTCACGGCTGCGGACAGCGTCAAGCAACTTTGAATGCGATTATCTCAAAGTCGTGTTTTTCCAAAAGTGACTTCGCTGTGACCACGATTACACAAGAACTATTTGATCGATCTTCTTCAATTTTTTTAAAATTATTCGTAATGATTGTGCCGAGTTCGTGAATGATTCAGTTTTTTTGCGTCCATTTTAATTTTGCAGATAAAAATTTTTTAATAAAATTTTTAGAACTGAAAACATCAATTTTTTGGAAAAATGTTTTCTGTATGCGGAAAAAACCAAATATTCTTGAAAATAATCGTTCACGAACTGGATATAATATTATACTAATAAAAAATTTTTGGTTTTTTGATTTTGGTTGACCTGCTGGACTTCTACCGCTTTAAAAAAAAGGGTTCCGAGAGAATTGCCATAACTTTGTAAATTGTTAATATTTTTTCAAGAACATACGCTTATTGTTTCGATAAAAACATGTACTATCAATAAAAAATAACTTCAGTGACATAAAATAATTGCTACACACCTGAAATAAAAATCCAAAGTTCCCTCAATTTTTTTGCTCAAAAAGGTATATAACCCCTTAATCAAGGCTGTCCAAAAACAAAGAATTGTGTCAAATTCAAAACTAATTAAAAAAAAATTATAAACACTACAACTCTTGTCATAACTTTTTTTTTTTTTTTTATTATCAATCATTCAAAAGTTACATTTAAAATCTGTCCGGAATTATGAACAATAATTAAATTTTTTAATGATACCATAACTAAGAAAAACTTTTAGACCCATGCCCCCTGTGAGGGTTAATCAAAGTACTGTTTCTGTACCAAAGTAGCCGTTTCACTCGCACTATTCAACGCTTACTATGTTAAAATTAAAATAAGGGACTTAAGTCAACGAATGGACTACCTTGTATAATTGTATCATGTGAAATCCTATCCAACAACTCGAATGATTCAAGTATACAAGGCAATTGTCAAATCTTTCATTTTATTTTTAGTTTCGTTCATTCTCTTTCATTTAGTTTGACCTGTCAAATTATGAGAGGAACACAACCTTGTACTCATTCAATGACATTTCATTTCTAACATTTCTTTCACTTCATTCTATTCAATTCGAAAGTATTCTTTGAGACGTTGTGAGGAGAATTCGCCTCCTCACACGCTAAGACAGCAATGGCCAATCAGTTTAGGGGGCCGCGGGAGATAGGCCGAGGACCAATACGAACGGGGAGGGGTAGGATTTCACCATCAAGGGCGAAGACGGAATCGAGGTGGAACGTAACGGTTCCCGGAGCAGCAGTAGACGAATGGAAAGACAGGGTTACAGCGCCCAGTGGGAAGACGGAATCAACGTGGAACGTAACGGTTCCCGGAGCACCAGCAGACAAATGGAAATGCAAGGTTACATCGTCCAGTGGGAAGACGGAATCAACGTGGAACGTAACGGTTCCCGGAGCACCAGCAGACAAATGGAAATGCAAGGTTACATCGCCCAGTGGGAAGACGGAATCAACGTGGAACGTAACGGTCCTCGGAGCACCAGTGGACGAATGGGAAGGCAGTGAGGGCAGTGAGAGGCAGAGCTCCATCATCGAGTGGAAGACGGGTCAACGTGGAACGTAACGGCTCCCGAGGCAACGGTGGGCACATGAGCCCGCCGCGCAGCGGAGTTCAGGATGGGCAACATGACTGGGAGCAGCAAAGGAGCAAGGAGCAACAGGGGAGGCGGAGGAGGCCAGCGGCACGTCGCATAGCAACAGCAGGGGTCAGTGGCCGAAAAGGGCAACGGCCGCACGGATGGCACCTGCCAGCGGGAAAAGGAGTAACGGCAGCCCGCCAACGGGAAAGTGGCGTGATCTTGGAAGCAGGAGTAACGGCAGCCTGACAACGGAAAAGTGGCATGATCTGTGGGGCAGAATCCAGGAGGATTGACGGGCGCTCCAGAGGGTATAAAAGGAGGCCCATTGGAGCGGCTCGTGACGAGTCTTTTTAGGAAGCTTGTAGCGTTGAGTTGGAGGACCGCCTGTGGAGAGTCCGCCAGTCAAGTGTTAGAGCGTTTCTAAAAAGGATTCGGTTGTTTGAGTTGAAGGACCGCCTTTGGAGAGTCCGACAGCCAAACGTAAGGAGAACGAACGAGACAAAGAAAGAACGGTACGAGGACAGTTACGGGGAACGACCTAGGCGACAGGAGACGGGTTGGACCAGTTCCTGGCCACGGCAGGTAGCCTTGCTAGGAAGTGCAGAAAGGATAAGTCTGGCGCACGCCACTCGGACTCCTGACTCACAAGCAACAGGCGTGGTCCTGCACCGGAAAGGACAGGCCAACTCAAGATCCCGAGCCCGGTTTCGCTCCGGAGGACGAAAAGGACAGGACGAGAGAGGATCGGCGTCGGTTGGTTTCCTCGAAAGCTACAGGGTAACAGAGTCGAGTGTGAGCTATTCCAAGTCAAAGCAGGTAGCCTTGCAAGGAAGTGAGGAAAGAACAAGTCTGGCGTACGTCACGCGGGTTCTTGACTCGCAACCAACAGGCGTGTTCCTGCAGGACGCGGATAAGCCAACTCGGGAACTCACGCCCGCTTTCGAACGCGATCGGGGAGGCTCCGATCACCCAATAAGCAGCTCTTGACCCGGGCCCATTGGCGCGTACGCGCGGTGGTCGCCCGGCTGAAAGAGAGGTGTGACGTACGGTCCTGGACAGGCGACTTCCGACCCTGTCGGAAACTGACAAGACTTCGGCGACTCCCAATCCAGGCCCGCCGGTGCGAAAAGGCACGGCGTTTCCTGGCGTAGCGGAGCCGGCTGTAGACAGCAAACTCTGAACCAGGGCCGCTGGTGCGCATGCACAGCGGGTTGCGGGGACGACCACCAGTAGCCATCTCCCAAACCGGACTCGCAAGTGCGAAAAGCACGGCGTGCTCCTGGCGTAGCGGAGCCTACTGCAGGCCGCACACCCCGAGCCAGGTCCGCCGGTGCACATGCACGGCGCATCTCCCTGGTGGTGCAGAGGCGACAGTCAGTAGCTATCTCCCGAACCAGTGTCGCCGGCGCGCAGAGCACGGCGCTCATCCTGGTGTAGCGGAGGCTACAGCCCGCCAACTCCCGAGCCCGGCGGTACAGCGCGTAGGCGCGTATCCCCGACGGCGTAGTGGAGGCTTTTCAGTACATAGCCGAAGGCCAGTCCGAGTCGAAGAGGTGGAAGGTTTGACGACGAATCAACGAGGAGGAACCCCGGCAACGAGAGCAACAGCGGAAACACCAGCACCGGAGGAAATTTCCAGGACGGACACACCAAGGGTCACCAAGGACGCACCAAGGGTCATTCCCGGGAACCCGCATAAATCACAATTGTAAACAGAGAGAGCAGAAAATAAAGAGACTGCACAACGGAAAGCTACTTGTATTATTTTCTGGGCTTGGGCAATCACGTCGAATCTATAAATTCGGTGGAACGGATCCGCGAAGCTCTGTGAGCTAGCCGCGGCAAATTGTGGCGAGCGGAAGCAGAAATAACAGTTCGTTACAACGTATGTTTTGAATGTAATCATGCAGATGTCTATTACGCACACACTTTAATTTTAAACATGTGTGAGTTTTGCCCACCACTGCTCTAGAAACACCAAAGTTATACCATTTCCGATCAATCAATTATATGATAGCTATAGGATATAGTCGACTGATCCCGGCCGTTCGACTTATATACTGCGTGCAAAGGAAAGAAGTTCAAAAGTTTTGCTCTAAGTTTCAAGTCGATAGCTTTAAAATTGAGAGCCTAGTTCGCGTAGAAACAGACAGACAGACGGACATGGTTATATTAACTCAGGAGGTGATTATGTTCAAAAATATATATACTTTATAGGGTCGGAGGTGTCTCCTTCACTGCGTTCCACAAAGACCAACATCATAATACCCTCTGCAAGGGCATAAAGATGAAAAGCATTGGAAAGAGCCTTATAAGTGCCACAAAGTAATAAACTTAATTTCTCTCGTTATTCCTGAGATATTGAATGTTCTGATTATGATCTTGAGACTGATAACAATAGCACCTGGATAACATTCCTGGATCACATTACCATTGATAACGGCTCAACCAACTAGCATTTTCCCCAATACTTTTAACCAGAGCTCGCAAATAACAGTTGACCGTTTTTCGTGTTTCGGTCTGCTCACTAACACAACAAAAAAAGACAATACTCGTGTGCTCTCGCTCTGAACTGAACTATTCGTTGCTCCTTGTTTTTGTTTTCGGTAAACATGGGCAACCATGATCCTTATGAGAATATCATAATAAAACCAATGAATTATAAATTAATCGTTGTTAATGATCGTTTTGAAATTTTGAAGATCGGATTTACTGACAAATATATAATCTGTACTAAGATCTAGCTTTCTATTTTCAAAAAACACGAAAGTTGGGTCATTTGCGATCGTTCAGTTATATGGCAGCTATATGATTCTTATGAAAATCGCCAAATAGCTCTCACGTAAAATTGGAACTCTCTAACTCTAAAAACACCAAAGTTATACCATTTTCGATCAATCATTTAGTCAGTCGATCCAGATCGTTCCGACTAATATACTGCGTGCAAAGGAAGGAAGGGTGTGTGCAAAGTTTCAAGTCGATAGCTTTGAAACTGAGAGACGAGTTTGCGTAGAAACAGACAAACAGACGGACATGCTCATATCAACTCAGTCGGTGATCCTGATGAAGAATATATGTATACACTTTATAGGGTCGGAGATGTCTTCTTTACTGCGTTGCACACTATTGACCAAAATTATAATACCCTCTGCAAGGGTATAAATGTATAGTAACAGATCAATGTTTTTCAAAAATTTTAACAAACAACTTTTGTTTAAGACAACATAGCAATTTTTCAACATATAAAGTTATGTCAGAAAAAGAATTTATTAAGTACGTAGAACCAAATATTGTAATAAAATATAATTTGAGTAAAATTAAAAATAATAAAAATTGTCAATTATTTAATAACACGGATGAAAGAGATAATATTATACAATTAGGCCAATGTACAATGTTGAAATAAGAAGTATAAAATACACTTCTTCAAAAGCTATAAATGAATATAAAATTATTTTATAAGCACCAATGTAACTTTACACGAACCAATACCAATTGTAAAACCTAAGGAATCACTTATTAATGAAAAAAAAAATATTTTTTGCAAATGGATTGTTTTATTAGCTTAATAATTATAGTTCTAAGCATAACCATTTATGTAATGTTCACCTATAGGCGCCTAGCCAGCTACAAGGAAGTTGGAGTTAAACTCAAGGATGTTGAAAATTCTAAATAAGATATCCCGTATGCCCAAATTGCCCGAATAATTGCCGTGTAGATTAGAATTTTAGAAGAGGTCCTCATCTTCGACCTACCCATCAGTCAATGGTACGCCAAGTTTCCAAGTTTCCAAGTTTTCTACCTGCGGGATGGGAGAGCTGTTAAGGTGGACCGATGGGCAATTTCCTCGATGTTATTCACTTGAATATTCCCCTTCTCTGCCAATTGCCGAGAAGATCTAGTTTCTCCTGCATGACAGCAGCTGCCATTGTAGCGTTGTCAGCAGCGGTTAGGAAGGCGGTATCGTCGGCCATTATGTTGAGGCTCCGCAAGACTTGGAGATCGGCCGTGTAAACATTGTATAATAAAGGGTCCAGCACGCTGCCTTGGGGGACTCCGGCATGTTGCCCTGAGTCTGGATGTGGCCTCTCCCCATCTGACCGCAAATTTGCGGTCCTTCAGGAACGACTCCAGGAAGAGGAAGTAAGGTCTGGGCAAGTTAGTCTTCAATTTAAGCAGGAGACCGGAGTGCAAGACCCGGTCGAAGGTTGTTTGACATCCAGCATTACAGCCAGGCAGTACATTTTGGTTTCGAAGGCGTCCTGGATATACTGCACCACTCTGTGGCATTGTTTCGGGGTTCCGCCTGAAGCCAATCTTGTGATTGGGGATCAGACCAGCCTCGTCCAGTACTGGCAATGCTCTACTCAAAAAACTCAAAAGAAGACTAATCGGACGATAAGCGGCAAGATCGGCTTCGGGGTTTTCGGGCTTAGGTATCATGGTTACCTGAGCATGTTTCCAGTTGGGCGGAAAATACCCAATCTCTAAGGTAACCCTTCCCTTATGGAGGACCTTGTGGCCAAGCTTCCGATAAGCAAACGAGTGGATTGGGCAAGGCATGCTGCAGGTATTCAACCTTATCCAACCATTGTGCATTTCAGTTCGTAGCTCATGGAACTAGCAAATGTGATATGCGCGGTAGCAGACATTGACGTAAAAGAGACAAGACGTCGACTGCTTCATGCCAGGATGAAACGCGATCAGGATGGGGAACAGGAAGTTCGCTTCAGCAGTTGTCGAATGTGTGAAGACAGCGGACCTGGACAACATTCCATTTGAAACTGCCAACGGTTCATCGAAGTTACACATACAGAGGGGTGTAGGCTCGTTAAAAAGCATCGACTTTGCTTTGCGTGCTTGCCGTGTCGAAAGAATGCCCTGTGAGTGGATGCAGGAGGAAGCATCACCGACTTCTTCATGAAACAAACAATGAAGGCTTCAGGAGACCACCACAGCGAGGAGGAAACTGGAGAAGCACTAACCAGCACCAACGGGCAGTTGGACCGAGTTAAGGGGCCCAAGTAAACAAAGGGGCATCGCCATCTGTGGATGTTCAGTTATGCCGGAAAAAAATTTCAGCTGTGTCGAAGAGGATGGACAACGACTTCTGTTCCGTGTATTGCCGGTGACGCTAGACGGAGGTGGGAAGCAGGTGGATACTTACGCGCTGCTGGATGAGGATCAGCAAGGAGCTGATTGAGGAGCTAGGCGTACAAGGAGAACTTCGTCAGCTGAACATCCAATGGTTTGGAGGGAGAGACACTAGAGAGCCTATTTTTTGGTACGCCTTTAGATTAGTGGAGCAGGTGCGTCCAGCCGACATGCATTGAGAAACGTGTACGCCGTTGTGAACTTAAGATGCCGATGCAGAGTCTGCACGAAAGAGACGTGAGGAGCGTCAACAAGGACGCTCGACTACCGATGAAGCTCTACGAGAATGCAGTACCGAAGCTGCTTATTGGATTGGACCATGGGCATTTAGAATTGCGGTTGAAAACGAAACGGCTTGCTAGACAGGGACCGTACGCAGCCTCAACCAAACTTGGATGAGTTGTTTTTGGTCCTGTAGGAGAACCACGAGAGACGCCATCACCTAGGACTTGTCTGCTAGCCACGTCGTTGTGGAACGCATGGTGGAAGACTACTTTGAGATCGAAAACTTTGGTGTGAAGTTGGCGCCAGCTGTTGCAGCCAACGACGACCTGAGGGCCCAGTAGATCCTGGAGGACACTACGGTGCGAGTTGGAAGTCGGTATCAGATGGGACTTTTATGGAAGAACGATCACACCGTGCTGCCACTTAGCTACGATATGGCGTACAATCGGCTCATCAACATTGAAAAGAAAATGAAGCGAGACGGGCAGTTGGCCCAGGAACATTCACGGCTCATGAAGGACTACGTCGTCAAAGGATACACTAGGTGGTTGGAACGACCCAAGATCGCTATGGATAGCGATAAGACTTGGTATTTGCCTCATTTTGGAGTGGAGAATCTCAACAAGCCGGGAAAGATTCGATGGGTATTCGATGCGGCGGAACGAGTCGGAGAAGTCTCATTGAATTCGGCGCTGAGCAAAGGGCCACAGCACTATAAGCTCTTGGCAACTATTCTCTTACATTTCAGTCTGCAGTGACATCAAGGAGATGTTTCCCCAGGTGCTGATCCGAACAGAAGATAGATGCCCGCAACGATTCCTGTGTAGAGACGGGGATGTGCAACGAGATCCCGACGTGTACGAGATTTGAGTGATGACGTTTGGAACTGCATGTTCATCGAGTAGGGTAGAGTGGATGCACGGACCCGCCCGCAGCGGTCACGCCCTGAGTATTGGATGGGGCGAGGCCGAACAGAAGATTTTGGGAATGCGGTGGCAGGCAGTCACGAACGACTTCAAGTTTCGAGTGAAGTACCCCTAAGTTGCATCAAAAACGTAATTCTTGAGCATGGTCATGTAGACGTTCGATTCGTTTGGATTCCTGTGTTGCCTGATGATAACAGCGAAGGTATTGTTGCGACAGGTCTGGAGAAGGATGATCCCATGGGACGAGCCACTACCTGCTGAAATATACAATGCCTTCATGGATTGGCGTAAGACAATGGAGAAAGTGGAGCACTTCAGGAGCCCACGACACCATTTTTGACCTTGAACAGTGACAACGATTGACATGCATGTTATCCAACTCATAAATTGCCTTACCAAATAGGCAATGTAAACAATATTTGCAAAACGCAGTAGCCCCTGCTGAATGTGTCATGCCATTTCTTATCTTGTCTCCTAATTTTCCCTCACTCGTTTCTGATGATCCCCAAAAGATTATCCAGTCTAAGCATCAAGCTCAACTTGTAAACATTCCCATAAAATTTTCCATGTCCCAAGCCAGATATAAACATTAGAGTAGACTCGCCGTTACCAGTCCGAATAGACTTCACCAATGACTCAACTACTGCATCAGCAAATTGTCCCTTTCTCTTAGAACCTCTTAGGGCACTTGTCTATTCTCTCCAAGTACCCTTTTGGGTTATTTCTCTTAAGGGGACCCCCCCCATTCTCGATTTTAAATTTTGACGATTTTCAATGGGCTGGCAAATGAACATAAATTATTTTTTAGGGTTGTAACTGTGCTTACATATATTAAGACACAAAAAGGAAGAAAATCATTTCACAGAATTTTTTTTTGTTTTGTTTTTGTTGTTGTTTTTTGTGATCAAAGAAAAGTCCTTCTTTTCGGCGGCGCATGTGATTTCCGCTCACTGGAACATCTGAATCCAAAAATTCCAACGGGATTAGAAAAAGTACATGTTTGGCTCTCGTATGAACTAGGATTATTAACTTCGCTCAAAAATTAACAAAATGGTGGACCTTTGAAATTTTTTTTTGGAAATTTCCATTTTTTTCAGCCACAAATCGAGTTGAAAAGTAAGGAAGCTCTTCACCGATTCGATTTATCCTAGTTCATACGAGAGCTATATATGTATAGAATAACGTGTTAAAATTTGGAACCGATTGGATTAATAGTTTTTGAGTAACCTCATGCGCCAGTCGTAAAAACACTGTTTCGAGAAAAACGCGTGTAAAGTTTTGAGATGGCTCTCGCCGTCGCCTGAGGCTTTCACCATAAATCGGCTATATCTTTAAGAGTTTTTGAAATTTTTACTTGAAATTTTCAGGGAACATTCTTGAATAGTTACAAGTTCGAATTAAATTTAAAAAAAAAAATCGATTTTTTAAAACCGAGAATGGGGGGGGTCCCCTTAAGCCGAGGTTTGTTGGTTATCTCGCTATTAAAAAATTGTCAGTCTTATTCGGGGAGCAAGCCTTTAACCTACAATCGGTCTAGCCTTAAGCGTTTAAATAAAGTTTGTGAAACAAATAAGAAATAATAAAAAGTTTTTTTAAAAATAAAAATTAAAAAATAAAAAATTTTTTTTAAAAAAGTGAACTTCGGGATTAATTTTATTTGCACGTGTTTGTGGATGCGAGTCAGTCGGCATTTACGGCTGTGATATACTGGAGTGATCTTCACATGAGGATTATATGAGGATGGCGACGGGAAATAAGGTTCGTGTGTGCAAAGACGACGTGCGCACCGATGCGAACGATGACGATCCCACGGTTGGAGCTACAGGCGGCTGTTCTAGGAACGAGATTAATGGACACCGCTAAGCAAGAGTATAAATGTGTGAAACATCATGCTCACAGCCTACTTTGTGCTATTCAATACTAACACTAATTTATTTTTTTTTTTTTTTTGTAATAGCAGGGTAATGTTTATTTAAAACTGTCCATTAGGGACAACCATTAAATTTTATCACGTAAACTTCACGTATAGATATTTTTAAATATTAATATGGTAGAAAAAAAAATTAGAGTAGTAAGGGGAGGTCCAGCGGGTGTGTCCTTTTAAGTCTTCTGGGTTGCTCGCTGCTGTCCAGCAGAGAGCTGGCCAATCGGTTCGGGTGATTATGAAGCCTCTGCATGTAACGTGCGCTGCTTCTTCGTATCTCGTCCTTGACCCAAGGGAAATTGAGAACCTCGTGGATGGTGCGATTGTCATGATAGACGTGGGCCCCAGTGGCGATTCGAAGGGCTCTATTTTCGAAAGCTTGTATAGTTCGGACATTCGTCTTGCTCGCAGTTCCCCAGAGCTGTATGCCGTACGTCCAGATAGGGCGTATTATTGCCTTGTAGATGAGGAGTTTAGTGGAAGTTCTCAGCTTCGATCTCCTACCCATTAGCCAGTTGAAGGATCGAAGTCTTTGATTAGCCTGTTTCCTCTTCTTAATCAGATGGGGCTTCCAGGTGAGCCTCCTGTCTGGGATTCACCCCAGGTACCTGGGATTGTCTACCTGTGGGATTGGAGAGCCGTTAAGGTTAACTGGAGGGCAGTTGCCTTTGCAGAGAGAAAATGTGGAGGCAGTGGACTTCTCATTATTGACGGCAATGTTCCATCGCTTTTGCCAGTCGCTGAGCAAGTCAAGCTGCAATTGCATCGTATCGGCTGCCCCCAATGCGCTATCGGCGGTGGTAAGGAAGGCGGTGTCGTCTGCATAGGTTGCTGCGAGCAGGTCAGGCCTCTGAAGAACAGGGAGGTCGGCCGTGTAAGCATTGTACATCAACGGGCCAAGAACGCTGCCTTGGGGTACACCAGCGTGAGCTTCTCTAATACCGGAGATGGCCTCGCCACATCTAACAGCAAATTTACGGTCTTCCAAGAACGACTTTAGGAACTGGAAGTATGGTCGGGGTAGGCCAGTCTTTAATTTATATAGAAGACCGGGATGCCAGACTCGGTCAAACGCCTGCTTCACGTCCAGCATGACGGCCATGCAGTACTTCTTGGTTTCAAACGCGTCCAGGATGCACTGCACTACCCGATGGCACTGCTCTGGCGTACCGTGTCGCCGCCTGAAGCCAAACTGGTAGTCAGGGATCAGTCCAGCCTCGTCAAATACTGGCAGTGCTCTGCTTAAAAACACTCGTTCAAGTATTTTGGAGAGCGTTGGTAACAAACTTATTGGTCGGTAGGACGAAAGGTTTGCTTCGGGTTTCCCGGGCTTAGGTATCATAGTTACCTGGGCACGTTTCCATGTGGACGGGAAGTACCCTATCTCCAAGCATCTATTATAGATCCTCGTAATTAGCTGAATGCTTGGAGGTGGTAACATTTTTAATGCAATTGCATTGACACCATCATCGCCCGGGGCCTTGTTGTTGCTCATGATGGTTATAAGCTCAGCTGTTTCCTCCTCAGTCACTGGTGGTATTGGATCGGCGTCCCTAGAAGGCTCGGCTAGCATACGGGCAGTTTCAGCAGCATCCTCCGGTGAGCAGCGATCAAAAGGCGTAAAGACACCTTCGAGGTGTTCGGCGAAAGCGTTGGCCCTGTCCATCTCCGATCTGCACCAGCTGCCGTCGGTTCTTTGTACAGGTGGGATCCTTTTCAGCGGCTGTCTGATAGATTTGGTGACTCGCCATAAGTTATGTTGAGGGTCGCCTGGCTCAAGTTGTTCGACGAACCCGTCAAAGGCCTGCTTCCTTAGTCTTGCCAGAGTTTCTGTCAGACATTTGGTCGCTCTATTGAAGGCGGTTTTGTCCAAAGGATTCCTTGAGAGCATCCACACTCTTCGGAGTCGTCGCTTTTCAAGTTTGAGTTCTTCGACTTCCGGGCTCCAAAAATGGATGTCCCTGTCAGTGGCTCTTGGGCGGTTGGAGGGCCTTGGTGCTGCTTCAGAAGCTGCCGCCTGAATATGGGCTGTTAACTCTTCTACAACGGTGTCGATGTCAACCGGGGAGTCAAGTGTCGGGCTGGGGTCGGTAACGTTGTTCAGGTAGGATTGGTACTTGTCAACGTCTGTTGTCTTGTAGATCAGCTTTTTGCGGGCTGACCTGAGCAAGGCTGGGGTGAAAAGTGACACGGCAAAGGCGCTGTGGTCCGAGAAGAGGTCTTCTACTTCTCTCGCTTGAATTCCGGCAGAATCCAGTCCTCCGGAGATGGCGAAGTCCAGCACATCAGGGATTTTGTGGGGATCCGTAGGCCAGTATGTGGGTGCACCGGTTGCGTGACAGCTCAAGATTCGGGACTGAATCTGCCTGTATAGGGCCGAGCCCTTTGGGTTCGTAATCCTGGAGCCCCACCAGGGGTGTTTAGCATTAAAGTCCCCTCCGATTATGAACTTGGGGCCGAGGCAATCCAGTAGCAAGCCGAATTCCTGTTCGTGGATGTTGTGCCTGGGGGGGCAATATGCTGCGGCGATTGTTATGTCACCGTTTGTAGTGGAGATTTTAATTTGGGCACATTGTACCCAGTCTTCGCACATGGCTGGAAGTGCCTCATACTTGATGCAGCTGCGAATAAGGATGGCCGCGCCCCCGCGACCTCTACCGTTCGGGTGGTTAGCGGCAATGAGGTCGTATCCTCTAATAGTCAAGTATGATCTATTGGTAAAATGCGTTTCTGATATGAGGAGAACGTCTGCTTGGAGGGTCTTGCAATATAGCTCGACCTCTGGCCTTCTTTTTACCAGGCCGTTAGCATTCCATATGGTTATATTTAATTGCGTATGCATAAGGATTTGCAAACGGTGGCCATCATTTGGGCTATTTGGCTCAAGACCTTCTCCATCATGCGCTCAAACATAGATTCCATCCTAGCCGTTAGGGCGTCCATTGGATTACTTGAAAGACTGGGATCGGGATTGGGGTTGGAGTCAAACTGTGGTGCTCCGTTTTTGACTGCGCTAGCATAGCTGATGTTAGGGTCAATTTTGCTGAATTGAGGTTGCTGGCGTCTTGGGGCAGTCTGCTTGGGGGCGAACGTGCTCTTTGCCTTTTTGTAGGCTGGACAGCCCTTGTAAGAGGCCGCATGTGATCCGTCGCAGTGGAGGCAGACTGCTGGTTCACTGGCAATTTTGGTGCATTCGGACGATGGGTGCCTATCTCCACACTTTACGCATCTGTACTCCAGATGGCAGTACCGTTTCGTGTGACCGAAGCCCTGGCAGCGATGGCATTGGGGCACATCGTCGAATTTTTTTGGTGGCTCAACCGTAACCACCGTGCTGCATAGCCGCTTGACTTGAAAGGCCTCCTTGTTGTTTTTGGCTGGCTCGAGGTTAATAAAGAAAATGTTTAGTGGCTTCTTTGTACCTTTTTGCATAGGATTGTGTATATCCCTGACTTTGTGTCCATGGCTGCTGAAACCCACCTTAATATCCTCCGGGTCGGTGGAGAAGTGGAGGCCTTTAACGACGATCCGATAAGCGCGCTCGTTTCGGGGCTGGAATGTGTGGTATCGATGGTTATTTTCGCTCAGGAACTTTTTCAGAGTTGAGTAAGTATCCTTATCTGGAGTCATGACGCGAATTGTGTTGTTAGTGCTTGCTTTGTAGGTCACTTCAACATCCCCGCCTAAGAGGTGGGAAATGTCTTTGGAAAGGCCCTTGATGCTGGATACGTCCGGGATAAAAATTGGGGGCGGTTTGATGATTTTCGCCGTTTTTACCGCAGATTGCTTGGTTTTCTTATCATCTTTTTTCTTCATAACGTCAACCTCCATGTCGCTGACACGATCTTCATCGTCTAAATCAGAAAGAATTGCATAATAATTTTTTTCAATATTAGCTTTAAGTGCAGCTCTGGCTGCTTCGCTGGTGGTAGGTTCGTCTTCCATAATGGGTTTTTTAGCAGACTTCCGCTTCATTTCTCCATGCTCGGAGTCGCTGGAATCGACATCTTGAAAATTAGAATAGGCTTTCTTTTTCGAAGGCGGCTTGATTTTGATGGAACTTTGCCAGCCCATTAAGTTGGTTTTGCCCGAGAATGGCCGCAAGATTAAGTAAATAAGAGTGCTTTTATATTTTTTTGGTGGTTGGAAAAAAAATTTAAATTTTTCTTTTTATTTTTTTAACAAACAATAAAACGATGCTTTCAGTTCAAAGCCTACCTCTCATTTTTTGCTAACACTAATGCGTTAAAATCATAACAATGTATTGGGGTGCCGACCACTGTTCTAAAGCTACAGGCGATTGGTGAGGACAACTGCCTGGGTCCTAGGGTTCCAGATATTCTAAACCCCCACGGAATAAAATATAAAATGTACGATTGCAACCTGGCAGTGTTGTCTATGTTTTGTATTTATATTATATTTTATATTATATTTATATTATGTTGTGTATTTTGAAAAACTGAAGCAGCCACCCACGTCGATCCTGGCCGACCTTTCACTAATCTGACCAACCTTCCACCAACCGAAACTAATCTCGTCACTAACACTTACGTTTAAGAATACCAGGAGACTACGTAGAAACTTCCTAAAATATATTCTGATAGTTCTTTCTTTGCATCCCACGTTATAGCTAACCTTGCCGATCACTACATGGGTACTTACTATAGTGACCCTTTCAAAACGGAGCAATCGCCATTTTATGTTGCGTGACTTCAAATATATTATGTGTATGTACCATAATATATGTTTTACCATATGTGATATGATTGATATGATTGATCAAAACATTGATATGATTTTAACGCATTAGAATTAGTAACGAATAGCAGAAAGTAGGCTGTGAGCATGACGTTTCACACATTTTTCCTGTGTGTGTGTGGCAGAGCTCGGGCAGAGAAATTTTCAATGCCCTCAGGATAGGGCCCTGCCGATCACTGTTCTAAGGAGTTAATCCCATAGAGTTATTACGTTAATAGAGTTAATACAGAGGGCCAGAACGATAAAAAGACATAAGTTTCCATTAAGTATTAAATCATTTGATAAACACCATTTTTAAAAATTTTCAAGATCGGTTTGAAAATTGTATTGGGCATAGATGGATTTGTACTGAAAGCAAAGCTTAACATCATCTGCATACATAATAACTAAAGAGTTCGTTAACGCAGGGGGCCAGTTCGTTAAAGCAAGGGGCATAAGTAAAAAGAGTAAATAGTAAAGGGCCAAGATGACTTCCTTGACGCCAGATGTAGCTCGGGACGCCAGATGTAGCACGGACCAAGCGGGAAGTAGCGGACCATCTAAGTAGCTAAAGATCCACGGTCTGTTGAAAATCCCAGCATATTCAGTTTGCTCAACAAGAGTGAGTGATTAACTGAATCGAATGCTTTGCTAAAATCTGTGTAAATAAAATCTGTTTGACATCCCTTTCGAAAGCCATCTATGACGAAGGATGTCATGTCCAGTAAATTTGTGGTGGTGGAGCGACGCCTTATGAAGCCATGCTGACAAAGGTGTTGCAAATGAGGAGTAATTAATTTTTCAAATAACTTTGAAATTGCCGACAATTTAGAGATGCCTCTGTAGTTGGCAGCACCGGACTTTTTTCCTTTTTTGAAAGATTATGAAAATTATGAAAGATTCCTTCCACTTAAGGGAACAATCGAGGTTACCAAAGATAAGTTGATAAGTCTAAGAAAAGGTTTGCACAGGGCCTTGGCATAGTATTTTAGCACACAGCCTGATACTCCATCGGGGCCTGACAAATAAATGGGTTTGACCCTTAGAAGATCAGATAATAAGCTATTCACGGAGAAAAACGAACAGAAAATAGGATTTGCTGATTAAATGGTGTATGCGTAACGCTGATCTGTCAATTTAAGCGGAGAATAAGTTGTTTGAAAAAATTTTGTGAAAAAATCGGCAATGGCCTTATCAGAGGTAGCAGATGAATTTTCAAACGTAAGCAGAGGTGAAAAAGATACGTGTTTATGCTTAGTGTTTACAATATATAAAATGCTTTGGATCCTGAGTAAATTGTATCCGGCAGCGGCGAATATAATTCCTGTAACATTCTGCGTTATTCACGGTAAAATTTGACCGAGCTAGTAGATATCTTAAGAAATGAATACTACTGCAGGTTTTTTTTATATTTCAGTAAGAGCATATTTTTAGAATTTTTTAGGTTAATTAGGCACCTTGTAAACCAAGGTGGATTCGTTAAAGCGGACGGATATTTCCATGGTGCACAGGAGTCGAAATATATATTTAAGGTGCAGTAAAATTTTTCTAAGGTGACATTAAGATCGGTGCATGCCAGAATATCACACCAATCATATGTATCAATAAGTTTGTGAAAATCAGCTTTACGTAAGCATCGAATCTTATTTGCCACGCATGTCAAACATGCCCGCGGTGAAGTCATGGTGAGTTATAAGTGATAAAGATGGTGAGTTATCGACGTTGGACCACTTTAATTTGGGGATATTAATGTCGCCCATAGCGACAAGCTGGTCACAATCAGTCATAAGATTAAAAACGATTGAATAGCGGACAAATGCTGCCCATATGTGGGTGGTTCAGACGAAGGCGGTATATATGAACATGTAATGTATAAAGTTTTCTCTGATTTTACAAAATGATTTTAATGAAAATAAATTCTATGTCACCAAACTCTTGTGATTTCACCTCTTCAGAAGCAAGAGACCTCTTTGCTGAGGTCGATCCCGTCTTAAAGTAGTGTACTTACTTGGAAAAACTTCGGAGCTAAAGATCTCCGGATTCACCAAGTTTCTGTAAAGGCTATAATATGGGATGCAGAGAAAGAACTATCAGAATATAGTTTGGGGAGTTTGCTACGTAGCCCATAGTATTCTGACAGGAAAGAATAGAGACAGAATAGTTCTGTTAGTGACGATACTTGTTTTTTGGGTTAGTGGACGAAGAAGAGTTGGAAGGTTGGTCCGTGGTTCAAATATAGGGAAAGTTTCGCTCCCACTGGTTTTGAAATTTTGTTTCTTTACGGTAGTGGGCTGATGTTTTTGGACGAATATGTTCTCTGGCCAAAAACTGGGTGAACAAATCGTCATGAACATCAGCGAGAGCACACCAATCTTGAAAGAAGATGTGCACCTTCTATAATTATATTTATATTTAGCTATGTCCTCCACGTTTATATTGGCTTTTGTTTTGGCTTTGATATAAGCCGAGATATCAATCTCTGAAGTATCAGTGGCAATCCAAGAAACAAATATATGTTCACCTTTAAGGAATGGAATCATTCCTCAATCATTACAGGAGCAATCACCTGTAAGGGTGCCGGTCCGGACTGTGGGATACTCTGTTGGGTGACTCTAACAGGGGTTTCATTTAATAGGAGGAAATGTCCACGGAGGACATGTCGGACAATTGCTCATTTGTACTGAGAAATTCGGACGTTGAATTGTTCTTATATATTGCCGCGGGCTCCGCAAATAGGCGGATTATGGGAGGCAGGTGTCAAGATAGCCACGCTGTCGAACTAGCAAGAGCAGGTGCTACCAATACTCTCCTCCCGGAGAAGGAAGCAGTAGGCATACCCTTAGCTACGTGAAGGATAAAATGCAGGGATCACTTTGACCGCGCATCACTGAGGAAATGGAGAAATCTCCAAAACTGCAGGAACTCACGCATGATATGGCCTATCCGCTCTAGGAAAAGATCAATGATGCTTATCGCCCTCAATAGGCAGGACTGCAGTCTGGCGGTCAAGGCCATCACGGGACACTGGTTAATAGAAGCACATGCGGCTAGATTAGCGGGGGGGATAGGAAGGGATTGGAAGGTCTTCCATAGGATGTAGAATAGGAAGAGACAGTCGCACACCTCATGTGTCATTGCGCACACCCTGCGCTGAGGCGACTCGAATTCTTGGATGCAGCAGCACTCACGGACCTAACAGACCTCGCGGAGATCGCTCCTAGCAGCCTCGTAGCCTTCATCTCGTCATACAAGGCAGGTCCCCTTGTACGACCTCTTGCCTGTGCGGTATCACAAGGAGCCCCAGCGGTTGAAGTGGATGGGGGTGTCAGTGACTGGCCCCGCATCGCCGACTCAACCTAACCTAACCTAACCTACCCTTGCAGAGGGCATTATAATTTTGGTCAAAAATGTGCAACGCATTTCAGGGGACATATGCGACGCTATTCTTGATCAGGATCACCTCGTGAGTTTATTAAAGCCGTCCGTCTCTCCGTCTGTATGTTTCTACGCAAACTAATCTCTCAGTTTTAAAGCTATCGACTTGAAACTTTGCACACACTTTGCTTTTCTTTCCTTTGCACGCAGTATATGTATGAAGTATATGTATGAAGTATATGTATGAAGTATGAAGTATCTACCTGAGTAAAGGAGATACATGCGGAAGGTGGATTCAAGCTGTGCAAGTTTTCGTTTAGTTCGCCCACAGTAGAGAGGATGCTCAGACCCATTGATCATGCCCAGAGTATTGGATGGGGCAAGGCAGAAAAGAAGATTTTGGGAATGCGAAGGCGGCAGCCGAGATCGACTTTAGGTTTCGATGTACCGGAAAGTTGCCACAAAAAAGGTATTCTTGAACATGGTTATATCGACGTTTGATCCATTGTGATTCCTGTGTTGCCTGATGATAACAGTGAAGTCATATTGCAAAATGTCTGTAGAATAGAATGAGCCGGGGACCGGGAGAATTCACGCTAATTACTAATTAAGGACGACAACATTCCTGAAGAGACCAAAAGGCAGCTGGCCAGGATCTGCACCCAGTGATAAAGCGAATGAAGAGGATAAAAAAGAAATACCAAGTGAGTTTGTGCTTATGGGACCGCTGTGCTTATCGTTGCAGAGGTTCTCAAGCTACAGGCGATTTGTGAAATTTAACGGTCTGGGTTCTAAAGTTAACACGTCGATGCCCTGGACAACGATATGAGCTAGCTCCGGCCTCTCTGTGGCTGAGTGTGAAGCAGTTGAGAATTTGTTGGTCTGCAGATCGCAAAGAGAGTGGTTCCCGGTTGTGGCGCCGAAGGAGTACGTCATGGAGAGTTTCCTAATAGAGGCAGAGAATATGGTTAGTTCTAGCCCGCCTACCCACCTGCCAGAGAGTGCGGACTAGGAAGCATCTCTTACGCCGAATGATCTGCTCAAGGAAGCAGATTGTCCGCCGGATACTCCCGGCCTGCATCGAAGTATTGTAAAGGAAGGAGCCACAAGGAAACAGTGCCGCATCGCTGAGGATGCAGGGGTGCTATATTGAATTCGTGCAAATGAAATTTGTTGCAACACCCCCTCCAGCCCCCACAAATCGCAAATTTTTAGAGCGCCAGTATTTAGAAAAGGTTTTGATGTCAATCGGCCGATTATCCGAGGAGATATAGACATTTTTATTACCATACAAAAGTGTTAAAATTTTGACCACGTGGATCTCGAAGACTATAAGAGTTACAACAATGTGATTTAGAACTTCGATGGACTTGGTATCTGCGTAGATGCATTGCAGAACCTTGACTAGTACATATTTACAACTCAAAATTCTGTCAAATCGGGGAATTTTTGGAGAAGTTATAGATTTTTTATTATGCTTTCCCACCAAACTCTTTCATCTATTATATTTTTTGCAAAAGCATAAAAGTATGTAATACAATTTTTGATTTCTTGTTTTAGTTGAGAGTCTTTTGATCCTTTAAATTAAAAAATAAGTTAATGTGCGATGGAAGAGATGAGTACCCGATAAAATAGAGTCGGGGAAAGTCTGTTAGAGCCGTTCTCTGTTGTTTTTGTACCTTTGCAGAGGGTATTATAATTTTGGTTAAAAGGGTTTGTTATATATAAGAATATATATATTCTTGATATTGACGTGAAGTGATATTCTTGAAGTGATCCTCCACTTCCTGATTTTATATAAGCATGTCCGTTTGTATGTCTATCTGTTTCTACGCGAACGATTTGAACCTTTGCACACATAGTTATTTCCTTTGCAAGCAGCAGGATCGGCTATCGGATGAAAAGACTCGGCAATTCAACAGAAGCCACATAACTCATTGATCGGAAATGCAAAACCTTTTAGAGTTAAGTTATTTTTCATGAATTCTCTTTTTGAGCAATTGACCGACCAACCGAAGGGATTGGCTTGGGACTTTTTTTTTTTTAAAATTTGGGTTAATAATAATATAAATTGGGCTAATAATAAAATTTATAAAGGTAAACAAACTATATCCGATATTTGCGATGTATATCCGATATAAACTGCAGGGGTCTGATCTTATCCCAAAATAAGCGAAAAGACGCTGAACCACATACTATTAAAAGCAATAGGCAAGTTTAATATAACAGTAGTGATGTCTTAAAACAAAAACTAGTCGATTGGTTTTAAATGAATAAGTGCCAGGAAAATGAGTTCAATGAGAAACGAATCGAACGAGCATAGAAGCTCAGTGAACCAAAGAAACGGCTTCAACTATTAATTTTCGACCCGCGATACCGAAATGGAAAAATCGGTGATAAAGAGAAACTCGGCTCTACTGACCGCTGAAAGCCAAAGGGCACGGACTTGCTCACCCGCTCTGCTTACTCCGACTCCCGCGTCATGGAGTTCGCAATGTAAAACCCCCGCTCCAACGGCGAAAAAAAGTATCGCACCAACAACAAGCAGTGCTACAATTTCTGAAACCGCAACGAAAGTCACTGCAATGCAAAATACCACGACGCCAACGACTACAGCGAGTACAAATACAACAACTTCGGAAAGTGTCAAAGTGCGCCCGGCCACACAGACTGGAATACATCGCTACACTTTTTCAAGACCAGAACATTGTAATACAGCATCTCGTAGCACAACAGTCTAATTAATCTATGCAGACTCTACAAATATCAATGTGGAACGCCAATGGTGTATCACATAAACTAGAATTGTCACAATTCTTTAACGATAATCATATAACGAAATCATATTGACGTTATGCTACTGTTGGAAACGCATCTTACAAGCAAATACAACTTTCAAATAAGAGGCTATACAATCTACCGCACTGATCATCTGGATGGGAAATCCCACGGCGGGACCAGTGTTCTGATCAGAGATCACCAGCTTCAAAGCATCACCTTAAGGAAGCAATCCGATCACAGGATCGGTCAGGAAAAAAAGGCTCTTCGCCAACAGGAAGAAAATGCACAGCTGAGGTACATCCAGAATCTTTCGCCAACACGCACATAGTATCCCCTGTGGAGGGCCCACCCAAATCTTAGCGCCCCAATCGAAACGACTTAAGAAACCCCGATAAGAAACTCTTCGGGTTGCTGGGATTGCAGCGCCGAAAACAGAGATGAAACATTCGCTACACATCTCAAAAGTTTCTTCCAGCCAAACCCTGCCTCGAATTCATTCCTCCTGCCACTAATTCAGCCAGAAGCTACTTTTTTGCCAACTACACCTACATTTCGGCCGAACGAAATTGAAAAAGTCATAAGAGGGCTAAACCAAAAAAGGCTCCCGGTGGTGACCTACTGACACCGAAGATGTTGATAGAACTTTCAAAATGCGCTATAGAGGTCGTCTGAAAACTATTGTTAGCTTGCAATATTGTCCGGGCACACCAATTTGGCTTTCGAAGCAACCAAAAACCATCGAGCAAGTGAAAAGATTAACATCCGAAATAAGCTCAGCCTTCGAACAGTGAGCGACTACATCTACATCATTGAAGCTGGGCTTCCACAAGGAAGCGCACTCGGCCCTAGTCTGTATGTGTTGTATAGTGCGGATATTAATACGAACGAACAACTAACAACGTCAACGTTCGCCGACGATACCGCTATCCTTAGTCGCTCCAGATGTCCAAACCAAGCAACAAACAAATTCGCTTATCATCTTACAGTAGTTACAGTAGATTAAAATAAACGAACAAAATTGTAAATATGTAACGTTTACCCTAAATAGACCAATGCCCTTCGCTTTCACTAAACGGTATGCAGATCCCTAAGTATACTAAGTATACTAAGTCATTGCGACGAAGACGTGATTGTTTGCTCAACCTTATTAGACCCCTTGCCAGGTGGTTAGGGTGCAACAGTAGCTTATTAAAGCTTCTTATACCTTTCCTTCTCTTCTGCGATCACTTCTATTATTGGTGAATGTGTAAGTCGCGATGTATGTATTCGTTGCGAACGTACCAAGGCACCCCGCCAATGATAAGCCAATGAAGGCTGCTGGCTTTTGGTGTGTTTTTTTGACTTCAATGTGCCGGCGCTATGTGAGTCTTTTATCGAGGTGTACTCCTAGATATGTCACTTCGTAAGCTTGAGGGAGTAGACTGCTGTTCAAGGTAAACATAACGTGCTTGCATTTTCGTTCGTTCACTTTAATTCGCTATTCTGATAGCCATTTTTGTACATTGACCAGATGAAGAGCTAGTTGCGCAGTTGCTTTCATTGGGCATTTTTAGCGGCTTGAAATAGCTGTATCATCAGCAAACGTTGATTTTGTCAGTCGTGTGCTTGTCGGGATGTCCGCTGTGTAGAGGCATTTTGGCCCTAGGAAGCTACCTTGACGAACTCCAGCTCCAATAATAAAATCATATGTTATAGCACTGTTGCACCTCACACCCAATTTTGTGTCGTAAAGGTAAGACTCTAAACGCTTATGGGTGTTGTAGGGGAGCATTGTCTGGATCTTGTACATTAGACCTTCTAGCCAGACTCTATCAAATGCTTGAGAGACATCTAAAAATTTTTAGATGTAAGCAGTACTCTCGTTTTGGATCGCGTTCCCAATTTTTGATGCTGTCCGATTGACAATTGATTGCTCAATTGTTCCGTGCTTTTCACGAAACCCAAGTTGATGTTATTCGACTCATTACGCATTTTTAAAAGAGTTCAGAGTTTTGTATTCGTTTTTAAAATGTGTTTCTGAAAGCAGCATTACGTCGAAATGATTGTCGAGTAGGAATTGCTAACTCAAGTTTATGTTGTAAAACGGCGTAAGCGTTCCACTTAGATATGCGTAGGGAAGTCATTATTTGGATTGATAAATAGATTTTGGTTTCGCATTAATACGCATAGTTGTACGTATAAATGACATCAAACGTTTTGTTGTAGGCTGCATATCATAGCTATCATGCGTATCATGGTTTCGCATTAATACGCATAGTTGTGCGTATAAACGACATCAATTCCGTAAGGTTTTGTTGTAGGCTGCTTATCATAGCTACAAAATTGGCTGCTCGACCGATTTATGCTGATTGGTTCTTGGTAAGCTGGTTGCAGAAATTAACTTTTTGAGGCTTCACCTTAAAGAGTGGATGCGGCTTTCTATCCCTGGTAAGGATATTAAAGACTGTCGTAGCGCTAAATTCCTTATCTCGTAGCGCCTTTGTTACCTCTGCAGGCTTTTGATCGGACTCGATGCCCTTAAGTACGACTTGCAGGCTCTTCCTGCTTTTTAGCTGGTACGTGTAGAAGTTCTTTTTATTTTTGTTACGATATTTCGATAATACTCTGTAGTTATCTTCAGACTGAATTTGAACTTTTGTTTCCTGAATGAATGTTTCCACATATGCATGTGTCACTGCTCGGACGACGGCAGAAAAATGTTTTGGCTTCCAAATTTAAATTTAAATTTCTCGTTTCTGTTTTCAATGCGCCGATTGGGTAGTTAGTAGAACAAATAGTATCTATAATCGCTGCAGATCGAGACTTTAAACTTTGTCTTTCTTTAATATTAATTTTTTTTTATTTTTCCTTAGTAGAAATAGTATTAAAAAAAAAATTACCGTTATGTCCGGCTAATATAATTTCAAGGGAGTCTGTCCGGCATATTGTCATCCGACACGTCCGTCACTTATTTTTACAACAATTGTACTAGAATGCAATTAAAAATAATAATAATAAAGTATATATGAAAAGTAAAAACTTCATAAAAATTGAAACAGCCAACTAATGAAATCGAACCCAGGACCCCAAGGATAAGGAGCACGTGCCTTCCACCTGAGCTACCCGCCAAGTTGGTTTAATGATTTTTAAAATTGGATTTAAGGAGAGCGCGAGAGTCCATACCAAAAACAGAGCTGAAGAGTAAGAAGAGTAGAAGATATTTCTGATCTGTTTGGTCTCACACTGGTTCAATTTGGACGTTTCATAATTTAAGACATTACGTTCTAAAAATCGAATTCTCTCTTTCCCTCTCGCATCTGCCAGCCGTTTGTCGTGGAATCCGCTCTCATATGTTTACATTTTTACAGCGGATTCCAAGACGCGGCCTGCCAATATGCCGTAGATATGCCCGCACTTATAGACATTTTTACAGCGGGTTCCACTACGAACTGAGGCAATGTTAAGGTGATTTTAAAATTTTGTTTTTTTTTTTTGATTGGATTATAAATTTAGGAAAAAACATTAAAAGAATAAAAATATAATATAAAGAGATTAAAAATTAAAAAAAAATGTCTGATGAAATGCTTCTGTCTGCATGCATTCCTTAATCTAAAAAGCTTTTCACAAGTATTATCCAAGTACTTTTTTGGAACATATTTATTATTTTCATTGATATTAATAGTGTTTTTTTTTTTTTTTTGTTTTGTTTATTATGTCCTTAGATGCGCTACCAAAACTGTCAAGAGAGCTAATATTAATTTCGGAAAAATCTTTTATAACTTTTTCCGTTAAGGTTTTATGTAAGGTGATAGTGGAACGAACATTTAATAACTCAATTATTATTGGAAAGTGGTTACTGTGGAGATTTTAGAGTTTGCAGTAGTCCAAATAGGAGAAAGGGAATTTTTATTAACAAACGAAACGTCAGGAGCTGAACTGGAAGTAGGGTTAGTAAAATAGGTGTGAGAACCATCGTTAATACAAAAAAAACCTGTGGATAAAAGTACTTCCTCCACTGCCATACCTTTGTTATCCTGAATGAGGCTGCCCCATATGGGCGATTTGGCATTAATATCGCCTCCACATAGTTTCCTTGAGCCCTGCTTTAAAATCATTTATGCTCAAATTAGGTGGGGCATAGACGCTGAATATGTTAAAGTTGTGCCTAAGGTTTTTAGTTGATATACCGATAGATTCGATTTTTGAGTTAAGACTTAGGATTTTAATATTAATATTCTTTTTCACGTAAATCCCTACGCCCCCATAACCATCCTCCTCAGTTTGGTAGACTACACATGGCATTATCCACTACCCAAATTTCAGAAAGAATGGCAATGTCAATATTGTTATAAATAAGAAAAAGTTCCAACAACTGTTTGTTATTTTGAGAAGTAAAGCTTTGAATATTATATTGAAGTATTTTTATAGGCTTAATCATGATGAAAGATTAAAGATTTAATTTTTTTAATATCGATTTCAGAGTTGGCTTTGGCTATAATATCCCTTAAGGATTCGAGAAAAGATCTGGTATTACCTGAGTTGTTCGGATTGTTTATTAAAAGGAAGGAGGCAATCTCCGAAGAAATGTTGATTAGACTGTTCTCAGCTGTTTCCAAGGCTGAGTTCTGATAAGAACTGGCTGAAGGTGGGAAAGAGCTAGAATCAGCCGGTTGGTTGGAAAGATTAGCCCTTTGAAGGGGAACAAATCTTTCCTCAAGAGATATTTCATGATCTTTAATAATTTATTTCCAGTTGGACATCGTCTCTTGCGACTTTCTACCTTCGATTGACTTGTTTTTATAAGTTTTAGCTATTTTGTTGTAAATATTTGTAAATAGATTCAGCAGCTAATTTGGTGTTATCCTGCAAAACCGGGGTTGCAGAATTTTTAGGGGCTTGTAGTAGAGGGAATTCGGTGGTATTAAAAATCTCAGGAGTGGATGGAGCTAGCTTATCAAAGAGAGCAGGATATCTTATTTTAACTTCCACTCTAGATAGGTTTTGCGATGTCATACATTTCTGTATGGCAAACGCTCTTTTCCTAGCCGGACATTTAAGGGAGGTAGCGGTGTGGGAGAAGTGGCAGTTTATACATTTAAGTGTCGTACATGTCCTTCTCTTGGATGAGAAAGGAAAAAATTGCGACACTTCTCTTCAGTCTTCTATCAGTGCTGAGCAAAATGCCCAAATCTGAAGCACCTAAAACATTGGCTAAAAGGAACATAAGGTTCCACTTTAACCTTTGTATAAAGGAAGTCAATTTCCTCTGGAATCTGGGAGCCTTCAAAAATAATCTTAACCTTGGACGTGGGGTAAACTCTTTGTTTTTAATTTTTCTATTAACTCTAATGATTTCGTGAATGGGCACTGGGGATAAAATGAATTCTTTTAAATCGTCAGTACTAAATTTAATTGGAATTTGACAAATAATTCCAGTCTTAAAATTGAAATGCTTAAGAATTTTAAGGTCGTAGCCCATTTTTTTTTAGATCAGAATTTAATAAATCATTAGCAGCTTTAGCTGTCTTGCACTCTGCCTTACAACGCCCGTAGCCTATTTTATTGACTTTTAATATATCTTTAAGTTTAAGCTTAAAAATAGTTGCATTTAGTTCGTGGGCATTAATAGGTTCACGGTTCTCTCTGGTACTGTCACCGTTAGTGAGTTTGTCAATATAAACAATATAAGGACCTTTGTGATTGCTTTTATAGCTAAGCGGTACTTTCTGTGATTTGGAGGAATCACCGTTGTCATTGTCGTTGATGTTGATGACATTTGTATCCTGCTCGTTGATCAATGTCTTCTGTAAAACATTAGCGTTGTATTTTTCTGACTCCAAGATGTCCATTTCTTCCTATACTTTTTGAGATATTTCTGGATCCGATGTTTTCCTTTTTTTAAAAATTAGCCGCATCAGAGCACAGGGTCCTTGCCTGGCTGAGTGGGGCATTTTTGACTCAAGGGGATTAACTCCCGTTGTAATAACACAGTGCGACAGTGATTAGGAACTTTGGAGGGTGCGTATAACAATATCAATGTATAAAATTATTTCTTGAGAAAACACCATTAACGGTAATCGTTATGATGTAAAAAGATTCGAATTTACATTCAAGTGTAAATAGTTCGACACTTCTCGTAGTGTTTTTGTTTTGGTAGAAACTGCCGCAATCAAAATAAATAAGAGCAAAGTTGTATTACATTTTTAGAATGATTCAATCGTAGATGCGATTAAGATTATATGAAAAATATTACTCTCGCGACGCCCATACCACAGTGCGACAGTGATTTGGAACTTTTGAAGAGTCCTAGTAGGAATTGTTCATTAGGTCCAATATAGTATAAAAACATGTTTGAAATTTTTCAAACACCTTCAAAATCTTGATTTATTTGGAAAAAACGATTTTTCGGAACTTTTTTGCTCTTAAAAATTCCTAAACGCGTAATTTTAAACCGATTTAAAATTTGTTTACGTTTTTTCAATAGTTAAATGTTGTAGCTTTTGATATTTATAAAATAGATATTTAATTTATTTAAACAAAAAAGATAAAATTTTTACGCAAGAAACTGACATTTTTGAATTTTTGTAGTGTTTTTCGGACTTTGACGCCATTTTTTCGGTACAACTTCCAAGAAATGGTATCATTTTTGACACATTGTCTTGTTAATTCTGAATAAAACGAGACCAGTTTCATTAGAAAATTGTTGAAGTTATAACGCTTTTCCCAAAACAAGTCAGTGCAATCTTGCTTGCGTTCCGGAGCAATAGTGTGCCCTTCCCTTTCGCTTATTCCTTTCTTTTACACACTTTTACTCCGGAGCGCTAGTAAAATTGCACTGACTTGTTTTGGGAAAAGCGTTATAACTTGAAATGAAAAATCTAATGTCTCTAAAATCTCTATCTCTAATAAATCCCTCTTTTATGAAATTCTTAAATTCCTCCCTCTATGCAGAATCTTGTTCGATGTTGCAAAGTTGCAACTTTTAAAATGGAAAGTTCTCTTTTTTTTGACAATTTAAGGAAAAAAGTGCAAAGTGCTTATGTGTTACCAGCCGTCAGAACGTTCCGAATGGAAGTGGGTTTTACGTTTTGTATTTTTTTTTTTATTATATTATATTGCACAACGGAAGATCCCGGGCGTTCCTACTTATATACTCCGTGCAAAGGAAAGAAGGGTGTGGCTTTAAAACTGAGAAACTAAACGGACATGCTCATATGAACTCAGGAGGTGATCCTGATCAAGAATATATGATATATCCTTTATAGGGTCGGAGATTTCTCCTTTACTGCGTTGCAAACTTTTGACCAAAGTTATAATACCCTCTGCAAGGGTATAAAATTAGCGAAGTTTTCGTGATTCTATCTGCATTGTATTTTTATGACGAAGTGGATGTAATAAGTAAAAAAAAAAATTCAAAACAATCTAAATTCATTCAGCATTATTCGCCCCATTTTTAATTCAAAAAGTTCACCGTTAACCTTATGACTTCAACTTGCGATTTGCGCCTATAAGGGTTAAGATACAATTTTTTTTATGTATTACAATTTGCTTTTAGGGTTGGAAAAGTTTTTTGTGGTATCAGAACAATTTTCAAGCACAGCTCTCATTTGGTAAAAACTTTTTTCAAGAATGTTAGAAAACTTCAAAGGGTCTGTAATCTCACAATATCGCCAAGAAGATATGGCCAAGATAATATCATGTTCACGCGGGTTATAGCAACAACCATATCCATCGTCTACCAACGGCCCGTATCCCATAAAAGCTTCATATTTTGTGGCCACCTGCGATGTAGACACTCGAAAATTTGAAGACCTTATAAATCCAGGTGATGAAAAGAACTCTGGAATAGGTAGACCATTCTCAAGAGCCATTAACTTCAATCCGAAAAGGTGACGATCCACACCTTTTCCTTGTAGAGCCAGTTTGGCATACAGTTGGTGTTCCGCAACGGCTTTGCGAAGTTTTTCAGCACGGTCTTGGTCTGTGAATTTTACGTTTTGCATTGAACGACAAAAGTCGACGGATTCATTAGAGCAGGATCGAATTGTTTCTGTCCGTCCGCCATCGAATATACGTAAGTGAGCAGACTCGTATTGCGCAGCTGGTTCTGCATGCATTCTATAAATATGGATAAAAAATTACTTTTCACGCAGGATACTGATATTTTACCTATAAAAGGCCAGTTGCAAAGCTATTTGTATAAAGCTGTCTGGTCCCAACCGTTGTTTTTTTATAAAGTCCTTGCCATAACCATCAAATTTCAGAACTTTCATCTGCAGATTATTAACAAGTTTGTCAAGGTTCTTTTGCGCGATAACAAGCCATTGCTCAATGCATTCATTAAGAGGACAAAACTCTATTTTTTCGGCAGGAGTGGTGTTAGTCGATCCTCCCTTTCCGAAGTTCGGATCTTCTTTTCTAAAAAAATTCAATTTAAGATAAAAAAAAAGCAAGCAAAAAAGCAAAAATTGGACATTAACATAAGGTCTTATACTAATCTTGGCTTCTCACATTTTTTTAACTACATAGTCCATCATCATTGCGATTGGCTGACCTTCAGCTGGTGAATGCTCATAGGTAAACCCCACATTCCCATTGGGGTTCAATACAAGTTGAATGGTTTTGTCCATCCACCGATTACCACTGTTGACTTTACTGCCATTGCCGTGAATTAATGATAATATCAACTCTTCGGCGTCTTCACCTTCCTTTGTTTTAGTGCACTCATCAAGTGATACAGTAAACATCGCACCTTGAATGGATTTTATAGCATCCCTGTTGCGAGGATAATTTGATAAGTGCTCATAAGCTTCAGCCCAGTTGTCTCTTGAGTCCGTAGACAAAACACCATAAGGTACACCAAATTTCGGTTCCTTAGCGATTATATTTTTCAGTTCTTCAGCCAAAGAGTCGGTCGCAATTAATTCTCCGTTCGAATCGTATATATGCAGCTTGTAGAACTAAGTTTTAGAGAAAATACTTAAAATTTATAATCAATAAAAATGTAAGGGCTTTCACCTACATGGTTCTTGTAGATAACCACAACGTAGTCAGCGCATGGATTATAGACTATATCATCAGTACCTCGTTTTGGAATGCGACAAGTTCCAAATACTTTTCCAAACTGGCTATTATCCAATTCCAGTTTCCCCATCTTAACGATTGGAATCTTATCTGCTTGAACCATGTTATTAAACTCACCTAATCCAAAAATAACTTTGGATGTATATTCGATAAATGATTGGGCATCATTAAATTGTTGCTTAGGAAAGGTCATGCCAGGACTAACAAATACAGTAACAGGGGATCGATATTGTAAATAGGCAGCTTTCAACCAACGGTGTGCTAGCCAATTTCTCT
This sequence comes from Drosophila bipectinata, assembly GCF_030179905.1. NCBI lineage: Eukaryota > Metazoa > Arthropoda > Insecta > Diptera > Drosophilidae > Drosophila > Drosophila bipectinata. The sequence continues at coordinate 23,036,513 of NC_091736.1, read as the reverse complement.
CCTTGTTGCCAGTATTTTCCAATAGTATCTGCAAGTCTTTTCCCTCCTTTTTTAAAAACTCTTGGGTGATTATGGTTTGATGTTTTAGCTCCTCTGACGTCAAAAACGGTTCGACACTAGTCATAAATCGTGTTAACGTTTCCTCAAGAGGCAGGACATGGTAAGGCAAAAGATTTGGCTGTTTGGAACTCTTTTTCGTGCTGCTAAATCTCGTCAACAAAATTTGGTTAGAAATAATGTTTTGTGTCTTTTGGGGGAGGGAACTTTTGGCCTAAAAAAACAAAAGTTATTTCTACTAAAAATAGTTTAATTCACTTGCTCAATAACTTGCCAAGTTCCAAAAGACCGTTCTATTCTTAGGAAGCCTCATTTCACTGGGTTTTGAGGCGATAGGTTCACTGAAAGCAAAAACAATGATTGTTTATTTCCGTCGCTAAGTTCTTGGGTAACTAATATTCTATAATCTATTTTTTCTACAATCTGATATTACGATTTCTAAATGGATTAGATTGGGGAACCTTTGACCTTTCATGAAAGCTGTCATACTGCCCACGTAAACAATGTGGCAACAAAAAAATGACTATGTATGCACGTACCTACACACCGTGATCGTTTTTTAAAGAGTGAGAGAACCGCTTAAAATACTCACAACAGCTCTTATGATATATTTTAAAGTATCATTCGAACTGCTGGATTAGTAAATACAACTGGAATATTTATTATATTATTTACATTTTTATTAAAGTAAAGATTAAACGTCAAATTTTGTAACGACTTTGAATGTGGAACCGATATATCGATATTGTATTGGTATAAATATAAACATACATATGTTTATGACTTCTAGGGATGCATAAATTTCACAAATGCAGTTTTTGTATGTTTATATTTGAAGCCATTTGGCAGGAGCCACGATAGCTAAAAATGTTAGATTTATATTTATTGAATTGAAGATTATTAAATTTCCAGGATAATTAAGAAATATGTTAGCTGCTAAGAAAAATTGAGTCTTCTGAAAATTTTAAGCTTAAAATTAATCATAGAACAATCTTTAATAATGAGTTATTATATTAATTAATTATAGCGGTTATAGGTTATTAATTATAGCTGGAAAAAAAAATAAATTCGTCATTATCATAATCATTATAAACAAATTTTTTTTTAGATGAAACTTTTTCACATCATATTTTGCTGGAATCGGTTACGTTACGTTTAATATTACGTTTATAAAAAACGTTTATAAAAAAATTACGTTTAATATTTTATTATTTATTGTGCAATGAAGTATCAGGAAAGATGGACTATGCAGATATACAATTAACGGCTATTTTAATATTTAAAAGAACGTTGAACTTTCTTTATTTTAACAAAAAATTCCTGCTTATAGCGGATACACTTTACGTTAGTTTAAAAATTATATTTCTTGATCAGTCATCATTAATAATATCTTGGCAATAACATTTAGTGTTGAAAGTTTTCTTAAATTTTTCGCGCATGCATATCCTGGCAGTAGCAGGCAATGAAATATCTTCGTTCTTGATGAATCTGTCAGCCAATCTGTGTTTTGTGTCAATGTTTTGATACAAGACATAAGGGGTTATATACAGTTGTGATATATGAAAAAATCGATTTTTTTTTATTGCATATTCTTAAAGTATATTCTATTGGGAGTACTCTCACAAAAATTCATTATGATCGGAGCATTATAACCGAAGCTGTAGCTATTTATAGCGCACTATCTGCATATAAAACTTGAACAAACTTTAAACTTTAAACGCGATTATCTCAGAATCTTTTTTTTGGGAAATTACCTTTGCGGTGGACACGATTACTAAAAAACTACTAATCCGATCAACACCAAATTTTGACCACTTATTTATTATGATATTTGCTAGTCCGTGAACGAGGGATTTTCCATTGAAAACTCCTTTTTTAAAGCACAAAAAACAAAAATCTTATACCTTGAAAAAGTACATTTTTTGTTAAAAACGTCGCCATTTTTTTTTTAATCAAAATTTTTAAAAATCCCTCGTTCCCGGACTAGACAATACAATATACTAACTAAACTTTTTTGAATTTTGGATTTGGGATGAACCGTTTTCGAGAAATCCTGTCCACCGCAAGACACCATCGAAAAAAGACGATTCGGGAATTCGGCTATAACATTTTTGTTATGTAATATTTTTTTATGAAAAAATTTAATTAAGTACCCAGAAACATGTACTAAACAACGTCGATAAAACATTTTTCATAAATATTTTTTATGGTGTCAAAAAAAAATCGATAAAATTCCATATTCTTGCGCGGTACAACTGTATATAACCCCATAAATCAACAGGAACTGGGCAGCCAATCTCTTAATCTTCTGTTACGTTCAAGTGTAATTGGCAGATGCATTTTTTTATGAAGTCAAAAACAAAAACCTAAATCAGATTAGTCCATTGGTGGGCAAACTCTCATTTTACATGGCACACGAGTATAGGGTAGGAAATTCTGCCGCAGCGCTGCCGGCACACTGACAGTGTGAGCATTCTCAATTTTTTTTAGAAGCTCTCTCATTTGCTCTCATTTCGACTCATTTGACAGCCCAAACTTAAAAATCAAAATGTTTCCACAGAGAAAAATTTTGTTCAGAAATTGGGTTGGAAAAAGTTTTCTCCATGGAGAATATAGATAGGGAAGCGTAGTTTTTCATTTGTTTAAGTAATGTGGATAGCAAAGTTAAAAAAAAAAAAAAACTGTGTGTGTCAGACTCGCAGAAGTGAAACTTCTAAGTTGGTTTTTCCATGCATGCGAGCCCCGGTTTAGATCTCTCCCCCCTTTCTCGTGTTGAATTCCGGTTTCCATATTTGTTTTTTTCAATCAATTTTATATTCCGATTAAAAAGCGTATTGATGAAAAATAGTACGCGATAAACCAATTTACAGGAGCTGTGTATGAATTACGAGTTTAGGGAATTTTCTATTTAAACTCACACGCTAACAAGGTTACGTATTCAAAATCCCCCATTCGTGATGTATTTCATCGTACATTTATGTGATATATTTATACCCTTGCAGAGGGTATTCTAATTTTGTCCAAAAGTGTGCAACGCAGTGAAGGAGACATCTCCGACCCTATAAAGTATAAATATTCTTGATCAGGATCACCTCCTGAGTTGATATGAGCATGTCCGTCTGTCCGTCTGTCTGTCTGTTTCTACGTGAACTAGTCTCTCAGTTTTAAAGCTATCGACTTGAAACTTTGCACACATCCTTCTTTCCTTTGCACGCAGTATATAAGTCGGAACGATTGGGATCGGCCGACTATATCATATAGCTGCCATATAACTGATTGATCGGAAATGGTATAATTTTGGTGTTTTTAGAGTTAGAGTTGAAATTTGACACGAGAGCTTTCTTTGGCAAAACATTACGACATGCCAAATTTCATAAGGATCGGCCGACTATATCCTATAGCTGCCATATAACTGAACGATCGGAAATGGACCAACAAATACGTTTTTTTCGCTCAGTAAATTCTCTGCTCTCATTGTTTTCCTCTGCTACGCACACACTCAAATTTTAAACATGTGTTAGTTTTCCCCTTACCCTTCAGTACCAAAATTCCTTACTTCGACGTTTCCTGGCGACATGTTCGAAAAACAAAAACAAATTGCATGGGCTTCGTTTACTCAAGTCCGAAACGAAAGGGGAAACGAAACTTCTACCTGTTTTCGGTTTTCGACGATGATTCTCGAAGCTTCTACGTCATATTTTCGGTGCAGAGGCACGCGACAGGGAGACAATTAGAGAGATGTAGATGGAGGGAAGGGAGAGAAAAAAAATGTGTGCCGAAAACCAAGTGAATGGAAGCGACGTCAGAATACCCTTTTTAAAATATGTTGAAATATTTTTATATATTTAAGATTATATTTAATAAATTTTTCTTATCTAATCTTACCTTATCTTATCTATCTAATGGTATATTGAAATGTATTTCTATTTACATTTACGATTTCTATTTACGATTCTATTTACAAGGCATTGCGTTGGTCGACTATACCCTGGAACGCACAAGAATTTTCGGTTGTCAATTTTCGGTTTCGTCTTGCCTCTCCCCTTCTCTTTGCATTTGATGTTCAAGATGCATATGAATTACACGCGTTTGTTTGTTGCGTTTGAAGTTAAATTTTTTAAAAAACATTTAAGTGACCTGGCAAGGCCACCAGCACCGACGAGGCATTGGCAGCCTTAGATTTCGCCTTAGGCTGCGGCATGAAGAAAGAATGTGTGAGTATAATATTTATATATTAAATATAAAAAAATGTTTAATACCTATTAATTTTTGCAGACCACCGCAGTGACGAATATATTGAAGCGCGGACCCCTTACCAAGTCGGTAAAATATATTTTCGTGGAGGACCTGATCGTCCAGTACAATATTGACGGAGTAAGTAGGAAGAAGAGATTAAAGGCGTTTCCAAATTTTTATGGAGTTTTGATTGGTATGTATTTTAATAACAAATAATGTAAGCGATATCTTATTTCTATTTATTCTATTTACAGATAGTATATCTATGGTGGATCCGGGGAAACCGCCGGAGAAAGTGTTGTTGCACGCTTTGACGTGCATAAAAAATAATAACAATAAAAAACAAAAAAAAATAAATAATAATTAGTAATTAGTAATAATAAATAAATAATAAAAATAATTTGTAATAATAATAATAATAAAAATAATAATAATTTTTAATTTTTTTGAATTCTTTTTTATTGAATTGGAAAAGGGGGGGGGGGGTGAAATTCCTTACAGATTCCTCACGGTTCCTCAAAGATTCCTCAGAGTATACCCCAGGAATTCTCTGGGTATTTAGTTCAAAATGCTCTTCGAATAACTGCAGGAATCCTGCAGTATTCCTTGAGTTGTTCGAATTCCTCGATGCGAGGAACTCTTCTATGGAAATTCCTTGATGGATTGTATGAAACATACCCCGAGGACTCCTCGGGTGGCAATACTAGTACATAGACGTTTCCTTGAGTAATCCTTGAGGTATGGTACTGAAGGGTACTGATTTAGTCACAGAAGAAAAGTTGTATAGATTTTGATTGACTGATAACGATGAAAATAGCATTAAAAGCATGCTAAAAATAAAATCATCTGCGTTTTCTTGTTCCAATATTTATATTAGTATATTTCTATTCACGTATCAGTGCGTATTTAGTACACTTTGGTTCAACTTCGGGCTAATATCATTTTTGGTAGATCGATTAGGTATGACCGACTTTCAACTGTACTTGTAAGAACGTGACATTTTAAATAAACCTTATGAGCTTTCTAGTCGGCAAAATCGAAATAATTGCCATGCAAGTACGGACAATTTCGGATTCCAGTGCTAATATGCCAAGGTTTGTCAAACGTTTTTGACTCATGGTAGAAAGCAAAAAATGTTGTATCCAAGCTAAGACTTTCCTTCAGTTACGCTAACAGGAATAGTACAGAATATTCTGACTGAAATTCAGGGAAAGCGTAAGGGTGGGAGAATATCGGGCCTTAATTTGCTTCATGGATAGCCATCAGATGAATCATTTACACAGTGGTGTCACACAAAACAAACACTGCTATACAACTGTGGGCAGTGTTGTCAATAGCGCGATTGCGGGTATTGAAGGCAACTCCTGCACGATCGAGGTGGCTTGCATACCGTTGGCGTTGCATACCGACTGCAGCAACTTTAAGTGATCACCCGGCGGAGTGGAGTCGCACCATTGAGAAAGAGTAGCATTTATAGCGCAGACTGAAAAGATGTTGCTGAATTAGTGTCTGGTCCAAATGATGCAGCGTTTGCCCAGAAGGAGTCCTCGTCTGAACGATGGACAGGGGATACCGATGCGCAACAGGAATGCAGCATGTTGGTCCTGCAGCCGTGTGGACGAAACCACAGGACAACCTCTTGGAAAGGATTGCCGAACTGGAAGAGTTGGGGCGAGAAATATACCATGCTGTACCATGATAAATGTACCACGACTGGCCAATCTTCTACTACGCGTTTACGGAGACGACGCAAGCGATCTAATCTAGAGAACTACCAGAGGTTACTTAAAGCGTCAAAGGATGACGTGCGTGAATGCGAACTCAGTAATGGATCAGCTGTGTTTCAGATACGGCCGACCGGAGAATCTTACACGCTGCCAGCTTTATAGCATCCGAGATGTGCCTGCAATAACGGAGCACAACTTGGAAAAGCTGCGTCGCATGTGGGTAACCTAAATGCATTATTGCAGTACCCTTATGAAGCCTACCCTACCCTTATGAAGAAGCTTCTGGCCAAGCTCCCGATAACCAAACGAGTGGACAGGGCACGGCATGCTGCAGCTGTTCAGCCCTTTCCAACTATTGTAAACTTCAGTTCGTGGCTGATGGTGAATATTTATCATCTCGATTTTATGATAGCATCGTTCGCGATTAGGATGAGAAACAGGTAATTTGCCTCATCAGTTTTCCAATTTTCGAAGGGTGCGGATCTAGACAACATGCCATTTGGGAATGCCAAATGGAGTTACACCTACAGAGAGGTGGAGGCTGGTGAAAAGATATCGATTATGTTTTACGTTCTTGCGAAGCGGGCATATGACTGGATCTTGCGTTGTGTCGAAAGAATGCTCTGTGAGTGGATGCAGGAGAAAGCATCACCGACTTATTCATGAAGCAAGCAATAAAGGCTTTATGAGACAACCACAGCGAGTAGGAAATTGGAGATTGGGCGTTAACAGAGAACACTTAAAGCACATTTTTTTCTATGCAGTAAAACTGCATAGGTCGACTCAGAAAAATGCGAATTACTCAAGAACTTCACAAACTTGCACTTTAAAACTACATTCATATAATAGAGGGTAAAACACAGTATAAATATTAAAGTGAAACTTTGTTGAAATTTTTTTTGTTTCTCCATTCTAAGCTTATATTTCCCATTAACATTTATCCTTTAAATAGGTACCCATATACACTCAATAAAAAAAACAAACCGATCAATTCCTTCCATAGACACAGAAATTTACTACTACAAGTCCCACTGATTTGACTGTTTATAAAATGTAACAAATTTAAATCCTTTTAGTTCATATTTAAAGATATTAAAAAACTGCAATAATTTGCTTTTCAAACCATGAGTTGTTTTCTGGTAATAACAGTGACATTTAACAGCTTATATCTTAACAGTGGCTTAGTCTGTTTTTTTTTTATATGAACCATAAATGCTTGATGTTATTTTAGTTAATGACGCCATTAGACCCTTATTTTAACGGCTTTTCAAAAATGACTTTTGGCCACAACTAGTGGTCGTTGGCCCCATAGTGCGGCGGCACAAGTCTTATAAGAGTCATTAAATTCTGCGATGAGCAAAGGCCCACAACACTATAAACCCTTGGCCTCTATACTCTTCCATTTCAAAGAAAGGTGCTGTTGGAGTCTGCAGTGACATCAAGAAGATGTTCCACCAAGTGCTGATCTGACCTGATAAATGTCCGCAATTAATCATCTTGTGGATGATCAACGAGATCCCGTTATTTTTTAGATATGCGCGATTCCTGAATATCCGAATATACAGTTCCCAGAGTTCAAGGCCATCATGGACTACCATTGCGTAGACGACTACGTGGATAGTTTCGCCACAGAAAATGAGGCGATTGACGTATCTACCTGGGTAAAGGAGATACATGCGGAAGGTGGATTCAAGCTGTGCAAGTTTTCGTTTAGTTCGCCCACAGTAGAGAGGATGCTCAGACCCATTGATCATGCCCAGAGTATTGGATGGGGCAAGGCAGAAAAGAAGATTTTGGGAATGCGAAGGCGGCAGCCGAGATCGACTTTAGGTTTCGATGTACCGGAAAGTTGCCACAAAAAAGGTATTCTTGAACATGGTTATATCGACGTTTGATCCATTGTGATTCCTGTGTTGCCTGATGATAACAGTGAAGTCATATTGCAAAATGTCTGTAGAATAGAATGAGGGGAGAACCGGGAGAATTCACGCTAATTAAGGACGACAACATTCCTGAAGAGACCAAAAGGCAGCTGGCCAGGATCTGCACCCAGTGATAAAGCGAATGAAGAGGATAAAAAAGAAATACCAAGTGAGTTTGTGCTTATGGGACCGCTGTGCTTATCGTTGCAGAGGTTCTCAAGCTACAGGCGATTTGTGAAATTTAACGGTCTGGGTTCTAAAGTTAACACGTCGATGCCCTGGACAACGATATGAGCTAGCTCCGGCCTCTCTGTGGCTGAGTGTGAAGCAGTTGAGAATTTGTTGGTCTGCAGATCGCAAAGAGAGTGGTTCCCGGTTGTGGCGCCGAAGGAGTACGTCATGGAGAGTTTCCTAATAGAGGCAGAGAATATGGTTAGTTCTAGCCCGCCTACCCACCTGCCAGAGAGTGCGGACTAGGAAGCATCTCTTACGCCGAATGATCTGCTCAAGGAAGCAGATTGTCCGCCGGATACTCCCGGCCTGCATCGAAGTATTGTAAAGGAAGGAGCCACAAGGAAACAGTGCCGCATCGCTGAGGATGCAGGGGTGCTATATTGAATTCGTGCAAATGAAATTTGTTGCAACACCCCCTCCAGCCCCCACAAATCGCAAATTTTTAGAGCGCCAGTATTTAGAAAAGGTTTTGATGTCAATCGGCCGATTATCCGAGGAGATATAGACATTTTTATTACCATACAAAAGTGTTAAAATTTTGACCACGTGGATCTCGAAGACTATAAGAGTTACAACAATCTGATTTAGAACTTCGATGGACTTGGTATCTGCGTAGATGCATTGCAGAAGCAATGACTAGTACATATTTACAACTCAAAATTCTGTTAAATCGGGGAATTTTTGGAGAAGTTATAGATTTTTTATTATGCTTTCCCACCAAACTCTTTCATCTATTATATTTTTTGCAAAAGCATAAAAGTATGTAATACAATTTTTGATTTCTTGTTTTAGTTGAGAGTCTTTTGATCCTTTAAATTAAAAAATAAGTTAATGTGCGATGGAAGAGATGAGTACCCGATAAAATAGAGTCGGGGAAAGTCTGTTAGAGCCGTTCTCTGTTGTTTTTGTACCTTTGCAGAGGGTATTATAATTTAGCTTAAAAGTGTTTGTTATATATAAGAATATATATATTCTTGATATTGACGTGAAGTGATATTCTTGAAGTGATCCTCCACTTCCTGATTTTATATAAGCATGTCCGTTTGTATGTCTATCTGTTTCTACGCGAACGATTTGAACCTTTGCACACATAGTTATTTCCTTTGCAAGCAGCAGGATCGGCTATCGGATGAAAAGACTCGGCAATTCAACAGAAGCCACATAACTCATTGATCGGAAATGCAAAACCTTTTAGAGTTAAGTTATTTTTCATGAATTCTCTTTTTGGGCAATTGACCGACCAACCGAAGGGATTGGCTTGGGACTTTTTTTTTTTTTAATTTGGGTTAATAATAATATAAATTGGGCTAATAATAAAATTTATAAAGGTAAACAAACTATATCCGATATTTGCGATGTATATCCGATATAAACTGCAGGGGTCTGATCTTATCCCAAAATAAGCGAAAAGACGCTGAACCACATACTATTAAAAGCAATAGGCAAGTTTAATATAACAGTAGTGATGTCTTAAAACAAAAACTAGTCGATAGGTTTTAAATGAATAAGTGCCAGGAAAATGAGTTCAATGAGAAACGAATCGAACGAGCATAGAAGCTCAGTGAACCAAAGAAACGGCTTCAACTATTAATTTTCGACCCGCGATACCGAAATGGAAAAATCGGTGATAAAGAGAAACTCGGCTCTACTGACCGCTGAAAGCCAAAGGGCACGGACTTGCTCACCCGCTCTGCTTACTCCGACTCCCGCGTCATGGAGTTCGCAATGTAAAACCCCCGCTCCAACGGCGAAAAAAAGTATCGCACCAACAACAAGCAGTGCTACAATTTCTGAAACCGCAACGAAAGTCACTGCAATGCAAAATACCACGACGCCAACGACTACAGCGAGTACAAATACAACAACTTCGGAAAGTGTCAAAGTGCGCCCGGCCACACAGACTGGAATACATCGCTACACTTGTTCAAGACCAGAACATTGTAATACAGCATCTCGTAGCACAACAGTCTAATTAATCTATGCAGACTCTACAAATATCAATGTGGAACGCCAGTGGTGTATCACGGCATAAACTAGAATTGTCACAATTCTTTAACGATCATCATATAACGAAATCATATTGACGTTATGCTACTGTTGGAAACGCATCTTACAAGCAAATACAACTTTCAAATAAGAGGCTATACAATCTACCGCACTGATCATCTGGATGGGAAATCCCAGGGCGGGACCGGTGTTCTAATCAGAGATCACCAGCTTCAAAGCATCACCTTAAGGAAGCAAACCGATCACAGGACCAGGCTCTTCGCCAACAGGAAGAAAATGCACAGCTGAGGTACATCCAGAATCTTTCGCCAACAAGCACATAGTATCCCCTGTGGAGGGCCCACCCAAATCTTAGCGCCCCAATCGAAACGACTTAAGAAACCCCGATAAGAAACTCTTCGGGTTGCTGGGATTGCAGCGCCGAAAACAGAGATGAAACATTCGCTACACATCTCAAAAGTTTCTTCCAGCCAAACCCTGCCTCGAATTCATTCCTCCTGCCACTAATTCAGCCAGAAGCTACTTTTTTGCCAACTACACCTACATTTCGGCCGAACGAAATTGAAAAAGTCATAAGAGGGCTAAACCAAAAAAGGCTCCCGGTGGTGACCTACTGACACCGAAGATGTTGATAGAACTTTCAAAATGCGCTATAGAGGTCGTCTGAAAACTATTGTTAGCTTGCAATATTGTCCGGGCACACCAATTTGGCTTTCGAAGCAACCAAAAACCATCGAGCAAGTGAAAAGATTAACATCCGAAATAAGCTCAGCCTTCGAACAGTGAGCGACTACATCTACATCATTGAAGCTGGGCTTCCACAAGGAAGCGCACTCGGCCCTAGTCTGTATGTGTTGTATAGTGCGGATATTAATACGAACGAACAACTAACAACGTCAACGTTCGCCGACGATACCGCTATCCTTAGTCGCTCCAGATGTCCAAACCAAGCAGCAAACAAATTCGCTTATCATCTTACAGTAGTGGAAAGGTGGTTGTCCGACTGACGGATTAAAATAAACGAACAAAATTGTAAATATGTAACGTTTACCCTAAATAGACCAATGCCCTTCGCTTTCACTAAACGGTATGCAGATCCCTAAGTATACTAAGTATACTAAGTCATTGCGACGAAGACGTGATTGTTTGCTCAACCTTATTAGACCCCTTGCCAGGTGGTTAGGGTGCAACAGTAGCTTATTAAAGCTTATTATACCTTTCCTTCTCTTCTGCGATCACTTCTATTATTGGTGAATGTGTAAGTCGCGATGTATGTATTCGTTGCGAACGTACCAAGGCACCCCGCCAATGATAAGCCAATGAAGGCTGCTGGCTTTTGGTGTGTTTTTTTGACTTCAATGTGCCGGCGCTATGTGAGTCTTTTATCGAGGTGTACTCCTAGATATGTCACTTCGTAAGCTTGAGGGAGTAGACTGCTGTTCAAGGTAAACATAACGTGCTTGCATTTTCGTTCGTTCACTTTAATTCGCTATTCTGATAGCCATTTTTGTACATTGACCAGATGAAGAGCTAGTTGCGCAGTTGCTTTCATTGGGCATTTTTAGCGGCTTGAAATAGCTGTATCATCAGCAAACGTTGATTTTGTCAGTGGTGTGCTTGTCGGGATGTCCGCTGTGTAGAGGAATTTTGGCCCTAGGAAGCTACCTTGACGAACTCCAGCTCCAATAATAAAATCATATGTTATAGCACTGTTGCACCTCACACCCAATTTTGTGTCGTAAAGGTAAGACTCTAAACGCTTATGGGTGTTGTAGGGGAGCATTGTCTGGATCTTGTACATTAGACCTTCTAGCCAGACTCTATCAAATGCTTGAGAGACATCTAAAAATTTTTAGATGTAAGCAGTACTCTCGTTTTGGATCGCGTTCCCAATTTTTGATGCTGTCCGATTGACAATTGATTGCTCAATTGTTCCGTGCTTTTCACGAAACCCAAATTGATGTTATTCAACTCATTACGCATTTTTAAAAGAGTTCAGAGTTTTGTATTCGTTTTTAAAATGTGTTTCTGAAAGCAGCATTACGTCGAAATGATTGTCGAGTAGGAATTGCTAACTCAAGTTTATGTTGTAAAACGGCGTAAGCGTTCCACTTAGATATGCGTAGGGAAGTCATTATTTGGATTGATAAATAGATTTTGGTTTCGCATTAATACGCATAGTTGTACGTATAAATGACATCAAACGTTTTGTTGTAGGCTGCATATCATAGCTATCATGCGTATCATGGTTTCGCATTAATACGCATAGTTGTGCGTATAAACGACATCAATTCCGTAAGGTTTTGTTGTAGGCTGCTTATCATAGCTACAAAATTGGCTGCTCGACCGATTTATGCTGATTGGTTCTTGGTAAGCTGGTTGCAGAAATTAACTTTTTGAGGCTTCACCTTAAAGAGTGGATGCGGCTTTCTATCCCTGGTAAGGATATTAAAGACTGTCGTAGCGCTAAATTCCTTATCTCGTAGCGCCTTTGTTACCTCTGCAGGCTTTTGATCGGACTCGATGCCCTTAAGTACGACTTGCAGGCTCTTCCTGCTTTTTAGCTGGTACGTGTAGAAGTTCTTTTTATTTTTGTTACGATATTTCGATAATACTCTGTAGTTATCTTTAGACTGAATTTGAACTTTTGTTTCCTGAATGAATGTTTCCACATATGCATGTGTGACTGCTCGCACGACGGCGTAAAAATGTTTTGGCTTTCAAATTTAAATTTCAATTTCTCGTTTCTGTTTTCAAAGCGCCGATGTAATAAATAAAATAATAAAATTTCAAGGGAGTCCTTCCGGCATTTTGTCATCCGACACACGTCACTTATTTTTACAACAATTTTAATAGAATGCAATTAAAAACAAGAAAGGAAAGCTAACTTCGGGCGGAGCCGAAGTTTATATACCCTTGCAGTTAAAACCGGATATTTCGCAAACATCGGATAAAGTTGGCCGATCCTTATGGGAATAAGAATATATAATCCAATTTTTTACAATACAAAATCTAAAAAAAAGTCCCAAACTTCTATCTTCAATAATACGAAAGTTGATATTTCTACCAAATACCATTTCCGATCGTTCAGTTAAATGGCAGCTATAGGATATAGTCGGCCGATCCTAATGAAATTTGGTAGGTCGGATCAACTGTTTCTATACTCAAAAACACGAAAGTTGGGTCATTTCCGATCGTTCAGTTATATGGCAGCTATAAGATATAGTCGGCCGATCCTTACGAAATTTAGCATGTCGTAATATTTTGCCAAAAATAGCTTTCACTTAAAATTGTGAATGTGAATGTGACTTTAAAAACACCAAAGTTATACCATTTCCGATCAATCAGTTATAAGGCAGCTATAGGATATAGTCTGCCGATCCCGGCCGTTCCGACTTATATACTGCGTGCAAAGGAAAGAAGGGTGTGTGCAAAGTTTCAAGACGATAGCTTTAAAACTGAGAGACTAGTTTGCGTAGAAACAGACAGACGGACAGACGGACAGACGGACATGCACATATCAACTCAGGAGGTGATCCTGATCAAGAATATATATACTTTATAGGGTCAGAGATGTCTCCTTCACTGCGTTGCACACTTTTGACCAAAGTCGAACTTAGTACCCCAAGATTAAGGAGCGCGCACTATCCACCTATGCTACCCTCAAAGTTGATTTCATGATACTTAAAATTGGTGTTAAAGGAAGCGCGAGAATCCATACCGAAATTAGAGCTGAAAAGGGAAGGATAGTAGAAGATATTTTTGATCTTTTTGCTCTCACACTGGTTCGATTTGAACGTTTCAAACTTTCATCGTTCCAAAGATGTTACGATCTAAAAATAGAATTCTCTCTTTTCTTCTCTCATCTGAGAACTGAGACGATTTTAAGGTGATTTTTAAATTTTGTATTTCTTTTGATTGGATTATAAATTAAGGAAAACACATTAAAAGAATAAAAATATAATATAAATAGATTTAAAATTTAAAAAAAATGGATGTCCCCTAGTCTGGTTTGAACTCGTTTTACTTTACATTTCAGTAAAGCACTCTACACCTCGTCTATCCCTCTCGTTGTTGCGCGAAAAATTTCTCAAACTTAACTTGTCGCGCTGTGCAACCCACTCATTCCAGCGGGTTCCAGCGCTGGAACCCGCCATAGTAAATTTCATTGTTTGTGTTTTTTGGACGCATTAACATTTGCGCTGCTAGCTGATGATGTAGTTAAACGCGCTGTCGATACGGTTGTTTTGTTGTTGTTTTTGTTGTTGTTACGGTTGATGTTGTTAAAGAAATTGTGGTGCTAGTTACTGCGCTTTTTAGCTGCAGAGACATCAATGGAAGCGAGGGGAAGCAAGAGCGCGCTCTCTCACTCTCTACGTTTAAGAATTCGGTCAAGTTGGGGGTAATTGAGCGAGAGAAAGTCGTCTCTCGTCTTTCTCTCGTTGACGTTGTGTGCGAGCGTCGTTTAGACTCATTCTAATTGAGGTTCAGTTAATTATTTCGAATTGTTTCTAATGCAATCTAGAATGTACGATAAAACTATGCATATTTGCGTGTATTTTTAGACGCTGGAAAGTGGAGGAAAGTCATAATTTTTTGGTATTATTATGTTTCATTTTTTTTACGTATTTTACTTATAAGAATGTAAAAATATTTTCAATTTTTATCAATAAATATTTTGTCAAAACAATTTCCTGATCGTTCAGTTATATGGCAGCTATAAGATATAGTCGATCGGTTTGAAATTTGGTAGGTGGGATTAACTAAGCCAAAATAAAATATGTACGAAGTTTCAACTTGCTGTCTTAAAAACACGAAAGTTTGGTCATCTCCGATGTTTTAGTTATATGACAGCTATAGGATATAATCGGCCAATCCTTAGAAAATTTGGTGGGTCGCATTATTTTGTCAAAAATAGTATTCGTTCAAATTCTTTACTCTCTAACTTTAAAAACACCGAAGTTATAGCATATTCAATCAATCAGTAATATGGTAGCTATAGGATATAGTAGGCAGATCCCGGCCGTTCCGACTTATATACTGCAAAGGAAAGAAGGGTGTGTGCAAAGTTGGAAAACGATAGCTTTAAAACTGAGAGACTAGTTTACGTAGAAACAGACAGACAGACGGATATGCTTATATAAACCTATATCAGGAAATTATCCTCATCAAGAATATATATACTTTATAGGGTTAAAGAGGTCTCCTTCACTGCGTTTCATAATTTTGACCAAAATTATAATACCCTCTGCTAGGCTAGGGTATAAGAACACTAAGAAAATAATAATAACCGTTAAAAACTATACATTTGCGAAAAAAACACTCTCATTATAATTTACCTTTCGGTAAACTCCCTCATTATAAAATAAGTATTAAAAGAAGCGGATTGCTTAACAGAAGAAAATAAATGATAGCATATAGTGTATTAAAAACCATTAGACACATTCGGCTGGAACATCGAACTGCCGAACTGAGCGGACGTGCTTTTCCCGAGTTCCAAAAAAACTGCAACATAAAACAGATAATCAAACAAAAAAAAACAGGGGTAACCTAGTGCAACTAGTGCATTGTTTTAAATAAATAAGTGCCACGCAATGAGCTCATTGAGGAACGATCAAAAGAACGAGCGTAGAAGTTCAGTGAACCAAAGAAACGGCTTCTACTCTTACTTTTCAACCAACGATTCAGTGGATAAATCGGCGATCATGAGCTACCCGGCTCTACTGACCGCTGAAACCCAAAGGGCACGGTCTTGCTCACTTCGACTCCCGCGCCATGGAGTTTGCAGTGTAAAACCCCCCGTCCAATATCGGAAACAAATTTCGCACCAACAACTAGCAGTGCTAAAATTTCTGCAATCACAGCGACAACCACTGCAATTCAAACTACCACGACTTCAATGACTACAGCGCGTACAAAAACAACAATTTGTTTGACAAAGTGAAAGTGCCAAAGCGGCCCGGCCTCACAGACTAGAATAGATCGCTACATCCAAATTAAACGCAAGCTTAGCCGGAAGAGCAATCCGGCAGACAATAAAACAAAAATTAACCGCGTCCTGAAGATCGACGAAGAACCATGCAGATCCACTAGTAAAAGATTTGCCCAACTGGCGGAGGTTGAGGAAAACCAACCAGCCCAAGACACCGCAAAAAAAACCCAAGCACACTCCAATCTATATCAGGGAGAAAAGCTCGAGTGCCCCGGTCAACCGAATTGTGGCGTTAATCGGAAACGGTGACAACTTTCATGTTCTCCCGCTTATCAAAGGGAGCCCTTAAAGACTAATTGCCGCGGAAATAAAAACCGCCTTAAAGACAAGGGCTTCGCCGCCAAGAATGTTATTAACATTCTAAATAAATATAAAAAGCCACAACCCCCCTTCAAGGTCGAGCTCGAGCCAGAAAGCAGGTCGCTGAAGAAGAGCGAAGTCCACACATTCCACCAGTTGCAATTTTTTTTGCATCGGAAAATCACTGTTGAAGAGCCACATAAACGCAACGGTCCAGTGCAATGCACTAATTGCCAAGAGTATGAACACACTAGGTCATACTGCACACTTCGCGCTGTCTGTGTAGTCTGCGGGGACGCCCACAGCTCCGCTCACTGCACTTTAAACAAGGACAGTACCGTGAAGAAATGTGAAAACTGCGGAGGCAACCATACGGCAAACTATAGAGGATGTATGGTATACAAGGAGGTGAAGAGTCCAGGAAGAGACGAGTCGAAACAAATACTACAAATCTAATCAGCAAATCGAACAGCTCGTGCGAGAAAAAAGGAGCACACGTCGTGATTGGCGAAACAGCAGATCACCAGCTTCAAAACAACGCCTTAAAGGGGCAACTCAATCACTCGACCAGGTTTTTCACTAACAGAATCTTTCGCCAACAAGCACAAAGTACCTCCTGTGGAGGGCCCACCCAAATCTTAGCACTCCAATTGAAGCGACATAAGACATAAGATAAGAAACTCTTCGGGATGCTGGGCTCGCAGCGACGAAGACCGAGCTGAAACATTCGCCACACATCTCTAAAGTGTCTTCCAGCCAAACCATGCCTCAAATTCATTCCTCCAGCCAGAAATTAGGCACGAGGCTACCCCTCAGCCAGCTGCCCCTTCATTCCGCCCGATCGAAATCGAAACAGCCATAAGAGGGCTAAAACCAAAAAAGGCACCCGGTGGTGACCTATTGACGCCAAAGATGCTGATCGAACATCCAATATGCGCTATAAAGGTCATCTGCAAACTATTTAATGGAATCATTAATCTTGGCTATTTCCCAAAAAAGTGCAAGAAATCCATACCGAAGCCTGGAAAAGACCATCATCATACAGACCAATAAGCCTTTTATCTTGTTTGTCTAAATTTTTTGAAAAATGCTTGTTAACTTGCATAATACCATACCTGGAAGCTTGCAATATTATCCCGGCACACCAACTTGGCTTCCGAAGAAACCATGGAACCATCGAGCAAGTGAACAGATTAACATCAGAAATACGCTCAGCCTTCGAACAGCGAGAATATTGCAGCACCTCTACAATAGTGTAATCTCATTGAGATACAACGAAGCTACTTCGGGCGACTACATCATCGAAGCTGGAGTTCCACAAGGAATCGCATTTGGCCATTGTCTATATGTTTTGTATATTGCGGATATTCTTACGAATGCACAAGTAACAATTCCGCTATCCTTAGTCGCTCAAGATCCAACGCAAGCAACAACCCAACATACTAATCATCTAATAGTAGTGGAAAGGTGGATGCCCGACTGGCGCATTCGAGCAAACAAAATAAGCAAACAAAAGTGTAAACATATAACGTTTACTCTTAATAGACAAACATGCGCTCGCTTTCACTAACGCAGTAACGTATCTTGGCGTCCACCTTGATAGACGACTTACCTGGCGTTAGCACATCGAATGCTAGAAGATGCACCTAAAACTGAAAGCCAACAGCCTCCACTAGATCATAAATCTAAGATCGCAACTATGCCTGGGCTACAAGTTACTACTCTACAATTGCAGTGAAAGACGAAATCCAGAAGCAAAAAGAGTCATTTTCTCGCTCCATTCTCTCGCACCCAAATTTTCTCGCTCGGGGATTGACTCGGGTTTTTAGCGTATCCCGCTGTAACGAACTGTTCCTACTGCTTCCGCTCGCCACAGTTTGCCGCGACTAGCTCACAGAGTTTGCGGGTGTGTTCCACCGAATTTATAGTTCGAAGTGATTGCCCGAGACCAGAAATAGTACAAATAGCGAAACCTTATAAACTCTTTATTTCGTATGCTCTTCTCAATACAAAAGATCTGATTCTTGATCCCGGACACGGGCTCTGCTTCGAGTCCTTGCTGCTCCGACGCCGTCGCTTCCTTCTGGCCGTCTCCGTGGCTCCGGCCGCTGTCGCTGCTCCGTCGCTGCTGCCGTCGCGGCTACCGATGCTGCTTCCGTTGACGTAGGCCCCCTAAACTTCGCCCTTTCGTTGGCCACAAACAGGCCTTCCTACCACTCGGAACACCCCCTTGGGTCGACTGCGACTGGTCAAGGACAGCGCTCTTCCGCTCCGCTTGACTGCTCGGTTGTTGACCGGTGCTTGACCCCTTAGACCGCTTCCGCACCGCACCCCCTCTTCTGCCCCCGGCTTCGTGTCTTAGCGTGTGGGGAGACCAAATCTCCTCACACTTCCCCCCTTCTTCGGGAAACGACAGGGCCAGTTGTCGTACCATGTTCCCCATGTTTGCTCACAAAAAAAATGATGCTTGCCTATTATTCCTTCTGGATATTGTGTGGATAACTCTATCCACTTCCCCCCTTCTATCCATTTATGTTTGCATATATATTTTTTTTGTGTCCCCTCTTCTTTTTTTTTTATTTTCTTTACCAATTTTTAAATACACCTAGTCCTTTTTTTACGCGATCTCTTTTTACGCGATTTCACTTTAACGCGGTTATTTTTGCAGCGCAAATTTCTTTTTTTACGCGGATTTTTCACTTTAACGCGATCGCGATTGCGATTGCGATTACTCTATGTGTATCAATTATTCCAGATCTAGTCATTAGCCATTTAGTTAGCGGTTACCATTTTTACGCAATTTTTTTTTACGCGATTAGTGGCAGAACCAACAATCGCGTAAAAAAAGGACTGGGTGTATATATAACTTTCTCCTATTAAAAAATTTTTTGTTATTTAAAACCTTTTTTTTTTTATATTTATCTTTTCATATTTTTCCCATATGTATTAATATATATATATATTTTTTTTTTGCTCTTTTCTTTTTGTTTTCTTGTATACATGTTTTTTTTTTTTTTTTTTTTTTCCTAAAACCCCCTCTTGTTTTTAACCTTACTGCGTTCCACTGTAACTTTTTTTTTTGTTCCACTTTTTTTTTATTTTCTGAGTCACCTTTATGCCTGTGGCGCTTTCTCTGACCCGGAAACTTTTCGTTCCCACGTTTGCCATTATGGACCATCTTCCGGCCCGTCCTCTCCGCCTCTCCACTTCTCCTGCCACCCTCGCGCATAGTTCCGGAGGCCATCTTTCCTCGGGGACCTCCGTCGCGCCTCCTTCCGACGCTGACCGCATCAGGATTGGTCTTTCGCTTCTCGGGGCATGAGATTTGTCGGCCAAATGTCGGCCTCTCCGGCACCGGCCATATCCACGGCCCCTTCGTCCATGGCTCTTCCTCCTCGCGCTCCGTCCTTGGTCTTGGAGTCGGCGGTACCTTTGGCCATCGACTCTCCTTTCTTACGCTCCGTTCTTCGACCTTCTTCGGCCGCCGTACCACCTTCTCCTCCGGCTCCGCCCTTGGTCGTGGATGTCGGCGGTACTTTTGGCCATCGACTCGCCCCTCGTACCCTCCTGGAGGCCGCCTTCTCCTTGGCCTTCTCTTCCAGCTTCCTCCTGGAGGCTGCCTCTGTCGCTTCCCGCTTCCTCCTGGTGGCCGCCTCTGCTGCTTCCCGCTTCCTCCTGGTGGCCGTCTTCTCCTTGGCCTTCTTCACCAGACGCCCTGCCCTCCTCTCCTTGGCTATCGTTAGCGCTCGTTCATGCCCTGATTTCATCAGTGCCAGCCTCTCCCGTTATTGAGATTGTCCCGTTGGGGCTCAGGGTTTCGCTTGCCTCCACTTCGGTGTTTTCTTTTTTCCATATGCATACATGCGTACATATATCCATCTAAATATCGTGATGCATCTGTGCTTCATGGTGTATACGCACTTGGTGCTTTCTTCTAATTTATTTCTCTATATTGTGTCTCTTATGCCTTCGCGTCCTCTACATCTTGGCACTTTAGTTCACTCACGTGTCCCCTTTTCTCTTTGTTCGTGCCTCCGTGTCGTAAAATGGCAATCACCGGCGACACGAAATCCACGACCGTGTAGGGTCCGTCGTACCGTGGCGCTTATTTCGCCTTGAATCCTTCTGCCGCCTTTGACAAAGTGCGCTCCTTTGCCCACACTGTTTCCCCGTCCTTTGGACTCTACTTCCGCCTCCTTAAATTATAGTGCCGGGCCTGGTCCTGGGCCGCTCGCTCCATGTTCCTCTGCACTATTTCAAAGACTTCTTTTAGCGTTGTCGCATTCTCGGTTGGCTCCTGTGCCTGAAGCATTTTCGTCGAACAGGGCTTGCGGCATCCTTGGCTCCCTGCCCTGCGTCACAAAACACGGCAAATACCCCGTGGACTCCGACACTGCCGAGTTTACTGCCAGCATTAGCTCTGGCCAGTGCTCGTTCCACGCCCTTTGATCCTTTCTAGCAAACTGGGCGATCATCGTTTTGTCCGTCCTATTAGCTCTTTCCGTGGGATTCTCCTGCGGTGTGTAGGGCGCGGTGAACTGGTGGCGCACGCCGAGCTCCCCGAGGAACTTTTTAAAGCTTCAGCTGGTGAACTGTACGCCGTTGTCCGTCACCATTATCTTTGGTACTCCATACTGAGCGACAATCCTTTCTCGGATCGCTTTTTGTAGCGCCTCGGTTGTTGCTTTTTGCAGTGGCAATATCTCCGTCCACTTCGAGAACCGATCAATCATCACCAGGACCATTGTGTTTCCATGCTTCGACCTGGGCAATGGACCCACAAAGTCAGCGCATTCAGTTGCCCATGGTTCCTCCGGGACCTGCGTCAGCATTTGTCCTGCTGCTTGCATCTGGCATGGTTTGTATTTTAGGCAAGTTTCGCATCTCCTGACATATTTCCGGATGTCTCTCTGCATCCCTGGCCAAAAGTATCTGGCGGCCACTCTGGCTATTGTTTTCCTCACGCCTAAGTGTCCGGCTGTTGGTGCGTCATGATTCTCTTTGAGGACCTGCTGCCTCATCTCCGTCGGCACACACAACTTCCATGACGCCACTTCCTCGCTTTCGGCTCTATGCGGTATGTGGCGGTAGATTAAACCGCCCTCTTCGACGTAATCCGGGAACTTCTGCAGACTTGTCTTCATTTTCTTTTTCAACGCGCTTATCCACACGCATTCTTTGATCTCCGCCTCCGTGGTACTTCTTAGTTTCTTCAATACTGGCTGGCGGGATAGCGCGTCGGCGACAACGTTGAGTTTCCCCTTCCGGTAGATGGTGACGTAGTCATATTGTTGCAGCTCGAACACCCATCTCGCTATTTTTCCCAGCGGGCTCTCTATGTTGTTGAGCCGCTTCAGCGCCATATGGTCCGTGATTACGTCGAACTGGTACCTCTCCAGATAGGGTCTCATCTGCCTGATCGCCCATACTATGGCTAGGCATCCTTTTCCGTTGCCTAGTAATTTTTTTCAGCTCCAATCAGCGTTCATCTGGCGTATGCGATCACTCGTTCTCCCTCCTCGGTGTCCTGGGTCAGGACCGCTCCGACGCCGTAGTCGCTTGCGTCCGTTTGCAGCACGAACCTTTTCTCAAAGTCTGGGCACGCCAGTACTGGATCTTCCGCCAGCCGTGCCTTTAGGGTCTCGAACGCCTCCTGGTGCTTAACGGTCCATTCCCATTTCGTCCCCTTTCGTAGCAGATCGTTCAAGGGCTTCGCGATTCCTGCGAAATCTGGGACGAACGGCCGATACCATGACGCCATCCCGATGAACTGCCGAAATGCTTTGACGTTTGTCGGGGGTTTTAGCTCTGTAATCGCGGCGACCTTTCCCGGGTCCATGCCGATTCCCTTGCTTGTTATTCGATGTCCTAAGTATAGCAGCTCCTGCCTGAAGAAATGGCATTTTTTCCGCATTTATCCGAAGGTTCGCCGCTTTCAAACTCCTGAACACCTCCTTTAAGTTTTCCATGTGCTACTCCTTGGTGCGTCCGATCACGATGATATCGTCCTAATACGCGAATGCGTGTGGAGCCATGTCCGGGCCTATGACCTGATCAAAGGCCCTCTGAAACGTTGCCGAGGCTGAGTGCAATCCGAACGGCATCACCTTCCATTGGTACAAGACCTTTCCTGGAATGGTGATGGCGGTGTAATTTCTGCTTCCTTTCTCTAGAGGGATCTGCCAATACCCGTCTTTCAAGTCGAGGCTGCTGAAGAATTTGGCCTCCCTCAGCTTTTCTAAAATGAAGTTTATCCGTGACATTGGGTACGCATCCTTTATTGATTTTGCGTTGATCTGACGAAAGTCTACGCACATCCTCCATTGACCCGTCTTCTTTTTCACCATCACAATGGGTGAACTGTAGGCGCTATTCGAAGGCTCGATGCATCCTTTTTGCAGCAGCTCCTCCACCTTCGCGTTTATTATCCCCTGTATTTTTGGGTTTTTGGGGTAATATCGCTGTTTTATGGGAATGTCGTCCTTCATCGTGATTCTGTGCTGCGTTATGTTCGAGCAGCCACTTTGGCCCGCGAACGCCTCCAGCTCTCTCTCGATGAATCTCTTATCGCGTTCCTCCTCCCATTTCTCTGGGAATCCGGCCACTGCTACAGACAGCCTATCTTCCAGACAGCCGCCCCATCTCTCCCTTTTGGGTATCGTAACGCGGTGGCCTGCGCATGTCACGGTTGCGCCAAATTCGCTGAGGAAGTCCCATCCTAGCACCAGACTTTCCTCCATGCCTGGCATCACCAGCAGGTTCAGGGTCCTTGTTTTGTTGCCTAAGCTTACTCTTGCCTGGGAGCGGCGCGTGTCTCCGTATGGCTTCCATTGGCCAACTTCACCCGCCTCCTTGTTGCGATGCGTTGCCCGGTGATCTCCGGGCCCTCTGCTAGTTCCTCCGCGATGAAGCTTGCCGTTGCTCCTGTATCCAGCATGGCTTTCACTTCCTTGCCCTCTACCTCGATGGTCGCTGTCAACAAGAGCAGCATTTTCACCGGAAAGTCCTCCTATCAGTTTTGAGAGGCAGCACCGTGCGATCCCTGCTCTCCTCCCTGTTGCTGGGACCGCTGCGCATTTCCCGACCTTTGGCGGCATTCTGTGCTCCTTACCCCTATTGCGCCGCACATCTTGCGGAACAATATTCGTGGGTTCCTGCATCCGCTGCATGCTTGTGCTGGGTTTTCAACAGAACCCTGCCTTGGTCCTGCTGTCCAATGCCGATCTGGTCGTTGTTGGGCTGCCCTGCGCTGGGTCTCAGGCTGCCATCTTGGCATCCACCCTTGACTTGTGTTTTGCTGCTCCGGCGGACCTTGGCGCACTTCCTCCTGCTGCCACTTTGGCGTCCATTGAGAGTTTTGGACGGCCAGGTGGTGGAACTCGTCCCGTGGCGTTTTCTGGGTCCATTGACCCCCATGGAACCTTGCTGTCTCGCCATGCTGCGGTTGCTCTCTTGGCCACCTCTCGTCTACGGCCGGTTGATTGTGGCTCCATCACTGTTCTGTTGCAACTTGCCTGTTAAAGGCCTCTTCTTCTTGCGCCAACTCCGAACGAACTCTTCGGACCCATCACCTCCTCTAAGGATGCGCAGGCGTATGGCCTTATAAACATCTTCATCCTTGGCATGCAATTCTCGACGAGCCTCTCGATCACCTCCTTTGTGGTTTTTCCTAGTGGCTTAATTAGGGACTGAAGGTCCACCATGTTCTCTTTGAATGGCTCTCCACGCTGCTGCTTTCGTTGGCGAACTTGATCCGCCAATTTCTCGAAATACCCTTTCGGCAGGAAAAAGTTTTCAAAGCTCGCCTTGAACCTTGTCCATGTTGGCCATTCTTCATCGTTCATGATGAACCATCTTTGAGCCCTGCCCTGTAGTAGTTCTCGGGATCATGTTTATGTCCAAACCATAGGTTTTCGCGGACCACGTCACTCGGTCGAGAAACTCTAGCGGGTCTCCTGTTCCGTCGAACCGAAAGGACCAGTCCCGCACCTGTCTGGCCACTTTGGCATAATTCACTGGGGTCGGGACATATTTCCTCGATTGTGGCTCCATGCTCGTTCCTATTTTTGGCTCTGGTACCGCTAAGCTTGCTATAAACCTTTCGGTCTAGCTAGTCGCTCTCTGCCTGGGTGGATCTCTGCCCAAACCTTTCCTCGAGCCCGTGAGTCAACGCCAGTACATCCTCGTCCTTGGACTCGTCGACCCACTTCGCCACTAGTGATCTCATGGTTTCCACCGTCCCGTCTGCTGGTAGACCGAGTTCTCTGCATACCTCGCTCAGCTCCTCCTTTTTAAGCGTGTTGTTACGATAGATAGCAAAACTGCTCCCGCGGCATCCGGCAACGCCGAAGTTGCAGAATCGATAGTTTTAGCGGGTGTTGAATCTCTGTTAACTCAGCCGGTAACCATGTGCCCAAGCTTTCTTTTCTATTTGACACTCGAGGGAAGCGGACGAAAAGTGAGGACATATTAATATTTAAGTTTTGATTATGAATTGTAACACTATTAATTTACTAGGAATTTAAAGTGCTGCTATCGCAGAGTGGTTACCGACTGTACCACTGTTAGCCCTTGCTGCCCCGTTATAAATGAAAATAAACAATTATCAACAATTATCTACACGGGCGTCTTTACTCGGGCGGCGCTAAACAACTTCGAATTCCCGCAACACGTGTAGATCCAGTTTTTCTTTCCCATTTTTCTTTTTTGGCTATGTTACTTCTAGACTCTGCAATCACGTTGTTTGGGCACCAGGTGTAACGAACTGTTCCTACTGCTTCCGCTCGCCACAGTTTGCCGCGGCTAGCTCACAGAGTTTGCGGGTCTGTTCCACCGAATTTATAGTTTGACGTGATTGCCCGAGTCCAGAAATAATACAAATAGCGAAACGTTATAAACTCTTTGTTTTGTATGCTCTTCTCAATACAAAAGATCTGATTCTTGATCCCGGACACGCGCTCTGCTTCGAGTCCTTGCTGCTTCGACGCCGTCGCTTCCTTCTGGCCGTCTCCGTGGCTCCGGCCGCTGTCGCTGCTCCGTCGCTGCTGCCGTCGCGGCTACCGATGCTGCTTCCGTTGACGTAGACCCCCTCAACTTCGCCCTTTCGTTTACCACAAACAGGCCTTCCTACCTCTCGGAACACCCCCTTGGGTCGACTGCGACTGGTCAAGGACAGCGCTCTTCCGCTCCGCTTCTTCAGAGAGTCAGAATTGAGAGTAGGCTGCGGACTGTCGCCTTCTCTACGCCGGGACACGCAGTGCGTATGCACCAGAGAGCCGGGCTTGGAAGTCTTCTGGCGACTGCTGCCTCCGCTACGCCAGGACACGCAATGCACTTGCACCAGCGAGCCTGGTTTGGGAGTTGCCTGTGGACGATGCGCCCCCCACTACACCTGGACACACCGTGCGCGTGCGCAAATGAGCTAGGGTCAGAAGTTGCCCTACTCACCGTGTGCCGCGACTCCACTACTCCGGAGACACACCAGTGAGTCCGAATTGGGAGTTGTTTTGCGGGTGACCGGGGTGTTCCTTATCGGTTTCCAAAACTTGGGCGTGAGTTTACGAGCCGGCTTATCCGTTCCTTGCAAGATCACGGCTGTTGGTTGCGATTTCAGAAGTCGGTAAGGCGTACGCCAGACGTATCCTTCCCTCACTTCCTTGCAAGGCTACCTGCCGTGGTCGGGAATGGCCCCACTCGACTCCGATGTCCTGGGGTTTTAGAGGAACCGTCTGACCAACGGGTCCTTTGTTGGCTTGTTCTTTCTGGAACACCGGGCGTGAGTCCCCGAGTAGGCCTATCCTTGCTTCGCATGATACCGCCTGTTGGTTGCGATTTCAGGAGTCGGTAAGGCGTACGCCAGACGTATCTTTTCCTCACTTCCTTGCAAGGCTACCTGCCGTGTTCGGGAATGAACCAACTCGACTACACACGACCCTGGGTTTTCAGAGGAAAGTTCAGCAGTGGATCCTTTCCTTATTGTCTAATCGCTCTCCTTGCGCTTGGCTGTCGGACTCTCCAAAGGCGGTCCTTAACCTCAAACAAACCGAATCCTTTTTAGAAACGCTGTAACAATTGAATGGCGGACTCTCCACAGGCGGTCCTTCAACTCAACGCTACAAGCTTCCTAAATAGACTAGTCTCGATCTGCTCCAATGGGCCTCCTTATATACTGGTTGGAGCGCCCGTTAATCCTCGCTGGTTCTGCTCCTGCCGTTAATCCTGCTCCAAAATCACGCCACTCTTCCGTTGGCGGGTCGCCGTCCGTGCCGCCTCGTCCCTCTCGGTCACGGACATTCATTGTCGTTAAACGGACCTCGAGGGCCCGCTACGCCTTGCGTCACCCCCCCAACTCCTTTCTCCTTGGTTGACGCTAACCTTGCCGCACTTTCTAAACACGGGTGCACGGCGTGCTGATCTCCCCCCCCCCCCCTTTTTGCGACATTTTGTTTTTGATATTTGGTTGTTGTTTACCTCCTCTATATGCTTATAACAGCCAATAGATTTCCAATTAAACAACGGCAAATAAGAATTGAAATTTTTCATTGGGAAAAATTTTCACAATGAGAACTTGGTATTGAGGTGCAAGTCTGTCGAAAATTGGGCCTTATTGTAAATAAACCAAAAGGACAGCCAGAGAGTTTTTTAAAAACAGTATCCTGTCGTTTGAGATAACAGGATTAAATTTCCTTGAATAGATAAATATGGGATAATATTAAGAACTTTTTTATCAGGTTATCGTATTAATCCAGAAAAGTTTAAAGAGTACACACTTGGTAAAGCTATGAAACTAATTGAACAATACTCGTGGTATTATATCCCAGATACAGTGCATAACGTTTTCATGTACGGTCCTGACATTATTGCCTTTCATTCCTACCTGCCTTCCCTGACATTATTGCCTTAGAGGAAAATTCGGAAGAAGCGGCCGAGTCAAAAAATAAGGATGTTAAAAGATTCAGGAGCCAGCAAAACGTAAAATGTCTCGTGTCTTAACGAATGCAGATTTATTTAATAGTCTTTTGTTAAGTTTTGAAAGTTCCATATGAGGGCAAAGAAAATTAAAAACCACAAAATCAGTGTTGGATAGTTAAGTTTATGATTTGCTGGAGTAAAGATTTTTAATTTTTATTTAGTAATTTATATTTTCAAACAACAACTTTGAATTTATATTATTACTCAAAATTTGTTTCCTTATTTTTAACCTTAATTGTTAAATTTTCAAAAATAAATTTATTTGACACTTTGCTTAAAAATATGGTGCCTACACTTGAGATTCATATTTGTATATTTGTCATATTTTTCATTATATAACATTGAGAAACTTTAAAAAAAAATCAAGTCGATATCTCTTCTAGAAGTACTTTTGGCCGCCTCTTCCATACAGCACAGACCACTGTGCGAGGTCGATATGGGTGCCATTGCTGAGACGATCTTTTCTACAGTGCTGCGTAGATAAGTATGAAGGATCCTGATGTACAGAGTTGATTTCAGACCGTTGTCTGCGTTGATTTAGAGCGTTGTATGAAAGAAAGGTACCAGAAGGACTTCGTGCATCCTGGGAGAAGGATAACCCTGGTTTCTCAATGTTTGTTGGGATAAAAGCTACCTTGAGAGCGTGCCTGTCGCTGGGAATTCACTCTCAATGGTAAAGGAACCTTTGGCTGCCTTGCCAAGAGCTTTTCCATGTAAGCTCGACCGAATTTGTCATAAGCGGCATGACTGTCGGCACAGTTAGCACCGTTTTCATTAACAGTTTTGGCTTTGCAGGAGGCAGAGGTAATAAAATGACTACCGCCGCAACGACCGCAAGTAAGTTTCTTAAAGCAGTACTTCTTAGTGTGGTCAAAACCAAAACAACGGGAGCACAATGACTATCAGACTTTGGTTAACTCACGAACTTCTGCCTGCGATCATATTAATTTAAAATATGTATTTGTTATTTTTTTATTTTCTAAAATCCACAAACCACATATTACACCTAAGGACCTCTGAAAATGTCTCTTTATTAAGTTGAGACCGGGCTTTCCGTTTTAAAAGGGTTGTAAATTTTCACTGCAAATAAAGTCCTTTGGAGTAGTAGAAACCAGATTTTTTTCGTAGAGAAAAAAAACGAAAAAAAAAAGCATATAGGCTATATTCGAATTAATAGAGCCTTCGGAATTGCACTTATCGACTGTCCTCGATCGACTAAGCTTAAGATCAAAAAAGTTTCCATCAAATTGATTAAGCACTGTTTACCCTACCTCAAAATAATTTTTTTAAATTGGAAATAATGGCCTTTGGACTTGTTTGGAAGGAATTAAAAACTCACGTCAGCAGCCTCATTATTATCTTACTCTTGAGTGACAGTATCTTGCTGTGTTTCTAGTGGGGTGAAGCGGATAGCATTAGCATAAGCCTTTTTTGGGATAGCGAAGCCTGCTTCTTCTTTTTTTACCAAATACAAGGACTGGCAGGGAATGCCAGTTGGAAAGTCCTTTACAAGCCACAGATTGCCATAATAGCAACGGCGCCTTAAAACTGTTGTAAAATAAAACACATATTTATAAAGAACGCTGGATGATTATTTGAGTTATTGGACCCATAACACCGCGACTAGCACTATAAAGCATTTGCTTGAGGTAGCACATAAGAGTTGGGGATGGCATAAGGGGTTAAATGAGTTGACCAAATACTAGGCTTTTTTTGATGAAATAGTGGCTGAAGAAGAAGAAGAAGACTCCAGTGCTGGGCTACGATGGAACCCTTCCTTGAGGAAAGGTTTAATACTTCAGAGTTGTCCACATAAAAAAGGTAATGAATGAAGACACCTTGATCCAGAATCACTATTGCCATTCGTGTCACCCAATAGAAGTTAG
This sequence comes from Drosophila bipectinata, assembly GCF_030179905.1. Lineage (NCBI taxonomy): Eukaryota > Metazoa > Arthropoda > Insecta > Diptera > Drosophilidae > Drosophila > Drosophila bipectinata. The sequence continues at coordinate 23,007,181 of NC_091736.1, read as the reverse complement.
TCAAGGTCAACTCAGCAATACTTTCGAGGGGACTCAAATCGAGAGTAAAAGCGCACAAATACTTCAAACTTCTTGACATAGGTACGAACGGTATGCCAACACGATTAAAAATTTTAATTAATAAAACATTCAAAATGGGATTAAACCAATAAAAATTACTTAAAAACCGACGCAATTGAACCTAACATAAATATAAATTTCGTCAATGGAGAATTAAGAAGGATGAGATTTTTTAGAGATTTTATTAAAAAAAAATTTTATTGGAAAAATTTTTTAAAAACCGGCCAGCACAACTGCCGTAGAAATAAGTCGATGCAACCTCGTCGAACGATTTCACAAAAACTCTTTGACTCTTTCACTGGCCTCCGAGGAATGGAATTTAATAATTCCATGCTTTTCCTACCACGGCCTTTAGCCTCAGATCAAAATGGCAGGGGTATTTTCCGGAGTTGTTCTTCTTTTGGTACCTTTAGATGTTGTAGTCCACAAAGATTGTTTACAAAGCAAGACGTAAACATATATCAGAACAAATAAGATGGGCAATGCTGCGTATGAAAATTTTGTCTGGTGGTCCAGTTGATACGGTGAAGTTTTTCCTCTTATTACGGCTAGTCGATGTTGCAGAACCTCTTGTTCTCCGTCGTCTATCTTTTGTGATAGGGTGAGAACCTAAGAGTATGGTCTACTCTTATAGACTTCTAATAATTTCAAAGACACAAATGGAATTCTTCTGTTAATAAAGACGAAAAACCAGAGTTCTGATCGGGTGTTAAAAGATCACGGATTTAGTCTAAAATTGGACTGGGGGTTTTATAGTAAACATCAGTAGCACATTGGTTATTTCACTCTGAAACCACTGTACTCCATTTGCAAGTAGACTCATTTGAGCTGTGAGGATCACAAATGCTTGCTCCAGCTGCGCGTGCGATACTTTAACCATTTCCGATTTATTGTTAGTAACTGAACTTCACTTTCTCAATCTGTTAATAGTAAAATAAACAATAAAGGTTTAGTTTTGGAGCCTGAAGGCGAAAAACGGCATGGTCTTTTACGTTTGCCATAGTTTTGACCATGTCCTTTGCGCACGTGGAATTAAGAACACTGAATTGTTTATTGGGTACGGTTCTTATGATATTTAACATTGATGCGTTAGGTTATTTCCTAAATCAAGCTCCGCTAACATTGATCTGCAAGATGACATGCTTTGCAATTCTAGGCACTTGTAAAAGAGTTCAGTCAATCCAGTATCTTCATATCCTTCTAATAAGGCCATTCTGAGACTACACTTTTTTATATTCCCAGACGTTCGTATAATTTTCAGAGCTTGTTGCTGAACTTAGTCACTTTTATTGACTGTGGAAACAGCAATATATGTGCTAGTATTATGTGTAATGGTAAAAGATTAACCTTTTTGCGTTGTACAGGCTGCTTAGACTGCTCAAGTGACATCTAAAGAGCCCTTGTTATTGATTTCTTCATGAACCAGAAGAACCTACCGTTCCTCGTCTCTTGAAAATTCTAGATGACGTTTTGATGACTAACCGGACGAATTGACCGGTCGAGGATATGTTTTTAAGACTCATCACAGGCATCAGAAGCTGTCAACGGCTCACCAATCAATAAATGTTCTTGTGGTATTGATGATAAAGTGATAACGCGGATTTCCCCACAGCTATCCTATACCACCAATATTTGCCTTTTGTTGCAGTGCTGGACTTTACTTGTTAGCATAATTTTTTTTTTAATTTGCTTTTATTTTATTATTCCCTGTTTATGCGACACATATCATTTCGTAATTTTATTTTAGAAAAGATGCGAGCCGTATATAATTAGGAATTTTAGTCTAGCCAGACTTTCACAAAAAAAAAAATAAGTCAAACAACGCGGTTAACCAAGCAACAAACTTAAATTCTTCATTTACAATCGGAAAAAATGAAACGGAACATATTTATGAACATTACTTTTAAGCATTATTATGTTGGTTGTGCATCACCAATTGCTGCTTTGAGACTGAAATCATTGTAAACTTTCGTGTGTTGCCGAATTCATGAAATGGCATTTTTGCACACACTAGCAAGAAAATTCGGGTGCGAGAGAATGGAGCAAGAAAATGACTCTTTTTGCTTCTGGATTTCGTCCTTCACTGCGAAGATTCCCAGATCCCAGTGGATGTTTTCGTTGGTAACATACCAAGGTGCCCCAGTGATAGTTCTCAAGGTTTTTGATTGTGCGCACTGTATGATGTCTATGTTGCTGCTGGTCGCGTTCCCCAACTCCACAGCTGGGAGCCATACGTCCAAATTAGCTTTAGGACTCAATTGTAGAGTAGTAACTTGTAGCCCAGGCATAGTTGCGATCTTAGATTTATGATCTAGTGGAGGCTGTTGGCTTTCAGTTTTAGGTGCATCTTCTAGCATTCGATGTGCTAACGCCAGGTAAGTCGTCTATCAAGGTGGACGCCAAGATACGTTACTGCGTTAGTGAAAGCGAGCGCATGTTTGTCTATTAAGAGTAAACGTTATATGTTTACACTTTTGTTTGCTTATTTTGTTTGCTCGAATGCGCCAGTCGGGCAGCCACCTTTTCACTTCTATTAGATGATTAGCATGTTGGGTTGTTGCTTGCGTTGGACCTCTATAGCGACTTAAGATAGCGGAATCGCCGGCAAACGTTAACGTTGTTACTTGTACATTCGTAAGAATATCCGCAGTATACAAAACATATAGACAATGGCCAAATGCGCTTCCTTGTGGAATTCCAGCTTCGATGATGTAGTCGCCCGAAGTAGCTGCGTTGTATCTCAATGAGATTACACTATTGTAGAGGTGCTGCAATATTCTCGCTGTTCGAAGGCTGAGCGTATTTCTGATGTTAATCTGTTCACTTGCTCGATGGTTCCATGGTTTCTTCGGAAGCCAAGTTGGTGTGCCGGGATAATATTGCAAGCTTCCAGGTATGGTATTATGCAAGTTAATAAGCATTTTTCAAAAAATGTAGACAAACAAGATAAAAGGCTTATTGGTCTGTATGATGATGGTCTTTTCCAGGCTTCGGTATGGATTTCTTGTACTTTTTTGGGAAATAGCCAAGATTAATGATTCCATTAAATAGTTTGCAGATGACCTTTATAGCGCATATTGGATGTTCGATCAGCATCTTTGGCGTCAATAGGTCACCACCGGGTGCCTTTTTTGGTTTTAGCCCTCTTATGGCTGTTTCGATTTCGTTCGGCCGGAATGAAGGTGCAGCAGGCTAAGGGGTAGCCTCGTGCCTAATTTCTGGCTGGAGGAATGAATTTGAGGCTGGGTTTGGCTGGAAGACACTTTAGAGATGTGTAGGGAATGTTTCAGCTCGGTCTTCGTCGCTGCGAGCCCAGCATCCCGAAGAGTTTCTTATCGGGGTGGTCGTTTCAATGGGAGTGCTAAGATTTGGGTGGGCAAAAACCCTCCCCAGGAGGTACTTTGTGCTTGTTGGCGGAAGATTCTGGATTTACCTCAGCTGTGAAATTTCTTTCTGTTAGGGAAAAATCTGGTCGCGAGATTGAGTTGCCCCCTTAAGGCATTGTTTTGAAGCTGGTGATCTGCAGTTTTGCCAATCACGCGTGCGCCTCTTTTCTCGCAAGAGATGTTCGAGAGTACTTGTACTTCTGCCAGGGCGCTCGTAGTGTAGTCGATGTCCGATTCCATGTTAAACTCCGGGGCGAGTTCTATGTGGGCACTCACGTAATTTTTGTATTTAAGTCAGTTCGTTTTTGGCGTTGTCAGGCTGAAGGGGTGTTCGGTTATTTCTGGTCTTTGAAGAAGCGTTAGAAGCACAGGCGAGTGTTTTGATTATAAGTCCGAGACTGCTTTGGCACTTGCTTGCGAGCTATGTTTTTTGTCACCGCAAAATCAATAAGGTCTGGGAGCTTGCGTGAGTCGGTTGGCCAGTATGTGGGACTTCCAGGTGAAACATAGTCCAGTTTATTTCTCAAATTTATAATTTTATTGTACAATTGTTTTCCTTTGGTATGTTTGGCGTTGTAGTCTCCTGCGGCTATAAAACGATGCCAAGTGAATTGAAGAAGTCCATAAATTGTCCTTCCGAGGGTAAACATATATTTTTCTTTGTGGCTGTTCTGGGGCCTGATGAGCGCTTTGTGAACTAGGCTGAATAGGATTTTCCATCTCAGACCGTATAGCATCGGTAGAGGAGAAGCCTATAAATGTTGTTTAAAGGACCAAAGAAGGACCTTGCTGCTTTGGCGATGAAGACGTCTGGCATAGTTTAGACGCCGTGTAAACATTCTATGTATTATGATTGCGCTTTGCTATCGCATGTCGCATGCGACTTTTCACACATCCTCTTTTTTTTTTTTTTTTGGATTGCGCCATTGAAGTGAAAATCTATTCTCGATACTATTGGCCCGTACCAATAGCATGCACAATTCACTGGCATGTCTAGCCGGCGCCTACGTTTTAAAGACACCCCCGCATACACCCCAGACCCCGCGGTACCGCGGTTTTGGGTTAAGTTGCTCATTTTAGTGGGTCCCAACTCCTGAGCCGTTGTCCTTAGGTGTTGTGCAGTCGCGTCGTTGATCCCATGGTTACCATTGCGCGCAGTGAGGTCTATGCTAGGGTTGACTCTAGCCCTTACGAGGTGTCGAGTTCAGAGCCAGATCCGCGTTGGTTAGGTATGGTACATCTGAGCCTGCACGGCCAGCTTAGTGGCGACACCTGAGGAGCGTTTTCAGGAAACTTGCCAAATTTTAGCGGGGCGGGGGCAGAAGCTGCAATTAATCGGGGGTTCACCCCGCGTACTCAGGGGACAAAATAAAGCTTTCCGTCACCAGGATTCGTCGTCACGAGTTGCTTTGTTCCAGTTACCTATCCCAGAGTTTTATTGGACTTCAGTTTGCCGTATGGTTCCCTCCGCAGTTGTCACATTTCTTCATGGTACTGTCTTTCTTGTTTGTAGTGCATTGAGCGGAGTTATGGGCGTCTCCGCAGACTACACAGACAGCCCGAAGTGTGTAGTATGGATGGACTTCGTTCTTTTTCAACGACCTGCTTTCTGGCTCGAGCTCGACCTTGAAGAGGGGTTTTGGCTATTTTTTTGTTTAGAATGTAAACAACATTCTTAGCGGCGAAGCCTTTTTCTTAAATGGCAGTTTTTATTTTCGCGTCGGTGACGTCGGGTTCAATTTCTTTTACACGTCTTGAAAGTGCTTTTCTGTCTTTGTTTGCACCTTTGTTTCATTAATGTGAAGGGGCTTGATTTATTTAAAGTGTTTTGCGCTGGTTGATTTTGCTCAGCAGTTGTTGATGCGGTCGCAGAAATTTTAGCACTTCTTGTTGTTGGTGCGATATTTATTTCCATTATGGGAGGGGGGCTTTACACTGCGAAACGTTGCTCCTAAACGCCGATTTCTTCATCTCGTTATCGCGGATAGAAAAGTAAGAGAAGAAGCAGTTTCTTTGTCTTACTGAGCTTCTACGTTCGTTTTTTGATCGTTGCTCATAGAGCTAATTTGCGTGGTACTTATTTATTTAATACATATAGATATATAGATACCAGATATATAGATACCTGGTAGATACCAGTTTTTGTTTCAAAACATCACTTCTCTTATTAAGCTAGTCTATTTCTTTTACCAAGTTGTGGTTCAGCGTTTTTTCACTTATCTGGGGCTACGCCAGATTTTTGGTTGGGTTAACTGCGATTCCGATTTCCCGGAGCTCTCGCAATTCACGTCCGCTCTGTTCTGTAGTTCAAATATGTATGATCCCTAGCATCATTTGAAAATATGACGTTTTGTTACTCCTTTTACGTCTCTAGAGGCGGCGCAGTGCGGCCAGAAACGCATCTGTGGTCACATCACTCTTAATACCATCAACTCTAAATAAACTACCTTTTTGAAGAAGTAACAGAAAACTGCGGTAAGCCTTGTCCGGTCCATTGTCTCAAAACTTGTGACAAATCCATGTCAAGCCGCAGTAGTCACCACCAGTGTTTAAAAATGTATGAATGAAGAATGAGTCTTGATTGATTTGGCTCATTAATTTTGGCTTGCACTTGCTGCCCCACCACACGCTGTTGTGGATAATGCTCCTTGCCATTGTTTTGTCTTTGACGATCCAATATTGTACAATATTGCACAATGCAAATTGATGAAAGCAATGCAGAATGTTTTGCAACACATCCCCACCCGATCGGCTAGCATTTGCAGCGATGTTGAAGTCAGTCGCTCTCTAGCTCGGGTCACCTGCTGTTTTGGGACCGTCCCCCCATTTTTCGATAAGTGTTTAGTTTCTGTATTGAAAATAAATTTTTAGATTATTACCTACAATATTTCATGCAAATCGTGGACTCTGCCGCGTATGTCGCAATCACGTCCATCCAGCCACAGTCTCCTGAATTCAGTGCGTCTCACTTATGCCATGTGTGCTTTTTTGAATTGATTTTCTTCACGCCGCCATGCGAATCATGCTCGGCATGATAATACTGAAAATGGTCATGCCGCACCCAGAGGATCACCTGGAGACTGCATCCCTGGTGGCTGAACAGCTGAGAAAGCACAATGTCAGCCCTACGGGCCAATGCGGTGACTATCGAGGCATGCCCAACCCAATAATACAGGTGGCAAAGACAGGAGATTTGAGTTATCAGGAGTTAATCAGGAGTTAACATTTCCCGGAATTTATAATTATGGCTATGTTGTTTCCATTTTCCTTTCCGGCTATTTAGCTGATCGATGCAGCAGCAAGAGGATTTTTATCCTTTCGATTATCCTGACAGCCCTTGTCTATATCCTGCTACCATTTACGGCTCATTATAGATTCGAAGCAGCAGCAGTGAACCTAGTGATCTACGGATTTCTGGCGGGCGGCGGAAATCCAGCTTTGTATAAACTTTTCGTTATCTGGGCGCTATCTGGACGAACGTCTTTGATTGCATTTTACAGCGGGATTCTTATAGGATCTCTGACGGTATATCCCCCGGCCGGTTTTTTTTTTTTTTTATTTTTTAAGCTTAGTTTGTTTTTATTGGATCACTCTTTATGAGTCTAACAATAAGGTTGCAAATCTTAAAATAATACAATATCTAACAGTTTGTTTTGAACTGAATAGAGACTACGTGGTCAAATTAATTAGCGCTGGATTGGGAGGTCGTTACGGCGAAGACGAGAACTGCTGGAAACTCGCGTGAGGGCTCTCGCGAGATGATTTGGATGTACTGATAGCCTGTTGTAGTACTTTGTTTTGATTTGTGCTATCTCTTCTCTGACGAGTGGTATGTGAAGGTCCCTGTGAATGTTTTCATTCCGAACGTACCACGGTGCCCCAGTGATGGTTCTGAGAATTTTTGATTGAGTTCGTTGCATTATATCCACACTGCTGTTACTGGCATTCCCCCACAACTGGGAGCCGTACATCCAGATTGGTTACAAGACGGTGTTATATAGGAGTACCTTGTAGTCCAAGCTAAGGGGCGAGCGGCTATTGATAAGCCAGTGGAGACTGTTGGCTTTGAGCTTTAAATGCGTTCTTTTGGCTTCAATGTGGCTGCGCCAGGTAAGCCGTCTATCGAGGTGTACGCCAAGATATGTTACTACATTTGCTATCGGAACCACTGTGTTGTTAAGAGTAAGTGGAGGGCAGTCTTGCCTGTTAAGAGTGAACGTTACGTGTTTGCATTTTTGTTCGTTAACTTTGATTCGCCAGTCGGATAGCCATTTCTCCACTGCCACCAGATGTGTAGCAAGTTCCGCCGTTGCTTGCTTGGGGCATCTCGCGCGGCTTAGGATCGCTGTGTCATCTGCAAAAGTGGATGTGGTTAGATTCCTGCTCGTTGGGTTGTCCGCAGTGTAGATAAGGTAGAGTGTTGGTCCAAGCACGCTGCCTTGAGAAACTCCGGCTCTAATGATGTAGTCATCGGACATGGCTGAATTACATCTTACTGAGAATTTCCTTTTGTATAGATATGACTTCAGAAGTTTGTGAGTGTTGGTTGGGAGCATTTCTATAATTTTGTGCATTAGACCATCTAACCATACTTTGTCGAAAGCTTGTGATACGTCCAGAAATATCGCAGTGCAGTAATCCCTTTGATCGAATGTTTTTCTGATTTCTGAGGTTATGCGGTTGACTCGCTCAATGGTTCCGTTTTTTTCTCGAAAACCGAATTGATGAATCGGGATTTTGTTGTGTGTTCTGAGATATGGGGTAATGTGTCAAAAGAAGCATTTTTCAAAGAGTTTTGATAGACACGTTAGTAAACTAATTGGTCTATATGATGAAGCGATTGTGCGGTCTTTGCCAGGTTTTGGTATCATTATAATTATCGACTTTTTCCATCTCTCTGGAAAGTGTCCGTGTCTCGTTATTGCATTGAAGAGCTGGCAAATAGCTGGAACAGCACAGAGAGGAAGTTCAATAATTATTTTTGGTGATATTAGGTCGCATCCTGGAGATTTTTTTGGGTTGAGTTCGTTTATGATTTTGAGTAACTCATGTGGCCTAAATACAATAGGTTCATACGTTGATGTGTCGATATCTGATGTTGCTGGCAGTGAGATCCCGTTTGATGATGTGTTGAGCTGAAATACATTTTGAAGATGCTTTGCGAATCTGTCGGCTCTTTCTGCGTCGCTTCGAGCCCAGTTGCCTGTGGATGTCCTTATTGGCATTGCAGATTCGATTGGTGCGCAGAGAGATGAGTGTGCTCTCCAAAGTGGGAATAATAATGGGAATTGGGGATAACTGTTCTATGTAGTGTTTTTGCGACCCTTCTTCTTCATGACGAAGTGCAGCTGAGAGCCTCTCTGTAACGTCTTTTAGCCTTTGTTTTGCGGTTGGTGATCTGTTGGATTGCCATTCTCGCCGTGAGCGTCGCTTTGCTAGAACGAGCTGCTCTATTTCAACGTTCGTGTATCTATTATTGTACGATGTTTTTGGGGTTTGTGGAGTTGATATCAGCTTCGTCATTCAGACGTGGATTCAACTCGATGTGCGAACTTACATATTTTTTGTACTTAAGCCAATTGGTTTTATTCGTTGTTAGTCTGAATGGTTTATCTACCGCAACTGGATGTAGATTTAGATGAAGAAGTACAGGCGAGTGATCGGACGATAGATCTGGTAAGGAGTTGGCACTTATCAGGTTGCGAGGAATGTTTTTTGTGACTGCAAAATCTATCAACTCTGGCAGTTTTCTAGGATCTGTTGGCCAATATGTAGGTGTCCCAGGTGACACACAGTCTAGCTTGTTGCTTGCTTTTATTATTGCATTGTACAACTGCCTTCCCTTAGGAGTCACAAGTCGAGATCCCCAGTGCGTGTGCTTGGCATTGAAGTCTCCTGCTGCTATAAATTGTTCGCTCAGAGAGTTGAAATATTCCATGAATTGGGATTCTGATATTGTGAACCGAGGAGGACAGTATACGGCGGCAAGCTTTAAAGATCGGGAATCCATTTGCACATCTATTGATGTAGCTTGCATGAAGTTAGTGGCGAAGCTGTTGTGGAAGCAGTGCTTGATGCGATTTCTAATCAGAATCCCAGTGCCTCCATGAGCTTTCCCGTCTGGGTGATTCGTGTTGTAGAATAGATAGCCTCGAATTTGAAAATTATATTTATTTGTGCCATTGATTATTTAGTCTGTTTTTGAGCAACAAGCAGCTAAATCAAAACGTTCGGGTTTCGCATAAGATCTTGCATAGTTGTCTGCATGAATGACATGAACTCCATCATACTTTGTTGAAGATTACATATCATTGTTTCAAGTTTGTTCGTAGACGGTTCTTTTGGTTGATGAGGGGAAACTGATGATCTTGGATTGGTGGGAGCGGTACTTTTAAGACCCAATTTTAGAGCAGTTGCATAGCTTGTGGATTTGTCGGTGTAGATTTACGTGTAGATTTCATAGGTGGTGTATGTGAGTGAGCAGTGGTCACTCTTTGGTGTGTTCGACTTTTCAGTTCCTTGTAGACTGGACAGCCCCTGTAGTTAGCCGTATGGTTGCCTCCACAGTTTCCGCACTTTTTGCCGCTGGGATCCTCTTTATTTTTTGGGCATTTGTGAGATTCATGAAGGTCTCCACAAGCAACGCATACTGGACGAAGCGTGCAATAAGACCTTGTGTGGCCATATTCCTGACCGGTTTTCTAAGCGAATTTTCCTGGGAGCTGCCATTCTATGTGATAGGCTGTGCATCTTTTATTTTTGTAATTCTTTGCATTTGGCTTATATATTGGATCAACATCCGCGTATAACTAAAAAGGAATTGGAATACCTGCAACAATGAGTTTTAGTACAAAACACACAGATGGTTAAGGTTCCTTGAAAGAAGTTGCTAAGCTCCCTTCCGGTATACTCCTTCATAGTGACCCATGTGTTTCATAATTACGCCTTCATGGTGCTTGCAATTTTAATGCCACGATTAATGCGGGAGGCAATGGAATTTGATTTAAGGCATGTGGGAGTTTTCTCATCTATTCCCTTCTTGGGCGCATGCTGCTCGAAGGCCGTGTGCATCCTTAGGGGAAGCTATCTAGACCGCCGCATGGGATCTCATCAAAACTGGATGCGTCGCCTTTTTTATGTCATCTGTTGCATAGTGGCAATATGCTGCACAATCGGTATTATCATGTCTGATTGTGGCTACAAAATGTTGGTCCTGTTTATGTTAACCCTACTCATTTGCTTCTCGGATTTGGGATTCAGCATCTACTAGCCCACCTTGCTTTACTTTGGATTCTCTTTGGCCGGCTTAATTTCGGGAGTGGCCAATCGACTAGCACATCTATCCGGGTTTTTGGCGCCACTTCTTGTGGCTTCTCTCGTGCATACTGGTAGTAAATCCGAATGGGATATGGTTCTGTTGACTGTGATTGCGTTCAATGTCATGGCCTTGCTGGTATTTGGACTGTGCAGCAGTACGAAATTCCAACCTTGGGATCCAAGGAGCAACAAGACGCCAACTGGAAACAGAGAATCCAAAGAAAATAATAGTTAGCTTTAAACATGTTTTCGTTGTTATGAATTAATAACATAAGTACTGAATAAAAACAAAACTAAAAAATTTTAAATTTATATTGCTGCTGCATATGACTGACTGTTGACTGTGTGACTGGAACCTTTTCATCAAATATATGCCATTGGGATGTACCATTTGCTGCTAGGCTTCATGACGCAGTGATGAGGAATCAACTAATGATCTTTGGGTTCATGCGTTTTCAAATTTCATTTGCTGTATGATCTTAACATGATCTGCGATAAGACTAGCAGAGTTTGAAACTTCGTTGCCTGCCGTTATTTGCCTGGACTGCTATATTATCTGTAACAGGAAGATTGTAAATTTTATTGCTTTCTTGTAAAAGAAAAGATTTTTCTTGTAAAAGAATCACAATTCTTGTCTACCGGTGGAGGCGTTGCCTTTCAGGACTCAAGATTCAAGAATCTGATACTTTGCTCTAGGAATTCAAGCATTGTCTTTCTCTATTGTTTGCTTGTCAATAATCATAACAACCAGGAACGCATCACTTGTGGATACGTTAATGCCAAATCTTTTCAATGATGCAATGGTTTCTATGGTGGATATATACAACTCCAGTAATGATTTGGAAGTGTCAGAGACTTTGCTATAATGAAGTAGCCGAAGGATTATTGTATTTGCTATGAGCCGAGGATTGTAATATGATCCCACTATTATTTACCAAGCATGTAAATATTAGCCTCTTTTCATTGCAGGAAAGCGCGAAATTCAGGTACCACATTTTCTTCACTGCTGGCATATTAGTTTCATAGACCATAGTTTCAAAGGACTTATTTCTACTTCAATACATCCAAATAATATTTTGAAATGTTGATCCGTGTCATTTGAACACCAATATAGATAATATCCAATATAAATACATATAATTTAATTCAAATTTTTTCATATAAACTTGAAAAATTATAATATAATTTAATATGCATAAACAAAGATTAAATTAAACAACAAAGGAAAGCAAACTTCGGGCGGAGCCGAAGTTGATATACCCTTGTAGTTAAAACCGGACATATATCGCAAACATCGGATATGGTTGGCCAATCCTTATGGTTGACTATATCATCTGTAAGATATAGTTGGCCTTGCAAAAGTTGGCACGTCGAAAAATTTTGTCGAAAATATTTCTCGTGCCAAATTTGAAATCTCTAACTCTTAAAACACCAAAGTTATACCATTTCCGATAAATCAGTTATATGACAGCTATGGGATATAGTCGGCCGATCCCGATCGTTCCGACTTATATACTGCGTGCAAAGAAAAGAAGGGTGTGTGCAAAAATTCAAGTCGATAGCTTTAAAACTGAGAGACTAGTTTGCGTAGAAACAGACAGACGGACAGACGGACATGCTTATATCAACTCAGGAGGTGATCCTGATCAAGAATATATATACTTTATAGGGTCGGAGATGTCTCCTTCACTGCGTTGAAAACTTTTGCACAAAATTATAATACCTTCTGCAAGGGTATAAAAAGAGTAAAAAAAATTTTATAATTTTACCTGCTCCAAATTTTTTCGCTACGAAATGTACCGGATCGAGTTGGCATGTACATAAATGTAATGCTTTTTTTTATACCACAATCATGTTAAAATTGTTTTTCATCTCTCTAGCCTACTCTCATAGCTGAAAAACAGTTTTTGTCGATCGGCTAGTAGTATCGAGGATTAGGCTAGTAGTACTGTGCTTATTATCGAGAACGAAAAACATGTTTGACAAGTAAAAACGTTTATTCTTTTCAGTGCACATTGGGCTAAATCACAGAATTTTTGGCATAAAGTCATAGAAACAAATACGGATTCATGGATCAAATCTTTTTGATACCAGCCCTAAGTTTTTACTAGGGCTGCAAAGTTCGATATAAAAACAGCTGATTTCAAAATTAAGAGAGCACATGTTTTTTCTTGCCCTTTTCATGTAAAATTAAGTGGCTGCAGTGAAACTAAATAATCAAAGGAAAGTATGGATAATATACCTGAAGGTACATATGTATTATTTTAATAAAAGAACCCAAAATCGTTATATAAGTTTATTATTTATTTGTGAATTGTTTTTGTGAAGTCCCTAGATCTGGATAACGCGGTCTTACACACTTGTGAATTGTGGACTATCTTTTCGTCAAGTTGCACCTAATTCTGTGTTTTTTTTTAAATATAATTAAATGTAAGTAGGCACATTTAATTATAGTTGAAAAAAATTATAGTGATACTGCGTTTGTGCTAAAGAAATCTCTGCTCTCTGAATGCGGGCCAAGTGAGATAAAAAGAAAGTATTTTGCAGCAGAGCCTACACCACTCTCACCTGATAAAGCTTTTAATTTTCTGATTGAACACTCGTTAAGCAAAAATAAATATAATGAAATGCGATCTCTATCAATAACACAAAATTCTGATATATTTCCTAGCTGTGGTCAACTGCAAAAAGGGAAATTGCAATGATAAAAAATGGTTAAATGGTTAAACTGTGGTTAAAGTGTCCATACAAGAAATGTGTAATCATACTGCCAGCCGCATCTTACCCATACAAGACGACGTTCTTAGAAACTTAATTGATATTACGAACTTTAAGTTAATTGTTAAAATGGCTTCGATAGTTCGACCGGACAAAACATGTAATATTAACTGAAGTCAACAGCCGAACGGCAATGTCCGATTATTTAAAAGCTCGCTCTGGCCAAACTGCTGACACAGCGTCTGGCCGCATGCCCATGCATAGCCGGCGAACACTGCATATTTGCGTGGCCGCTATGAAATACATTTTTTTTTAGCTTAAAGTTTCAGTTTGTATCAGAACGTCACTCAATAAAATGGACTTAATTCCAATACTCCGGCACAGCCGTTAAAGTCAATTCATATATTAAACATTGGTTACCATGCCTAAGGGCAATAGCAAAGAAGTTAGTAACTCCCACCATAACTTCCATTTAAGAAGGAAGTTAAGTTGACTTCCTAGTGCCAAAAATATAACAAAATATCAATATATCTTATAACGAATCGCGTAGTAGCAGTGTAATCATATATGACCGTTAAGGAAAGGCGTGGACGCGCATACTTCAAATTTTATGTAAGTATTACACTAACCCGGAATAACAAAATCTTCAAGTTTCAGCTCTGTAACACCATTTTTGGATTTTATGCCAAAAATTTTCCGATTTTGCCCAATAAGCAGTGTGAACGTATATTCCCAATTGGTGCAATGAAATTGGCACTAAAATATGGTTGTTTTGGTAATCGCAAAAATTTTGCGATTTTGCCCAATGTGCCCATGATTATGAATTCCCATGAAATGGCAAATTTGGTCGTATTATTATGGTCGTATTATTTTGCCAAAAATAGCTCTCAATTTGAACTCTCTAACTCTAAACACACTGAAGTTATACCATTTCCGATCATTCAGTTATATGGCAGCTATAGTCGGACAGACGGACATGCTTATATCAACTCAGGAGGAGATCCTGATCAAGAATGTATATACTTTATAGGGTCGGAGATGTCTTCTTCACTGGGTTGCACACTTTTGACCAAAATTATAATACCCTAATACCCAGGATCACCTCCTGAGTTGATATGAGCATGTCCGTCTGTCCGTCTGTCTGTTTCTACGCAAACTAGTCTCTCAGTTTTAAAGCTATCGTCTTGAAACTTTGCACACACCCTTCTTTCCTTTGCACGCAGTATATAAGTCGGAACGGCCCGGATCGGACGACTATATCCTATAGCTGCCATATAACTGATTGATCGGAAATGGTATATGGCAGAAATATCAACTTTCGTATTTTTGAAGATAGATGCTTGGCATTTTTTTTTTAGATTTTTTATTTTAGGTAATTTGTTTTATTATGATGTAATCATAAAAATCGGCTAACCATATCCGGTGTTTGCGATATATATCCGGTTTCAACTGCAAGGGTATATCAACTTCGGCTCCGCCCGAAGCTAGCTTTCTTTTCTTGTTTATTGTAATTAATTGCGTTTATTATGATTTTCTCATTAGGATCGGCTAACTATATCCGATGTGTGCGATATATATCCGGTTTTATCTGTAAGGGTATATCAAATTCGGCTCCGCCCGAAGTTTGGTTTCCTTTTTTGTTTGGGGTAATTTGTGTATAGGCTGTTAAGTGGGGAGCAATTTTAATGAAATTTTAAGGGCATATTCTCAAAATAATGGGCTATAAGCTGGTGTATCGAGCTTGTTGGCGCATTGTCTAGTTTCTGTGATAAGGCCTAAAACAATATGTGGCAATTTTTCAAACACAATGTTAAGCTACTTAAAGAAAGAACAAACAATAATTCATTTAATTCGTTACAATTGTAGTGATATTTGATGAAATTTAGTGGCGAAATACTTAAATAAATAATAAAATTTAAGCATAGTACTGAGTTGACGAAAATCCGCTGTTGAAAATCCGATAACGTTATCGCACTTTATTCAGCTATCGAGCTAGTGTAACCAAAAAAATTAAGAAATAAGGTAATACTGAACAGCTGTTGTTTGTAAACAAAAAACCAATAAGCAAAATGAATTCAAATCAATTTGATGTTGGTGTTTTGTTGATGTATCTCGCCGCTAAGGAGCTGATTAAGAAAAAGAAAACTGGGTCAAAATCAAAATCAATCAAAAATCATTTCAATGCCATTTTATGGCATTAAAATGCTCCATGTGGGTCAAATCCCATATTATGGGCTTCGCCTTGACCGCAGAAATTAATTTTAATTTGTCCTGGCGCGTCGAAAATTTTTCGGGCCGACTATTTTTTTGTTTTAACAATTTTCCCTCCATGTTTCACCTAAAGAAATAAATAAAATTATTTCTTTTAACTCCCCGAGATCAGCGGTTTATTTATTTTGATCCGGCAACACCATTGAAATCGATAACAAGATTTTCGTCAACTCAGTACCCGCAAAATCTAGAAAGCAAAAATTTCTTCTTCTTCCTTTTTTTACACCGTTTTTTTATATGGAGTTTGACAGCTGTCACTCGTTCGACAGCGGATTTTCGTCAACTCAGTACTATGCTTTAAAATCAAAAATTTACGTTGCTGTTTTTTTTTTCTTTTTTTTTTTTACCGGTCTTTCAGAATTCGGAAATGGCTTGTGCATCAATGAGAGCATCAGCTAGCATTCCTATATTCATCATAAAGCTTAGAGGCCCAGACGACCGAGGGGCGCTCAAGAAACGATTTGTTAGAATATATTAAGTTATTTGTTAATTATTAAGCTAAGAGGAGTTAGTAAGGAAATTTAAAATTCTATATTTTAAATTAGAGGGACAGGAAAGAGATGTAATAGAGTAGAGACCATTGTAGTTCGAACATAATACCCTAAAAGGGTCATGCAGTGCATATGTCGAACTACAACGGCTAAGGAACAGAGGACTAAAGTTTCGAGTCCTTCTATTAGGAATGTTAAATTTTTAGCGTGTTAGTAAATGCTGGCTATCTACATCCCCATTAATAAGGTTATGCAGAAAAACTACACCGAGCATTGTCCTACGATTTGTTAAGCTAGGTAAGTTTATGAGTAAGAGTCTACTACTATAAGATGGAAGTTGAAGATTTGCATCCCAGTTTAGACCTCTAAGTGAAAAAGTTAGGAAATTCTTTTGTACGGATTCTATGCGGTCCTGATGTACTCCATATTGGGGACTCCAGACACATGAACCGTACTCCAGTATAGGACGGACCAATGAAATGAATAGTGTTTTGGTATACCCCTATATAGGGTCATTAAATTCTTTTGACCACCTTTTGATAAAACCAAGGACTCCTTTAGCCTTATTAACCATTAAGGAAATATGGTTGGCAAATTTAAGTTTGATGTCTAATAGGATGCCGAGATCATTAACCTGGGTTAATTTTTCTAATGCAATCCCATTAAAATCATTTCAATGTCATTTTATGGCATTAAAATGCCCCATGTGGGTCAAATCCCATATTATGGGCTTCGCCTTGACCGCAGAAATTAATTTTAATTTGTAGAATAAGTAGCTTGCAGAGGGCAAGAACGATAAAAAGACATATGTTTGCATTTAGATCCATTAAGTATTGGATCATTAGCTAAACACAATTTTTGAAAGTTATCAAGGTCAGACTGAAGACTGCATTGGGCAGAGATGGATTTGTACTGAAGACAAAGCTTTACATCATCTGCATACATAAGAACAAGAGAGTTCGTTAAAGCAGGGGGCAAGTCGTTTATAAAAAGCGTAAATAATAACAGGCCAAGATGACTTCCTTGAGGGACGCCGGATGTAGCACGGACCAGACGGGACTGAATGTTTTTAAATAAAACTCTTTGTGTCCTTCCATCTAGGTAGCTGGAGATCCACGTTAAGAGGTCTTTAGGAAAACCCAGCATATTCAGTTTACTCAACAAGAGTGAGTGATTAACTGAATCAAATGCTTTGCTGAAGTCTGTGTAAATTACATCGGTTTGATATCCCTTACAAAAGCCATCTATGACAAAGGATGTCAACTCCAATAAGTTTGTGGTGGTGGAGCGACGCTTAATAAAGCCATGCTGACAAGGAGTGATGATCGAAGAGCAAAGGTGTTGCAAATGAGGGCTAATTAATTTTTCAAATAACTTTGGAATTGCCGACAACTTAGATATGTCTCTGTAGTTGGCAGCCTCGGACTTTTTCCCTTTTTTCCTTCATGATTCCTTCCACTTAAGGGGAAAAATCGAGGCTTCCAAAGACAAGTGGAAAAGTTTTCGAAGAGGTTTGCACAGAGCCCTGGCGCAGTATTTTAGCACACAGCCTGGTACTCCGTCGGGGCCTGGCGAATAAATGGGTTTTACCCTTAAAAGACCAGATAATAAGTTGTTCTCAGAAAAAGACGGACAGAAAATAAGATTTGCTGCTTGAATGTTGCTGAATGCTGTGATACAATTCCACCGTTCCGCTTCGACCCTAACTGAGCGACGCTATTGTGACGGACATTCGGAGTACGGGATGACGAAAAGACCGTCAAAAACTATTTTTCAGGTATTTGCCTCTCGCTTACTCCCAGAGCTGAAAAAATTTTTTGTCAATCTGAGTGCTAGTAAATTGTACATTGTGGGCTTTAAATTAAATACTCTATTCTGAAATATGAATATAAATACGCCACTCAAATATAGAGTGCCCAGCTCAGTGTGTTTTTTTTTACCTTTTTCACGATAACACTTTTATCGTACCGAATAATACAATGCGAATGCAAATAAGGGAACCAAAGACAATTAAATAAGATTTCAAGAAGCCAATAAATTCCAGAAAATTAACCATACAACCGGAACATTAAATCACTTATCCAAGGTAACTTTATTTTCATATATGTATGTGCATACGTATAAATATATTCAAACAAAACTCCAATGTTATCTTTTGTTATTCATACTTGTGTATAAAAAGCGTGAATAAAAAAATATAACAAATGGTCAAATCTTAGGTACTAATACTACTCGTAGATACTAGGTACTAGTTAGGCTCAATTATAATGAATTAAGATCAAAATAAAAGACAACAAATTCGTCTTACTAATTTCTTTTAAGAAAATTCTTTTCATTAAATTTAAGCGCACAATTGTACAGCTTGATTTTAAATTATTTTTTTCTGTTTTCTTTCCAAATTTGTATACCTTTAGGACAAAAAAAACTAGAGTTGAAAGAATAGGATCAAAGAATCAAGGGACAAAATTGAACATTTTTTATTCAAAATATATATTTATATATACATATACATATACATATACATATATATACATACATACATAGTTATATTTGGATGTAATCTCTTCTACATTATTCCAGCACCGATTCCGGATTTTTTAAAATTTACCATTACTAATGAGGGAGGAGACCCTTGAAAATAAAGTCTACATAAATTGTCAATGTCACATGTGTGTATTACTGAAATAGACCACATAAAAATAGGCACTCAAACTTGTAATTTCAATTTCCATCTTAGCAAAAAGAAATAAATATCAGCCTTTGTTGCACCCTTTGAAGGTTACCCCAACTTTCGATGTACAGTGATGGTCTTGGTGAGCAACGAATGGCCAAATAAGGATGACGAGCAGAAGCCAGATGCCTCATCAACGACGCCAGCGCCATCAGTAATCGAAGTAAACGAGGTGATTGCTGTCGCAGCTACACCCACAAGTGATATTCTTGAAACAAGTAGAGCTACAATCAGCGTTGTAGCAGCAGCGATTGGAAAGCGTAAAAGAGCTCAGCAACCCAGTATCATGGATACATTAAATATAAAAACTCCTGAGCAGGATCAGTTATTTCAAATAATGGAGAATAAGTACGAAATCGAAACTGCATTCAGCAACAAAGCCAATGCCAATGAAAGCCATGGACACAACGACATTCAAGTCTGCGATTCAAATACTAACACTTTACAAAATACTAGTAGCCAAGATGCTCAACGATCTCTTCAGCTTTCCCCAGTCGTTTCGCCACATCTGCTCAGCTCTGTGAATGCAAATACGTCCATGATAGGATCTCCGGGGGCGAGCAACCTTTTTGGTTCAATGGGCGGACTTAGTAATTGTGCCATAAATCGAGAGCCACCATCGAACTGTGGTTCGTTTATAGTTGCCCCCTCACCATCTGCAGTCATTTCCGATCTAAATATAGACTCTGAAATTCCTTCTTCTGCAGCCTCAGGTGATGCAAAAATTGTCCTGCAATGTGAAGCCAAATCGCATAAATTTGAGACGCGTTCCATACCTTTACAACCAAATCAGGAGTGCAAGGTAGGGCGCCTCATAGCAAAAAGCAAGGCCAGTGAAGGAAACGCTATATTCGACTGCAAGGTTTTGTCACGAAACCACGCTATGCTTTGGTACACTGCCGATGGTCGATTTTGGGTAAAGGATACAAAGTCGAGTAATGGTACTTTTATCAACGACAACAAGTTGGGCAATGACCCAGCTGAATTACACTACGGAGATATCGTTAAGTTCGGCGTAGAGGTAATCGAAAACTCACGACAGGAGGTTCACGGTTGTATTATTGCCCGTGTGACCTTGTTTTTGCCAGACGGAAGGGAAGCCATTTCGTTTGAATCAGACCAGCTTCAATTGACGGGGCCAAATCGTATTAGCCTCGATGAGATTCAACGCCTTAATTCATTTCTTCAGGAGGCCGCGCAGAGAGAAAAAACTTTGAAGGCCAAACTGAGCAGCTTGCAAGGCGTTCTTGACTCTACCCGAAAGAACTCTGCCATGTGTTGGCAGAGTATGATTACAGAAGACCAGTTGCTTCATAAAATTAATTTGCTAGAAAAGAAGTTACAGGTAATGGAAAAAAACGTGCCGGAGAATGCTTTGCGTAACGAGGTAAGCAGGGTAGTTTTTATTTAAGTTACAAATTAAATATTTATTTTATTTATAGGTTGTTAAATTACTTGAGGACAAGACAACATACCAATTAACCGCTAAAGAGGCTCTAAGAAAAGTTTATCAGGAGCGCTGCGATGCTATGCAAATGCTATCCAAAATGGAAATGGCTTACACTACTTCAGAAAACGAGTGCGGAATACTACGTGCACAGATTCTTACATCGAAACAGACCATGCAGGACTTTAATGTTCGGCTTGAGCAGCTTCAGCAGGAATATGTGGAATATAAACAGGAATCTTTGCGCCAACAGCATAATGCTAAGGAACAGGAAGAAACCCGTTTTGAGATGCTCAAAAATAAGATGGTAGAACAAGAACGGCAAAAGGAAGAATTATGTCAGCAGATCACGCGACTACATCAAGCTATTGCCGAACATGACAACGAACAGAAGCAACAGGAGAAAAATGTTCTGGAGCAACTGGATGCAGTTATACTTGCTGATGATGAGCTCGGTGATGATGAATTAATCGATGAGAATGATAATCCAGAGAATTCTTTTAAAATGTCAATGGCAGCACATGATTATAATAAAACATCTATTGACGCTCAGGAAAGTAAAATAAAGGTAAATATTATTTGTGTTTTATATATAATATTCAAATATGATCTATTAATTAAACCCTACAGGAACTCAAAAAAAACGAAACCCGCAAATCTAGCGTGATGAAATTGTTAAAGAACTCGGATCTTAGCAAGGGGGAAGGTAGTACCGCTGTCCTTAAAGCAATTTTTGACGCTGAAGATGACTTAGAGGTGGACGCTAAAAACATAAAAGGACAAGATGAATTTCATGCATCGGAAATTTTATTTGAGCCCAATGCAGGCTTATTAATTGATTCAGCGGCAGTTACTAACGATGAATTTACTCACAATCCATCAAACTACATAGGGCTCAATAGTGTTGATGAATCAAAAGAGGATAAACTGAGCCCCATTGTTAAAAATTTATCGACTCAAAATACCCTCGTAAGCGAAGAGGATAAAGTATGTATTTCGCCTGGACTTCCCACCGATCAGGCCCTTGAAATGCTCCAGGAAGAATGCGAAGCCTACAAGCAGAAAACAGTTCTGCTGACGGACGATATTTGCTTTATGCACGACCAAATTGAGCAACTTAAAACCATGCTGGAAAATGAGATTAAAAAAAATTCCGATAGAGACTCAACACTGAACTTGAATAATATTCATAGACGCTCACCTAGCCAACAAGACAACAATGTAGAAGGAACTGAACAGAATTGGTATGAAGAAACCACGGGCATAATCAATCCTCAGGAAGATAGAGAAGAGGAGCTGGTAGTTTACAAGGAAAAACTAGAAGAGTCGGAAACTAGCAATATGCAGCTTCGCAAAGAAATATTACAGCTCCGACTTAAACTAATTCCTCACGGGAACCAAGTGCTAATGCATAGAATCCTGCCGATTGGCTGTGTAGCTTTTGCTGCACTTCTATACTTTATTTTCAATCGTATTTAATCAACTCGAAATATTATATATAGTTCTGGGATGTTGATTTCGATGCAACATAAAGTTTTCGTAAATTATGTTAATGATGTGATTTTATGAGAAGTACACGCCGGGGTAAAAGCATTTTAAGTTACTATAAAAAGGATCGTTAATATCGATCTGCAATCCAATTTTGTTAATTTTTTTTCCAATTTACTTCGAGCGCAAAATTAAAAGTCGTACATTTTGGCTGATTGGCTAAAACAAAGAGTTAAACAAGAGGAAAAGACATGTTAAATATGAATCAGATTCATTATCAAAATCTGATATATTTCCTCCTAAAGATAAACAAATCCAACGTTACAAAAAAAAAGCACATAACGACTAAAAAAATGGTATTGGATTATTGTCATAAGCTTCAATAAAAAAATAAAAAAAAATTGATTTAATAAAATATTTACAGTAAAATTATTCTTTTTTATAGCATAGTATTGAGTTGACGAAAATCCGCTGTTGAAATTCTGATGGCGATTTTGCACTTTATTCGGCTGCCGAGGTAGTGTGACCAAAACAATGAAGAAATAAGGTAATACTGAACAGCTGTTGTTTGTAAACAAAAAACAAATAAGCAAAAATGAGTTCAAAACGATTGGATGTTGGTGTTGTGTTTATGTATTTCGCCGCTAAGGAGCTGATTAAGAAATATAAAACTGGGTCAAAATCAAAATCAAAATTTTTCGGGCCGACTATTTTTTTGTTTGGTCAATTGACCCTCCATGTCACACCTATAAAAATAAATTGAAATATTTATTTTAACACCCCGAGAGCAGCTGTTTATTTTTTTTGATCCGGCAACACCATTAAAATCGATAACAAAAATTTTCGTCAACTCAGTACCCTCAAAATCTAGAAGGCAAAAATTTCTTCTTCTTTCCTTTTTTACACCGTTTTTTTTATATGGAGTTTGACAGCTGTCACTCGTTGGACAGCGGATTTTCGTCAACTCAGTACTATGCTTAAATAAAAAAAATATGGAAAACGATTTGGGAAAGAGTGTGACGGTTTTTGCTTTTTTTTTTTTTTAAGTAAAAAAAAATAGTTTTCGTCAAAAAATAAAAATAAAAAACGTACATCTACGTGCAATTTTTATACCCTTTAGTCGTAGAATACAGGGGTAAGTTGTATTTATGTAACATAGAAAAGGAAACATTTCCATTTTCCAAAGCCGTGCCCGTCTGTTTGTATGAACGCGTGGATTATAGAGACTGGGGGGCAATAGGCAATATAGAGTGGGGGGCAAACTCTTATTTTCCATAGCACGCGATTTTTCCTTAGGTTCTGGGCGCTGATGTCCCATCTACATATGTACTTTATAATATTTGGTTTGGGCTATCAAATGAGTCAAAATGAAAGCAACTGAGAGAGCTTCCGAGAGTGCAACTGGTAGAGTGCTCACACTGTCAGTGTCAGTGTGAGCACTCTTGAATTTTTTTAGAAGCTCTCCTAATTGCTCTCATTTTGACTCATATGACAGCCGAAACTTAAGCATAGTATTGAGTTGACGAAAATCCGCTGTTGAAATTCTGATAGCGATTTTGCACTTTATTCGGCTGCCGAGGTAGTGTGACCAAAACAATGAAGAAATAAGGTAATATTGAACAGCTGTTGTTTGTAAACAAAAAACAAATAAGCAAAAATGAATTCAAAACGATTGGATGTTGGTGTTTTGTTTATGTATTTCGCCGCTAAGGAGCTGATTAAGAAATAGAAAACTGGGTCAAAATCAAAATCCAAATCAATCACAAATCATTTCAATGCCATTTTATGGCATTAAAATGCCCCTTCGGGACGGCCAAATAAATCTTCCCCAATTTCCTGGATGGAAGTAACTTAATACAAAAAAAAAAAAAAAAAAAATGCCCCTTGTCGGTCAAATCTCATATTATGGGCTTCATCTTGACCGCAGAAATTCATTTTAATTTGTCCTGGCGCGTCGAAAATGTTTCGGGCCGACTATTTTTTTGTTTGGTCAATTGACCCTCCATGTCACACCTATAAAAATAAATTGAAATATTTATTTTAACACCCCGAGAGCAGCTGTTTATTTTTTTTGATCCGGCAACACCATTAAAATCGATAACAAAAATTTTCGTCAACTCAGTACCCGCAAAATCCAGAAGGCAAAAATTTCTTCTTCTTTCCTTTTTTACACCGTTTTTTTTATATGGAGTTTGACAGCTGTCACTCGTTGGACAGCGGATTTTCGTCAACTCAGTACTATGCTTTAAATTCAAAATGATTCCACTGAGAACAATTTACCCAGAAATAGGGTTGGAAAAAGTTTTCTCCATAGAAAATATCGATAGGGAAGAGAAGTTTTTCATTTTTTTTTGAACTTTTGCTAGCAAAGCATTGTTAAAAATAAAATATTCTATTTTAGTGCCCATTCCAACTTTGGAACTAACGAAAAATGAAATAAAAAACTACGTTTTTATACCCTTGCAGAGGGTATTATAATTTTGGTCAAAAGTGTGCAACGCAGTGAAGGAGACATCTCCGACCCTATAAAGTATATATATTCTTGATCAGGATCACCTCCTGAGTTTATATGAGCATGTACGTCTGTCTGTCTGTATGTTTCTACGCAAACTAGTCTCTCAGTTTTAAAGCTATCGTCTTGAAACTTTGCACACACCCTTCTTTCCTTTGCACGCAGTATATAAGTCGGAACGGCCCGGATCGGACGACTATATCCTATAGCTGCCATATAACTGATTGATCGGAACTTTGGTGTTTTTATAGTTAGAGAGTTCAAATTTTAGGTGAGATCTATTTTTGGAAGAGGAAAAAGTATGTATTTCGCCTGGACTGGCAAAATAATACGACATGCCAAATTTCGTAAGGATCGGCCGACTATATTCTATAGCTGCCATATAACTGAACGATCGGAAATGACCCAACTTTCGTTTTTTTACGAAGATAGAAAGCTGGAACTTGGTACATATTATATATTTGGTCAGTTGATCCGACCTACTAAATTTCATTAGGATCGGCCGACTATATCCTATAGCTGCCATATAACTGAACGATCGGAAATGGTATTTGGTAGAAATATCAACTTTCGTATTTTTGAAGATAGAAGTTTGGGACTTTTTTTAGATTTTGTATTGTAATAAATTGCATTATATATTCCTATTCCCATAAGGATCGGCCAACTATATCCGATGTTTGGGATATATATCCGGTTTTAACTGCAAGGGTATATAAACTTCGGCTCCGCCCGAAGTTAGCTTTCCTTTCTTGTTTGCAGGGACTGTAACGGTTATAATTAAAAAAGCAAAAAATTACAAAATAAAAGTTATTTCTTAATTTTTATGAAAAAAATTGATTTTTAATAATTAAAATTAATTTTAATAATAAAAAATTAGTAATAATTATTAAGTATCAATTTTTATATAAAAATTACGCAATAACTTTTATTTTGTAATTTTTATTATATAAATTGAAAAATAAAAATTATTCGATAACTTTTATTTTAAAAATTGAAAATAAAGATTGAATCTATATATCTTTTGATCCGTTGAAAACTTATTACATACATACATATATGTATGTATATATACATACTTATTATATACCATCTGAAAGGTATTGATGTGTTGATCATATATATACATATATATTGGATCTGGCTTCAACGGATCAAAAGATATATAGATTCAATCTTTATTTTCAATTTTTAAAATAAAAGTTATCGAATAATTTTTATTTTTCAATTTATATAATAAAAATTACAAAATAAAAGTTATTGCGTAATTTTTATATAAAAATTGATACTTAATAATTATTACTAATTTTTTATTATTAAAATTAATTTTAATTATTAAAAATCAATTTTTTTCATAAAAATTGAAAAAAAAAATTTATCTTGTTTTTGAATTCGCAATGAAAATTTAACTTATGACAATTTTTTTCAATTTTTTTGGAGACTGTTTTGGGCTTCAATTTTTTTAAACTCATAATCATTATTTACGGTCCCTGCTTGTTTGCTCAGTAAATGCTCTGCTCTCATTGTTTTTCTCTGCTACGCATAAACTCAAATTTTAGACGTGTGTGCGTTTTGCGCCCCACTGATTTAAAGTATGGTCATATGTATATCGATAAGACTATTAGTTTGTGAAAATCGGCCTTACAAAAAATCGAACCTTATTTGACACGCATGGAAACTTCTGATCGATACCAGGAATTGTTTCAAATGAAACCTCAAGCGTGAGGTGATATGGATCCTGTGGAGGTGAAAGGGGCAAAGCTCTGGAAAGAGTGATACCATCAGGATCAGTTTCAAAACATATATCTAAAAGCCGACCTAATGAATTTCTAACATGGCTTATTTTCCCTAGGGACATGTCAAACATGCCTGCGGTGAAATCATGGTGCGTGATAAGTGCTTATGATGGTGAGTTATCATAAGATTTAAACGGATTGAATAGCAGACAAATGATGCCAGTGTGTGCGCGGTTCAGACGAAGATGGTATATATGAACCGGTACATATAAAGCAGGGGTGCCCAGCAGCGAGGTGCTCCTTTGTTGTTTGAATTTCTCTTTCATTTGGGATATGAAATTTCATATACGTTTCTGACTCCCAGCATAGGCAAAAGGCAATTACAATAACAATCGTGTGTTTTTCGTGTTTTCCCTATTCTCCTGTACCGTGCTAATCCGAATGCATTTTGTTTTTGGAGTGCCGAAAAATTTTCGCTGCAAGGAAACCATTCTTGTTTTTGTTTTTTTGCCAAAATGGTCAAACTGAAGCGAAACATTACTTCTTCGCAGAACATTTTGTTTAACTAAGAAGCGCTGCATTATTTGTCATAGTATAATAATAAGCTTTTGTAAAACCTGGAGGTCCTTTTTTTAATTGCTATAGTAAAATGTATTTTTTATTATACATATTGATTGTTTTACTATACTAATGTTTTAATAATGCTACTTTAATTTTTATTTTTCATGGATGGGGAAAAAAAATGTTCGCACCTATGTAATGCTGATTTTTTGCTTTGGTATGGGAGTTTGCTCTGCCGTATGCTAGATTAAAGCATGCTAGGCACAAATAAAGATTTGTAGATTGTGGAATACCCTATATCCTTGGACCTGTGTTATCATTTAAAGGGATGCCACGGAGGACATATCGGACAATTGCTCATTTGCACTGACAAATTCGGGCGGTGAATTGTTCTCAGTTCTAGCCCTTGGGGTGGCCAGAGATGAGAGCGGCTGCGTAAATGTCGGCTGAGCAGATCACAAACAGCGGAATTCGTATTAATTTTACGAAAACCAGTGATCAACTTTTTAAATGCACTCTTAGTCTGTCTCATGCGCGACCTCATTTCGTCTTGGACAGCTCGACAATTATCACAAAAATAATGTACGGTAAATGGCATCCGAAACTAAGGCAGTGAACCCGGCATCCTTGGGGTATAAAACTTTTCGCATAGCCAGCAATCGATGGTAGGCTGGGATGAGGAGAATGTCTTGTTACAAGACTTTTACAAGACAATTGCTAGATCCGATACACCCGGGTAAGGCTTCATAGAACAGGGGGTCGCCAGGTACCCTAAGCCCTCCGTCAAAGGCTGGGTTTTAACGCAAACGGTTTTAATGAACAGTTTTTTTGCTGGCAACAAATGCAGCGCCTAGCTTACAGAGTTTGTGGGAACGTTTTACTGTGATCCCCACTGTTTTTTTTTGTCTGAGCTTCCGCTTGGCTTCGTCGTCGTCGTTCGACCGCTCATCACTCTCCAGTCACTATTCCGGGTTGATGGGCAATTAGCACACCTCCCAGGTATACGACGGGGAAAATCCGCGGTCATGGTGCCTAGCAGCCAGTTTAGGTCGTGGCTCACTTTGCTTGGACTCACGCACTGCTTCTCTGGCTCCCGCTGATGGGTCCATCCGCCGCCGTTGCGCTACTTTATTAGTCTTAATTAGTCTAGTCTTCTAGTATATTCTTCTGGTCTAAAAGCTCAAGTTCGAGAACTTCATGCAGGAACTACATTTTTTTTCGAAAAGTCCCATAAAGCCTTTAAAAAGACTTAAGACTTTCGATAAGACAACGATCTTGAAGGAGGTAGAAGCTTTGGAGGCAAACAAACGAGGGAATTACTCAGAGCAACGAAAATGCCTGGCCCAGTTTCTGCTTCCATTCCTCCATTCGATAAGACAACAAACACGGCAGAAGCTTTGGAGGTAAAAAAACAACGGAAATACTCAGGGCAAAGAAAATGCCTGGGCCAGTTTCTGCTTCCATTCTTGGGGACTTCGAAGGCATCTTGCCTGCATACTGCATCAATTGTAGGCTCTATAAAAGTCCGATGGATACTGGACATTTAGCCAGCTTATTTACATTTAGCTTATTTTTATACTATGACAAATAATGCGGAGCTTCTTACTTTAAAAAAATGTTCTGCGAAGAACAAATTCATCGCTTCAGGTCGAGAATTTTGGCAGAAACAAAAACAAGAATGAATTTCTGGCAGTGAAAAGTTTTCGGCACTCCAACAACAAAATGCATTCGAATTAGCACGATTGAGGAACACGAAAAATTTTTATTGTAATTGCCCTTTGCCTATGCTGGGACCAACGAATCTTATGGCGTGAGCAACGGAACCTTATGGCGTGAACAGTCACACACAACTCCGTATGCATGAGCATTTGCAAAAACAAATGAGCAGCGAGAGCGATGGGATGAGCAACACTGTTTTAAAGATTCGGTGTTGACTAAGTTCCGATAACACGAAATGTATTTTAGTAGGGTTCAACTTTCCACTTCATTGAATCCTTTCCTTTCTTCATTGTCGTCAACGTTCATATCAAATAGAGTGGCTGAGATTCGAAAGTAGTAATTTGAAAAGTGGCAACTAGACAACTTAACAAAACCCGGAATAAAGTTTAAAGAGGTGTAGACGTAAGAGTCCCCGTTTTAATCTGCCCCCAGCACCTTTACAGATGGAAGCAAAAAACAATGCGGTCGGATTTACCCCAATATATTTATTGGAAGTGACATGTCGAAAATGAAGCCTTTAAGACGACTGTCGAGGTAGTTCAAAGGCGCGAGTATCAATACCAAATTGAAAATATCCAAAAACGGTGGTGGTTAACCCAAGGCTACAAAAGCTAAATTATGGATTTGGTTTATCTTTCCTTAATTTTTCCTCAAATCAATCAACCTCGCCCCGATCCCAACATTTCTAAAAAACTTCCTCCAAAAACTTCGTTACCTGCGGATTAGGGCGGAGAAACATCGTCGCGTCGCTTGCAGACAAAAGCTAGCTAGGACCTGCGGACCTAGGCCCAGGCACTTAAGAAGAAGAGCTTATGCCATATTTCACGCACGCCGGACGACGCGAAGCATAAATATAGAAGTGTGCAGAATTTGCGAGAACAAACACGAGACAGCCTAAAAAAATTAGGTCCAATGTGACTTTTGCGGAAGGTTGTACCATTTCGAGTGTGCCGGCATAGAAGACCACAATGAGAGCAAGGATTGGAGTTGCGATTACTGTCTCGCGGGATGCAGCCACATAGCACCGTACAGCGGTATGCAAAGATCACCAGTACAGCCTCAAACACGTGAAGACGCAATGGCTACCCCAGAACCGCTCGGCAAAGCGCTAGCTACAATAATCAATACTGCCGGCAACGGAGAGAACATGAATGTTGGGGAAGACAATCCGGACCTGAACAAGAACTAACTATTGTTAAAGATGCTCGGGGAGAAAAAACAATCTGAGGCAACGTTCATAGAAGAAAAGTACAAATGGGATGTTTCGAGCCACAGATTCACCTACGAGTACTCAAATAGCGGCCCGGCAAGCTATACCCAAGCACCTTCCAACATTCACAGGAGCCCTGAGGACGTTATTTATCAGCACATTTGAACACAGCACGTCAGCAGATATACGAATGTCGAAAATATGCTACGTCTGCAAAAGTCGCTTAAAGGGAAAGCTCGTGAACTGGTTGGAGATAATCTCCTTCTTTCTAACCAAGTCCCAGAAGTTCTCAGCACTTTGAAAGCATTCAGTGATTCGCTGTGTAAAATCGCTGCGGCAGCGTCATTAGTGGTGGCGCCATCGTTTTACAAAACGGGCGCAGTTAACTTCCTCAACAGTCGCCGCCCGGTCAAGGGAGAGGAAGATGTACCTGGAGCATCACGAGGACAAACACGATCGAACGCGATCCATACTGAAGCAGCTCAGCAGAAAGTTTAATTGAGGTCCGTAGCTTGCGGCGACACGAGTCACAGCCAAGCACAATGCCACGTATTCTTGAACCTTGACGCGGAGCACAGGTGGCAGGTAATTAGAGCGGGTAAAGCCTGTTTCTGCTGCCTCAAGGTACAACGGAACAGATGCTGAACCGGGAACTGTGGAATTAATGGCTGTACAAGGAGACACCATGAGTTAATTTATACAAAATACGTTCCTAACAACATAGCCCAAGACAGATCACAAAGTCACGTGAGTACGCATCGAGCATCAGTTCTTTCGCATCATTTTAGACAAGCTGCATTAAGGCAGCAGGCAGACCAAAATCATCGCCTTTCTAGATGAAGTCATGACCTTAGCAGACGCATCAGTATTCCAAAGACTGGGAATACTAGGCCAGGCAGCGCAAATGTTTTTACAGTGGACCGGAGAGACGACTCGATTCGAAAGTGGATCCGTAAATGCATCCGTTCAAAGAGCTATGCGACCGATTCCAGCATTTGAGAGACATACCGTTACAGTCCTACTCTGCCCAGCCGACAATGCTAATCGGAACAAATAACTAAAAGCTAGCAGTCCCTCGCAAGGTCCGCGAAGGAAAATAGAACGAGCCGATAGCATCGAAGTGCATACTAGGATGGAGAATCCAAGGATCGGCGTACCAACAACGATCCATTTCCATGTACCACTGCTACTGGACATGGAACATGTGAAGAAAAAGGTCTCTCAGGAACCTGCTCTGTACGAAAAGATTTACGCCCAAATCAAGAAGCTCCTAGATAAAGGATATGCGGTTAAACTGTCTGAGGAAGAAACCAGCCGGGTGAACAGCCGTACCTGGTATCTGCCGATATTCATAGCGTTGAATCCAAACAACAAAAATCCAAACCGAAAAATTGCCGGCACCCAGCCAGAACCCACTCATAGACGTCTTACTAGACGTCATAGATTCTTGCAGCTTGAAGAATAATGTCAACTTTGGAAGCCAAAAGCATGTAGATTTTTGTTCAACAGAATAGATACTTGGTATGTCCTGGGACCCACATAATAATATGTTAAAGTTTATCTACAGATTTTTAAGGCTGAAGCGTGACGTTCTGGCGAAAAACGCAGTCCCCACCAAGCGAGAAGTACTACAAGTTCTGATGTGGACCTTAGATCCATTGGGATTTTTATCATGCCAGACGATTTGGCTGAAAATACTGCTCCCGCGCATATGGCGGCAAAAAATTGAATGGGATCAGAAGCTACCTGAAAGGATTCTAGAGGAATGCTTTTTCTCTTCCCTAGCTACATGGGAGCCATGTCAAATTGGGCTTCATACATTCGTCGACGCCAGCGAGCAGGCGTATTCTGTAGTCTGCTACTTGCGCGTGGCAACGGATGACAGAGTCATCGTATCTTTGGTGATAGGGAAATCCAAGGTGGCATCTTTAAAACCACTATCGATTCCCCGTATGGAGCTGCAGGCAGCAGTTATGGAAGCACGGTTAGCCCACAAGGTTATGAACACACGCAACCTACGAATTGACAACGCCACATACTGGTCGAACTCCAAGACAGTGTTGCAGTGGCTAACTGTGGACCCCCGCAACATTCATCAGTTCATGATGCACAGAGTCGCCGAATTGTTGCGAATTGGATGTTGCTGGATTAGTGCCTGAACGAGATGATGCAGTGCTCGCCCAGAAAAATACCTCGTGTGAACGATGGACAGGAGATAGTAAGATGTGGCAGTGAAGCCAGCGTCATCCGCCCGTGCTGATCCCGTTATGTTCACTGAGGTTAGAGTAGTTCAGCTGCCATTTGCAACGGGAATAGCCGCACTTAACCCAACAAGTGCTTGTGTGGCGTCAGATAGACCGCCATTTTGGAGTGAACCCGTACCGTGTACCGTTTCGCAGAGCTGTACGACGTGGAATATCTTCGTGCCGCGCCTACATGGTGCCTGTGAGACGACCAATGAAGGATATGGAAGCTCGATTCCACGAAAGCTTCCCGAGCTGCCTACGTTGCAGGTATTCAGACCTATCCGACTCCGCACGACCGACGATAGTTTGTATTGTTTTGCCAAATCAAATAGTATCCATAGAAAATCCCAAATTTCTAACTCTAAAAAAACGAGAGGTTTGGCATTTTTGAATAATCATTATATGTATAACTGCCATATAGGACCTGTTGGTTTTTTAGTTTGAAGTTTTTTTCTGTTTATTTTCAACTCTTAAGTATCGTAAGATAAAAAACTGTTTTTATTGTTACAGCATTTGACAATAGCGTTTCTATCTTACACAGTCTGCAACGCTCTTTTTTAGCAAATACCACAGAATGTTCAATGCAATGGTTTTCACACAAAGATAGTAGTTGAATCGACATATTATCAAACTATTTGACGCATTCATGATATCATTGTTTTGACCAGGCCAATTTTCATTGCGGTACTTTTATACACCCAAGTATAACAAAACTCCGATATACCTTTTCATTTGATCTCCGCGTTTGGCAACTCTCCATGAGATCACAACAATGACCGAGATGGAGGTTAATGATTGAATATGGGCTAATTGCCTTTCTAGACATTGAAGGTGCTTTCAACATTTTTCCATGCCAATAACCGATGCGCTGACGAACCTACGCGAAACTAATTAATCCATTGACCTAATACGTCGGATCCTTGTAAATAGTACTGTCAAAGTTACAGGCGGATCTCTGCCAATTTTTTTAACGTGGCGTGTTCCTCAGGAAAGGGACTACAAACACAGCACTCGAATATACCTTCAAGAGGCATTTAGTGCATGGGCACGGATGGCATGTCTGCCAGCGCTCCAGACTAGTACATAGTGACCATCCTGGTACCTTTCGAATATGTGCTTGCTGTGCTGTATACTCCCTCTGAATACGAGGGGAAGTGTATCTTTCACCTTTACTGATCTATGGGTCACAGAACCCGAGTTAAATCGAATCTGAAGATTCTACCCGGGAAATGGGTATCAACCACAGCCACCACGATACCCCCACAAGAGGCCTACCTCAATGGTAGTGCTTTGGCACTATCCAACCCGTGGCATCAAAGATTGTCGGTCGGTGACCCATCCCTTTAGCTCCGACAAGCTCGAAAGGGGCGCCATGCCATGTTAGTCGCCTCCTACGATAAGCTATGGCGACCTGTGGCAGAATTCTCCGCCTCTAGCCACACAGCGCATAATCGCTTAGAGCTCGTTTTTGCAGAAATGCATTGAACGACACGTACCCGTACACGAGCACGTATCTCGCCGGACTGGCGGTGACACTGCTCTTCACATGCCACTAGGCATCGTCGACACATCGTCCTTGGCGGAATCCGAACTGCCACCTGCAACCTTCCGGACAAACTTCTCTTACCCGATCAATCATGATGGCCTCAAGCACCTTGCCGAATACCGGTAACAGGCCTGTGATCTCACGGTACAACGAGGGTTCGCACCGGTCCTACCGCCATCAGGTGCTTAGGTATAGCGCGCCACATTGCTTTGCAGATAGTGCCTGTGATGCCATCCATGCCGGAAGAGCGTCTGCTCTTCAGCCAGGGAAAAACTGGGATAAAGTTATGTCACCCCACTCGGTTACCAGCTCGCCATCAACGCGGAGGTACCCAATCTTCGTGCATTACCTGCGTCCTTGGCAGATCTTGTAGACGCGCACCCAGGGTCGTGTGAGTTTTCTCCAACGAAGACTCTCCAGATCTTCTCCTTCGCCTTTAGGATGAGCTTCTTGCACTTGGCTGAGGCTTGCCTCACCACGACGACGAGCGATTTGAAGCCGGTGGCAAAGTCTCCTGACTTCGCGCTCACGTCGAGTCCCAAGATTGCGAGTCCCAAGATTGGTTCTGTTGGCCTGCAATAGGACCGCATGCATGTACCTGAGGTACGGTTCTAGCTCGGCTTCGAATTGTCGGTGGTTGAGGGGCTCCATCAGCATGCAGATGACATCCTGGCCTTTTCTCTCCGGTCGGTGTATATTCGCATTCCATCTAGCAGAACATCCTTCATCCCGCTGCCAATCGCTCCTGCAGCAGTGCAAACATGCAACCGGACTCTCTGAGCCGGACCGCTAGCTCAATGGTCCCAGCTCGACCACAGTTTGCTTGTATGAAGCTAAGCATTAGTGTCTAGCATTCACCTTCGCAAGAATCACCGCGTACACCGTACCTGTGTAGGGCAAAGAGGATTTCCTGGACCGTTGTGCCGTAGCATTTAGGAGACCTTGGAGGCTCCCGCACAAACGAACACTTCCCAGGATGCTTACAGGAGAAGAAAATCCAGAAAACGCCAAGCCAGGCGGACTCGAGTCCGCTCGAATACTTCCAAAAAATATGAATCTCAGTTAGGCGATAAACAGTTTCAAGCTATTTAAATCACCAGGCCGAATGGCACCTTCCCGTCCCAATTAACTAAAGCCGGGACTAATCTGAGGTTATGGATCAAGAAAATCATCACAGAAATCTTAAGGACAGGTATCATGCCAGAAAAATACCTCACCGCATTGCTCTCCTAAGGACTTCAGCTCTACACGATATCACTACGTTGGTCGAAAAGGCATTTAATGACAAGGAATATGCGGTTATTGCTTTTCTAGACATGGAAGGTGCGTTCAACAATAACTTGCCATGTTCGATCACTAAGGCGCCGACGAGACCAATGCGTAGATAATGGATCCGTACAACTGTTAAGGCAGATCCTGGCAAACAAGACTGCTAAGGCGACACTAAGAGGAAAGTCTATTTAAAGATTCGTCAGGAGAGGCAAGGACCCCCCTTCTCTCGAACGTGGCGGTGAATAACTTACTACGACCCTTAGAGGGCGGTGGATGCAAAGTTATTGCTTATGTGGATGTTTGGCAATTGCCTTCACTGGAAAATTTCCAAAGACTGCGTGACCGTATAACGGACAAACTTAGGGTTCTCTCCACATGGGGAGATATCAACGGACTAGGAGTGAATCCATCCAAGACCGAACAAACTACCAAGTTTGAGGCTTCCAAAGCTTTGAGAGGATACACTTACCCTTAGGGGTAACGCCAAGTAATTCCTTGTACGCTAGACAGGCAACTGGAGTGGATTCTCAATACCATGGATAGAGCAAACAAAGCGTCTATCGCGCTCTATACCTGTTGTAAGACCATTGGTCCAAAAATAGTGAGATGGCTCATAAACCTATCCTGTTCTACTGGGGAATAGTCTGCTCCTTACACTGTCTATGGGGTGTATGGGGAATAACATACACTCCTTATGTAGGAAAAGGTTTAGGAAAACTCAAAAGATGGCGAAAGTTTGCATTACAGGCAGCTTTGGTACTATACCAAATAATCAAGGTAGCCACGCTATCGGCATTTAGGCTACGAGAGGCGATCCTATGGAAAAGGACTAACTATGGTCATACCTAAAACTATAGGGTCTTCATTCCTCATATATGTGTTCGGACATAGGGACCACGAGGGACCACTCCGCCGAGGACGAATTACTAAAGGAAGGTACTACCAATCCTCTCCTCCCAGAGAACGAACCAGAAGGCATCCCCTTACCCTACCAACTTGTAGGTTGCAAGAAAAATTGCAAGTAATACT
This sequence comes from Drosophila bipectinata, assembly GCF_030179905.1. Lineage (NCBI taxonomy): Eukaryota > Metazoa > Arthropoda > Insecta > Diptera > Drosophilidae > Drosophila > Drosophila bipectinata. The sequence goes on along the minus strand of NC_091736.1, from coordinate 22,971,444 downwards.
TTGACCTGTTAGCACTGAGGAAATGTAGGAATCTCTAGAACTTTCTACAGAACAGAACGCTCAGGAAAAGATTAATTATACTTAACTCCCTTGATGGGGAGAACTGCAATCTATCGATAAAGGCCATCGCGGGGCACTGACTAATAGGAAAGCACGCGGCTGCCACACTTGCCCATGCGGTATTACAAGGACCCCCAGCGGCTCATGTGGATACGGGCATTCAGTTACTGGCCTCCCGATTCGTCGCCTCATCCTAACATAACTATTTAACTTCCTTGGCTTATTAAGCGCAGTACTGATTAAAGGAAAGATCCTATTGCAGGAGCTCAATCAACTAGATTAAAATAAGTCAATTCCACTCCATGAAGTCGGACCTATTTGGCTTCCTTGGCTTATTAAGCCCAATACATATTAAAAAAAAAAGATCCTATTGCTGGAACTTAATAACCTAGATTAAGATAAAGTTAATTCTGCACTAAAAGAGAGCGTGAAACAAAATGCATATTGCCGTGTCGAAAGTGGGGGTAATCTCGATACCAAGACTTGTGTTTCCCGAGCTGATGTCACCATTTCAAATTCATGCCTTTTCTGACGCTTCGATATATTCTTTTAAAAACTGCCGTAGGTTTTAAAGCAGTGGTGCCCAAGCTCTGTATACGGGAGAGCAAACTCCCATACCAATGCAAAAAATCATCAATACATTGGTGCGAGAATTTTTTTCCCATCCATGTGGGAACAATTATACTGAAAACTGAAATTATACTGAAAAATAAAATTATAGTAACATTCACAAGGGGTTTGAAAAAATATATATAATAAAAAAATATATTTTATTACAGCAATTATAAAAAGTCACAACATTTTTTACAACAGCTTATTTTTATACCATGACAAATAATGCGGAGCTTCTTACTTAAAAAAAATGTTCTGCGAAGAACAAATTCATCGCTTCAGGTCGAGAATTTTGGCAGAAACAAAAACAAGAATGAATTTCTGGCAGTGAAAAGTTTTCGGCACTCCAACAACAAAATGCATTCGAATTAGCACGATTGAGGAACACGAAAAATTTTTATTGTAATTGCCCTTTGCCTATGCTGGGACCAACGAATCTTATGGCGTGAGCAACGGAACCTTATGGCGTGAACAGTCACACACAACTCCGTATGCATGAGCATTTGCAAAAACAAATGAGCAGCGAGAGCGATGGGATGAGCAACACTGTTTTAAAGATTCGGTGTTGACTAAGTTCCGATAACACGAAATGTATTTTAGTAGGGTTCAACTTTCCGCTTCATTGAATCCTTTCCTTTCTTCATTGTCGTCAACGTTCATATCAAATAGAGTGGCTGAGATTCGAAAGTAGTAATTTGAAAAGTGGCAACTAGACAACTTAACAAAACCCGGAATAAAGTTTAAAGAGGTGTAGACGTAAGAGTCCCCGTTTTAATCTGCCCCCAGCACCTTTACAGATGGAAGCAAAAAACAATGCGGTCGGATTTACCCCAATATATTTATTGGAAGTGACATGTCGAAAATGAAGCCTTTAAGACGACTGTCGAGGTAGTTCAAAGGCGCGAGTATCAATACAAAATTGAAAATATCCAAAAACGGTGGTGGTTAACCCAAGGCTACAAAAGCTAAATTATGGATTTGGTTTATCTTTCCTTAATTTTTCCTCAAATCAATCAACCTCGCCCCGATCCCAACATTTCTAAAAAACTTCCTCCAAAAACTTCGTTACCTGCGGATTAGGGCGGAGAAACATCGTCGCGTCGCTTGCAGACAAAAGCTAGCTAGGACCTGCGGACCTAGGCCCAGGCACTTAAGAAGAAGAGCTTATGCCATATTTCACGCACGCCGGACGACGCGAAGCATAAATATAGAAGTGTGCAGAATTTGCGAGAACAAACACGAGACAGCCTAAAAAAATTAGGTCCAATGTGACTTTTGCGGAAGGTTGTACCATTTCGAGTGTGCCGGCATAGAAGACCACAATGAGAGCAAGGATTGGAGTTGCGATTACTGTCTCGCGGGATGCAGCCACATAGCACCGTACAGCGGTATGCAAAGATCACCAGTACAGCCTCAAACACGTGAAGACGCAATGGCTACCCCAGAACCGCTCGGCAAAGCGCTAGCTACAATAATCAATACTGCCGGCAACGGAGAGAACATGAATGTTGGGGAAGACAATCCGGACCTGAACAAGAACTAACTATTGTTAAAGATGCTCGGGGAGAAAAAACAATCTGAGGCAACGTTCATAGAAGAAAAGTACAAATGGGATGTTTCGAGCCACAGATTCACCTACGAGTACTCAAATAGCGGCCCGGCAAGCTATACCCAAGCACCTTCCAACATTCACAGGAGTCCTGAGGACGTTATTTATCAGCACATTTGAACACAGCACGTCATCAGATATACGAATGTCGAAAATATGCTACGTCTGCAAAAGTCGCTTAAAGGGAAAGCTCGTGAACTGGTTGGAGATAATCTCCTACTTTCTAACCAAGTCCCAGAAGTTCTCAGCACTTTGAAAGCATTCAGTGATTCGCTGTGTAAAATCGCTGCGGCAGCGTCATTAGTGGTGGCGCCATCGTTTTACAAAACGGGCGCAGTTAACTTCCTCAACAGTCGCCGCCTGGTCAAGGGAGAGGAAGATGTGCCTGGAGCATCACGAGGACAAACACGATCGAACGCGATACATACTGAAGCAGCTCAGCAGCAAGTTTAATTGAGGTCCGTAGCTTGCGGCGACACGAGTCACAGCCAAGCACAATGCCACGTATTCTTGAACCTTGACGCGGAGCACAAGTGGCAGGTAATTAGAGCGGGTAAAGCCTGTTTCTGCTGCCTCAAGGTACACCGGAACAGATGCTGAACCGGGAACTGTGGAATTAATGGCTGTACAAGGAGACACCATGAGTTACTTTATACAAAATACGTTCCTAACAACATAGCCCAAGACAGATCACAAAGTCACGTGAGTACGCATCGAGCATCAGTTCTTTCGCATCATTTTAGACAAGCTGCATTAAGGCAGCAGGCAGACCAAAATCATCGCCTTTCTAGATGAAGTCATGACCTTAGCAGACGCATCAGTATTCCAAAGACTGGGAATACTAGGCCAGGTAGCGCAAATGTTTTTACAGTGGACCGGAGAGACGACTCGATTCGAAAGTGGATCCGTAAATGCATCCGTTCAAAGAGCTATGCGACCGATTCCAGCATTTGAGAGACATACCGTTACAGTCCTACTCTGCCCAGCCGACAATGCTAATCGGAACAAATAACTAAAAGCTAGCAGTCCCTCGCAAGGTCCGCGAAGGAAAATGAAACGAGCCGATAGCATCGAAGTGCATACTAGGATGGAGAATCCAAGGATCGGCGTACCAACAACGATCCATTTCCATGTACCACTGCTACTGGACATGGAACATGTGAAGAAAAAGGTTTCTCAGGAACCTGCTCTGTACGAAAAGATTTACGCCCAAATCAAGAAGCTCCTAGATAAAGGATATGCGGTTAAACTGTCTGAGGAAGAAACCAGCCGGGTGAACAGCCGTACCTGGTATCTGCCGATATTCATAGCGTTGAATCCAAACAACAAAAATCCAAACCGAAAAATTGCCGGCACCCAGCCAGAACCCACTCATAGACGTCTTACTAGACGTCATAGATTCTTGCAGCTTGAAGAATAATGTCAACTTTGGAAGCCAAAAGCATGTAGATTTTTGTTCAACAGAATAGATACTTGGTATGTCCTGGGACCCACATAATAATATGTTAAAGTTTATCTGCAGATTTTTAAGGCTGAAGCCTGACGTTCTGGCGAAAAACGCAGTCCCCACCAAGCGAGAAGTACTACAAGTTCTGATGTGGATCTTAGATCCATTGGGATTTTTATCATGCCAGACGATTTGGCTGAAAATACTCCTCCCGCGCATATGGCGGCAAAAAATTGAATGGGATCAGGAGCTACCTGAAAGGATTCTAGAGGAATGCTTTTGCTCTTCCCTAGCTACATGGGAGCCATGTCAAATTGGGCTTCATACATTCGTCGACGCCAGCGAGCAGGCGTATTCTGTAGTCTGCTACTTGCGCGTGGCAACGGATGACAGAGTCATCGTATCTTTGGTGATAGGGAAATCCAAGGTGACATCTTTAAAACCACTATCGATTCCCCGTATGGAGCTGCAGGCAGCAGTTATGGGAGCACGGTTAGCCCACAAGGTTATGAACACACGCAACCTACGAATTGACAACGCCACATACTGGTCGAACTCCAAGACAGTGTTGCAGTGGCTAACTGTGGACCCCCGCAACATTCATCAGTTCATGATGCACAGAGTCGCCGAATTGTTGCGAATTGGATGTTGCTGGATTAGTGCCTGAACGAGATGATGCAGTGCTCGCCCAGAAAAATACCTCGTGTGAACGATGGACAGGAGATAGTAAGATGTGGCAGTGAAGCCAGCGTCATCCGCCCGTGCTGATCCCGTTATGTTCACTGAGGTTAGAGTAGTTCAGCTGCCATTTGCAACGGGAATAGCCGCACTTAACCCAACAAGTGCTTGTGTGGCGTCAGATAGACCGCCATTTTGGAGTGAACCCGTACCGTGTACCGTTTCGCAGAGCTGTACGACGTGGAATATCTTCGTGCCGCGCCTACATGGTGCCTGTGAGACGACCAATGAAGGATATGGAAGCTCGATTCCACGAAAGCTTCCCGAGCTGCCTACGTTGCAGGTATTCAGACCTATCCGACTCCGCACGACCGACGATAGTTTGTATTGTTTTGCCAAATCAAATAGTATCCATAGAAAATCCCAAATTTCTAACTCTAAAAAGGTTTGGAATTTTTGAATAATCATTATATGTATAACTGCCATATAGGACCTGTAGGATTAGTCGGCTGATTTCGGCCGTCCCTTTTTGTATACTGCATGCAAAAGAAAGAAAGGTGTGTGCTAAGTTTCAAGTCGATAGCTGTAAAACTGAGACACTAAAAACGGGCATGCTCATATCAATTCATGAGGTGATCCCGACCCCTTCATAGAGTCGGAGATGTCTCTACTGCGTTGCTAACTTTAGACCAAAATTGTAATACCCTCTGTAATGGTACAAAAAAAACAAAGGACGACTGTTTTTACCGTTTCGACCTTAACTTTTTGGGGCACTGTCGAAATAAAATGTTATTTATTGTATTCTTTCTATTTTACTCAAACAGTATTTGAGTAAAAATGTGAGTCCCCATACCTACCAGTTTAGGCACTACCGGAAGTTGGTTTTTTAGTTTGAAGTTTTTTTCTGTTTATTTTCAATTTTTAAGTATCGTAAGATAAAAAACTGTTTGTTACAGCATTTGACAATAGCGTTTCTATCTTACACAGTCTGCAACGCTCTTTTTTAGCAAATACCACAGAATGTTCAATGCAATGGTTTTCACACAAAGATAGTAGTTGAATCGACATATTATCAAACTATTTGACGCATTCATGATATCATTGTTTTGACCAAGCCAATTTTCATTGCGGTACTTTTATACACCCAAGTATAACAAAACTCCGATATACCTTTTCATTTGATCTCCGCGTTTGGCAACTCTCCATGAGATCACAACAATGACCGAGATGGAGGTTAATGATTGAATATGGGCTAATTGCCTTTCTAGACATTGAAGGTGCTTTCAACATTTTTCCATGCCAATAACCGATGCGCTGACGAACCTACGCGAAACTAATTAATCCATTGACCTAATACGTCGGATCCTTGTAAATAGTACTGTCAAAGTTACAGGCGGATCTCTGCCAATTTTTTTAACGTGGCGTGTTCCTCAGGAAAGGGACTACAAACACAGCACTCGAATATACCTTCAAGAGGCATTTAGTGCATGGGCACGGATGGCATGTCTTCCAGCGCTCCAGACTAGTACATAGTGACCATCCTGGTACCTTTCAAATATGTGCTTGCTGTGCTGTATACTCCCTCTGAATACGAGGGGAAGTGTATCTTTCACCTTTACTGATCTATGGGTCACAGAACCCGAGTTAAATCGAATCTGAAGATTCTACCCGGGAAATGGGTATCAACCACAGCCACCACGATACCCCCACAAGAGGCCTACCTCAATGGTAGTGCTTTGGCACTATCCAACCCGTGGCATCAAAGATTGTCGGTCGGTGACCCATCCCTTTAGCTCCGACAAGCTCGAAAGGGGCGCCATGCCATGTTAGTCGCCTCCTACGATAAGCTATGGCGACCTGTGGCAGAATTCTCCGCCTCTAGCCACACAGCGCATAATCGCTTAGAGCTCGTTTTTGCAGAAATGCATTGAACGACACGTACCCGTACACGAGCACGTATCTCGCCGGACTGGCGGTGACACTGCTCTTCACATGCCACTAGGCATCGTCGACACATCGTCCTTGGCGGAATCCGAACTGCCACCTGCAACCTTCCGGACAAACTTCTCTTACCCGATCAATCATGATGGCCTCAAGCACCTTGCCGAATACCGGTAACAGGCATATCTCACGGTACAACGAGGGTTCGCACCGGTCCTACCGCCATCAGGTGCTTAGGTATAGCGCGCCACATTGCTTTGCAGATAGTGCCTGTGATGCCATCCATGCCGGAAGAGCGTCTGCTCTTCAGCCAGGGAAAAACTGGGATAAAGTTATGTCACCCCACTCGGTTACCAGCTCGCCATCAACGCGGAGGTACCCAATCTTCGTGCATTACCTGCGTCCTTGGCAGATCTTGTAGACGCGCACCCAGGGTCGTGTGAGTTTTCTCCAACGAAGACTCTCCAGATCTTCTCCTTCGCCTTTAGGATGAGCTTCTTGCACTTGGCTGAGGCTTGCCTCACCACGACGACGAGCGATTTGAAGCCGGTGGCAAAGTCTCCTGACTTCGCGCTCACGTCGAGTCCCAAGATTGCGAGTCCCAAGATTGGTTCTGTTGGCCTGCAATAGGACCGCATGCATGTACCTGAGGTACGGTTCTAGCTCGGCTTCGAATTGTCGGTGGTTGAGGGGCTCCATCAGCATGCAGATGACATCCTGGCCTTTTCTCTCCGGTCGGTGTATATTCGCATTCCATCTAGCAGAACATCCTTCATCCCGCTGCCAATCGCTCCTGCAGCAGTGCAAACATGCAACCGGACTCTCTGAGCCGGACCGCTAGCTCAATGGTCCCAGCTCGACCACAGTTTGCTTGTATGAAGCTAAGCATTAGTGTCTAGCATTCACCTTCGCAAGAATCACCGCGTACACCGTACCTGTGTAGGGCAAAGAGGATTTCCTGGACCGTTGTGCCGTAGCATTTAGGAGACCTTGGAGGCTCCCGCACAAACGAACACTTCCCAGGATGCTTACAGGAGAAGAAAATCCAGAAAACGCCAAGCCAGGCGGACTCGAGTCCGCTCGAATACTTCCAAAAAATATGAATCTCAGTTAGGCGATAAACAGTTTCAAGCTATTTAAATCACCAGGCCGAATGGCACCTTCCCGTCCCAATTAACTAAAGCCGGGACTAATCTGAGGTTATGGATCAAGAAAATCATCACAGAAATCTTAAGGACAGGTATCATGCCAGAAAAATACCTCACCGCATTGCTCTCCTAAGGACTTCAGCTCTACACGATATCACTACGTTGGTCGAAAAGGCATTTAATGACAAGGAATATGCGGTTATTGCTTTTCTAGACATGGAAGGTGCGTTCAACAATAACTTGCCATGTTCGATCACTAAGGCGCCGACGAGACCAATGCGTAGATAATGGATCCGTACAACTGTTAAGGCAGATCCTGGCAAACAAGACTGCTAAGGCGACACTAAGAGGAAAGTCTATTTAAAGATTCGTCAGGAGAGGCAAGGACCCCCCTTCTCTCTAACGTGGCGGTGAATAACTTACTACGACCCTTAGAGGGCGGTGGATGCAAAGTTATTGCTTATGTGGATGTTTGGCAATTGCCTTTACTGGAAAATTTCCAAAGACTGCGTGACCGTATAACGGACAAACTTAGGGTTCTCTCCACATGGGGAGATATCAACGGACTAGGAGTGAATCCATCCAAGACCGAACAAACTACCAAGTTTGAGGCTTCCAAAGCTTTGAGAGGATACACTTACCCTTAGGGGTAACGCCAAGTAATTCCTTGTACGCTAGACAGGCAACTGGAGTGGATTCTCAATACCATGGATAGAGCAAACAAAGCGTCTATCGCGCTCTATACCTGTTGTAAGACCATTGGTCCAAAAATAGTGAGATGGCTCATAAACCTATCCTGTTCTACTGGGGAATAGTCTGCTCCTTACACTGTCTATGGGGTGTATGGGGAATAACATACACTCCTTATGTAGGAAAAGGTTTAGGAAAACTCAAAAGATGGCGAAAGTTTGCATTACAGGCAGCTTTGGTACTATACCAAATAATCAAGGTAGCCACGCTATCGGCATTTAGGCTACGAGAGGCGATCCTATGGAAAAGGACTAACTATGGTCATACCTAAAACTATAAGGTCTTCATTCCTCATATATGTGTTCGGACATAGGGACCACGAGGGACCACTCCGCCGAGGACGAATTACTAAAGGCAGGTACTACCAATCCTCTCCTCCCAGAGAACGAACCAGAAGGCATCCCCTTACCCTACCAACTTGTAGGTTGCAAGAAAAATTGCAAGTAATACTTTGACCTGTTAGCACTGGAGAAATGTAGGAATCTCTAGAACTTTCTACAGAACAGAACGCTCAGGAAAAGATTAATTATACTTAACTCCCTTGATGGGGAGAACTGCAATCTATCGATAAAGGCCATCGCGGGGCACTGACTAATAGGAAAGCACGCGGCTGCCAAACTGGCCCATGCGATTCAGTTACTGGCCTCCCGATTCGTCGCCTCATCCTAACATAACTATTTAACTTCCTTGGCTTATTAAGCGCAGTACTGATTAAAGGAAAGATCCTATTGCAGGAGCTCAATCAACTAGATTAAAATAAGTCAATTCCACTCCATGAAGTCGGACCTATTTTGCTTCCTTGGCTTATTAAGCCCAATACATATTAAAAAAAAAAGATCCTATTGCTGGAACTTAATAACCTAGATTAAGATAAGTTAATTCCTCTGCACTAAAAGAGAGCGTGAAACAAAATTCATATTGCCGTGTCGAAAGTGGGGGTAATCTCGATACCAAGACTTGTGTTTCCCGAGCTGATGTCACCATTTCAAATTCATGCCTTTTCTGACGCTTCGATATATTCTTTTAAAAACTGCCGTAGGTTTTAAAGCAGTGGTGCCCAAGCTCTGTATACGGGAGAGCAAACTCCCATACCAATGCAAAAAATCATCAATACATTGGTGCGAGAATTTTTTTCCCATCCATGTGGGAACAATTATACTGAAAACTGAAATTATACTGAAAAATAAAATTATAGTAACATTCACAAGGGGTTTGAAAAAATATATATAATAAAAAAATATATTTTATTACAGCAATTATAAAAAGTCACAACATTTTTTACAACAGCTTATTTTTATACTATGACAAATAATGCGGAGCTTCTTACTTAAAAAAAATGTTCTGCGAAGAACAAATTCATCGCTTCAGGTCGAGAATTTTGGCAGAAACAAAAACAAGAATGAATTTCTGGCAGTGAACAGTTTTCGGCACTCCAACAACAAAATGCATTCGAATTAGCACGATTGAGGAACACGAAAAATTTTTATTGTAATTGCCCTTTGCCTATGCTGGGACCAACGAATCTTATGGCGTGAGCAACGGAACCTTATGGCGTGAACAGTCACACACAACTCCGTATGCATGAGCATTTGCAAAAACAAATGAGCAGCGAGAGCGATGGGATGAGCAACACTGTTTTAAAGATTCGGTGTTGACTAAGTTCCGATAACACGAAATGTATTTTAGTAGGGTTTAACTTTCCACTTCATTGAATCCTTTCCTTTCTTCATTGTCGTCAACGTTCATATCAAATAGAGTGGCTGAGATTCGAAAGTAGTAATTTGAAAAGTGGCAACTAGACAACTTAACAAAACCCGGAATAAAGTTTAAAGAGGTGTAGACGTAAGAGTCCCCGTTTTAATCTGCCCCCAGCACCTTTACAGATGAAAGCAAAAAACAATGCGGTCGGATTTACCCCAATATATTTATTGGAAGTGACATGTCGAAAATGAAGCCTTTAAGACGACTGTCGAGGTAGTTCAAAGGCGCGAGTATCAATACAAAATTGAAAATATCCAAAAACGGTGGTGGTTAACCCAAGGCTACAAAAGCTAAATTATGGATTTGGTTTATCTTTCCTTAATTTTTCCTCAAATCAATCAACCTCGCCCCGATCCCAACATTTCTAAAAAACTTCCTCCAAAAACTTCGTTACCTGCGGATTAGGGCGGAGAAACATCGTCGCGTCGCTTGCAGACAAAAGCTAGCTAGGACCTGCGGACCTAGGCCCAGGCACTTAAGAAGAAGAGCTTATGCCATATTTCACGCACGCCGGACGACGCGAAGCATAAATATAGAAGTGTGCAGAATTTGCGAGAACAAACACGAGACAGCCTAAAAAAATTAGGTCCAATGTGACTTTTGCGGAAGGTTGTACCATTTCGAGTGTGCCGGCATAGAAGACCACAATGAGAGCAAGGATTGGAGCTGCGATTACTGTCTCGCGGGATGCAGCCACATAGCACCGTACAGCGGTATGCAAAGATCACCAGTACAGCCTCAAACACGTGAAGACGCAATGGCTACCCCAGAACCGCTCGGCAAAGCGCTAGCTACAATAATCAATACTGCCGGCAACGGAGAGAACATGAATGTTGGGGAAGACAATCCGGACCTGAACAAGAACTAACTATTGTTAAAGATGCTCGGGGAGAAAAAACAATCTGAGGCAACGTTCATAGAAGAAAAGTACAAATGGGATGTTTCGAGCCACAGATTCACCTACGAGTACTCAAATAGCGGCCCGGCAAGCTATACCCAAGCACCTTCCAACATTCACAGGAGTCCTGAGGACGTTATTTATCAGCACATTTGAACACAGCACGTCAGCAGATATACGAATGTCGAAAATATGCTACGTCTGCAAAAGTCGCTTAAAGGGAAAGCTCGTGAACTGGTTGGAGATAATCTCCTACTTTCTAACCAAGTCCCAGAAGTTCTCAGCACTTTGAAAGCATTCAGTGATTCGCTGTGTAAAATCGCTGCGGCAGCGTCATTAGTGGTGGCGCCATCGTTTTACAAAACGGGCGCAGTTAACTTCCTCAACAGTCGCCGCCCGGTCAAGGGAGAGGAAGATGTGCCTGGAGCATCACGAGGACAAACACGATCGAACGCGATCCATTCTGAAGCAGCTCAGCAGCAAGTTTAATTGAGGTCCGTAGCTTGCGGCGACACGAGTCACAGCCAAGCACAATGCCACGTATTCTTGAACCTTGACGCGGAGCACAGGTGGCAGGTAATTAGAGCGGGTAAAGCCTGTTTCTGCTGCCTCAAGGTACACCGGAACAGATGCTGAACCGGGAACTGTGGAATTAATGGCTGTACAAGGAGACACCATGAGTTACTTTATACAAAATACGTTCCTAACAACATAGCCCAAGACAGATCACAAAGTCACGTGAGTACGCATCGAGCATCAGTTCTTTCGCATCATTTTAGACAAGCTGCATTAAGGCAGCAGGCAGACCAAAATCATCGCCTTTCTAGATGAAGTCAGGACCTTAGCAGACGCATCAGTATTCCAAAGACTGGGAATACTAGGCCAGGCAGCGCAAATGTTTTTACAGTGGACCGGAGAGACGACTCGATTCGAAAGTGGATCCGTAAATGCATCCGTTCAAAGAGCTATGCGACCGATTCCAGCATTTGAGAGACATACCGTTACAGTCCTACTCTTCCCAGCCGACAATGCTAATCGGAACAAATAACTGGAAGCTAGCAGTCCCTCGCAAGGTCCGCGAAGGAAAATGGAACGAGCCGATAGCATCGAAGTGCATACTAGGATGGAGAATCCAAAGATCGGCGTACCAACAACGATCCATTTCCATGTACCACTGCTACTGGACATGGAACATGTGAAGAAAAAGGTCTCTCAGGAACCTGCTCTGTACGAAAAGATTTACGCCCAAATCAGGAAGCTCCTAGATAAAGGATATGCGGTTAAACTGTCTGAGGAAGAAACCAGCCGGGTGAACAGCCGTACCTGGTATCTGCCGATATTCATAGCGTTGAATCCAAACAACAAATATCCAAACCGAAAAATTGCCGGCACCCAGCCAGAACCCACTCATAGACTTCTTACTAGACGTCATAGATTCTTGCAGCTTGCAGAATAATGTCAACTTTGGAAGCCAAAAGCATGTAGATTTTTGTTCAACAGAATAGATACTTGGTATGTCCTGGGACCCAAACAATAATATGTTAAAGTTTATCTGCAGATTTTTAAGGCTGAAGCGTGACGTTCTGGCGAAAAACGCAGTCCCCACCAAGCGAGAAGTACTACAAGTTCTGATGTGGATCTTAGATCCATTGGGATTTTTATCATGCCAGACGATTTGGCTGAAAATACTCCTCCCGCGCATATGGCGCGGAAATCCAAGGTGGCATCTTTAAAACCACTATCGATTCCCCGTATGGAGCTGCAGGCAGCAGTTATGGGAGCACGGTTAGCCCACAAGGTTATGAGCACACGCAACCTACGAATTGACAACGCCACATACTGGTCGAACTCCAAGACTGTGTTGCAGTGGCTAACTGTGGACCCCCGCAACATTCATCAGTTCATGATGCACAGAGTCGCCGAATTGTTGCGAATTGGATGTTGCTGGATTAGTGCCTGAACGAGATGATGCAGTGCTCGCCCAGAAAAATACCTCGTGTGAACGATGGACAGGAGATAGTAAGATGTGGCAGTGAAGCCAGCGTCATCCGCCCGTGCTGATCCCGTTATGTTCACTGAGGTTAGAGTAGTTCAGCTGCCATTTGCAACGGGAATAGCCGCACTTAACTCAACAAGTGCTTGTGTGGCGTCAGACAGACCGCCATTTTGGAGTGAACCCGTACCGTGTACCGTTTCGCAGAGCTGTACGACGAGGAATATCTACGTGCCGCGCCTACATGGTGCCTTTTTATTTATACTTTGTTTTTATTAATATCAACAACATTTAACATACATACATACATAAGTATAACCATAATAATAAGGGGGGGGGGGGGGGGGAGGGGGGGTGGTTGTTCATGGATGATGGATAGTGAGGGATTGAGTGCGGGCGGGACGACCGCTAGGCATTGCTTCGCCCGCCACAGGCCCCAACTCTCCACCCTACCGCCTCTCCTGCTCGATGCTCCTGAGCCTCTGCATTAATGCTGCAGCAAAAGTTGCTACTGCGTCCCAGAGCATCTGGTTCTCCAGCATTACCTCCACTAGGTTTCCCGGGTGGATTGATCTACCCGCCGTCATCTCCAGTCGGTGGCGCTCTCGTGCAAACCGCCGGCACTCAAAGACAACGTGCCTGGCGTCCTCGATTATCGAACTCCCGCACTCCGGGCACCAGTCATCCTCCGTGTGGCCAAAACGCTTCAGGTATTGCCGGAAGCAGCCATGTCCACTCAGGACCTGGGTCAGGTAAAAGTCGACCTGCCCATGGCTTCGCAGCACCCACCTTCTAAGGTTAGGAATGAGGGTGTGTGTCCATCGTCCCTTCGTCGACGCGTCCCAGCACTCCTGCCAGGCTGTGAGCGACCTCTCCTTGGCGTCCTCCTTTGCAGCTGTATTGGGGGTGCCGCCCGCACCCTCATTGCGAGCACGGGTTTCCTTGAGCTCCTTGAGCTCACGAGCGCGCTCCTTCAGCGGGACCATCCCCGCAATGACCAGAATGGCGTCGTCGGAGACTGTCCTGAAGCCGGACGCGACTCTTATAGCACCCAGCCTGTAGACTGCATCTACCCCTCTCCTGTAGCTGGGCGTATTCATCGCCTCAGCCCAGATGGGTGCTGCATACAAAATTTGCGCCGAGGCAACGCTCACGAGGAGCCTTCTCCTGTTCTGCTTGGGGCCTCTGGTGTTTAGAAGGATCCTGGCAAGGCCCCTGTTAGTGGCTGCAGCCTTGCCCTGGATATAATCAAGGTGCTCGCGGAAGGTGAGCCGGGCGTCGATCATCACGCCCAGGTATTTTATGGCCCGCTGGGAGGTTATGGCCATACCACCAACCCGGATTGTCGCCGTTTCCAGCACCTTGCGGCTGCTGACCAGCACCGCTTCGGTCTTTTGCGGGGCTAGGCTTAGACCGGCATTTTTGAGCCACATCTCCATTGTCTCGATAGCCTTGTTCGCCGCTCTCTCCGCTTCCTCCCTGTGCTTGGCCACTATCACCAACGCTACGTCGTCTGCGAAGCCGACGACGTCGCATCCCGCTGGGAGCTGCAGCCTCAGGATTCCGTCATACATGATGTTCCACAGCAGCGGTCCTAGGACCGATCCTTGGGGCACACCCGCCGTAACGTCATAGGACTCCGTGCCCATGTCCGTGTCGACCAGTAGCACTCTGGAGCTAAAGTAGCTACTGACGACGTTCATTATGGCACTGGGAACGTTGAACCGCCTTAGGGCTGCCAGTGTTTTGCTCCAGTCCGCCGTGTTGAAGGCGTTCCTGATGTCCAGGGTGACTATCAGGCAGTATTGCTTGGAGCCACCTTTCCACCTGGTTCCCGATATTGCGTTGCGAGCAATGCCGACCACCTCTGCTATGGCATCCACCGTTGACCTTCCCTTCCGGAATCCATACTGCTTGGGAGACAGCCCTCCCGCCTCCTCTATGGCAGCTTCGAGCCTCGCCGCGATCACCCTCTCGAAGACCTTGCCCGTTGCGTCCAGCAGGCAGATTGGCCTATAGGACGACGCCTCCTCCCTTGGTTTCCCTGGCTTGAGGAGCAGCAGGAGCTTCTGTACCTTCCACCTGGTGGGAAAAGTGCCTTCGCGGATACATTTATTGTAGAGCTCCGCAAAGCTGCCCGGCTGCAGAGCTAGAGCCAGCTTCAGGGCTCGGTTAGGAACCGAGTCCGGGCCGGGTGCTTTGTTCGGGGCCAGGCCTCTCCCTATGGCCAGTACTTCCTCTTCCGTTACCTCCTCATTCGCTTCATTGTCTGCTGGGGGGGTGGGAAGCTGGGTGACCTGGTTGCCGGCTGGGAACAGTGCTTGCACTATGGTCCTTAGCACGTTCGGGTCCGTGGGGGACTGGTTTCCTGCGCGCAGCCTCTTCACCACTATCCGGTACGCGTTGCCCCATGGATTTTCTTCCGCCGAGTCGCATAGCTCCAGGAAGCATTTCCTTTTGCTGTCTCGGATGGCCACCTTCAATGCTTTGCGCCGGTCCTTGAAGGCTAGGAGCCGCTCCTCAAAGGCGTCGCTGCCTCTCGCACGCTGCATGAGCCTCCTTGCTCTCATGCACTCAGCTCGGATGGAGCCGATCTCGACGCTCCACCAGTAAACGGGAGCGTGGTTCCTGCGGTAGCGGTAGCCTACATGGTGCCTGTGAGACGACCAATGAAGGATATGGAAGCTCGATTCCACGAAAGCTTCCCGAGCTGCCTACGTTGCAGGTATTCAGACCTATCCGACTCCGCACGACCGACGATAGTTTGTATTGTTTTGCCAAATCAAATAGTATCCATAGAAAATCCCAAATTTCTAACTCTAAAAAAACGAGAGGTTTGGAATTTTTGAATAATCATTATATGTATAACTGCCATATAGGACCTGTAGGATTAGTCGGCCGATTTCGGCCGTCCCTTTTTGTATACTGCATGCAAAAGAAAGAAAGGTGTGTGCTAAGTTTCAACTTTGAAACTTTCAAGTCGATAGCTGTAAAACTGAGACACTAAAAACGGGCATGCTCATATCAATTCATGAGGTGATCCCGACCCCTTCATAGAGTCGGAGATGTCTCTACTGCGTTGCAAACTTTTGACCAAAATTGTAATGGTACAAAAAAAACAAAGGACGACTGTGTTTACCGTTTCGACCTTAACTTTTTGGGGCCCTGTCGAAATAAAATGTTATTTATTGTATTCTTTCTATTTTACTCAAACAGTATTTGAGTAAAAATGTGAGTCCCCATACGTACCAGTTTAGGCACTACCGGAAGTTGGTTTTTTAGTTTGAAGTTTTTTTCTGTTTATTTTCAATTCTTAAGTATCGTAAGATAAACAAGAAAGGAATGCTAACTTCGGGCGGAGCCGAAGTTTATATACCCTTGCAGTTAAAACCGGATATATATCGCAAACACCGGATATGGTTGGCCGATCCTTATGGGAATAGGAATATATAATCCAATTTATTACAATACAAAATCTAAAAAAAGTCCCAAACTTCTATCTTCAAAAATACGAAAGTTGATATTTCTACCAAATACCATTTCCGATCGTTCAGTTATATGGCAGCTATAGGATATAGTCGACCGATCCTAATGAAATTTGGTAGGTCGGATCAACTGATCAAATATATAATCTGTACCAAGTTCCAGCTTTCTATCTTCAAAAACACGAAAGTTGGGTCATTTCCGATCGTTCAGTTATATGGCAGCTATAGGATATAGTCGGCCGATCCTTACGAAATTTGGCATGTCGTATTATTTTGCCAAAAATAGCTCTCATCTCAAATTTGAACTCTCTAACTCTAAAAACACCAAAGTTATACCATTTCCGATCAATCAGTTATATGGCAGCTATATGATATAGTCGGCCGATCCGGGCCGTTCCGACTTATATACTGCGTGCAAAGGAAAGAAGGGTGTGTGCAAAGTTTCAAGTCGATAGCTTTAAAACTGAGAGACTAGTTTGCGTAGAAACAGACAGACGGACAGACAGACGGACAGACGGACAGACGGACATGCTTATATCAACTCAGGAGGTGATCCTGATCAAGAATATATATACTTTATAGGGTCGGAGATGTCTCCTTCACTGCGTTGCACACTTTTGACCAAAATTATAATACCCTCTGCAAGGGTATAAAAACTGTTTTTATTGTTACAGCATTTGACAATAGCGTTTCGATCTTACACAGTCTGCAACGCTCTTTTTTAGCAAATACCACAGAATGTTCCATGCAATGGTTTTCACACAAAGATAGTAGTTGAATCGACATATTATCAAACTATTTGACGCATTCATGATATCATTGTTTTGACCAAGCCAATTTTCATTGCGGTACTTTTATACACCCAAGTATAACAAAACTCCGATATACCTTTTCATTTGATCTCCGTACATTGAAGATTAATGCCGTTTGTGTGGGTATATAATCGATACAAATTAGTTTTATTTGTTATTTAATCAATTACATTATTGTCACTTCATCGATTCGGCGAATATTGCTGAAATGGCCTACATTCTTTTCACTCTACTCAAGTGTTTTGGGATCAATTTTTTCAAAGCAACTACACAGGCCCACAATTTCCAATTTTTGTTTTCTTCCCCGCATAGGTTAAACTGCTCAGTAACCTTTAGACTTCCTGGAAAGGGGAAGGTTCAGAAGAAACATATGTAAGTGCCATCACCCACAATTTCCGCGGAACACCTACGAGAAAAAATGGTTCAAATATTGCCATATTGAATTATATTGAATATAATATTATGTGGGACCATATTGAATTATGAAGGACGTGAAATTGCGTTGACCACCATTGTTTTTAGTACAATATCTGTCGGACTGTGTTTTCAAATAATCAAATTTTTCTAGGGAAATATATAATTTGCCCGCTATCCGCTATTTATAAATTTTTCCCTCATTTTATACTTAAAATATAAAAGATTTAGTAAAAAATAGCTAAATTCTGTTTGAATACTCAGCATTAAAAAACAATTTACTATTAGAAAACATGAAATACATAGTATTATAGTATTTGTAGTATTTTTTGGTATATTTTGGGTGGAAAACCGGTATATTATATCGAAACTGTTCCTGTGCTCATACATACATATACTGTTGTGGAATTTTATCAAGTTATTTACAAAATGTTTATAAATTCAAGAAAAACCCTTTTTCGCCTTGGACACCATTTTCCTACTTTAATAAATCGTTCCGATACCTTTTTCCAAAAGTATCCTGGTAAATATGCACATATATACTTAATTTAATTTGAAATATAAATTGCGCTACTTAAAGCGCATAAGGGTTCAAAGGTTGATATTCTCTGAATGTGAATAAAAATACATTTACACACAAAACAATTGACAAAAATTTTCTTAATCAGCAACTGATAAAGTGGCATGTTTTAAACTTGGCAATTTACCACAGTATTCTGAAAAATTCTAGTCGAAGCACATATTAAGTCGAAGCAGCATATTGCTTCTTCGATTCATTGCGACTAAAAGGTAGGTAGAAAGTTTCTACTAGAAACAACTGGGGAATTTGTTGCATTCCTCTTATTTTGCGAAAATAGAAAAATTATCGCAGCTGCAGTTATAAATGAAAAAAAGTTGGACACACCACAAACGATCCGAGCCAGAGCCAAACGCCAAAGTTGTGAGAGTTTCACTTACATATATATGTATGTATTTACATAAATATGTATGCAAATACTTCATAATTTTTATACTTGTTGGATTTAAAGAGACGTAGTAGAAATTGTTTATCAGGTCGAATATAGCACGAAACCGTGTTTAAAATATTTTTAAACACGGAAAAAATGAACGTTCCAGTTTGCCAACTATTTTCATAGCAACACTCCCGCAGTCCAAAGGCAACAAGAACTACATAGCAATGCGAAGACTGGCGCCGGCCCCGCCTTGGCCAAAGGCCCAGAACATCAGCAGCACCCGGGACTCGAGGAAAATGTGCAGCCAGCACCGGCCCCGTCGGGCGCATTAAGTCCGACCAAGGATATAGAGATATGGCCTCACCTTTGAAACCGGGAACGAGCCTTTATGATCAAGAAAAGATAAAAGCTTCTCCTAACCTGGACCCTTAATGTCAGCCAGCGAATAAGTCTATGCATTAAAAGTCAGTCAGTAAATATATAGGTATTAGAGAAACTTGGATTATTAGCAAAAGTAAGGAATTAAGGATGGAGTTTTAGTAGATACTTAAGTAGCAATTTAAAATAATAAAGATGAGGACTATGGGGCGTCCTTACAATATCTGTTCAGATGGGGCTTTGTTTGAAGTTCGCAGTTCTTGATGTCGTGCTGACAATAAACAAAGCGAAAAATTAACATTCCTTTTTCTTTGTTATATATACGGAGCGGTCCAAGTTACGGGTCTGCAGGAATAAATTATTGCTATGAAACCCAGTGGGAAGTAAAAAGAACGGAAATGGTTTTTTTAACACACTCTATGCATTAATTTATTTTCTTCTGTTGAGCAAAAAGCTTTTTTAATACTTCTTTAATAATGGCAGAGTTGACCGAAAGGTAATTTATAATGTTTGTGTTGTTTTCGCGAATGCATAATTAATTCTTCTATACGTATGGTTTTTTTTTATTTTATTAATCTTGCTTTTATGCTTTTGCTTTGCTTTTTTTCGTTGCGAACATACCAAGGTACCCCAATGATAGTTCTCAAGATTTTTGATTATACGCGCTGATGTCTATGTTGCTGCTGCTCGCGTTCCCTCACAGCTGGGAGCCATACGTCCAGACTGGCTTTAGGACTGAATTCTAGAGTAGCACCTTGTATTCCAGGCAAAGTGGCGAACGTAAATTTATGACTCCGTGGAGGCGGCTAGCTTTTAGTTTTAGGTGCATCTTGCATTCGATGTGCTTACGCCAGATTAGTCGTCTATCGAGGTGGGCTGCAAGATACGTCACTTCGTTACCTTGAGGAATCGGAGTTAAGTGAAATCGCAGGGCATGTTTGTCAAAACATTAAACGGCGAACATTGTCGTTGTTAGTTGTTCGTTCGTAGGAATATCCGCAGTATACAAAACATATAGACAAGGGCCGAGTGCGCTTTCTTGTGGAACTCTAGCTTCGATGATGCAGTTTCCCAAAGTAGCTGCGTTGCATCTTACTGAGAAAACTTATTGAAGAGGTACGACTCGAGTAGCTTGTGGGTGTTGGCAAATGCGTTTAAACTTTGTGCATGAGTCCATTAAGCCAAACTCGGTCGAAAGCTTGAGATACGTCGAGAAAAATTGACGGACGAATATGGCGAAACGCGAAATTTGCTCGAACACAAAAAAGGGAATAAGTCGGAAAGTTGCAGTAAAAATTTAAAACATAGTCAAAAACCAAAGAGAGAACAAAAATGAAAATACTGTTCCTTTTATTAGTCTGTTAAAAAATATTTTTAAGACAAAAAGTGACCAATTTCTAAATTGGTTTTTTTGTTTTTGGCCTATGAAATCAACCACTGTGCACCGGGAACCTTTTTTTGGTTTTAGCTCCCTTATGACTTTTTCGATTTCAGAGGGCAAAGGGATAGCTTTTGAATAAGTGGCAGGAGGAATGAATTCGAGGCAGGATTTGGTGGAAGAAACATGAGGGGTGACTTTCTCCGAGTTGTTCTCAGTTCGGTAGTTATTATTGTTTCTTCCTCTTAAAAAATTTTATTTTTTAATATTCGCTCTTCAACTTTTTTTTTTTTTTGATAGGACTCTTAAAAAATTATTAACTATTAAAAAACGTCGGAAATCGTAAAATCGGTTTGAAATTACGCGTTTAGGAATTTTAAAGCTCAAAAAGCCACGAAAAACGGGTTTTTCCAAATAAATCACGATTTTGAGGGTGTTCAAATATTTTCAACACGGTTTTTAGCTATATTCGACCTAATAAAGAATTCCTACTAGGTCTCTTTAAAAGTTCCTCCAACCCTCCGGAAGGCCCTCCGGTTCAGAGGTGATCGAAGGTGCGCCATTCTCGAATTCCTGTCGTCGAAAATTGCGACACAATCGCCGAATTTGTCCCGAGGGACCGACATAGTAGCAGCTGTAGCATTGGCCAAGAGCGGAGCATGAGTCATAAAACTGTTATAAACCATTTGAAGAAGCTTGGATTAAAAAAAAAACGACTTGACGCAAAATAAACATTTTTGACCGTATGGATGCATGCGAATCGCTTCTGAATCGCAACAAAATCGACCCGTTTTTGAAGCGGATGGTGACTGGCGATGAAAATGTGGTTACTTACGACAACGTGAAGCGCAAACGGTCGTGGTCAAAAAGCTATGAAGCTGCCCAGATGGTGGCCAACCCTGGATTAATGGCCAGGAAGGCTCTGCTGTTTTTTTTATGGGATTGGCAGGGAATCATCAGACCTTTCCTGCCAACAATTCGACCGCTTGAAGGCAGAACTCATGGAGAAGAATCCATCTTTGATCAACCGAATTGTCTTCCATCAGGGCAACGGCAGGCCACACACATCTTTGGTGACGCGCCAGAAGCTCTTGGAGTTCGGATGGGAGGTTCTTTTGCATCCACCGTATAGTGATTACCACCTATTTCTGTCCATGGCGAACGCGCTTGTTAGTCAGTTGGCTACAAGTTGGCCACAAGAGAGTCCTGTGAAAATTGGCTCTCCGAGTTTTTTGCCAATAAGGAAGCGAACTCCTATAACAGGGATATTATGAAGTAAGAATATCGTTGAAAACTCATCGAACAAAACGGCGCATATTTGAACTAAATCGCATTATTTTAACCAACTAATACAATAATTCAATAAAAATACTGCAAGACTTTTTCGACAACCTTATATAAAAAAATTTAATTATCAAAGTGGCCCAAGTAACAAGACGACACCCTTTGTTTAAGTTTAACTGTTAAGAAATACCACTGGAAAGGAAATTTTTAAAGATTCACCAAATAATTTAAATTTTTAGTATATATATTCTTTAATAGAAACAATTGAAGAAATTGTCTGGTTTAAAGTTATAACTTATTTCATTATTTTTTTTTATTTCTATTCTATACAAAAATAGGTTCCCAACTGCTTAACAATAGTGCACCGACAGAAACTTACTCTGCTCCTGAGACAATTCCTATTCCGGTCAACGTAGATGCGGCTGAAACCACCCGTTTTTCTCCACATCGGTCGAGGGATATTTCCTCCATTCGCGCACATTCATCATCGCAAATTGACATCACTAATAGTTACGACAATAAGTGTGTGCCAGAAATAGCTAATACTAATTTTGAAGTAAAATTTCACATACAATCATATGATTGTAATGGATCTATTAGCCTAAATTCAGTTATGCAAAGTAATGTCCCAACTCCATTCGAAGGAATTCATAAGATATCGCATTTAAATATGCCTGGAGGCCAGTGGTCGCAAGAATGCAAGTTTACATCGCAAAGTTTGCAAAATTCGCACTATACCTGCCTTCGGGATAATGCCCGCGCAAACTGGGCGGATTACCAAGGTGAGCAGAAAACATTTTTTCGAAATTCTTTAAGAATGTAAGTTTATATCGGTTTAAACTTTAAAGCCACTTTTCAATTTGAATGCAAAAGAAATCAAAAGGAATAATAAAAAAAAATTAAATAAAAAACTGAAGTTACTACATGGGGGATGAAATTAAGAAGTTTGATGTATACGATTATATCGTATACATGTATATGTCCATTTATCTTCGTAAATTTTGCTCAGATCGGTATTTTGGTGTTTTGTTTAGAGGTATAAAACTTTAAGTTAGCATTGCTGTTCAAGATGGCGACCGATTTAACAGCTTTCATGTGATTTATCTCAGTTTGGTTTGTTAATTCATCATGAATAGACTCACGCCTGAACAACGCTTGCAAATAGTGCAATTTTATTTCGAAAATAATGGTGCTGTGCGGAATACGTAGCACCACGCCATTTTATCGTCGACAAAATCGTCCATCAGAGCATTTATTTTGATTAACCATGGAACGTTTTTGCAATACGTTTACTTTTTTGATCGATCCCCAGAGACGCCGTACAGAAGAATCTATTGCTACTGTAGAGCGAAGCATTGAGGAAGACACGAATAAGTCCATCCGCCATCGAGCAAAGAAGTTGAATCTGTGGAAGATCTTTTATGCAAGGATGGAAGATATATGGAAGATTTTTCGTAAGGATCTTGGTTTGCATGCTTACACAATCCAACTCGTGGAAGAATTGAAGCCAAACGTTCATCAAGCAAGGCGTATTTTTGTCGAATGAGCCCAAAACGAGATTGCCATTGTTACTGATTTTCATAAGCGAATTTTGTTTAGCGCACTTTTGGTTGAATATTAACGCCAAAAAACAAAACTGCCCCATTTGGACTGAACCTACCCTAGGGTGTATGTCAAAACACCGTTACTGCTTCAAGTCAATCCAGAACGTTACATTCAATGATGATAGAGCCATGAATATAAATTTGTTCATTCCTGAACTAAAAGCTAGATTTCTAGAAGCTGAACTTCCAATAAGACGGCGCAACATGTCACACAGCTTGTGCCACAATCGATTTATTGAATGACACGTTTGGTGACCGACCTGTTTTAGACCTGTAAATTGGCCTCCAAGCAAGATCGTGTAATTTAACACCGCTAAACTACTTTCTGTGCGGCTATGTAAAATCATTGGTCTATTTGGAAAAGCCACAAACGCTTGACCAGTTGGAAGACAACATTCGCTCTGCTATTGCCGATATACGGCCACAAATATTGGAAAAAGTCATCGAAAATTAAGGGGACCATCCCCCATTCTCGATTTCAATTTTGACGATTTTTAAAAATTTCCTTTTTTTCAGCCACAAATCAAGTTGAAAAGTAAAGAAGATCTTCACCGATTTAGTTTATCCTATTTTATACCAGAGCTATATATGTATAGAATAACGTATACAAATTTTGAACCGATTGGATTATTACGTTTTGGGTAACCTCATGCGCCAGTCGTAAAAACACTGTTTCGAGAAACACGATTTTAAAAGTTTGAGACGGCTCTCGCCGTCGCTTCCATAATAAATCGGCTATATCAGGGGTGGGCAAGCCTATGGCTCCTCGGGCTCTCAAGGCTCCCTCCGTTATTGTTGTTGTTTTAATTTGTTGTTTGGCCGAGCTGCGGCTCCGACCGTTAGATTTCGTGCCAAACACTGGGCTATATCTTCAAGAGTTTTTGAAATTTTAACTTAAAATTTTAAAGGAACATTCTTGAATAGTTATAAGTTCGAAATTAATTTTAAAAAAATCAATTTTTTGAAACCGAGAATGGGGGGTCCCCTTAAACGTCCAGATTGGACTACATCCGAGACAGCCGTTGGCGGTCATATGCCAGAAGTTATATTTAAAATTTAATGATACAAGATTATTTTTCAAATAAAAAAAAATGCATGTCAATCAAATAATCCATCGTTGTTTTATTGAAATTTAAAGTTATATACCTCTAAAAAAAACACCCTTTATATGTTTAATGGGGGACATCTGAGTAACAGGGGAAAAAAGACGGATATTCTGAAACTTTTTTTGGTCAAATGAAAAAGTCAATCGAAAATTTGTAAATTAGGTCTCATAATATTAGATGCGAAGAAAATAATTTTGTTTTCGAGTAAATATAGTAAATCGAAAACAAAATGGCGGCTGTGCAGCATTTGGTTAGTTTAACATCAACAGCTATTGACACACGTAGGATTTTTGCGATATATTGATTATTTGCAAAATGGTGAGTAATGGAAAAAAAGTTAATATTTTCACGAAAACAAAACGTCACGTCAAAACGTCAAAACAAAACAAATTGTTGATTAAAAAAAAAGTAAGCAATATAAAAATCCTACGTGTGTCAACACATAGAGGTATTTTAAATATACAGTTAAAATTTCAGATCGACCGGTTAAGAGTTGTTCGAGTTATGTGTCCGGCAGTCCCCAAAAAAGTGGTTTTGAGAAAAACGCGTTTAAAATTTAAAGTACTGTGGGATATACCTGTAAGGCATCGCCGCAAAATGAAAAATTTAGACACTTAGACACTTTTGCCGGGCTCTATCTTTTGATATGTTCTTTTTAAGACCCTTTTAAGTGAAAAAAAATTTCAAAATTCAAAATTCTACTCAGATGTCCCCCCTTAATACAATATACCTAAAGATTCTACAATTAATTACAATATTATAATAAACTTTTTTTTTGTGTTTGCATTATTTTAGTTATGTAATTCAGTAAATAAACATTGTACCTTTCTATGTACAGGGTGACAATAAATAACCCGGACAAACATTTTTGATCATAACTTTTTAAGGAACTGTATTTGAGAAAAAATGCAGATACACAACTATTAAATAGGTATTGTGTTAACATATATTCAGGTGGTTTCGTAGTGGCTTCCTTGGGCTGCGATGCAGAGGCCTAAACGTTTCTGGAAATTTAGCGCCATGGGCCGCAGGAGGTTCTTCCGATAATCGATCCCATTCTCGGAGGAATGATTGCTTCAGCGCCTCCAAACTTATGTGGCATTAAGCACATGCCCTGGACTCCAAAATAGACCACACACTGTAGTTCATCGGATTAAGATCTGGCGAGTAAGGTGCCCATACACTGGATGTGATAAAGTCCGAAAAATTGGCTTTGCACCAGTCCTGAGTCAATTTGGCTTTATGGGCTGACGCTGAATCCTGTTGAAACGTCCACTCCATATCACCGAAGTGCCGCTGGGCCCAAGGAAGCACAACAGTTTCCAAAATGTCCCGGCGGTACACTTCCTGATTGATTTTGACCCCTTGATCGATGAAAACAAGGGGTGTTTTGCCAGTGGCGCATATTCCTCCCCAAACCATTAAAGACTGCTCACATTGACGGCGCTCGATTATTGCAGAGGTACCTGGAGCTTTAGCAGACCAGCTTCTGTCATTTTTGTGATTGTGCACCTGTTGGATGGTGAATATCTTCTCGTCCATGAAAAGAACACGCTCCCATTTTTGACCTGCGGCCCGACGCTTTAGCTGACGGCATCTTTGGAGTCTCACGCGCTTATTGTCATCCGTAAGAAGATGCATTTTTTGGAGCTTGTAGGGCTTGAGATTAAGTTCATTTTTTGCTATGAACCGAACACTTTCTCGATTCACTCCGATTTCACGGGCTATTTTTCTGACCGAGACTCTGCAATTTCGAGTGATCCGCTTTTTCACTATCTGGCGAATTCTGCAAGTGTTAGCGGTACATGGTCTGCCTCGCCTGGGACGGTCACCTTCATGGCCAAGCTCATTAAATCGCCGGGTAGCGTCAGAGACCGTTTGTTTTGGTATGCCAAGCAAACAAACAATGTCGCATTGGCGATTTCCTTGTTGAAACAGTTTTAAAATTTCACAACGATTGTTAGACATCCCGAAAGAAATATCAAATTGATGGGAATCACAAAAATGTAAATATATTTGTTTTAGAAAAGTACAAGCTATCGATAAATGCATTTATGTAAGGGCTGCATCATAATACATTTATAATAGATTGCTTCAAAGTTTGTCCGGGTTATTTATTGTCACCCTGTATAAAGTATAATCAGTAAGCCATATCCGTTGTCCAATTTTCAAAATAAGAATGTGATGTAAGAAATTTTTGTGGCACCACATTTTTTATACCCTTGCAGAGGGTATTATAATTTTGTCCAAAAGTGTGCAACGCAGTGAAGGAGACATCTCCGACCCTATAAAGTATATATATTCTTGATCAGGATCACCTCCTGAGTTGATATGAGCATGTCCGTCTGTCCGTCTGTCTGTTTCTACGCAAACTAGTCTCTCAGTTTTAAAGCTATCGACTTGAAACTTTGCACACACCCTTCTTTCCTTTGCACGCAGTATATAAGTCGGAACGGCCCGGATCGGCCGACTATATCCTATAGCTGCCATATAACTGATTGATCGGAAATGGTATAACTTTGGTGTTTTTAGAGTTAGAGAGTTCAAATTTGATATGAGAGCTATTTTTGGCAAAATAATATGACATGCCAAATTTCATAAGGATCGGCCGACTATATCCTATAGCTGCCATATAACTGAACGATCGGAAATTACCCAACTTTCGTGTTTTTGATGATAGAAAGCTGGCACTTGGTACACATTCTATTTTTGGTCAGTTAATCCGACCTACAAAATTTCATTAGGATCGGTTGACTATATCTTATAGCTGACATATAACTGAACGATCGGAAATGGTATTTGGTAGAAATATTAAATTTCGTATTTTTGAAGATAGAAGCTTGGGACTTTTTTTTAGATTTTTTATTGTAATTAATTGGTTTTATTATGATGTAATCATAAGGATCGGCCAACTATATCCGATGTTTGCGATATATATCCGGTTTTAGCTGCAAGGGTATATCAACTTCGGCTCCGCCCGAAGTTAGCTTTGCTTTCTTGTTATACCCTTGCAGAGGGTATTATAATTTTGTCCAAAAGTGTGCAACGCAGTGAAGGAGACATCTCCGACCCTATAAAGTATATATATTCTTGATCAGGATCACCTCCTGAGTTGATATGAGCATGTTTGTCTGTCCGTTTGTCTGTCCGTTTCTACGCGAACTAGTCTCTCAGTTTTGAAGCTATCGTCTTGAAACTTTGCACACACCCTTCTTTCCTTTGCACGCAGTATATAAGTCGGAACGGCCGGGATCGGCCGACTATATCCTATAGCTGCCATATAACTGATTGATCGGAAATGGTATAACTTTGGTGTTTTTAGAGTAAGAGAGTTCAAATTTGATATGAGAGCTATTTTTGGCAAAATAATATGACATGCCAAATTTCATAAGGATCGGCCGACTATATCCTATAGCTGCCATATAACTGAACGATCGGAAATTACCCAACTTTCGTGTTTTTGATGATAGAAAGCTGGCACTTGGTACACATTCTATTTTTGGTCAGTTAATCCGACCTACAAAATTTCATTAGGATCGGTTGACTATATCTTATAGCTGACATATAACTGAACGATCGGAAATGGTATTTGGTAGAAATATTAAATTTCGTATTTTTGAAGATAGAAGCTTGGGACTTTTTTTTAGATTTTTTATTGTAATTAATTGGTTTTATTATGATGTAATCATAAGGATCGGCCAACTATATCCGATGTTTGCGATATATATCCGGTTTTAGCTGCAAGGGTATATCAACTTCGGCTCCGCCCGAAGTTAGCTTTGCTTTCTTGTTATACCCTTGCAGAGGGTATTATAATTTTGTCCAAAAGTGTGCAACGCAGTGAAGGAGACATCTCCGACCCTATAAAGTATATATATTCTTGATCAGGATCACCTCCTGAGTTGATATGAGCATGTCCGTCTGTCCGTCTGTCTGTCCGTTTCTACGCGAACTAGTCTCTCAGTTTTGAAGCTATCGTCTTGAAACTTTGCACACACCCTTCTTTCCTTTGCACGCAGTATATAAGTCGGAACGGCCGGGATCGGCCGACTATATCCTATAGCTGCCATATAACTGATTGATCGGAAATGGTATAACTTTGGTGTTTTTAGAGTAAGAGAGTTCAAATTTGACACGAAAACTGTTTTTGGCAAAACATTACTACATGCCAAATTTCATAAGGATCGGCCGACTATATCCTATAGCTGCCATATAACTGAACGATCGGAAATGATCCAACTTTCGTGTTTTTGAAGATAGAAAGCTGAAACTTAATACAGATTCTACTTTTGGCCAGTTGATCCAACCTACCAAATTTCATTAGGATCGGCCGACTATATCCTATAGCTGCCATATAACTGAACGATCGGAAATGGTACTTGGTAGAAATATCAACTTCCGTATTTTTGAAGATAGAAGTTTGGGACTTTTTTTATATTTTTTATTTTAGTTAATTAGTTTTATTATGATGTAATCATAAGGATCGGCCAACTATATCCGATGTTTGCGATATATATCCGGTTTTAACTGCAAGGGTATATAAACTTCGGCTCCGCCAGAAGTTAGCTTTCCTTTCTTGTTATATCCTGACAGAGGCTATTATGACTTTGGTCAAAAAGTTTAACGACACATTTTCCAACATCCATCTTATATACATTTATTCCTAATCGGCATCACTGCCTAAGTCGATATTCTGTTTTACGCAAGCCTGCCTCTTATTTCTAAAGCTTTGAACTTTGCATACATCCTTCTTTCCGCTGCACGCAATTTATAATTCGGAATCGTCGGGATCGGCCGTCTGTATCCTATAGCTACAATATATAATTGATCGGAAATGTCATAACGTTTGCCATAACATAAAATGACTGCATAATGTGAAATGACTGACCTACAAAAATTTATAAGGATCGGACAAGTCTGTAGGAATCTGTAGGAAGTTCCAACCCTCAAATCACGAAAGTTGGTTTATTTCAGATCGTTCAGTTATATGGCAGCTGTATATAGTCGGCCGATCCTTATAAACTTTGGTAAGCAGCATCAATTGGCATCATCCGTAGAAAATGCCACTTCGCGACCTTAATTAAAATTACCTCTGCAAGGGAATAACAACCTTTTGCAATGCGCTCCTGAGATTACGAGAAACTATCACTTTACAGGTTTTACAAGGCGAAGTTATACTACACAATCGACACCACCTTCTACCTCCTTACCTTCTTCAAATCTACCGGCTCACAAAGAAGCACCAGAAAAATTTTCTAAAAAAGAGCAACTTAAGCAAGCATTTAAGGACTATGGTGCTACTATAGTGGTCTTCCATGTAAGCATTTCATTGATTTCGGTCGGTAGCTTTTATGCCCTCGTTTCTAGGTAAGATAATATTTAATAATACTCAAACAATATATTTCTAAATCACGTTTAATTATACGTGTAATTGTAAATTTTCTAACAATATTAATTAAACGTTATTTTCTTTATGTATTTTTCAGTGGAGTTAACATGATTTCCGTTTTAGAATTTCTCGAAGTCGCTCCATCCGCGATAGCTGACAAATTAACTACTGGAAGCACTTTTGTAATAGCTTACGCTGTTCATAAAGTTTTTGCACCAATAAGAATAAGCATAACTCTAGCTGCCACGCCGTTTATCGTCCGGTACTTGCGAATGAAGGGATTCCTAAAAAAAAAGGACAAAAACACCTAAATACTATAGTAACTAAACTTGTAATAAAAAATTAAATCAAGAAAGTAGTTGCTTTTTAAATTGTATTTTTCTTTTTCACATATTGGTTTAATTCTAGAAAAAATAAACATTTTATTAAAATATAGATATTAGGTTAATAATAAATTTATTAATTACAAAATTTTACAATTAGGAAATAACAAAAGGACCAAAAAACTTTGGCTGAAAAAATAAACAATTTATATAACATGACTTATTTCCTCACAATAATGGCCATTTATACTGCACTCACACAGGACTCAACTACAATTTGTACGCCATACGAAGTCTATCTTATAATAATTGTACTCTATCTCGTACTAGAGACTTTAGCATTGTTTTCGTTTTAATTGCTATCGGCAGCCTCTTCGTCCATTTGCTCCTTTCGCTTTTCTTCTTTAACTTTTCTTCGATTAATCCATGGCATAAAGCTCCAAAGACTGGCACCGCCTAAAAGCGTTAATCCCAGAGCGTGGAAAAGTGGATTGTAATCATTGACCGCCTCGAACCAAAAATTGCACAGAGGTGGGCCAATCAACTGAAGTATGCCATTGACAAACAAACTGATACCGTAAGACGATGTCAAGCGTTCCGTTCCAAGCATGTCTGCCATGATAACAGCTGTTATTCCAACATAGATCCCAGACGCGAGCCCAAACAATGCACACCAAAAACAGACCACGCTGTATGACCATGCAAATGGTAACAGAGCAAGGGAAAGACCTGATACTGACAAACCGCCAACGAAGTACCAAGTCTTTGGTATATAGCCCATGTCAGAAAGAGCTGAACCTCCTATACGACCAATGAGATCGGTTGCTGATACAACGGACAACAGATAGGCAGCTAGTGTTTTATCAAATCCCCTGGCTTCGCCAAAACTGGGAAGTAATATGATAAAATTTGTGTAGCTTATGGCATTTGTCGAGTTGGAGATTAATATAACCAAATACATTGGATCTGTAAATAGGCTAAGGTCGAAAAATTTAGAGCGTTGGCTCGATTGCACCTTTCCTCGGGTTTCGTCATTGTCATGAAAACCATCAGCGCCGGCAAGATCGTTACTAGGTCCTGCACCACTACTGCCCAAAGACCGTAGGGATAAATGTGAGGAGAATTCTTTTGGTTGAAATGACAATGTGCTGCCGTGATATGGGGTGCTGACATATAAAAAGCTACTGGTAGAAGGGGAACGCTTTGATAATCTTGACTTCGAAGAATTCCTTAAAGTAAGTTTGCTTGAACTGGAGCGACCTTCGGGAACGGCGTACAGGGAAGACTGAGAGTTCAATTGGCCAGGCGTAAATGTTTGATTTCTTTGGGGCAATCTAACTGGTGTACTTATTTTACGAGTTCGATTTTGGAAATCATCACCATGTTTTGTATAGTTCTGAACAACTGCTGCTGATGCGCTCCGGACGAAATGCTGCTTTTCATCGTTGTGCAAATACATTGGGGAAGGAGGTGAATGACAAGTCAACAAATGCTTGTCATTTGTGTCATTCCCAGGCGTATTATCTTCAACATTTTCAAACTTCATTACAATGCCCATGTCTTCTTCTTCTGGTATGTCTTCCAACGCCTGACGAGCCCTTGGAACTCGGATCATATGTTGTTCAACCGGCTCGTAGAAAAGAGCAGCAACAAAAACGTTTAATGTGATTCCACCCATAATTAAACAAGACCCATGGTATCCGTAAGTCTCTAGAAGCCAGCGCAAAAGAGGCGGAAGAAAAATGCTCCCCAGGGCACTGCCTGAAATACAAAGTCCATTGGCTAGACCTCGTAGTTTAGCGAAATACGACGTTACAATGTACACTGTGGGTGGAAAGGAAAGACCCGCGCCAATTCCGACCAAAACGCCATAGCTAAAAAAATACATTTTATATATAAAGGTTTATTTAAGTATATTAAAAAATTACCTAATGTACAAGTATCCTATTGAAGAAGCCCAGAAAGATAATATCATTCCTAAAGACGCGGAGGCTCCACCCAGAATAGTGACGGTTCGATATGAATATTTCACAGAAAGAATACTTGATACAGGACCTGAAAATTTTAATTTAAGTATATTTTTCCTTATTTATACATATTAGTTTGATAATAACCTAAGGAACTGTAGAGAAAGTAACATAGAGCTGGTATCCAAGAAGCCTTTGTTGCTGAAGATTTGAAAGCCGCGGTAAACTCGACAAAAAGAACTCCAAAACTTTTGATAGTCCCAGGAATTAGGATGTTCGTCAAGCACGACCCCAACAATACTAACCAACCCCATCCACCATCAGGAGGAACCAAATCATATTCACAGTCATCATTCTTGGGGATTAATTTACCTGTGAAAATTAAAAGTAATATCAATATATAGCATATATAAATCGATTACGGAAACATGTGAAATAAACTCTTGATTTACTTTTCTTATTTTTAAAAAATTTAAAAACTACCTCAATTACAGCACCGCCTTTGGGTTTATTTTAAGCAAATCTTAACTGATTAACTAACATCCAAAGGTATACCTGGTCGAAATAAATATTGGGACACTTTATTTTTATACCCTTGCAGAGGGTATTATAATTTTGTCCAAAAGTGTGTAACGCAGTGAAGGAGACATCTCCGACCCTATAAAGTATATATATTCTTGATCAGGATCACCTCCTGAGTTGATATGAGCATGTCCGTCTGACTGTCTGTCTGTCTGTCCGTTTCTACGCGAACTAGTCTCTCAGTTTTGAAGATATCGTCTTGAAACTTTGCACACACCCTTCTTTTCTTTGCACGCAGTATATAAGTCGGAACGGCCCGGATCGGCCAACTATATCCTATAGCTTAACTTTTGTGTTTTTAGAGTTAGAGAGTTCAAATTTGACATAAGAGCTATTTTTGGCAACACATTACGACATGCCAAGATATGAAGATGATAAAGATAGAAGCTTGGGACTTTTTTTAGATTTTTTATTTTAGTTAATTGGTTTTATTATGATCTAATCATAAGGATCGGCCAACTGTATCCGATGTTGGCGATATATATCCGGTTTTAACTGCAAGGGTATATAAACTTCGGCTCCGCCCGAAGTTAGCTTTCCTTTCTTGTTTTTTAATAAAATCGTAAATGATTTTTAATTTTTTTTTGTTTTTATTTTATTTGTAAATGCACTGAAAACAGATAAAACTTTTTTATTTTACTGATCCTTTCCACGAAAATTGATATTGTTATGTTAGCTCCCTTAGAAATAATTATTGGGACACTGTGAAGAAAATAATTTTTGAAAAATTTATAATTGTAGAAAAAAAATGTATTTTCTTTCCTAATAGTGGGTATTGCCTCAGTGCTTTGGAAATTACTTCAGCCAAGCGTTTAGACATTAAATTAAATCCTGCAATGTTTATCGTCGATTTTGGCCTGTTCTTCAACAAAACCCTTTTTGAGCTGTGCCAAATTTTCAAACTGTCGTCCATTGCTGTATACTCTATTTGAGTGTATACCCCACACATTCTAAATCGGGTTTAGGTCGAGACTACAAGCTGGCCCCCAAAAGTTCAATTTTTTAATCCTCAAAAAACTGCTTTGACACTTTGGGTACGTGGATGGCGTCGTTATCCTGTTGAAAAATTATTTTTTTCTCAAAATAAGTTTCGCCAAACGGTATCAAAACGTCTTCCATTAGTATAAGACTGAGAATTCATTCGTGTTAATAAAAAACATAGAGGATCTTCCGGCGTGTCCAAATGCGGCCCATACCATCAGTGACCCACCTCCGATATTACGAGTATAGCAGGACTTGCGTTCAAGGACTTTTCCTTTCAACTTGAATGGTCCTGATGGAAAAATTATGTCCTAGAGAGATATCCGCCATGAACGCAAGTCTTGCTATACTCGCAATATCGGAGGTGGGTCACTCCGATAGAGCCAGGTTGAGTAAGCACGCAGATCAAAAGAAAAGCACACGCGTTATTGCACATACGCGGGACAAAGAGAAGCATGAACATTTAAGCATAAAGTGTGTAAAATTTTCGAAAAGAAGAGCGAGACGGCATTAGAAGTTGAGATTTCTGTCCCGCGGGTCGCAGCCACATAGCACCATAGCACCACTGTATGCAAAGATCATCAGTATATCCCAAACACGTGGAGACGCGCAATGAATACTCAGGAACGCCACGAAAAGCGATACGCTAATCACTATTGCCGGCAGTATAGAGAATATGCATGCGGGAAAGCAATCTGGACATGACAAAAACCAACTACTATTAGAGATACTTAAGGAGAAAAGACAATCTAAAGCAAGGTTCATAGAAGAGAAGTACCATCTTCTTACGCAGATAAGCCCCGCTGACGTACCGGCAACTACAGGATCCACTTAAGGATCTTCAGCGGGGATCCTGAGGACTGCCCGTTATTTATCAGCACGTTTGAATATATCACTACAGCAGGGTTGATTTACGAATGTGGAAAAAATGCTTTCTAACCTACCCCCAGATGTTATTAGCACTTTGAAGATGTTTTTTGGCAGACCAGAGCATATCCTAGAGAGATTGGTCGAAAAAGTGCAAAGACTAGCACCACCCAAGACAGGTTGGAAGCTTTAATAGAGTACGCGCTGGCAGTTCGCAACATCTGTGCGACTATTTAGGCGTGTGATCTAAAGGTGCTCTTAGCAATTCAATGCTGGTCAAGGAGCTGGTCATAAGCTTCCCAACCAACACAAGCTAAACTGGGCAATGCAACCCCGCGACGATAGTGTTCGTAAAGTGCGAGTTCTACGGAATATTGGCAGCCGCGTAGTGGAACCCGCTGTAAAAATAAAAACATTGGAGAGCGGGATCCACGAAAAACGGCTATCAGATGAGGGGGGGAAAGAGAGAATTATAATTTTATAACGTAATATCTTTGGAATGATGAATTCTCAAATTTTGCACATACGCTTAAATTATTTTTGTCGAATTTCGAATTTTTTTGTGACCACGCCCACTTCGGGCGCAAACGACGTTTTTTTTGCATAAACTCCATATATATGCTGGAAATATTTTTTTTTGAATTTTATTGTTTTGGAAATTTGACCACGCCTATGGCCGCCGCCTACATCAAGAGTTGGCCATACTGTCATTTTTACTTAATTTTTACATAAACTTAAGTTTTTCATAAAAAGAACTACAACTTTTACTAAATATGGTTCTATTAGTTATGATATTTAATTTAAACCTCTAAGTCTTTCCGGTGGCTCTCGCCCCAAACTTCGAGGAGCGCTGCATGAGAGATCTCATAAACACCTGCAAAATGTGTTGTTTTTTCGAAAAGGGGCAAAAACGGGCAAAGAAGACCAATTAAATTTGAATTCCTATATTTTTATAAGTAACCTCACCTGGTTAGTCACCATAAAACACAACTACTTTTGTTCCTACTACACATTCTTGCTAAATAGACACTTACAAAACATTTACAACACAGACACAAATATAATGATAACACGAAATAGTTTTATTATTGATTGATATTGAGCATATAATGTATATTTATATTTATTTGGAATGTCTATCCATCAAAATTTTGTTCATAATCAAAAAAAAATTTCATATTTTTTTTGATTTTATGCCGCACTGGGACCATACTGCAGTGGGAGAGCCAAGAGATCAGAAACATATTCTGCTATCTTTACTTCTTAGCTCTGTTTTGCCATTGGTTCTCGCTTTTACTTCAATAACAACTTTAAGTTTCTTTTTGATTTCGATTATTCATGTTTCGATTTTTAAAAAGTTAATTTTACTTTAATTTGTAATGCAAATTTAATGTAAGTTTAATGTAATAGTTTAATTATTTTTATATTTACTTGTTTTATAATTTTTTATTGCATTCTTTTACAAATATTTTAAAAATAATTATGTTGTTATTCATTTTATTATGAGAAATTAGCGAAATGGGGAAAATAGTGACTCAAGTGCCGGATGACAAAATGACGAACAGACTCCCTTGGAATTCTATTTACCGGACATGAATAACACAGTGCGACAAAAAAAGAAAAGTTGGAGGAACTTTTGAAGAGACCTAGTAGGAATTGTTCATTAGGTCGAGTATAGTATAAAACCATGTTTGAAATTTTTCCTACACCCTCAAATCTTGATTTATTTCGAAAAAACGGTTTTTCGAAAGTGTTTTGCTCTTAAAAATTCCTGAACGCGCAATTTTAGGCCGATTTTCAATTTTTTGATGACGTGAAACTGATGACTCTTCTTATAAACGCAAAAGATCATGCAAACATTTTTAGCATTTTTAAACATTGATAAAAGCAATGAAATCAATAAAAATAAGACTGACAAGAATAATCTTCCATTGAGTTTCTATCTTTCTGTTAACATACATACTGGTACTTACATACTGTTACGGTGCGCTCGAATTTGAATTGACTTGTTTTGGGAAAAGCGTAATAACTTCAACAATTTTCATAATTTCGTTATGAAATTGGTCTTGTTTTATTCAGGATTAATGAGACAATATTAATATGTGTTAAGAATGATACCATTTCTTGGAAGTTGTACCGAAAAAATGGCGTCAAAGTTTGAAAAACGTGACAAAAATTCAAAAAAGTCAGTTTCTTTTGTAAAATTTGTATCCTTTCTGTTTAAATAAATTGAAGATGTATTTTTTTTTCAAAAGCTACAACATTTAACTATTGAAAAACATACAAAAATTGAAAATCGCCCTAAATTTGCGCGTTCAGGAATTTTTAAGAGCAAAACACTTTCGAAAAACCGTTTTTTCGAAATAAATCAAGATTTGAGGGTGTAGGAAAAATTTCAAACATGGTTTTATACTATACTCGACCTAATGAACAATTCCTACTAGGTCTCCTCAAAAGTTCCTCCAACTTTTCTTTTTTTGTCGCACTGTGTAATTAAAGAAAATAGGAACATTTAGAACATATGAAAATTGTACAGAGAGGAACTACTCTTGCTCCTATAAAGATCTCCCCCTATCTTTAGGCACCAGCCTTCATCCTCAGGCGGACCCATCGGCAGAAGCCAACCTGGACCAGGCCGAGGGAGATGCAAGGGCAAAGGAGATCCTGCCCGACTTCCAACTGGTAAGGAGGGTGTGAGGCTGGAGCCGAAAAAGCACGCTGGTTCTGATACTGCCAAAGAGGCAGCGATTAACGGAAGGAAGAGCCCCCCAAGCGAAGAAGAGGAAGGTCCGAATTCAACATGAGGAGGATGACATCCTGGAAGGGTACACCTCAGAGAAGAGTGACTTGGTAAGGACGCTTAGAGGTGTCGGGATGAAGGAGGACTCTCTGCTGAGCTTCGAGACGGAGGCAGAGGTTACTGTGGTGGAGAATCTCAAGGATGTCTCTGACAATCTTACAGATAAACCTCCACCACAGTAAGGCGGCGTCAGCTGCCCTCCTACTCCATCAGAGCTGATGTGGCCCTCATCCAGGAACCCTGTATCCTTGGAGACAGGATTCTTGGGTTGGAGGCCTAGGCGTACAGGCTATGTGAAGCCGATACAATAAGTAAAAGGCGAGCCTGCATCCTCGCAAAAGTGGGAAAGTATTAACACAAGCGGGAGGGGTAAGTGAATGTTCGAATTTAGCCTTTATCCTAGGCTTAAATCTTCTGGTGGGTTAAAGAGGTACAGAACCCACCTTAATCTTTAGAAATCCTTAGAAAGCAAACTAGACGCTATACAAGATAAAACTAGACAGATCCTTGGGGGAAGCTGCAACAGGAGACGTTACCAGCAGGGAAGACCTGGACGCCATGCGTCCACACAGTGGTTGATTCCATAGACCAAAAATAAAAAAACAAAAGTCCAAAATTGGTCACTTTGTGTCTTTAAAATATTCCTTAACAGATCAATAAAAAGAACTGTATTTTCATTTTTGTCCTTTCTCTTTCCTTCGTTGTAAGAATAGTGAGAGAAGAGAGACAATGAAAACACGTGATCGTTGCAGTAAACTTAGCTTGAAAATTAGATATTACAAAAGAATTTAATTTACATATTAAATGGAGTCCAATCACCATAAAATAAAATAAAATTAAAAAATGTCATTGTGTCAAAAATGTTTTATGTCATTATGTGTTGTGTTTTTGTTTTAAAGTTAGTGTTTCATCAGTGACCTGTCGACTGGCAAATTTTTGTGTATACATAGAATTAAAATAAAGAAAAAGTTGTGATACTAGTTACTAATTAATACTAATAATACTAATTAATGTATTCTTAGACTATGTTTTAAATTTGAGCTGCAACCTTTGGCAACTTTCCGACTTATTCCCTTTTTTTTGTTCGAGAAAATTTTGTGTTTTGTTGTTTTCGTGCATATTTTGTGTTTTGTTCTGTTCGTCAACCGGGTATATGTATATCGCAAACATCGGATTAAATTAGCCGATAAATTAACCAATTTATTACAATAAAAAATCTAAAACAAAGTACCAAGCTTCCATCTTCAAAAATACCCAAGTTGGTATTTCTACCAAAACCATTTCAAATAATTTAGTTATATGACAGCTATAAGATATAGTTGGTCCTTATAAAATTTGATAGGTTGGATGACCTGACCAAAAATAGAATCTGTACGAAGTTCCAACTATCTATCTTAAAAAGCACAAAAGTTGGGTCATTTCCGATCAAACATTTATATGGCAGCTATAGGATATAGTCGGCTGATCCCTATGAAAATAGGTAGGACGTATTATTTTGTCAAATATAGCATTCGTATTATTTTGTCAAATGTAGCATAGCAAACTGAACTCTCTAACTGTAAAAACACCAAAGTTATAGCATTTTCGATCAATCAGTTATATGGCAGCTATATGATATAGTTGCCCGATTTGGCTGATTTTAACATATTATATTAGAACAAAAATATACATATTTTGTGCCATAATTAGAAGTATTTTTGGCCGCTCTCTTCATACACTGCACTATGGGGAATTTGACCAGTTTTTGTGACAAAAACCCATTTTCTGAAAGTCGGAAAATTAAAATAAGTTTCAGTGTAACGTATTCCAAATTCACCAATCTTCAGTGGTGCATAACAAAAATTTTTATAGAGGGCGCCAAAACAAAGGAATCAGCTGACAAACACAGCTGTTGCAATTGCAAAGCACAGGCGACTAAAACATTAAGTTTTGTTAACAAAGTTTGAGAGGCTAGAATTAAAAATCTAAACAATATAATAACTTTTTTTTAAATGAATATCATTCTGTGTGGCTTGTATTATATGTTTGTGATCGTCATTTGTAGAATAAAATCGTGTTGTCCCCGTAATCGAGCAAAAATGTAAGTAGCCTTGCCACTCCATATTTTGGATGAAGTCTCATGTTCCATAAGGGATTTAAAATGAGTCTAGAAGAGTCCATCGACGAAACCTATTGTATGTTGTAGAGTATTAAATTCTTGTTCGAATAAATGTAACTTTAAATACCACTTTTTCCGATTATGCGAGAATTTTTCATTTTTAGAACATAACCTTAATTTGGCAAACACAAATTTTTTTTGCGAAATGTTTCGAAGCAAAGGAAAAAGTTGCAGAGGAGAACGCTGTCTTTCATTTTATTAAAGATTCCATCTCAGGAGTGAATTTTGAAGAGTATAGCGATATCGTAGACCAAGAGAGTAAAAAATTTTGCTACCGCTTGACGCAAATGTGGAAGAGGTGCTCTTCTATCTTAAGTCAGTAGCGCCGGAATCATGCAGTTTGGCTGAATTCAAAAACTATTACATTTTCCGAAAACCAAGAAGCCTGTAGGCCAACACTGCCTTTTCATTCGAAGGGAAATATATCTCGCAGTAGTGCCTCCAGACTTGTAGTCCAGACGTATTTCTGCGAGCTACAGGTCCTTCTGATCCGATAATTTTCGCTAGTGAATTTAGATAGAAGAATATAGCAACCGAAAATGTGTCTTCCATTTGAGGTTTTGGGCCTATTAGAGGGCTAATCAAATCCCGACGACACCACGGCGGGTGAGGATGAAAGCTCTTTTGATAATGTGAATTTTGAACATCAATATAATATTGAGTTGGAGAACGAAGAGCTGGACCTTTGTCTTCTATACATTATTAATTGTCTTTCATTGCAGGGGCACACGATGCTTTAGATGGATTTTCTTCTTAAAACTGTAAGACATTGTTAAAGGCGTGCCACGCCCACCATTTTCTATGAAATACAACAAAATACTGTCACAGAACTAGTTGATAAGTACTCTAAAAATCTGCAGAAATTTACATTAGCTAACAAAAAAAAGAGGAGGTGCCACGCCCTCTATTTTCTTATTGGTAAAAGATATTGGTCAATATAACCCCATGCAAAAAGCAGAAGTCAAATATGTTGCTCCGATCTTGAGTTATTAATTTTTGTCACAAAAATTGGTAAAATTCCCCATAGTGCACTGTGCCATGGTGGCCACGCTAACGACGGGATGCACCAGGGCATTCAATAAGGCCTGCCCCAAAAGCAGATCGGGCCGTAGAAAGTCAAAGAAACCACCATGGGGGTCGCAAAAACTTTCGCCCTTTAAGACCAAGGCCCGTAAAGCCTTTAATTTCGCTAGTAAAGCAAACACAGAAGTAGCCTGGGAGAAGTACAAAGCGAACCTCAAGCAGTACAACAAAGAACTGTGTAAGGCAAAGAGGAATGCCTGGACCAAGTTATGCACGAACATTCAACAGACACCCAAGGTCTCCCGACTTAGGAAGGTCCTCGCAACCCTGCGCCTAATGTAGGATACATTAAAACCTCGGATGGTAAGTGGACCATGTCCATTAAAAAGAGGCTCTCACAAATGCACATTTCAGGAGGAAACCCTCCCGAGCCAGCTCTAATACCTCCTGAGAAATAGGAATCTCTGTTGGGCGATAAACATTTTCAAGCCCTTTAAATCTCAAAACCCAGATGGCATCTTAGCGGCACAAATAAGCAAAGACGGGATTGATCTGAGGTTTTGGATCAGGAAAATCTGCACAGAAATCTTCAGAAAAAGTATCGTGTTTGCGTGGTTGCGGACGAAGGTTGTCTTCATATGCAAAAGCGGGAAAACCATCGCACTGCTCCCTTAAGGACTTCACCTCTATAAGCCTGTCTTCCTTCCTCCTCAAGACAATGGAGAGACTTACCTGCCTCCACATTAATCTTACCATTAACCCAGATGATATTTCGGGATTACAGAATGCGTATAGGAATGGCCGATTCAAGGAGACGGCGCTCCACGAGATCACTACGTTCCTCGAAAGACACTTAGTGACAAGGAATACGCACTTATTGCTTTTCTAGACATACATACAAGGTTTAACATCATCCTGCCATGTTGGATAATCAATGCGCTGACGAGACTAATGTCAGAAGAGGCACTCCGTAAGGAAGTAAACTCTCGCCCCTACTGTGGAACGTGGCGGTTATAAGCCTACTACGATCCCTAAAAGGTGTTGGTTGCAAATTACCTTCTCTGGAAAATTTCCCCAGACTCTATGCGACCGCATGACGGACAAACTGATAGTTCTCTTAAAATGGGCAGAAAGAAAAGGGGTTCATACTCGACCTATTATCTGTAGAGATAGTCACGCTATAGTCACAAGATAGCCACGACAATAGCTATCGACAATCAGGCTATGCCAGGCGAGTCTATGGAAAAAACTAATTACTGTATACCTGACGAGCATCCTTACTTAAAATATAAAATATCCATTCCAGCGAGGGAGGAATGGGCCACACAGCGATAAAAGTCAGCTGTTGGGAAATGACGTTTCTAGTTTGCGTTTGGCTTCATTTTGTAGTGCGGTTTCAAATTGATATTTCTTGACCGTCGAAGCACAAATCAATAAAATTTTAAATGGATTTTTTAACACTAATATTTTGCCAAATTCGTGCATGTATTTCTAAAAATTTGTAAATAAAGCAAGTGGTGTCCGAACAAAACTTTCGTAATGAAAGTTCAACTTTGGGAAAAGTTTTAAAAAAATGTTTAGATTCGATCAGTGAGTAACATCATATCCATGATGTAGAGCCATAAAATCTTAATTCAGAACATCTAGGTTCAATTGCGCCTTTTTGCGAAATTCCAATTTTTAGGAAAGAAGGTTACAATCAGAAATGCGGTGTTGCTAGAAGTGTGGGGCCAAAAAAAAATTTGGGGGACACGCCTACTTTGCTTCAAAAACTTGTATAGCACTAGAAAAAAACACCATACAAATATCTTGCCTCGTTTGCAAGTTATAAATTAATGCCACAAAAACAGAGCGAATTCCCTGCGATTTTTCGCAAAAAAATAGTTCGAAAACGCCCATTTTTTTAAAAAAATGCATAAAACTAGCATTTTGTCATAAAAAGAAAAAACATTTCTTTTTTAAATTTTTACCATAAAAAAAAATAAAAGTGGATTAAAAAAAGCGGAACCATGCCCATTTTTTTTTAAATATCTTCATTTCTTTATTATTAACTTAATTCAAAAAAACAGAATTTAAAAATGTTGGTTTGTTTTTAAGTTATTAACTAATGCCACAAAAAACTGGGCGAATTCCCCACTGTGCACTGTAGTTGGTTCCAAGCAGAAGTAATAGTTATCGCGGAAGCACTGAAGTCTCCAGCACTTACTGGCAATCGAGAAATAATCTGTATCTTCTCAGACAGTCAAGCGGCACTCAGAGCCCTTGACGGATTGTCATCCCACTCCAGGACAGTCAATGACTGTCGCAGATCTCTTGCAAGATGGCGAGATGGCGGAGCAGCATGACATCTACCTCATATGGGTGCCCGGACATAGGGAACCACGAGGGAAATTGCGCCGCTGATGAACTAGCAAGGGCGGGTACTACCAACCGTCTCCTTCCGGAGAAAGAACTAGTAGGCATTCCCTTAGCTACGTGTAGGCTAAAATGCAGGGATCACTTTGACTGCGCATCACTGAGGAAATGGAGAAATCTCCAAAACTGCAGGAAC
This sequence comes from Drosophila bipectinata, assembly GCF_030179905.1. Taxonomy (NCBI): domain Eukaryota; kingdom Metazoa; phylum Arthropoda; class Insecta; order Diptera; family Drosophilidae; genus Drosophila; species Drosophila bipectinata. The sequence continues at coordinate 22,928,492 of NC_091736.1, read as the reverse complement.
TCACGCATGATATCGCCTATCCGCTCTAGGAAACGATCAATGATGCTTATCGCCCTCAATAGGCAGGACTGCAGTCGGGCAGTCAAGATCACGAGACAATGGTTAATAGGAACGCACGTGGCTAGTCTAGCGGTTCCACACAATGAATACTGTAGGAGCTGCGGGGATGTAGAAGAAGGAGAAGAGCACTCACGGATCTAACAGACCTCGCGGAGATCGCTCCACGCAGACTTGTTGCCTTCATCCGGAGAGCTGGATAAGACCGCGAGCCGCCGCAGGAAGGATAGTTATCCTTTGCACAATAGAAGATAGGAGGGGGGAGGTCCCCTTGAGGGACCTTTTGCCTGCTCCTGCCTCAAGGAGCCCCAAAGGCACAAGTGGATGGGGGTGTCAGTGAGCAGCCCCGCATCGCCGCCTCAACCTAACCTAACTGAACTTATCTATGCATTACGCTTCCATCCTGACTCGAGCGGTATCGATTAAAAGTTCTATCTATTCTACTACCACATTGGCGCATTGTAAAGAATGAGGCTGTGAGCATGACGTTTCACACACTTATACTGTGTGTGTGTAGCAGAGCTCCGGCTGAGAAATTTCCTTAGCCCTCGGGATAGGGCCGTGCCGACCACTGATGTAAAAAGTTCTAAAAATCGAAATCGAAAAGCGTTTTCCCCTCACCCACAAGCTCGACGAAAAAAGCTTACCGTTTTGGTCCCTGAGGTCCCATCTATGTATTGTATAATCTTTGTTAGTGAGAAGCCACCACGACGCCTGTAATAAACGACATCAAGGCTTAGTTCTATATCAGTCGAGGGGGAGAGTAGGATGCTTCGAGAGACCGTCTATCTATACAAGCGTTGATTATTTTGGCTTGTTATTGAAAAAGGCGCAAAGAGAAATTGGGAATATTGGGAAAGCTCTGTTCACCTGTCTTACGTTGAGCGCAGTGCATTTTGACACACTGCACATAGGTGGAGCATGGAAGAGACTCGTCCGTACAACGAAAGGGAACATTTTCTCAAATGACTCATTCAACGACGCATTGATGTAGGAACAATTTATTAAGAAGTTCAATACTTTTTTTTGCTTCCCTACTATATTGACTAAAGACCTTTCTTATTTTATGTAATCTTACCCAGACTTCGGGCGGAGCCGAAGTTGATATACCCTTCCAGTCAAAACCGGATATATATCGCTTAAATCGGACATAATTGGCCGATCCTTATGAGAATATCATAATATAACCAATTTGTTGCAATAAAAAAATAAAAAACAAGAAAGGAAAGCTAACTTCGGGCGGAGCCGAAGTTTATATACCCTTGCAGCTAAAACCGGATATATATCGCAAACATCGGATATAGTTGGCCGATCCTTATGAAATTTGGTAGGATGGATCAAAATATAATCTGTACCAAGTTCCAGCTTTCTATCTTCAAAAACACAAAAGTTGGGTCATTTCCGATCGTTCAGTTATATGGCAGCTATAGGATATAGTCGGCCGATCCTAATGAAATTTGGTAGGTTGGATCAACTAACCAAAAATAGAGTCTGTACTAAATTCCAGCTTTCTATCTTCAAAAACACGAAAGTTGGGTCATTTCCGATCGTTGAGTTATATGGCAGCTATAGGATATAGTCGGCCGATCCTTATGAAATTTGGCATGTCGTATTATTTTGCCAAAAATAGCTCTCATGTCAAATTTGAACTCTCTAACTCTAAAAACACCAAAGTTATACCATTTCCGATCAATCAGTTATATGGCAGCTATAGGATACAGTCGGCCGATCCCGGCCGTTCCGACTTATATACTGCGTGCAAAGGAAAGAAGGGTGTGTGCAAAGTTTCAAGACGATAGCTTTAAAACTGAGAGACTAGTTTGCGTAGAAACAGACAGACGGACAGACGGACATGCTCATATCAACTCAGGAGGTGATCCTGATCAAGAATATATATACTTTATAGGGTCGGAGATGTCTCCTTCACTGCGTTGCACACTTTTGGACAAAATTATAATACCCTCTGCAAGGGTATAACAAGTCCCAAACATCCCAAGTCCCAGAAATTGGGTAGGTGGGATCAACTGACCAAAAATAGAATCTGTACGAAGTTTCAACTTTTTATCGTCAAAAACATGAAAGTAGGATCATTTCCGATTGTTCAGTTATATGGCAGCTATAAGTTATAGTCAGCCGATCCTAATGAAATTTTGTATGTCGTAATATTTTGCAAAAATATCATTCGTACGAAATTTGAACTCTAAAACTAAAACAACAAAGTTATAGCATTTCCGATCAATCAGTTATATGGCAGCTATAGAATATAGTCGGCCGATTCCGGTCCCTCCGACTTATATACTGCGTGCAAAGGAAAGAAGGGTGGGTGCAAAGTTTCAATTCGATAGCTTTAAAACTGAGAGACTAGTTTGCGTAGAAACAGACAAACATGCTCATATCAACTCAGTCGGTGATCCTGATGAAGAATATATGTATACACTTTATACTTGCACACTTGTGACCAAAATTATAATACCCTCTACAAGGGTATAAAAATAGTAACTTAAAATATAAGTGAACAATTTCATTATTACTGACCGGTTTTATTACTATTCGTATTTGAAGTCCCATTTATATTATGATCTTTAATTTTTGCTTTGTTAGATGTTTTTGTACCAATAATTCTTCCCTTTTGCATGGTCTGAAAAATAGAGAAAAAAATGTATTTAAAAATTGGATTGAAACAAAACAAAGGTCGAATAAAGTTTTTCTTCATTGAACTAGCATTAAACGATGACCTTCTGGCCGAGGATCACGTTCTTTTTAATTTCCTTTTTCTGTGAATTTATTTCTGCGCAACCTTTCTTGATATCGGACTCGTAATAATAGATCTTCCTCGATTTCTTGTCCCGTAAACTGTCATAAAAATCTGTTATGTATGTCAAATTATTCAGAATCATTAATGCTAAAATTATGCCACGTATTAGTTTGTTGACCTTTGAAAGTTTTCGTCTCACTTACTGTAAACCTAGATTGCAATATGTTTGAAAATGTTGTGAATTTGACATTATTTTTTTTCAAATTTGTCGGGTCAGCCAGCAACACAGCGGTTTAATGTTAATATTTAATGTAATGTTTATTTATTTAGGCTTAAGTTTGTACAAAACGCTTAGTTGGCCGCAAGCCGACTTTCTCTCGGCCACTCGACTCAACAGGCATTTCTTTAGAGTTTTAGCTTCGCAATGTCTAGGTCGGGCCGCCCTCTCCATTACCGAGACCTTATGTTCGCAATGACTAGTCGGGCCGCCCTCTCTGTAAATTACTTGAGTCTCGGCATGCACCATGAGCTGGTCTATTTGCTGATCATCCGGCTTCATTTGCATGCAGAAATAAACATTTTTATAACGTTTAAAATTAAATATAATTTGCCTTTTTATACCCTTGCAGAGGGTATTATAATTTTGGTCAAAAGTGTGCAACGCAGTGAAGGAGACATATCCGACCCTATAAAGTATATATATTCTTGATCAGGATCACCTCCTGAGTTGATATGAGCATGCCCGTCTGTCCGTCTGTCTGTCCGTCTGTCTGTTTCTACGCAAACTAGTCTCTCAGTTTTAAAGCTATCGTCTTGAAACTTTGCACACACCCTTCTTTCCTTTGCACGCAGTATATAAGTCGGAACGGCACGGATCGGCCGACTATATCCTATAGCTGCCATATAACTGATTGATCGGAAATAATATAACTTTGGTGTTTTTAAAGTTAGAGAGTTCAAATTTTAGGTGAGAGCTATTTTTGGCAAAATAATACGACCTGCTAAATTTCGTAAGGATCGGCCGACTATATCCTATAGCTGCCATACAACTGAACGATCGGAAATGACCCAACTTTAACCCAAGTCGTGTTTTTGAAGATAGAAAGCTGGAACTTGGTACAGATTATATATTTGGTCAGTTGATCCGACCTACCAAATTTCATTAGGATCGGCCGACTATATCCTATAGCTGCCATATAACTGAACGATCGGAAATGGTACTTGGTAGAGAAACTTTCGTATTTTTGAAGATAGAAGTTTGGGACTTTTTTTAGATTTTGTATTGTAAAAAATTGGATTACATATTCCTATTGCCATAAGGATCGGCCAACTATATCCGATGTTTGCAATATATATCCGGTTTTAACTGCAAGGGTATATAAACTTCGGCTCCGCCCGAAGTTAGCTTTCCTTTCTTGTTTATTTACGGTATTGAAAAATCCCAATGACCAAACAAAAATTTTTTTTTTTTTATAAAAACTTGTTTGCCTGATTTAAAAATTGCTTACAGTATAATAACAAAGCAACATAAAATGGTACAATTTGGTACAATGGACGGTCCGATCAATTTTGTTAACAAATCCCTCGCCTTCTTGTTTGTTTCTTAATCTTTCTTTTTGGTCTCGAACGCTCCGCTAGTGTAAGGCGTTAAGCAGCGCTCGATTATTGTTATTCTTTTTATGCAATCGTTCGCGACAATTATTAAAATTCAATTATCTGTAAGATAATATTATAATTTTGCAGCTACAGAAAACGCTCGGAAACATAACAGTGGGAAAGGAACTTGAATAATTTTGTGATCTTTGCAGCTAATTACCTTTACAATTGTACAAAAAATAAAAAAAAATAAAAAATTTGGAATTAAATAGGTAGGTCACAAAAATCTTCCGGGGAAAAATGTTTTAGGAAACATCATAAAGGCATACAATTAAATGTATTAAATCGGAGGTTTCAACTTTCAATAAATATTCCGAAGATATTGTCACTGCTAGATGCTATTTTTATACCCAGAGGGTATTATAATGTTGTCCAAAGTGTGCAACGCAGTGGAGGAGACATCTCCGACCCTATAGATTATATATATTCTTGATCAGGATCACCTCCTGAGTTGATATAAGCATATCCGTCTGTCTGTTTCTGTTTCTGAAACTAGTCTCTCAGTTTAAAAGCTATCGTCTTGAAACTTTGCACACACCCTTATTTCCTTTGCACGCAGCATTTAAGTCGGAACGGCCGGGATCGGCCGACTATATCCTATAGCTGCCATATAACTGATTGATCGGAAATGCGTTTTAGAGTTAGAAATGAATTTTTAGAGTTAGAGAGTTCGGATTTTGAACGAATGCTATTTTTGACAAAATACAACTCCCACAAAATTTCAGGATTTCAAGGATCGGCCAACTATATCCTATAGCTGCCATGTAACTGAACGATCGGAATTGACGCAACTTTAGTGTTTTTGAGAATAGACAGTTGGAACTTCGTACAGATTCTATTTGTGGTCAGTTGATCCGACCCACCAAATTTCATATCGGCCGACTATATCTTATAGCTGCCATATAACTGAACGATCGGAAATGGTATTTGGTGTTAGGTAAAAATACCAACTTTTTTATTTTTGAAGATAAAAGCTTGGCGCTTTTTTTTAAAGATTTTTTATTGTAACAAATTTGGTTATATTATAATATTCTCATAATGATCGGCCCACTACATCCGATTTTTGCGATATACATATATCCGGTTTTAACTGTAAGAGTATATCATCTTTGGCTCCGCCCAAAGTTAGCTTTCCTTTCTTGTTTAAAATGAGTTGGTATACAAAATAATATGTACTAAAAAATTTAAAAATTTAAATTCAATTTAAAATGATACATGTAAAAAATAATATGTACTAAAAAAAACGTAAATACAAAGACTCTTTTTATTGCGGTCTTTCAGAAGTAGGGGAATGGCTAGTGCACCAGGTAGCATTCCTACATTCATCATGAAGCTTGAAGGACCAACCGACATAAGGGGCGCTGTCGCATCACATTCGGTCCGAAACGCGGGAACCGACTTATTAGGTAAATAAAGAAATTAGAAAGCTAACGACGAAGAATTACTTCTAAAGTTTAAAATAAATGTTTTTAAGATTGAAGGACAGGAAAGTAAGATAATAGGGTAGAGTTATTGTAGTTCATGATGTCATGTTGTGCACATGTCAAACTAAAATGGGTAAGGAATAGAGGACTAAAGATCCTAGTCATTTTATTAAGAATAATAAAATTTAATCGTGTTAGTAAGCGCTGGCTATCTATGTATATCACCATTTATAAGGTTGTGCAGAAAAACGACACCCAACATTGTTCTACCATTTGATAAATGTTTTATAAGGGTAATTGACGGGTAATTATTGGTAAGAGTTATGATACGATACAAAGAAAGATTATTAGCATTTCAGTTAAGACCTCTTCTGAAATGCAAACGTTAAGATATTATTTGAACAGATTCTATACTGTCTTCATGTACTCCCTATCCCCAATATCTCCAGACATATGAACAGTACTCCAGTATCGGACGAACCAAAGAAATAATTCAACTTTTATTAATAAAGGGTAGTTAAATTCTTCTGACCACCTTTTAACAAACCCAAGGACACCTTAAGCCTTAGTAATTTTGTGGAAATATGGTCCGCAAACTTGAGTCTAATAGGAAATCAACATCTTTAATCTGAGTAAAGTTTTTTAAGGCAATCCCATAGAGCGAATACGTAGCCTGCGTAGGGCAAGAGCGATAAAAAGACATACGCTTGCATTTTGAGTGCATTTTAAGTTACGGTTAAACATTTGCTAAACACCATTTTCGAAAATTTTCGAGATCGGACAGAAGTTTTCATTGGGCAGAAGCAGATTTATTCTGAAGACAAACATTCATACATAAGTACTAGCAAGATCGTTAAAGCAAGGAGCAATTCATGAAAAAAAGAGTAAAGAGTAACGGACCAAGATGACTTCCTTGAGGGACGAATGTTCATTTTTAAATAAGACTCCTTGTGTTCTTCCGTCTAGCTGGAGATCCACGTTAGGAGGTCTGTAAGAAATCTTAGAATATTCGGTTTTCGCAACTGGAGTGATTGACTGAATCGAACGATTTACGAAGTCTGTGTAAAGAACATCAGTTTAAAATCCATTTCGGAGGCCATCTATGACAAAGGATGTCAACAAAAATAAATAATTGGTGATGAAGCATCCCTTATTCAAGCAATGCTGACATGGAGTAATGATCGAAGAGCAAAGCTGTTGCAAATGAGGATTAATTAATTTTTCGAAAAACTTTAGAATGGCCGACAATTTTGAAATGCCTCTGTAGTTCGCAGAATCTGACTTTTTCTCTTTTTGATGTAAGGGAATCATGAAAAATTCCTTCCACTTACAAGAAAAAATGGAGGTTTCCAAAAATAAGTTGAAAACTCTATATAGATGTGTCCACAGAGCCCTGGCACAGGATTTAAGCACACAGTCTGGTACTCCATCGGGGCCTAGCGAATCAACGAGTTTGATCCTCCTTATGCACGGTCTATACTACTGCAGGTTTTTTTTATATTTAAGTAAGAGCCTATTTTTAGTATTGTTTAAGTTCGTTAGGCACCTTGTAAACCAAGGAGGATATGTTGAAGCGGATGGATATTTCCATGGCACACATGAGACAAAAAATGTATTGAAAATATGGTAAAATTTTTGTAAGTGACAATAAGATCGGTGCATGGCAGAATATTGAACCAATCATATGTATCGATAAGGCTATAAGGTTTGTGAAAATCAGACTTACGGAAACAGCAAATCTTATTTGGCACGCAAGGAAACTTCAAGTTTCGACAGAAAACTCAAGAGTGGGGTGATATTGATCCTCTGGTGTTCAAAGGGCAAAGCTCTGGCAAAAGTGATACCATCAGGATAAGACATAAGTCTAACTGCCGACCTAACGAATTTCTAACATGGTTAATTTTCCTTAGGGATATGTCAAACATGCCAGCGGTTAAATCATGGTGCGTGAATAGCAGACAAATAATGCCAGTATGTGGGCGGTTCGGCCGAAGGAGGTATGGAACAGGTAAAACATAAAGATTTACCGGTAAATATGATTTTAATGGAAATACATTGTAAATCACAAAACTTTTGTGATTTCACCTCTTCAGAAGCGAGATTTAAGTCTACCGAAATAAGGACTCCTCCCCTCTTCACAGAGGTCCATCACGTCTTACTTGGAAAAACTTCGGAGCTAAAGATCTCCGGCTTTAACAAAGTTTTTGTAAAGGCTATAATGTAGGATGGAAAGAAATATCTGACTATACATACAATCAGTATCAGTATCAGCAAAGATTATAAAGAACATAGATGGGACATCTCAAACAAAAACAAGAAAGCAAAGCTAACTTCGGGCGGAGCCGAAGTTGATATACCCTTGCAGCTAAAACCGGATATATATCGCAAAAATCGGATATAGTTGGCCGATCCTTATGATTACATCATAATAAAACCAATTAATTACAATAAAAAATCAAAAAAAAAGTCCCAAGCTTCTATCTTCAAAAATACAAAAGTTGATATTTCTACCAAATACCATTTCCGATCGTTCAGATATATGGCTATAGGATATAGTCGGCCGATCCTAATGAAATTTTGTAGGTCGGATTAACTGACCAAAAATATAATTTGTACCAAGTTCCAGCTTTCTATCTTCAAAAACACGAAAGTTGAGTCATTTCCGATCGTTCAGTTATATACGCGAACTAGTCTCTCAGTTTTAAAGCTATCGACTTGAAACTTTGCACACACCCTTCTTTCCTTTGCACGCAGTAAATAAGTCGGAACGGCCGGGATCGGCCGACTATATCCTATAGCTGCCATATAACTGATTGATCGGAAATGGTATAACTTCGGTGTTTTTAGAGTGAGAGAGTTCAAATTTAACATGAGCGCTACTTTTGGCAAAATAATACGACATGCCAAATTTTGTTAGGATCGGCCGACTATATCCTATATCTGCCATATAACTGAACGATCGGAAATGAACTAACTTTCGTGTTTTTGAAGATAGAATGCTGAAACTTAGTACAGATTCTATTTTTGGTCAGTTGATCCAACCTACCAAATTTCATTAGGATCGGCCGACTATATCTTATAGCTGCCATATAACTGAACGATCGGAAATGGTATTTGGTAGATATATCAACTTTCGTATTTTTAAAGATAGAAGCTTGGGACTTTTTTTTAGATTTTTTATTGTAATTAATTGGTTTTATTATGATGTAATCATAAGGATCGGGGAACTATATTTGATGTTTGCGATATATATTCGGTTTTAACTGCACGGGTATATCAACTTCGGCTCCGCCCGAAGTTAGCTTTGCTTTCTTGTTTTTTTTTGTTATTAACTAAAAAAATACGATATGTCGCGCTACAACTATATTTTGAAGTATCGATTTCGAAATGATCGATGTATTCAAATATCGATGTTTTTATAGCTCTACGGCAGAGGTCGGCACGGCCCTATCTCGGGGGCATAGGAAATTTCTCTGCCCGAGCTCTGCCACACACACACAGTATAAATGTGTGAAACGTCATGCTCACAGTCTACTTTCTGCTATTCGTTACTAAGACTAATGCGGTAAAATCATATCAATGTATTGCGGTGCCGACCACTGCTCTACGGTCATCTCATACATTAATAAAGAAGTATAAAAAAAAACGTTTAAAACGTTTTCTTCTTCAACAGAAGAAAATAAACGAATGCATAGAGTGTGTTAAAAACCATTCGCGACATTCGGCTGCATTCCTCATTCCAAATGATTTCATTTTTATAGCGGGTTCCACTACGCGCTCTGACAATGTGACGTAGAACCTACACTCATAGAGATTTCTACAGCGTGTTCCACTATGAACTGAGACGATGTAAAGGTGATTTAAAATTTTTTTATTTTTCTTGATTGTATTGGAAAACATTTAAAAACAATTAAAATATAAAATAAATAAATTTAAAATAAACAAAAACTTGAAGTCTTGAGCCTGATTAGAACTCGTTTCACTCCGCACATCAGACAAGCAGCCAATAGCCGAGTAGGCTATTCCTCATTCGGTGTCTAGCGAAAAATGTCTTTAACTTAACTTGTCACGCAGTGGAACCCGCTCCTTTCAGCGGAATCCAGCGCTAGAACCCGCCAAAGGAAGACTTTTGTTTCTATGAGATGTCCTTTTTTTTTATATAACTAACCTTTAACGTTTTAACTTTAAGGGGTTATATACAGTTGTACCGCGCAAAAATGGTATTTTATAGATTTTTTTTTTTACACCATAGAAAATATTTATGAAAAATGTTTTACCGACGTTGTTTAGTACATGTTTCTGGGTACTTAAGGGGACCCCCCCCATTCTCGATTTTAAATTTTGACGATTTTCAATGGGCTGGCAAATGAACATAAATTATTTTTTAGGGTTGTAACTGTGCTTACATATATTAAGACACAAAAAGGAAAAAAATCATTTCACAGAATTTTTTTTTGTTTTGTTTTTGTTGTTGTTTTTTGTGATCAAAGAAAAGCCCTTCTTTTCGGCGGCGCATGTGATTTCCGCTCACTGGAACATCTGAATCCAAAAATTCTAACGGGATTAGAAAAAGTACATGTTTGGCTCTCGTATGAACTAGGATTATTAACTTCGCTCAAAAATTAACAAAATGGTGGACCTTTGAAATTTTTTTTTCGAAATTTCCATTTTTTTCAGCCACAAATCGAGTTGAAAAGTAAAGAAGATCTTCACCGATTCGATTTATCCTAGTTCATACGAGAGCTATATATGTATAGAATAACGTGTTAAAATTTGGAACCGATTGGATTAATAGTTTTTGAGTAACTTCATGCGCCAGTCGTAAAAACACTGTTTCGAGAAAAACGCGTTTAAAGTTTTGAAATGGCTCTCGCCGTCGCCTGAGGCTTCCACCATAAATCGGCTATATCTTTAAGAGTTTTTGATATTTTTACTTGAAATTTTCAGGGAACATTCTTGAATAGTTACAAGTTCGAATTAAATTAAAAAAAAAAAACGATTTTTTAAAACCGAGAATGGGGGGGGTCCCCTTAATTAAATTTTTTCATAAAAAAATATTACATAATAAAAATGTTATAGCCGAATTCCCGGATTGTCTTTTTTCGATGGTGTCTTGCGGTGGACATGATATCCCAAAAACGGTTTGTCTGAAATCCAAAATTCAAAAAAATTTAGTTAGTGTATTGTATTGTCTAGACCGTGAACGAAAGATATTTAAAAAATTTGATAAAAAAAAATGGTTTAACGGTTTTAACAAAAAATGTACTTTTTTAACCCTTTACATGGCAATAACTCCGATTTTCTTGATTTTTTTTTGTTCGGTAGATAAGTAAGTAGATACACTTCTTTTTATTTTTTTTTAAGGTTGGTTTTTCTTAATTTTTTTTACAAAAAGCAAAAAAAATATAATTTTTTAAACTAAGCGAAATTAATGATTTAATTGTATAATAATGCAATAAACACAAAAACTCAATAATATACAACTAAATATAATATTTACCTGTTTTTAAACATTAATTGAATCAACTATACAATTTTTTTTGATTTTTTATATTTTGTATCAGAAACTGCACAACCAATTCAGATTACCACATTCACCAAATTGGTTGGAAAAGTAATCACCTGTTGAGTATTGGACAGAATTCTGAGTGATCAACACTTTTCATATAAAAAACGAAAGTTTCTGAACTGCATAAAAAAGTTTTTATACAGTTTTGTAACGCAGGTTGATAAATAATTGAATTTAAACGGCATGATGCAGATCTGCATCACCACCATGTAAAGGGTTAAGGTATAAGATTTTCGATTTTTATGCTTTAAAAAAGGAGTTTTCAAAAAAATTGAAAATCCCTCGTTCACGGACTAGCTAATAACATAATAAATAAGTGGTAATATAATTGGTGTTGATCGGATTAGTAGTTTTTTAGTAATCGTGTCCACCGCAAAGGTAATTTCGAAAAATCAAAATTCTGAGATAATCGCGTTTAAAGTTTCACGTTTGATCAAGTTTTATGTGTAGGTAGTGCGCTTTAAATAGCTACAACTTCGGTTCTAATGCTCCGATCGTTATGAATTTTTGTGAGAGTATTCTCAACAATATATACTTAAAGCAAAGATTACACAGTACATAGATGGGACATCTCATACAAAGAAAAATTTTCTATGGCGGGTTCCAGCAGTGGAACCCGCTGGAACGAGCGCGACAAGTTAAGTTTGAGAAATTTTTCGCGCGACAAAGAATGAGGAATAGCCGAGTGGTAGAAGGCTTGGCTGGTGTGCAAAGTAAAACGAGTTCAATCCAGGCTCGGGAAGTCCATTTTTTTAAATTTTAAATCTATTTATATTATTGTTTTATTATTTTAATGTGTTTTCCTAAATTTATAATCCAGAAAAAAAATACAAAATTGTAAAATCATCTTAACGTCGCCTCAGTTCGTAGTGGAACCCGCTGTAAAAATGTCTATAAGTGCGGGTTCTACGGCATTTTGGTAGGCCTCGTATTTCAGCGGGTTCCACGACGGAAAAAATGAAAACATTTGAGAGCGGGTTCCACGACAAACGGCTGGCAGATGAAATAGGGAGAGAGAGAATTCTATTTTTAGATCGTAACATCTTTGGAACGATGAAAGTTTGAAACGTTGTAATCGAACCAATGTAAGAGTAAAGAGATCAGATATATCTTCTACTATCCTTACTTGTCAACTTTGTTTTTGGTATAGATTCTAGCGCCTCCTTTAAGACCAATTTTAAGTATCATAAAATCAACTTCGAGGGTAGCCTAGATGGATAGTGCGTGGTCCTTATTCATGGGGTCCTGGGTTCGACTTCATTAGCGGGCGGTTGTTTCGATTTTGATAAAGTTTTAGTTTTATGATTCTTTTTATATTTACTTTTATATTTTTAATTTTTTATTTTTACTTTTAATTTTTACGTTATTATTATTATTTTTAATTGCATTCTATAACAATTAAAGTAAAAAAAAGTGACGGACGTGTCGGATGACAAAATGCCGGAAGGACTCCCTTAAAATTTTATTCCGCAAAAATAAAAAAAAATAATTATAAAAGAACGAAAAAGTTCAAAGTCCTTACGAGAATTGGAACACAGAAAAATTACACATAGAGTAACTACTCTATGCATTACGCTACCATCCTGTCTCGATCTGCGGCGATCAAAAATACTATTTCTTCTACCAAGTACCACATCGGCGCATCGAAAACAGAAACGAGAAATAGAAATTGAAATTTAGAAGCCAAAACATTTTTACTCCGTCGTTCGAGCAGTCACACATACACACATAGGTTCACATTTTTTTTGACGGATACATGTAATGAGTTCTAAAAATAGAATCGTATGCATGTGCGTTTCCCCCCTCACCAACAAGCTCGACGAAAAAAGTTGACCGTTTTGGGCCCTGATGTCCCATCTATGTACTTTATAATCTTTGCTTAAAGAATACGCAATAAAAATAAAAGGCGCTTCAGAAATTTCCAATTTATGGAGGCGGAAAAGAGCGTAGCAAAAATTTGGAACAGATTTGAACTGCGTGGGCATTATAGGAGTCTCCATGCCAAATACTTTCGCTCTATCTTTTAAGTCTCTGAGAAAAAGTATCTTTAAAAATACATTTTTTTGTGTAATTTCTCATACCTTTCTTATACCTATAAAATGTAATTTTAAATGTTATGCCTTTCTTATGTAATTTCTTACACCTTTCTAATACCTATAAAATATTTTCGTCATCAAATTTGATATTTCCAAATTTGGGCTTGGCATGCAGGTTTGCCCTCGGGATTTACCTCCTCAAAAGGTTTTTAATTTGATTTACCCCTTGGACATCAACAGAGAACATGTATAGGACTATATATGTATATTGTATACGGACTACATTAAAAATGTAACCATGCCTTTTACATAACTCGAACTTGGACAGCCCCTAATCACTTTAGCGCCTATTCAATCTATTCCAGACTTTAAAGGTATCTTTAAATTGATCTTAATTGAGCTATATTGCTCTCATTAAATTTTTATATAGACAATAAAGAAAATAAAGAATTGATTCAGTAACAGTATAACAATTCAATAGACTCTCTCTTTTGTTTTTCGTAGTTTTAGGCCAAAAGTGTGTTTAGGATTGAAGACGATTTCTTTGAACCTTTAAAATAAATAAATTCCTGATTAGGTCAGCTTCGGAGTCGATATAAACATGTACATACGTCTGTTTGTTTCTACGCGAACTAGTCTTACAGTTTTAGAGATATTGACTTTGTAAGCATCCTTTTTATACCCGGTATTCGTAAAGTAAAAGGCTATATTGTAGTCGTGTAAATGTATGTAACATAGAGAAGGAATCATCACCGACCCAATAAAGTTTATATATTCTTGATCAGCATCATCAGCCAAGTCGATATAGCCGTGTCTGTCTGTCCGTATGAACGCGTGGATCCAAGAGACTAAAAGAGAAAAAGCTAGGATTTGACATGGCCAAATAATGACTACGCAGTTAAAGTTTGTTTAAAATTTTTGACTACCTTTTGATGCCAATTTTTAGGAGGTATACCTATAGTACATATGCATTTCCCATACAAAGGTATATCTCTTGGACTTCAATGACTATAAAAGATAAGTGATAGTGCTGTTACTTTAAATTGAACGTAGTATTTTTTGGTCGTCTAACATCGGGGGTCAACAAATCCTTCTCATCAGTCCTAAGGACCTTCTTAAATTTTTGCAGGATCTGTAGTTTCTTGGCAGCAATCAGAGTCTCTAATCAATATGTTTGCAGAGGATCTCTTCTAGATCGAGTATACCACTTATGAAACGTCATGCTCTCAGCCTACTTTCTTCCATTCGTTACTAATTCTAATGCATTAAAACAGTGGTCGGCACGGCCCTATCCCGAGGGCATAGGAAATTTCTCTGCCCGAGCTCTGCCACACACACACAGTATAAATGTGTGAAACGTCATGCTCACAGCCTACTTTCTGCTATTCGTTACTAACACTCATGCGTTTAAATCATATCAATGTATTGGTGCCGACCACTGCATTAAAATGATAATAATGTATAGGGTGCAGACCACTGCATTTTGTCTCAAAAGCCGAAATTTTTTTTTTTTGTGTGAAATAATTCAATATTTTCAGGTAATTCAGCTTTTCAATGTCGTTTTGTTTAAGCATAAAAACACGGGAAAATGTTCACAACTTGCATCTAGTGAGGCAATTAAAGCTAACATTTAAAGCTAAAAGTGTCTTTATAGAAAATATAGATCAAGGTATGTACGTACATTTTTAATTTTAAAGGTTTTTCTATATTTATATGTATATGTTTCTATTGCTTTATCCAATGTGTTGCAAATATGTTGTTCTAGGTTATTCTAACAAAAGTAGATGTGTTCTGATAAGGTTTTCTTTTAAGTGCCTCTAAGTGCCTTGGAAAGGTTTAAATGCAACGTTTTTAACAAATTACTATAAAATAAATTTTTAGTAATGGTTTTTTGCCACTTTTCGAAAAAACAATACATGTTGCAGGTTTTTATGAGTTCTCTAATGCAGCGTTCCGGAAGGACGACGCAGTTAGAGGTTTAAAATTAATTTAATAACTAATGAATCCATATTTAGTAAAAGTTTTAGTTCTTTTTAAGAAAAACTTAAGTTTATGTAAAAATTAAGTAATAATGGAAATATGGCGCACTCTTGATATAGGCGGCGGGCATAGGCGTGGTCAAATTTCAAAAACAACAAAATTCGACAAAAATAGTTTAAGCATAAATTTGAGCGCAGGATCTCTAATTTATTGGAGTTTATACAAAAAAAACGGCTTTTCGGCCCAACATCAAGGGCCGAGAAAATCAACCAATTTTTTGTTTTTATATTCTATGAAGCCTGGAAGCCCTATTGAACGAACGTCTATTTTTGTAGTCGGTCCTATGAGCCTTGTTAAAATCAAATCGATTTTGTTGATCCTACGCATTCATATGCATATGCATTCCCATCATAGAGGGGAACGGGTTCTCTGGGTTAAAAAGATTAAGACTGTGGTTAAGACTAAATAAAGCAAAAAAAAATGATGAATTTTCAATGTCACAAGCCAAAAAAAAACAAAATTAAATTCAATCTTTCCCTAAAATATCGGCTTTTTAAAAAATCCTTTAAAAGGGATGTTTAAAAGGGAAACATCAAAACTAATTTGTGGATTTTTGTCAAATTTTCTGCTTCTAGAAGTTCCACTCTAAAAAGCAGATTGAAATAAAAAAATTTTGGTTATACATATATACATATGTACATACATGCACATATATACAAAAAAGCTACATATTTATCCATCATTAAAATATAAGAATCAGCCAACTATGTATATTTTTTAGCTGCCATGTAACAAAACGACAGGTAAGGTAATCAATTTTGTTTTTTTATACACAATTAAAATAAATTTATAAATATAATATTATAAAATATATATATGTATATAATTTATATTATATACATTCATACATACAAATTTAAATCGAACTCATATGTGCCTATCTTAAAATACAAGTTTCTTTTTAATTGTAATTTATCCGTCCGAAAATTTCCTTTTTCTTTATTTCAATTTTTTTTTACTCGTACGAATGGGACTGAGCTGCATTTCTAGATTTATTCACGCCCACTAAAGGGTTCACCATAAAATTCTAATTGAAACGTGAAGGCTTAAACAAAAATTAAAGTTAAAAGTAGTTCGTAGGACAAGCAAAAATCATATTTGTACATTATAACATATTACTCAATATTCTATTCAGCTAAGGTATCATTAAAAAATTTAATTATTGTTCATAATTCCGGACAGATTTTAAATGTAACTTTTGAATGATTGATAATAAAAAAAAAAAAAAAATAAAAAAATAAAAAAATTTTTACTAAGCAACTATAAGTGTTTATACAAATTATATTATACAAATTTTTTAGATTATATGTAAATAAATATACAGTATATACACATATAAGTAGAAAGTAAAAAAAATATTTTTTTATAAAAAAAATTTGCATATTTGCGGCAAAAATGTTTATTAATTTAATAGTATTAAATATTTTATCCCGAACATGTATATTTTTTTCTTATACACTAATTTTTTTATTCACGCATATATACATATTATGTATTTGAGTGTATGCATGCTTTTATATTCTAGTTTAACATGTTTGAAATATTTTTAATTCACGAATTTTTGAATAAATACTTCTGAGCTCATAGTACTATTAATATAAAATAATTTCCCTCAACTATGTTTCAGAAATGTTGAGTACTTGATAAGAATTATAGAATGGGATCAACAGCCTCTCTTTAATTGACAATGCGTCAGCTGTTTTTGTTTTTTTCATATCGCCTTAATATATTAGAATTTTAAATCCTTTGTATGTTTACTTACCTAGAACTTGATTATTTAGCTACAGTAAATTCGTCCTTTGTAATGTCTATCTATGACGTACAAGACGTAAACGCACACCACGTTTTTGTTCAATTTATTGTTCTTTGTCGAGTAAGGGGGTTACATGGCACGCACAGGTTTTTCCGATCATTTCTTAAGCCATGAACAACACGGGTAACATTTTTTAAAATGATATTTTTGTATTTACAATGGCGGGCACGACTTGTTATTATTTGCTAATATCATTTAAAATATATACAAAACAAAGGGTGAAAAATAAAGGCAGTTCGATGATTTAATGTGCACCAATGTATCGCACTGGAAATCATCTAAAGGAGCTAACGCTTCCCGCTGACAAACAGTATTTAATATTTCTAGTGGTTTCAGACTGACATATGTTATCGAGATAACAAAAGTAGCTACATATGTATATTAAAAGTTTTACATCGATGGAGATGTTTTAGAGAGACTAACCACCAGTTTCTAAGTCTTAATTTAAAATATTATTTAAATAAAAATTTTAAAAAGAGGGAATACTTGGGTCGGAACAGACATACATAGTTGAGTGGAAATTTTAAAGAATACATGTGCTTGAGTTTAATTTTTTTGAACTAATTTTAAAGGTGTTACCCCTAGGGCACTTACGACTTCCCACTATCATTCGAAGTACATATTTTGGAATGAGCTTTTTGAAAATATCTAAACTGCTGTCAGCAGCGTTTTCAATTTAGCTATTTCCCTGATAGGTCTGGCGGTTTTCAAAAGCATATGGCGGGATATATTAAAATCTGGCGGATAGCTATTTTAAAAACAAAACTGAAGGAACGAGTCCATCTGGTACCTTCTTGTATTTTTATGTGTTACGATGCCACACTTTAATACTGGCAGTATTTTTGCATTGGAATGGTAAAAAAAACATCGATATGCCAAAAGATCTTTATATTCTTATCGATTTTCATTAGTTTTAGACCATCACCATCTGGGTATTTCACAATTTTTAAGACGTTCATGAGTGACAGTTAAAATTCCCAAGATATGTGAACAAAAACCGATGCTTGCAACAGAAATTCAGCAGATAAGGGGGACTTGATTGAAAAAATTTCAGAACTTCTCAAAAATACTTAATAAATAAATAAAATTAATAAAAATATTGTTATACTAACGTAGCTTTATATTTTAAGTATCGTCCTTATTTACTGACAGCGTCTATCTTTTTTCATATGTTAGCCTTTTTATGACCAGAAGAATAGTCAACACTGGCTGGCAGAGCCGAAATGGCCCTACAGCAGTGGTCGGCAGGGCCCTATTCCAGTGGCATGAAAAATTTCTCTGCCCGATTTCTGCGGCTCACAAACAGTATAAAACAGTGGTCGGCACCCCAATACATTGATATGATTTTACCGCATTAGTGTTAGTAACGAATAGCAGAAAGTAGGCTGTGAGCATGACGTTTCACACATTTATACTGTGTGTGTGTGGCAGAGCTCGGGCAGAGAAATTTCCTATGCCCCCGAGATAGGGCCGTGCCGACCTCTGGTATAAAACATGTGAAACGTCATGCTCGCAGCCTACTTTCTGCTATCCTTTAAGGGTGTAGATTGAAAAAATCTTTTTTTTTCTTTTTTTGGTTATACTTTTTTTGGTATTTTGGTTATATATACAATTATTATAATTATATATATATAATTATAATAGATTATTCTTTTGTAAGGTTATGGCTCTGTCCCGTACTAGAATGAAATATTTTCATCAATAAACAACAAAATGGCGAACTCACAAAAAAAAAAATTTTTTTTAATTTTAAAAATTTATTTTAAATTAATGATAAATAAAAAACTACTTTTACTGTTACTTTTTCGAACAAAATATGCAAATTTCAGCTAGATCGGTACCATAGAATTTTGTGAATCACCTGCGCCGCACACATAAATGTCGTTCCGAGAAAAACGAGTTGAAAGTTTAGACGCTACCGAGTACCTCATACTATTCGGGGTGGGCGCGCTCTCGATTATGGGCTGTCATTATTCATCTTTGTCATTATTTGATATTTATACCCTTGCAGAGGGTATTATAATTTTGGTCAAAAGTGTGCAACGCAGTGAAGGAGACATCTCCGACCCTATAAAGTATATATACATATTCTTGATCAGGATCACCTCCTGAGTTGATTTGACCATGTCCGTCTGTCCGTCTGTTTCTACGCGATCTAGTCTCTCAGTTTTAATGCTATCGACTTGAAACTTTGCACACACCCTTCTTTCCTCTGCACGCAGTATATTAGTCGGAACGGCTTGGATCGGCCGACTATATCCTTTAGCTGCCATATAACTGATTGATCGGAAATGGTATAACTTTGGTGTTTTTAGAGTTAGAGAGTTTGAATTTGACACAAGAGCTATTTTTGGCAAAACATTACGACATGCCAAATTTCATAAGGATCGGTCGACTATATAGCTCTTATAGCTGCCATATAACTGAACGATCAAAAATGACCCAAATTTCGTGTTTTTGAAGATAGAAAGCTGAAACTTAGTACAGATTCTATTTTTGGTCAGTTGATTCAACCTACCAAATTTCATTAGGATCGACCAACTTTATCCTATAGCTGTCATATAACTGAACGATCGGAAATAGTATTTGGTAGAAATGTCAACTTTCGTATTTTTGAAGATAAAAGCTTGGGACTTTTTTTAGATTTTTTATTTTAGTTAATTGGTTTATTATGATCAAATCATAAGATTTGGCATCTCACAAAAGAAGATGAGAGAGCTTCTAAATATTTTGAGCGTGCTCACACTGTCTAGAAGTGACCTGTGCAGACCTGTGCACGCGGGCTATGGAAAATGAGTATTTGCCAGTGGTGGGTTTTAGAGATGGAGACATCAATGTTGTTGGAAATCAATGTTTCATCGATTTCGGAAAAATTAAAAAAAAAAAAACATTACAAATTTCAATTGTCCTTTTTGCTCGAAAACCAAAAAAATCATATCTTTTTTTAAGTTGTATTCAGTATTTATGTCTGGTCATTCTGGTCTGGTTTTCGATGCCGTAAATCCGCTTCAAAAAACAAAGTCGAATTTAAGTATTGCACGTTATAATTATTTACTCTGCAGGCAGATGAAACTGGGATTAACAATTGTGATCATCCAGCTTATGGTGCTAAGCAGTGACAATAATATGGACAGACAGTGCGGCCCGACTAGACATACGCGAAGCTAAAGCTCTTGATAGCGGAGAAGGCGGCCCGACATAGACATTGCGAAGCTAAGGCTATCTTAAAATAGTCCCGTTGAAGTCGAGCGGCCGAGAAAGAGTCGGCTTGCGATCATCTAAGGCAATATGGCCATATTTTAGCTTAATAAATAAACTATAAACTGATTCAGCGGCTGCTGCCTGACCCGACAGGTTATACAACAATAATATAAAATATAAATTCTTAAGTAGAGATGGAAAAATATTGATTGATTGATATATGAGGGTATATATATAAAATATAAGGTAGTTTTTTAGGTTTTGCCAATAAAGCATAGTATTGAGTTGACGAAAATCCGCTGTTGAAATTCTGATAGCGATTTTGTACTTTATTCGGCTGCCGAGGTAGTGTGACCAAAAAAATGAAGAAATAAGGTAATACTGAACAGCTGTTGTTTGTAAACAAAAAACCAATAAGCAAAAATGAATTCAAAACGATTGGATGTTGGTGTTTTGTTTATGTATTTTGCCGCTAAGGAGCTGATTAAGAAAAAGAAAACTGGGTCAAAATCAAAATCAAAATCAATCACAAATCATTTCAATGCCATTTTATTGAATTAAAATGCCCCTTGTGGGTCAAATCCCATATTATGGGCTTCGTCTTGACCGCAGAAATGAATTTTAATTTGTCCTGGCGCGTCGAAAATTTTTCGGGCCGACTTTTTTTTTGTTTGGTCAATTGACCCTCCATGTCACACCTATAAAAATAAATTGAAATATTTATTTTAACACCCCGAGAGCAGCTGTTTATTTTTTTTGATCCGGCAACACGATTAAAATCGATAACAAAAATTTTCGTCAACTCAGTACCCGCAAAATCTAGAAGGCAAACATTTCTTCTTCTTTCCTTTTTTACACCGTTTTTTTTATATGGAGTTTGACAGCTGTCACTCGTTGGACAGCGGATTTTCGTCAACTCAGTACTATGCTTTACCCATAAAACGAAACCTCCATACAACCGGTATACCGTTTCATACCCAATATGGAAGCCTGATACTGCGGAAGCCCAATATGGAAGCCTTTCTTTCACAAAGCACTGATATCTCTTCTCTTCTGATCTCTCTCTCTCTACTACTTCTTCCCTTATATTATAACCACAGACAAAATAAAAAAAAAAAACAAGAAAGGAAAGCTAACTTCGGGCGGAGCCGAAGTTGATATACCCCTGCAGTTAAAACCGGATATATATCGCAAACATCGGATACAGTTGGCCGATCCTTATGATTCATAATAACACCAATTACCTAAAATAAAAAATTTAAAAAAAGAAAGTTGGCATTTCTACCAAATACTATTTCCGATCGTTCAGTTATATGGCAGCTATAGGATATAGTTGGCCGATCCTAATGAAATTTGGTAGGTTGGATCAACTGACCAAAAATAGAATCTGAAATAAGTTTCAGCTTTCTATCTTCAAAAACACGAAAGTTGGGTCATTTTCGATCGTTCAGTTATATGGCAGCTATAAGATATAGTCGACCGATCCTTATGAAATTTGACATGTCGTAATGTTTTGCCAAAAATAGCTCTTGTGTCAAATTTGAACTCTATAACTCTAAAAACCCTCTAAAAGGTATACCATGTTCGCTCAATCAGTTATATAGCAGCTAAAGGATATAGTCGGCCGGGCCGGCCCGTTCCGACTTATATACTGCGTGCAAAGGAAAGAAGGGTGGGTGCAAAGTTTCAAGACGATAGCTTTAAAACTGAGAGACTAGTTCGCGTAGAAACAGACAGACAGACGGACATGCTCATATCAACTCAGGAGGTGATCTTGATCAAGAATATATATACTTTATAGGGTCGGAGATGTCTCCATCACTGCGTTGCACACTTGTGACCAAAATTATAATACCCTCTGCAAGGGTATAAATATTAAAAAAAACGTGATTATTACTATCAGATGGAAAATGCACAAAGTTTAATTTTTTTTCCCCTTTGCACCGGCATTCACCATGTGACTTGCAGATTCAGAGGCAGGTTGCGAAATATAATAGCTTCTCCTAGGAATAAAGGATAGGAATAAAGCAAAAACGAATTTATATTAGCTTATTACAGGAAATGACGCTTATTAAATCGTTCATGTGCGAAAACATCGATGAAGCTCTACTTCGTAGCGAGCGGGAAGAGGCTACAGGCATTTCAAGTCAAACAATAGAGCATGGAGAATATATTGGAAAATTAAAATATTGGTAGATAAGTCGGCACTGTATTTCTCTCCAAAGCAAAATTCATCTTTTGAGAAACATCTGTTTAGGAACCTAACTCTAGTTGAGGATGAAAGTGTTGCGAAATTTGAATAACGCCTCAGGCTACAAATAAAGATATGTAAATTTGGTTTAACAAAAGAAGAGATTTATAACATATGCCTACAGATTCCTGGGCGATGTTGGACCTTAAAAGACCTAAAAGAAAGACCTAAAAAGAAAGCTACTAGAAAAAGAACCCTCCCTATTTAAAGTCATTGAAGATTGACAAGTGGATAAGAAAATCAAAAAGGAATCTTCAACGATAGCGAAAACTATCACGAAACCAGTAAACAAAATCTTGCCAGGGAAACAACGACTGGGAAACCAAAATCACGAATATGGTAGATTTGGTCGTCTGGCCCTCAAAAATGATAACGCTACATTCCCGGTCGCAAGTGCAAAACAAATTTAAAATGACAGTGGCAACCAAGATGGACATACCAGGATGGACGGAAGAAAAAGAAGTCTTAAGGAATTTAAATTGGAAATGTTTTCGAGACCACAGTGAAATTGGAGAGGAATGGACCAAATGCCAAACAGGAGGTACGAATATGTTTTTGACTATCCATTCGCGATATGGACATAACCTCATTGCCAAGCTGATTGGGCCTTATTGAAACGGAATAAAGCAACTGTATTAAATTTTCTGCCCAATTCACAGCATCAGTTTAAAGGTAACGCTTCAGCCCAAATTCCCAATATAATTTGTGTGTTTGAGCCGATTTCACTGGGCGGAAACGCTGAAAGGATTGTATCCTTTTTCGTCATAGAAAAGAGAAAACAGTCTTTGCTAATACGTTAAATGTACTGCGTCTAGGACTAAAGGTTAACAATATCCAGGAAGAGGCTGTTTTTCCAAAGTGAAAGAAGATAAAACCAGTGCGAAGAATCCCTAGGTGAAATATTCAGGAGGCCCTAACGCATGACATGTTTGAGCCAATAAAGGGGCCCAGCTTATGGATTTCGCCAATGGTATTGGTATTCAAAGAAAATTGATATCAGATTACGTTGTCGTTGATAGTTGCTCGTTCGTAAAAATATCCGCAGTATACAAAAAAAAAGGGAAGGGCTGAGTGCGCTTTCTTGTGGAAGTCTAGCTTGGATGATGCAGTCGCGACTGCATAAATACAATAATAGTTTTTTAAAACACCCTATTGTAGAGCTACGACTCCAGTAGCTTGTGGGTGTTTGCGTTAATAAGTAGTTTTAGGTAGATTAAAGATTTTCATGTTTCTTTCGTGTAAGAGAATAATAAGAAGATAAAAAATTTTCCAAACGGAGCTCATTGGAGTAACACATTATTATTTGGGGCTCCTCTTAACATTTAGTCCATCGAGACACCCTGACGTTTTCCCCCTGTAGTAAGAGATTGAGGTTTAAAGAACTGGCACGTATAAGTGGCTGTAGAAAAATAAAAATACTCAGCCCATGGTAGCTAAAAAATAAGGCTGCGATGTGGGTAAAAAAGAACCCAGTTTAAAAATCGTAGTTGTCTATCCCCCCAAGAAGTAAGGTAAGGAGCACAGAGAATAAAATTTTATAAATACCTACAACAAAATACAATAACAAAAATTAAAACAAAAAATATCAAAAAAATTACAGTAACAACATTATCAGGAGCAACTGCAGTCATAACAGTAGCTCTAAAGGCTCTAAGGAAGAAAAGCCAGCCCGTGGAGGTCCCGTGGAGAACTTAAAGCGCTACAAAGAGCGCACAACAACGAATTTGAATTTCTTTTTATATACTATATTTTAATTTGTGCACAGCGTTGCATTATTCATGTAATGCGTTGCATTATACTTATAAACAACTTAATGTAAAATTGAGCGGAACCCTTTCTGTCCAATAGCAGTATAGCCTGTAAAGCTATGCGAAAAATTATGTAGAACCCTGTAAAAAAAATCAAAATCAAACAAAAAAAAGTAAGCCGTTAGGTAAATTAATAGCAATTTGAAAATTGCAATTATTGAAGACCAGTTGCGCCCCATCCGGAAATTGATGCGCTACTCGCAAAAAACTCCTATTTAGAAGAGGGTAGGGGAAAAAACTACAATCATTTGGATTATGTTATAAAAAATTATTTCGATAGCATGTTATCATAATTTAAGTCCGCCAAGGACCAGATGAAAAAAATTCTTGGCCAGGATGAGCTTTTTTTATG
Organism: Drosophila bipectinata; assembly: GCF_030179905.1. Taxonomy (NCBI): domain Eukaryota; kingdom Metazoa; phylum Arthropoda; class Insecta; order Diptera; family Drosophilidae; genus Drosophila; species Drosophila bipectinata. Next base: position 22,903,530 of record NC_091736.1, on the reverse strand, counting down.
ATTGAGGAGGCTATAAAGCACCTCAAGGATTACCTCGAGAAAACTTCGTACATAAAAATTCAGAAAGGAAAAAGGAAACCTTTTCAATAAGAATTAAAAGATTAAAAATGTTTCTAAACCAGTGGTCGGCACCCCAATACATTGATATGATTTAAACGCAATAGTGTTAGTAACGAATAGCAGAAAGTAGGCTGTGAGCATGACGTTTCACACATTTATACTGTGTGTGTGTGGCAGAGCTCGGGCAGAGAAATTTCCTATGCCCTCGGTATAGGGCCGCGCCGACCACTGTTCTAAACTAAAAAGACTACTCTAAAAAGCAGAGTAGAAACAGTGTCCAATTTGAAAAATATTGAAGTGCTCAATAATAAATTTAAAAGCAAAAAAATAGAACTGAAAGACGATGTTGAGATACACATTGAGCTAATGGATACTTAAGTCCGAGAAAATACAGGGTGACAATAAATAACCCGGACAACCATTTTTGATCATGTCTTTTTAAGGAACTGTATTTGAGAAAAAATGCAGATACACAACTATTAAATAGATATTGTGTTAACATATATTCAGCTGGTTTCGTAGTGCCTTCCTTGGGCTGCGATGCAGAGCCCTAAACGTTTCTGGAAATTTAACGCAATGGGCCGCAGGAGGTTCTTCCGATAATCGATCCCGTTCTCGGAGCAATGATTGCTTCAGCGCCTCCAAACTTATGTGGCGTTAAGCACATGCCCTGGACTCTAAAATAGACCACACACTATAGTCCATCGGATTAAGATCTGGCGAGTAAGGTGACCATTCACTGGATGTGATAAAGTCCGAAAAATTGGCTTTGCACCAGTCCTGCGTCAATTTGGCTCTATGGGCTGACGCTGAATCCTGTTGAAACGTTCACTCCGTATCACCGAAGTGCTGCTGGGCCCAAGGAAGCACAACAGTTTCCAAAATGTCCCGGCGGTACACTTCCTGATTGATTTTGACCCCTTGATCGATGAAAACAAGGGGTGTTTTGCAAGTGGCGCATATTCCTCCCCAAACCATTAAAGACTGCTCACATTGACGGCGCTCGATTATTGCAGAGGTACCTGGAGCTTTAGCAGACCAGCTTCTGTCATTTTTGTGATTGTGCACCTGTTGGATGGTGAATATCTTCTCGTCCGTGAAAAGAACACGCTCCCATTTTTTACCTGCGGCCCGACGCTTTAGCTGACGGCATCTTTGGAGTCTCACGCGCTTATTGTCATCCGTAAGAAGATGCATTTTTTGGAGCTTGTAGGGCTTGAGATTAAGTTCATTTTTTGCTATGAACCGAACACTTTCTCGATTCACTCCGATTTCACGGGCTATTTTTCTGACCGAGACTCTGCAATTCCGAGTGATCCGCTTTTTCACTATCTGGCGAATTCTGGAAGTGTTAGCGGTACATGGTCTGCCTCGTCCGGGAAGGTCACCTTCATGGCCAAGCTCATTAAATCGCCGGATAGCGTCAGAGATCGTTTGTTTTGGTATGCCAAGCAAACGAACAATGTCGCATTGGCGATTTCCTTGTTGAAACAGTTTTAAAATTTCACAACGATTGTTAGACATTCCGAAAGAAATATCAAATGGATGGGAATCACAAAAAATGTAAATATATTTGTTTCAAAAAAGTAAAAGCTATCGATAAATGCATTTATTTAAGGGCTGCATCATAATACATTTATAATAGATTGCTTCAAAGTTTGTCCGGGTTATTTATTGTCACCCTGTATAATATTATAGAAAAGGTAGAAGGGGTTAGCAATAGAATGGACAAACTGCCTAATCTACCAAAAATTGAAGTCCCCAATTTCTTTGGAAATTCCAAAGAGTTTCAAGGACGTTTTACATTCAAGGACGGATCCATCCTTAAAGCTAAGCTACCATAAAAGTCCTCTAAAAGGGGAAGCTCGAAATGTGGTTTCCCATTTATTGGTTGGCTCAGGCAACAGTTATGATGCAACCTGAAAGTTGCTTATAAAGCGGTATGAGAATAATAGGATAATCTCAGATAAGCTGAATCGCCTCATTGAGCTTTCAAGAATAAATTTGGCCTCATATAGACATTTAAAAAATGCCATTGATTCTAAAAATCAATCAATTTATAAAAAAAACTTAGCGCTGTGATTGACAATGGGTCACCAAATACTTTAATTTCTTAAAAACTAAAACTGCCTAAAATAAAATCTCCCAAAAAAATTAGTGGAATATCACAAATAGGTGCCTGCGTTTGAAATCACAAATTAAAATGACACTCAAGAATAATAGTTAATATTCAAAAAAATTTAGCACAAACGAACTAATAAAAATAAAATAAATATTAATAAATTTGATTGGAAAGGCTATTATTTAGCCGATCCCAATTGTTACAAACCTGGTCGAATCGATCTAATAATTGGTGCAGATTTATATCCACCAATTATTAGTCCGAAGATAGTAAAGAGAGGTTTACTTGCCGGACAAAAAACGATTTTCGGATGACGGTGTCAGGTCGCACAAGATTCAATCCCATTAAAAAATTAATTATTTCTACAGCTTGGTGAATAAAAGAGGAAATTATGGGGAACCCTTAATACAAAAAAAAAAAAACACGGGTAAAAAAAGAGTTTAAAAATAAAAAAGAATTTCAAAAATACAAAATCTGTCATTTATCGTTTGGGGAAACATAAAATATTACAGGAACAAAAATACTAATAACAATTTCAATTTTGTAATTTAAAATTGTTATATAACAATTTACCTTATTCATGCATGAAGGAGTTTAATATTGCGTTGCATTATACATATAAACAACTGGATGTAAAATTGAGCGGGCCAGACACTGACATCCCGCATCCTCTGGAGCTGCTGTGATACCGCGCAGGAAAGAAGTCCCAAAAGGGAACCCCACCCCATCCTATCTAATAAAGTGCCCAAGGAATACTACCCTTCCTAAGGCGGCTCGGTGTCCCATCCAGTTTTCCGGATGAAGGCAACGCGTCCACGTGGAATAATCTACATACGTGAAGTCTATTAGGTCCGTGAGTCTTGCTGTACCCAGGAGTTTGAATCGACTGCGCCCAAGCACAAGGCAGTGGCACAGAAGGTGTTTGTCTCCACCTCCTCTACATCCCCCAGCTCCTACAGTAATCATAGTGTGGAATCGCTAGTTTAGCCATCGCTAGTCGTGCGTTCCAATTAACCAGTGCCCCGGGATGCCATTGACCCCTAGACTGCAGTCCTGCCTATTGAGGGCGATAAGCATCATTGATCTTTTCCTAGAGCGGGTGACCACATCATGCGTGAGTTCCTGCTGCTCTGGAGATTCCTCCATTTCCTCACCATTTCCATTTCCAACCAGGTCGAAATGATCCCTGTAATTTCGTGGTCCCGATCATTCCCTATGTCCGGGCACCTATATGAGGTGGTTGTCATGCTGCTCCGCCATCTTGCTAGGAGATCTGCGACAGTCATTTTATGTCCTGGAGTTGGATAAGAATCCGTCAACGGCTCTGAGTGCCGGTTGACTATCTGAGAAGATACAAATGGTTTCTTGATTGCCAGTAAGTGCTGGAGATTTAAGTGCTTCCCCCATAGCTATTACTTCTGCTTGGAAAACACTGCAGTGCTCGGGGAGTCTGAAGGACTCATTTAGACACAGCCGCTCTCAGTGGAAACCTTCTCCCACCTGGCCATTCAACTTTGATCCGTCTGTGAATATATGAAAGGAATAGGCTAATCCCGTGATTTGTATGACCCATTCCTACACCAATGGAATGGAGTTCTTATAGTTTAAGGTGGCATGATCGACGGGTATACAGTAGTCTGTAGCCCCCGTAGGCGTGAAACGGTGTAGTTCCAACTTGGTGTGTCCATAGTTAGTCCTTTTCCATGGACCCGCCTCGCGTAGCCCGATTGCCGATAGCTTGGCTATCTTGACCCCCCCCTATAGTTAAAAGATGGAGTGTGAAGTCTAGGGCGTCTGTTAGTCTGTGGTACGGAGGCACCTTCAGACCTCCACCATCTTTTTTTATTTTCCTAAACTTCTCTTTACATATGCAGTTTGTTAGAGCAGGCCACCAGACCACTACCCCATAGAATAGGATAGGTCTAATGACCGCTGTATACAACCATCTTACTATTTTTGGAGACATACCCCATCTGAGTCCAATGGTGTTTAGCTTCCATACCAGTTTCCTGTCTAGCGTAATTCCTAGGTACTTGGCGTTAACACTGAGGGTAAGTGTTTCCCCCTGATAGTGCTGAAAGCCTTGAAATCGGTTCCTCTTCTGACGTATCTTTGAACAGACTCTCCCCCTAGTGTCGCCTCAACAGTCCTGCTTACCAGGATCTGCTTTACTAGGCGCTCCGATTGATCGTCTACCCATAGTCTCTTCAGCGCATTGATTATCGAACATGGCAGGATAATGTTAAACCTTGTATGCCTAAAAAGCAATAAGTGCGATAAGTTTCTTGTCACTAAGTGCCTTTTCGACAAACGTAGTAATCCCGAAATATCATCTGGGTTAATAGTAAGATTAATGTGGAGGCTGATAAGTTTCGCCATTGTCTTGAGTAGGGAGGAGCAGTGCAATGGTTTTCCCGCTTTTGGGTATGAAGACAACCTTCGTCCGCAACCACGCCTATGGCATGATACCTGCCCTGAAGATTTCTGTGAAGATTTTCCTGATCCATAACCTCACACTAGTCTTCCCGTCTTTGGTTAATTTCCCGTCCCGTCTTTGGTTAATTGTGCTGGGAAGCCATCTAGCCATCTTTTTTTTCAGGATTGCGCCATTGAGGTGAAAATGTATCCTAGATACTATTGGTCCGTACCTATAGCATGCACGATTCCTCGGCATGTCTAGCCTAGTCTAGCCCGGTTTACGTACTAAAGACACCCCTGCACACACCACAGACCTCGCGGTACCACTGCAAAGTATTACTTCGCAGGGAACGGTTGCCTAATCTGGGAATTCTTCCTTCAGCGACGTTCATTTTCAAGTCTTTTTAAGTCGCCCTGTGTATAAACTATCAACTGGCTTACCCAGTCCCATTGCTCCTGTGAGCTACACAGGAATTTCACAAGCTGCACCGGATCTGGTAGCGATCCAACTATGCGCGAATTAGGGCAAATTGGACTTTCGTCGTTTCCGAATCAATGGAGGTATTTTCTGTATCCCCCGTGTCCTGTAAGAAACTGGGTAAGCTGGTAACTAACCTGACCGTTATCTCTTCCGATCCACTCCTGGATGTTGGGGATTAGCCTGTGCGTCCATCTTTGGTCGTTGAGTCCCACCTCTCCTGCCATGAGGATAATGCCTCTCGGGATGAATTCCTTCCCCGTTGTCGATTGGATGCGTAGATTTCCTCCGCTTCATTAGCCAGAATATCAATTGGAATGGCCCGATGGCCCCAGCTTTTTCGTAAGCCCCTATTGTCTTCTGACTGAAGCAGCCCAAATCGGCGCTCCGCACAGCAAGACCGACGTGACGACCCTGGCTAGAAGACGTCTCCTACCTTCTTTTGGGCCTCCCACGTTTGGCAGCATCCTAGAGAGTGCTCCTTGGATTCTTGCAGCTTTTATGGCGGAGTGTTCCAGCAGTACCCCTAGGTATTTAATTGCCTCCTTTGACGTGATGCTGCAGTTGCTCACCAGGATGGTAATGTACTCCACCTTCTTCCTGCTCGTGAAGAGAACCACCTCCGTTTTATGGGCTACTAGGTCCAGTCCAGATTCAGACTTCCATATTGATATTCTTCGTATGGCTTCGTTCGCCTTGGTTTCCACGTTCTTGATTTCCTTGGATGCTTCGTCCGTGTCGTAAAGCAGTGTTCTTTCTGAAAGGTAGTTTGATATTAATAATTGCAGGTATCCAGGAGTGCTTGTCAGGAACAAGGATCATGGGATACGTGGCCAATAAATCGAGTTGAAGGCGTTGCGGATGTCTAGTGTTACCATCGCGCAATACTCCTTTTCTCCCCATTTTCACCGAGTTCCCGCGATGGCTGCTTCCACCGTGTCGGTCACGACTTTGATGGCGTCCACCGTGGAGCGCGCCTTCCGGAACCGTACTGGCGAACCGAGAGCGTTCCTTTGGCCTCAGCGAATTTCGAGACGCGAGTAGCTATGGCCATCTCGAGGACTTTCGCTACCGTTCCTAGGAGTCATATGGGCCTGTATCCTGATGGGTCTGTCGCCTTGTTACCTTTCGGCAGCAGAATGAGGCTCTGAAGACACTTATTGAGTTCCCAGAGAAGATCTCCGGTTTCTTTTTCATGGCCTGCCTCAAGACGGAATTTGGCACTCCGTCTGGTCCTGGAGTCTTTCCAGCCTTATACTTTTTATGCATAGTTTCGGATCGCCTCCTCCGTAACTGGCGTTAACGGCTCCCCATCATTGGCTGGTATAGTCTTAATTTTTGGCGGGTGCTTCTGAAACTCCTCCGCCTCGTCGCAGATTTTTCTGAAGCATTCGCGTTTTCTGGCTTTTAAAGCCAGGAAAGGCCCTTTTAGCTGCCTTGAGCTCCTCCGTTTTGGTGGTCAGTTCCTCGGAGCCTCTTGCCCCTTGAAAGCGTCTTCTTGCCCGCAGGGAGGCGGTCCTGAGTCGCTAAATATTCTGGTTCGACCAGTATACTGATGCTCCTCTTTTTCTCCTCTTTCCTCCTAGGCATGGCGCTGTCGCAGACACCTGCTAATGCTCCTGAACGTTCCTCCACTGCTCCCTCCGGGGAGGTTGATGAGGTTCGGTCCAGCGTCTGCAGAGTTACCGAGAGTGCTTCTCGATCCAAACGCGTGTCCTTCTATTTTGGTCCTGTCACCTTGGGAATCCGTTTCCTACTTACCCCTCCAAGGGTGAAGTGTATGGTCTGGTGGTCGCTGAAAGTAAAAGCATTACTGACCTTCCAGTTGCACCTTCTTATTAATGCGCTGCTAACGAAGGTGATGACGATGATTGATCTGGGTCTGGGTCTGCTCGTCTCAGACCGCCTGCTTAAGCAGCGACTTTGCCGCCTCGCAATGGTTGAGCTGGGTGCACTTCATTAGATTTCCTTTGTGAGAGGGCACTTCTAAACATCGGACATTTTCCACTTCTTGCTATGTGTCCTGCTTCCTTCCCGGCGTTGCTGCAGAACTCACACTTTGGTTCTTCCATGCAGTCTTTTTCCGTATGATCGTCCTTGCCACATCTTTTGCACATTCGTGAGCGGTCGATGGCGCTCTGGCATTGTTTCGCCATGTGCCAAAACTCGAGGCATCTGAAGCACTTATTGACTCAGGTCCTTTCCCTGAGTCTGCACCGCACCCAGCCTACCTTCAACCAGCCTATTTGTAGTGCTTTCAGAGCACACCCTCCAGGCAGTCTAAATATGGCTGTCTGCGTTTGGCCAAAAGGATATCTGGCACTGGCACCCCTGGAGATTCCATCAGCTTTCCCATAGCTTCTTAAACCTCCTTTGTCGTGATCTTGTCCAGATCCCTACACTCGATCTCCATCTTGTGCGACAAGGAGCGCACTTCCACCTGATCACCTACCGAGACCACAGCTTTGAATGCTGCTGTTTCCTCGTCAGTTGGAGCAGTAGCTCTCTTTTCTGGGTACTCCTAATCGTCGATACTGCTTCGCGTAGTCCTTGCAGCTTCTTGACCTGGCCTTGGCCTGATCTCTGAGGAGAGGCCTTGGCCTCTCCTTGGGCACTGATTTAGTCGACCGCTGCTTCTTCGGCGGTTTCTTTTTAGGGCCTACCAGCTTCCATTCTTGGGCGTCCTTGCTCCCCTGAGTTGCAGGTTCCACGGCCTGCCCTGGTTCCCTGGCTCCAGTTCTCGTTTGGGATTTAGCCGCTTCCTTGCGTCCCTGTTCGTCCGTCTGAGCGGCCAGTCACTCGTAGTTAGCTCGGATGCTCTCTATGGCGTCCATCGTTGGCTAGTGGATGGACCTCCTTTTTCTGTCCTCCAGCATCTCCACCAGCTGCGCGATCCCGAGGTCCTGCAGTATTGTTGCGTTTTCTCACTTTTGATTTTTGCTCTGGTTCTGGTCTACTCGAATCCCTGAATTAGGAGGGGTACCATCCAGCTTGCTGCTGAGTGATCTTGTTATTTTGCAGCTTTTCGTGAAAGCCGCCTCTCCATCTGAATTTTGGGTTGAAGAGTTGTAGAGTTCAGATCCAGATCCGCGTTGGTCAGGTACGGTTCATCTGAGCCTGCACGGCCACCTTAGTGGCGACACCTAAGGAGCGTTTTCTGGAGACTTGCCAAATTTTAGCGGGACGGGGGCAGAAACTGCAGTAGCCTGGCAGCCATTTCAGCGGGAGTCACTCCGCGTACTTAGGTGCCAGAATACAGCTTTCCGTCACCCCTGGGTTCGTCGTCACGAGTTGCTTTATTCCAGTAAATATCCCAGGGCTTTTCTGGACTCAGCCCTGGTCGCTTTCTCGCTATTTTGAACGGGATGCCTTTCGGGTTATGAAGAAAGGTTGCGAATAGCTCTTTCCCTCCTTTACTGCAGGGATATCCTCCGACCCTGTCAGTCGCCTCTAACAACAATCCAGAACTTGTCCCGGTAGTATTCTTGGCTCTCGAGCTGAGAGGGGAAGGTGCCATCTGGGCCTGGAGATTTGAAGGGCTGGAAACTGTTTATCGCCCAACTAAGATTCCTATTTCTTAGAAGCTATTAGAGCTGGCTCTGGAGGGGGTAGCTGTTCCCCTGGCTCTGCTTTTCCTGGGTTGTTTTCTCCTGAGAACACCCTGGAAAATGTGCATTTGTGAGAGCCTCTAAGGTTTTTCACTAGACATGGTCCATTTACCATCAGAGGTTTAAATGTATCCTACATTAGGCGCAGGGTAGCAAGGACCTTCCTAAGTCGGGAGACCTTCGATGTCTGTTGAATGTTCGTGCAGAACTTGGTCCAGGCATTTCTTTTTGCCTTACACAGTTCTTTGTTGTACTGCTTGAGGTTCGCTTTGTACTCCTCCCAGGCTACTCTGTGTTTGCTTTACTAGCGAAATTAAAGGCTTTACGGGCCTTGGTCTTAAAGGGCGAAAGTTTTTGCGACCACCATGGTGGTTTCTTTGACTTGCTACGGCCCGATCTGCTTTTGGGGCAGGCTTTATTGAATGTCCTGGTGCATCCATGGCGTAGCTTGTCGTAGGAGGCGACTAACATGGCAGGGCCCCCCCCCGAGCTTGTCGGAGCTAAAGGGGTGGGTCACCGAGACCACAAACTTCGGTGCCACGGGTTGGATAGTGTGTCCAAGGCACTACCATTGAGGTAGGCCCCCTTGTGGGAGTATCGTGGTGGCTGTGGTTGATACCCATATCGCGGGTAGAGTCCTCGGACTCGACGTGGAGTTGCGTTATATAACTCGGGTGCTGTGACCCATAGATCAGCAGAGGTGATAGATACACTTCGCCTCTTATCCAGAGGGAGTATGTTGCCCGGCAAGCACATACTTGAAAGGTACCAGGCTGGTCGCTATGTACATAGCTATAGCTTCTAGTCTGGGGCGATGGCAGGCGTACCATCCGTGCCCATGCACTATATACCTCTTGTGGGTATATTCGAGTGCCGTGGTCGTAATCCCTTCAGTGTGGAACACGCCACGTAAAACAAGTTCGGAGAGATCTGAGACCCTCATGCATCCATGGCGTCTAGGTCTTCCCTGCTGGTAACGTCCCCTGTTGGAGCTTCCCCCAAGGATCTGTCTAGTTTTTTCTTGTATAGCGTCTAGTTTGCTTTCTAAGAATTGCGTAGTGTTAGTCGTGTAAAGTTCTCGAAATTGACCACTAATTCTATGTATCGATGGTACGAGAAGGAGTGCTTCTCTAGGACTCCCCATCTAACAATGCGGTCAACTAGGGAGTCAGAGTAGAGAGTGATGTGAGTGACTTCCCTTCTGTTCTTGACTATTAAGGTGGGTTCTGTACCACTTTTACCCACCAGAAGATTTGAGCCTAGGATAAAGGCTAAATTCGAAAATTGACTTACCCCCTCACTTCTGTCAATGCTTTCCCACTGATGATGATGGGCATTGGCATGGCAACCTATGATCAGGTCGATCTTGTGCTTCCCGCTGTCTTCCACCAGCTGTTTGAGTAGCGGGTGTGGGGGGAGAGCATTCTGGTCGTGCCCAATTTACGCCGAGCACACCCTTAGATGTCCCTTTGGGCTCTCTATTGCTATTGCTGTTGTTCACCGCCGGGAGCCTTTTTTGGTTTTAGTCCTCTTATGGCTGTTTCGATTTCGTTCGACCGGAATGAAGGTGCAGCTGGCTGAGGGGTAGCATCGTGCCTAATTTCTGGCTGGAGGAATGAATTTGAGGCTGGGTTTGGCTGGAAGACATTTAAGAGATGTGTATCGAATGTTTCAGCTCGGTCTTTCTCGCTGCGAGCCCAGCATCCCGAAGAGTTTCTTATCGGGGTGGTCGTTTCAATTGGGGCGCTAAGATTTGGGTGGGCCCTCCACAGGGGGTACTTTGTGCTTGTTGGCGAAAGATTCTGGATTTACCGCAGCTGTGCATTTTCTTCCTGTTAGTTAAGAGCGTGGTCGAGTGATTGAGTTGCCCCCTACAGGCGTTGTTTTGAAGCTGGTGATCTGCTGTTTTGCCAATCACGACGCTTGCGCCTCTTTTCTCACACGAGCTGTTCGATTTGCTGATTAGATTTGTAGTATTTGTTTCGGTCTTCTTCCTTCTTAAGAGGAGTAGAGATTTTAGCTGCCGCAACGAGTACTTCTTCCAGGACGCTCGTAGTGTAGTCGATGTCCGATTCCATGTTAAGCTCCGGGGCGAGTTCTATGTGGACACTCACGTAATTTTTATATTTAAGCCAATTCGTCGTATTTCTGGGCTTTGAAGAAGCGTTAGAAGCACAGGCCAGTGGTCTGACGATAAGTCAGAGAGTGCTATGGGACATATTAGATTGCGAGCTATTTTTTTGTCACCGCAAAATAAATAAGGTATGGGAGCTTGCGTGAGTCGGTTGGCCAGTTTGTGGGACTTCCAGGGTCCAGGGAAACATGGTCCAGTTTATTTCTCACATTTATAATTGCATTGTACAATTGTCTTCCTTTGGGAGTCACTAGACGTGATCGCCAGTGCGTATCTTTGGCATTGTAGTCTCCTGCGGCTACAAAACGATCCCCATGTGAATTGTAGAAGTCCATAAATTGTCCTTCCGATATTGGGAAGCGAGGAGGGCAGTAAACGGCAGCGATTGAAAGGGTTCCGTTACTTGACTGAATTTATATCGATGTGGCCTGCAAGAAAATTGTTGCAAGCCTTTTGTAGAAATAGTGTTAGATGCGTTCTCTGATTAGAACTCCGGTTTCGCCGTGGGCTTTTCCATTTGGATGATCTGTGCGGTAGATTGTATAGCCTCTTATTTAAAAATTTTATTTGCTTGTAACAGCAGTACCATAACCTAAGTATGGTTTTCGTCCAAGAATTGTGACAATTTTTGTGAAGAATTGTGACAATTTATGGAGACACTCTTGGCGTTTCACATTGATATTCGTAAAATCTACAAAGATTATTAAGACTGTTGTTCTACGAGCAGCTGTTATACCAAGTTTTTCTTTTGAACAAGCTTTGCATGGTTGTTTTCATGAATGACATTAGCTCCATTATACTTTGTTGGAGGGTAAGCATCAAAGTTACCATCAAAGTGCTGTTTTGGGGCCTGTTGAGCGCTTTGTGAATAGGACTGAATTAGATTTTCCATTCCAGATTATATAGCATCAGCATAGGTGAAGCCGTTGGTGGTGTTAAGGTGACCGAAGGAGGACCTAGCAGCTTTGACGGAGAAGACGTGTGGCGTAGTTTTTAATTCAATGTACACATTCTGTGGATTTTGATTGCGTGTTGCGGTCGCTTGTCGCATGCGACTCTTCAACTTCTTTTACGCCACCACAGTTTCCAAATTTCTTTACGGCATTGTTTTCTTTGTTTGTAGAGCGGAGTTGTGCCAGCCAGAATACATATAGCCAGAAGTGTTCAGTATGACCTAGTGTGTCCATACTCTTGGCAGTTAATGCTGTAACAGGTTACTTCCACCAGCAAGGATCGGATAATAAACTGATCGGGATCAGTTTTTTATCGAGTAAGATTTATTTTAAATGATTCTGTATTTTATTTGGATCGTTATTTGGAGCAGCTGTTATTGCCGCTCCGAGCTCATAGGAGGTTCTCCTCCTTTACAATTTTCTTACGAGTTAAGGAAGTCTTAAGTCTCGTAGCTGCGCTGCCAACAGCGGCAGCGGAGAGACGGCTATGTGTTCTTAAGTATATAGCTAGGCTCGCTTAGGCGGAGCTATATGCACATATAAGAAGTCCGCTTGTATTACATTTACATTTAAGCAAAGATTATAAAGTACATAGATGGGACATCAGGGCCCAAAACGGTCAACTTTTTGCGTCGAGCTTGTTGGTGAGGGGGGAAACGCACATGCATACGATTCTATTTTTAGAACTCTTTACATGTACCCGTCAACAAAAATGTGAACCTATGTGTGTATGTGTGACTGCTCGCACGACGGAGTAAAAATATTTCGGCTTCCAAATTTCAATTTCAATTTCTCGTTTCTGTTTTCGATGCGCCAATGTGGTAGTTGGTAGAACAAATAGTATTTTTGATCGCCGCAGATCGAGACAGGATGGTAGCGTAATGCATAGAGTAGTTACTCTATGTGTAATTCTTCTGTGTTCAAATCCTCGTAAGGACTTTGAACTTTTTCTTTCTTTTATAATTATTATTATTATTTTTTTCTTTAATTGTAATATTTTTCTTTAATTTTACAATTGTAAAATTGTTTAATTCTTCATTATGTCCGGCTAATAAAATTTCAAGGGAGTCCTTCCGGCATTTCCTTCCGTCACTTATTTTTATAACAATTGTAATACAATGCAATTAAAAATAATAATAATAACGTAAAAATTAAAAGTAAAAAAAAATAATAAAAAAATAAAAGTAAATATAAAAAGAATCATAAAACTATACCTTTATCAAAATTGAAACAACCGCCCGCTAATGAAGTCGAACCCAGGACCCCATGAATAAGGACCACGCACTATCCATCTAGGCTACCCTTGAAGTTGATTTTATGATACTTAAAATTGGTGTTAAAGGAGGCGCTAGAATCTATACCAAAAACAGAGTTGACGAGTAAGGATAGTAAAAGATATTTCTGATCTCTTTACTCTTACATTGGTTCGATTACAACGTTTCAAACTTTCATCGTTCCAAAGATGTTACGATCTAAAAATAGAATTCTCTCTCTCCCTATCTCATCTGCCAGCCGTTTGTCGTGGAACCCGCTCTCAAATGTTTTCATTATTACAGCGGGTTCCACGACGGAAAAAATAAAAACATTTGAGAGCGGGTTCCATGACGCGGCCTACCAAAATGCCGTAGAACCCGCACTTATAGACATTTTTTCAGCGGGTTCCACTACGAACTGAGACGATGTTAGGGTTATTTTACAATTTTGTATTTTTTTTTATTGGATTATTAATTTAGGAAAACACATTAAAATAATAAAACAATAATATAAATAGATTTAAAATTAAAAAAAAATGGACTTCCCGAGCCCGGTTTGAACTCCTTTTACTTTGCACACCAGCCAAGCACTCTACCACTCGGCTATTCCTCATTCGTTGTCGCGCGAAAAATTTCTCAAACTTAACTTGTCGCGCAATGGAACCCGCTCGTTCCAGCGGGTTCCACTGCTGGAACCCGCCATAAAAAATTTTTCTTTGTATGAGATGTCCCATCTATGTACTTTATAATTTTTTATTTAAGGTACAGTGACGTTTCGCATCTTGGCCACTTAGGTTTATGACTGAGACCTCGAATTAAGTAAACACTGCGACAAAGTGTTACAGTGTAGGCCCCTTTTAGTACTCTTGGTACTCAATATATATATTTATATAAGGGTCCATATTACATCTTCCTCCCTTTGAAAAATAACGTAATATAATGGATTTATTTTCGAATAAACATTTTAAAATCTTTATGACATAATATTATTTATAGCAATAAGATTAAAAATTTTTTTTGTGTCTTTTTATACCATTGCAGAGGGTATTATAATTTTGTCCAAAAGTGTGCAAAGCAGTGAAGGAGATATCTCCGACCCTATAAAGTATATATATTCTTGTATATATATAGGAGGATGACCTCTTGAGTTGATATTAGGGATGTCGGAAATATATCAAAATATCAATATATCGATATATTTTCTCTTAAAAAAATATTATTATCGGAATATTTTTTTGGCAAAAATAGTCGATAATAATATTTTTGAGTTGGTATTTCCGATATTTTATGTTTGGTCACTCTTAAGCCAGAAATTGGCATTAAGTTATCTTATCACGCCTGGAAGTACGGTTCCATCTGAACGGTTGGCTTCTGCCATTAAATGTATTGTCTGTGACTCCCGTAGTCGATGACAGACCAGCATATAACCGAAAGAGTTTTTTTTAAATCATTGAAGAAAGATTTGTTTTGTAATTAAGAGTAATTAGGATCATTAAATAAGATAATTAGGTAATTAGCATTATTTAGAACATATTCCATAAATTAATTAAGTTTTAAAAAACTTTTTTTTTTATATTAAGTTTTTTTATAATTAAATTTGAATACAATGTCCTTAATAATTTTGTTATTTTTTATTTCAAATAACGTAAATACAAGTTGCTTGAGAGTGGGTATAAATATTTGTTGTTTTTTAAATTCACTTTTTAAATAAAAAATAGCTCTTATTTGCAGTTCATGGCGGATGAAAACACATATTAAAACCTTTTTTTAAATTTACAAATAACCTTTTTTCAATTTTAGCTGACCATAAAAAATATCAAAAATACTCGATATATCGATTTTTTATGTAATATTTCTTAATATTATCGATTGATATTTTTTTCACTGCAAATATCATCAATACGATATTTTTTTAAAAACCAACAACCCTAAAGAAAAGTTCCCTCTTTTCTTACTGGGGCAAGGTTGGTTTATTGTGTTTAGCGCAGTATCAATTGATACTGGGCTCATCTAAACTCACTTTACAAGTATTAAATTTTTTACTTGACTTCTCATATGTACATATTTAGGCATCATCAAAAACAGTAAACTTGGAGCAAGCGAAGAACTTCCATGAAAATGATGCATGCAGTTCATCCTCAAGTAAAAGTGGCACTTCATTAGCCTCCTGCAGTGAAAATGATCGAAAAAATCAAATTTCGACTCCCTTGAGGGTGCGTATAACAATATCAATGTATAAAATTATTTCTTGAGAAAACACCATTAACGGTAATCGTTATGATGTAAAAAGATTCGAATTTACATTCAAGTGTAAATAGTTCGACACTTCTCGTAATGTTTTTGTTTTGGTAGAAACTGTCGCAATCAAAATAAATAAGAGCAAAGTTGTATTACATTTTTAGAATGATTCAATCGTAGATGCGATTAAGATTATATGAATACTATTACTCTCGCGACGCCCATACCACAGTGCGACAGTGATTTGGAACTTTTGAAGAGACCTAGTAGGAATTGTTCATTAGGTCGAGTATAGTATAAAACCATATTTGAAATTTTTCAAACACCCTCAAAACCTTGATTTATTTGGAAAAAACGGTTTTTCGGGACTTTTTTGCTCCTAAAAATTCCTAAACGCGTAATTTTAAACCGATTTTAAAATTTTTTTCGTGTTTATACCCTTGCAGAGGGTATTATAATTTTTTTTTTTTTCTTTTTTTTTTTTTTTTAATGGTCTTTCAGAATTTGGAAATGGCTTGTGCATCAATAAGAGCATCAGCTAGCACTCCTGTATTCATCATAAAGCTTAGAGGCCCAGACGACCGAGGGGCGCTCAAGAAACGATTTGTTAGAATATTAAGTTATTTGTTAATTATTAAGCTAAGAGGAGTTAGTAAGGAAATTTAAAATTCTATATTTTAAGTTAGAGGGACAGGAAAGAGATGTAATAGAGTATAGACCATTGTAGTTCGAACATAATACCCTAAAAGGGTCATGCAGTGCATATGTCGAACTACAACGGCTAAGGAACAGAGGACTAAAGTTTCGAGTCCTTCTATTAGGAATGTTAAAATTTAAGCGTGTTAGTAAATGCTGGCTATCTACATCCCCGTTAATAAGGTTATGCAGAAAAACTACACCGAGCATTGTCCTACGATTTGTTAAGCTAGGTAAGTTTATGAGTAAGAGTCTACTACTATAAGATGGAAGTTGAAGATTTGCATCCCAGTTTAGACCTCTAAGTGAAAAAGTTAGGAAATTCTTTTGTGCGGATTCTATGCGGTCCTGGTGTACTCCATATTGGGGACTCCAGACACATGAACCGTACTCCAGTATAGGACGGACCAAAGAAATGAATAGTGTTTTGGTTATATAGGGGTCATTAAATTCTTTTGACCACCTTTTGATAAAACCAAGGACTCCTTTAGCCTTATTAACCATTAAGGAAATATGGTCGGCAAATTTAAGTTTGATGTCTAATAGGATGCCGAGATCATTAACCTGGGTTAATTTTTCTAAGGCAATCCCATTAATAGAATAAGTAGCTTGCAGAGGGCAAGAACGATAAAAAGACATATGTTTGCATTTAGATCCATTAAGTATTAGATCATTAGCTAAACACAATTTTTGAAAGTTATCAAGGTCAGACTGAAGACTGCATTGGGCAGAGATGGATTTGTACTGAAGACAAAGCTTTACATCATCTGCATACATAAGAACTAGAGAGTTCGTTAAAGCAGGGGGCAAGTCGTTTATAAAAAGCGTAAATAATAACGGGCCAAGATGTCTTCCTTGAGGGACGCCGGATGTAGCACGGACCAGACGGGACTGAATGTTTTTAAATAAAACTCTTTGTGTCCTTCCATCTAGGTAGCTGGAGATCCACGTTAAGAGGTCTTTAGGAAAACCCAGCATATTCAGTTTACTCAACAAGAGTGAGTGATTAACTGAATCAAATGCTTTGCTGAAGTCTGTGTAAATTACATCGGTTTGATATCCCTTACAAAAGCCATCTATGACAAAGGATGTCAACTCCAATAAGTTTGTGGTGGTGGAGCGACGCTTAATAAAGCCATGCTGACAAGGAGTGATGATCGAAGAGCAAAGGTGTTGCAAATGAGGGGTAATTAATTTTTCAAATAACTTTGGAATTGCCGACAACTTAGAGATGCCTCTGTAGTTGGCAGCCTCGGACTTTTTCCCTTTTTTATGTAGGGGAATTATAAATGATTCCTTCCACTTAAGGGGAAAAATCGAGGTTTCCAAAGATAAGTTGAAAAGTCTTAGAAGAGGTTTGCACAGAGCCCTGGCGCAGTATTTTAGCACACAGCCTGGTACTCCGTCGGGGCCTGGCGAATAAATGGGTTTTACCCTTAAAAGACCAGATAATAAGTTGTTCTCAGAAAAAGACGGACAGAAAATAAGATTTGCTGTTGAATGTTATATGCATAAGGCTGATCAGTCAATTTAGGAGGAGAATAAGTTGTTTGAAAAAATTCTGCGAATAGATCGGCAATGGCCTGATCAGAAGTCGCAGAGGAATTTTCAAACGTAAGCAGGGGTAAAAAAGATACGTGTTTTCGCTTCGTGTTTATAAAATTATATTTTTTTTTTTATTATAGCTTTGCTTTTATTTATTGAATCTACTCTTAATTTTGAGACTAACAATAAGTTGACGAATCTTAACATTAAAATTTAACTAACAGTATACTAAGACTGCATTCTGGTTGCGCGTCCCTCAGGTCGGTCGCTGGGTGGGTAAGTCATTGCGACGAAGGCGTGATTGGTTGCTCAACCTTGTTAGACCTCTCGCCAGGTGGTTAGGGTGCACCGATAGCTTGGTTAAGTACTTTACCTTCTGTTCTGCGATCGCTTCTTTGACTGGTCGAATGTTTAAGTCGCGGTGTATGTTTTCGTTGCGAACGTACCACGGTGCCCCGGTGATTGTTCTCAAGATCTTCGACTGAACTCTTTGAATTATGTCAATGTTGCTATTGCTGGCGTTCCCCCATAACTGGGAGCCGTACATCCATATAGGTTTTAGTACCGAGTTGTACAGCAGGACTTTATGTTCAAGGCTAAGAGGTGACCGAGCGTTGATAAGCCAATGAAGACCGCTGGCTTTTAGCTTTAGGTGTGTTCTTTTGGCTTCAATGTGCCGGCGCCATGTGAGTCTTCTGTCGAGATGTACTCCTAGGTATGTTACTTCGTTTGCTTGTGGGAGTAGAGTGTTGTTTAGTGTTATCGGCGGGCAGTTTTGCCAGTTCAGAGTGAACGTAACATGCTTGCATTTTAGTTCGTTCACTTTAATTCGCCAGTCTGACAGCCATTTTTCGACATCGACCATATGATGAGCTAGCTGCGCAGTTGCTTGAATCGGGCATTTTGAGCGGCTAAGAATAGCTGTGTCATCGGCAAACGTGGATGTTGTTAGACGTGTGCTTGTCGGGATATCTGCTGTGTAGAGGACATATAATATTGGCCCTAGCACGCTGCCTTGAGGAACTCCAGCTCCAACAGTGTACTCATCGGATATAGCGGTATTGCACCTCACGACAAATTTTCTGTCGTGAAGGTAAGACTCCAAAATCTTGTGGGTGCTGTAGGGGAGCATTGTCTTGATCTTGTACATTAGACCTTCCAGCCAGACTCTATCGAATGCTTGAGAGACATCTAAAAATATGGCAGTACAGTACTCTCGTTTTTCGAACGCGTTCCGAATTTCGGATGTTATCCGGTTGACCTGCTCAATTGTTCCATGCTTTTCACGAAACCCAAATTGGTGTGACGGGATTCCTTCCTGGATTCTCAGGTATGTGTTTATCCGAGTCATTAGGCATTTTTCAAAGAGTTTAGATAGGCAAGAGAGTAGGCTTATAGGTCTATACGACGTGGGGATAGTATGGTCTTTTCCCGGCTTTGCTATCATTATTATAATTGACTTTTTCCATCTCACTGGAAAGTGGCCAAGTTTTGCGATGGCATTAAATAGCTGGGTGAGAGTGCAAACGGCACAGTATGGGAGCTCAATGATCATTTTGGGAGTTATGAGGTCGCAGCCCGGGGATTTTTTCGGATTCAGTTGTCGTTTGATGATGTTAACGATTTCGTTTGGGCGAAACTCAATCGGCTCATGTTGAGGCTGGGGCTCATCTGATAGAGTCGGCAAAGTAAACGCATTGGTGGCAGGATTTGGTTGGAAGACATTTTTAAGGTGTTTGGCAAACGTACTGGCTCTGTCTGCGTCGCTGCGCGCCCACCCGCCTGTGGAATTTCTAATAGGCATCACGGTTTCTTTCGGTGAGCTCAGAGTTGGGTGAGCTCTCCATAGTGAGTGTTTCGTACTGTTAGTTGACAATTGGTCTATGTAGCGGTGGTGGACATACGTTTCTTCTTGCTGTAGAGCTTGATCAAGTTGACGTGAGGCATGTTTGAAGCGTTGCTTAGCAGATGGCGATCTGTGACATTGCCATTCTCGACGTAAGCGTCGCTTTTCGAGGACGAGCTGTTCGATTTGTAGATTTGTCTTCTTTTGATTGCGTTGTGTGTTTATAATTTGAGGTGTTGAAACTCGAGCTGCAGAGACGAGTACAGACTCCAGCGAATTAACAAAACTGTCTACGTTGGCTTCGTCGCTGAGGTGAGGACTCAGCTCAATGTGTGAGCTGATGTACTTCCTGTACTTAACCCAATTGGTTTTATGCGAGGTCAGATTTGATGATTGATCCCATGTTCCTGGGTGTTGGAGTAGAGTAAAAAGGACAGGCGAGTGATCAGATGAAAGATCCGAAAGGCATTCGGCGCATATCAGATTTTTAGGAATGTTTTTGGTAATCGCAAAGTCAATTAAATCGGGAAGTTTCTTTGGGTCTGCCGGCCAGTATGTTGGTGTGCCAGAAGAAGCATAGTCTAGCTTGTTCTTAGCTTTGATAATTGCATTATAGAGCTTTCCTTTTGGGGTCACAAGACGAGATCCCCAGTGTGTGTGCTTGGCATTGTAGTCTCCTGCTGCTATGAAGTGGTCTCCGAGTGAGTTGAAAAACTGCATAAACTCATCTTCGGCTATGGTGAAGCGTGGGGGGCAGTATACGGCAGCTAGAGTTAATTGCTTGCCAGTATTTAGGTGTATATTTATTGATGTGGCCTGTAGGTAGTTTTTTGCAAATTTCGTATGATAATGGTGCTTGATACGGCTTCTGATTAAAATTCCAGTCCCGCCGTGTGCTTTACCGTCTGGATGATTTGTTCCATAGAATGAATATCCTCGTAGTTGGAAATTGTATCTGTTCGTAAGATGTGTTTCTGAAAGCAGCATTACGTCGATTTGATTGTCTAGTAGGAATTGCGCTAACTCGAGTTTATGCTGCGAAACGCCGTTAGCGTTCCATGTAGATATTCGTAGGGAAGTCATTATTTGGATTGTTGTGAAACCAGCATTTGTATTAATAGATTTTGGTTTCGCATTAGATCTTGCATAGTTGTACGCATAAACGACATGAACTCCGTAAGGCTTTGTTGTAGACTGCATATCATTGCTTCAAAGTTACTTTTTGACTGCTCCGGAAGTTGATACTGCTGAGCCGTGTTCGGTTCTTGGTGTGCTGATTGCGGCAGTGAGCTTTTTGAGGCTGGGGTAGCCAGTCCTGATTTTAAAGCGCTTGCGTATGTGACATTTTTGTCAGAGTTTATAAGTCCTAGTGAGGATCTGACTGCGAAGATCTGATCTGAAGAAGACTTCAGGGTTTGTCCTGGAGGCTATGAACTGATTATTTTGGGTGCGGGCAGTAAGTCCTCTCTGGTGGATGCGACTTTTCAGCTCCTTATAAACTGGGCAACCTCTATAGTTAGCAGTGTGATTTCCACCGCAGTTGCCGCACTTTTTCGAGTTTTGGTCATCTTTGCTCGCTGGGCAGTGTGCGGAGTCATGAAGCTCACCACAAACTACACAAACTGGGCGCAGTTTACAGTAAGACCTTGTATGGCCATATTCTTGGCAGTTCGCACATTGTACCGGGCCATTGCGTTTGTGCGGCTCCTCAACTGTAATTCTGCGGTGCAGCAGGAACTGAAGATTGTATATAGGGTGCACTTCGTATTTCTTGAGGGGCTTAGTTTGTGGTTCGAGTTCAACCTTAAAGAGTGGCTGCGGCTTTCTATCCCTGTTAGAGATATTGAACACTGTCTTAACGCTAAATCCCTTCTCTTGTAGCGCCTTTGTTATCTCTGCAGGCGGTACTTCGGGCTCTATGCCCTTAAGTACGACTTGCAAGCCCTTGCTGCTTTTTAGCTGATACGTATAAAAGTTCTTTTTTTTGTCGGTGAGGTATTTTGATAATACTCTGTAATTATCTTCAGACTTCGTTTGAACTTTTGTTTCCTGGATATTGCCCTTTACGAGTGGTATTATGTGAAAGTTGTCCTTGCCAATGAGCTCTATAATTTTGTTGACAAGAACGTTGGAACTTTTTTCTCGTATGTATATTGGCGGGGGCTTAGGCTTCCTTTTTTCGACTTCTGTAGGTTCGGCGTCATCCTCATAGTCTGCCAAGATTTTAAAACGGTTTGAGTTCGTGGGCGTTTCTATTGCGGCTATGTTAGCATTGCCACGGGTTATTTTGCGTTGGGAGTTTAGGGGGCTCAGCTTCCTTTTGATTTGGATGTAACGATCCATACCAGTCTGCACAGCCGGCTTAATATTTTCTTTGTTTTTGTTCTCTTTTTCGGGCAGCACAGCGGCTGAAGTATCAATGTTTGCGTTGCTAGCTGATGACGTCGTTAAACGCGCTGTCGTTACAGTAGCGGTTGTTGTTGTTGTTACGGTTGACGTTGTCAAAGAGGTTGCGGTGCTAGTTACTGCGCTCTTTGGCTGCAGAGACATCGATGGTAGCGAGGGGGAGCAAGAACGCGCTCTCACGCTCTCTACGTTTAAGAATTCGGTCAAGTTTGGGGTAATTGACCGTGTTTGGGATGAGCTTGCATTACTTTCGGTTGCTTTGAAAGTGAAGTAAGCGTTGTTTCTTTGTACTGAGAGCCGTCTCTCGTCTTGCTCACGTTGACGTTGTGTGCTAACGTCGTTTAGACTCATTGCAATCGAAATTGATATTGTTCGAGTTTTAAATGTTATGTTTTATATTAATTAATTAATTAATCAATATAAACATTAGTGATTTCATCGCTGAAAGCGTCTTTTCGCGTTGTTGTTGATTTACGAAACCAGTCACTGCACTTTTTGATATTGATGAATGTTTTTTTCCCGGAGCACAATAAATACACGTCTGCATGCGACGACGATTCGCGAGCGAGAAAAGTATAATTTTATAATTTTTTATAAAATTTTAAAACTGCTTTGGATCCTGAGTAAATTGTATCCGGCAGCGGTCAATATAATACCTATAACATTCAGCGTAATGCACGGTAAAATTCGACCGAGCTAGTAGTACGAATCTTATTTACCACGCTCGGAGACATCTGATCGATACCAGGAGTGGTTTCGATTTCGATTGAGACCTCCAGCGTGGGGTGATATGGATCCTCTGGGGATGAAAGGGAAAAAGCTCTGGAGAGAGCGGTACCATCCGGATCAGATACAAAACATAAGTCTAAGAGCCGACCTAGTGAATTTCTAACATGATTGATCTGACCTAGGGACATGTCAAACATGCCCGCGGTGAAGTCATGGTAAGTTATAAGTGACAAAGATGGTGAGTTATCGACGTTGGATCACTTTAATTCTGGGATATTAAAGTCCCACCGCTACGAGTTGGTCACGATCCGCCACAAGATTAAAGACGTGTCGAATAGAGGACAAATGCTGTCAATATGTAGGCGGTTCAGACATAGGAGGTATATATGAACATGTGATGTATAAAGCTTTAACGGACATAGTGATTTTAACGCAAATAAATTCTATGTCACCAAACTCATGAGATTTCACCTCTTCAGAAGCAAGAGTAGAGTCTACCGAAATGAGGACTCCACCTCCTCTTCGCTGAGATCGATCCCGTCTAAAAGTGGTGTACTTACTTGGAAAAACTTCGGAGCTCAGGATCTCCGGATTTAACCAAGTTTCTGTAAATGCTATTATATGGGATGCAAAGAAAGAACTATCAGAATATAACTTTGGGAGTTTGCTACGTAGCCCCCTAGTATTCTGATAGGTAAGAGCCAAAAGCTGATAGGTTTGTCCAAAAGTGTGCAACGCAGTGAAGGAGACATCTCCGACCCTATAAAGTATATATATTCTTGATCAGGATCACCTCCTGAGTTGATATGAGCATGTCCGTCTGTCCGTCTGTCTGTCCGTCTGTCTGTCCGTTTCTACGCGAACTAGTCTCTCAGTTTTGAAGCTATCGTCTTGAAACTTTGCACACACCCTTCTTTCCTCTGCACGCAGTATATAAGTCGGAACGGCCCGGATCGGCCGACTATATCCTATAGCTGTCATATAACTGATTGATCGGAAATGACCTAACTTTCGTGTTTTTGAAGATAGAAAGCTGGAACTTGGTACAGATTCTATTTTTGGTTCAGTTCATCCAACCTACCAAATTTCATAAAGATCGGCCAACTATATCCGATGTTTGCGATATATATCCGGTTTTAACTGCAAGGGTATATCAACTTCGGCTCCGCCCGAAGTAAGCTTTCCTTTCTTGTTCAATAGTTAAATGTTGGAGCTTTTGAAAAAAAAAGACATTTAAAAAAACTGACATTTTTGAGAAATGGTATCATTTTCAATACATATCAATATTGTCTCATTATTTCTGAATAAAACGCTAGTAAAATTGCACTGACTTGTTTTGGGAAAAGCGTTATAACTTCAATCAATTTTCATAATTTCCTAATGAAATTGATAAAGATCTATTTTTTACAAAAGCTACAACATTTAAACTATTAAAAAACGCCAAAATTTTAAAATTGGTTTAAAATTAAGCGCTTAGGAATTTTTAGGAGCAAAAAAGTCCCGAAAAACCGTTTTTTCCAAATAAATCAAGGTTTTGAGGGTGTTTGAAAAATTTCAAACATGGTTTTATACTATACTTGACCTAATGAACAATTCCTACTAGGTCTCTTCAAAAGTTCCTCCAGTTTTTCTTTGTTTGTCGCACTGTGTAATTATTCACACTTAAACACTGTTTACTGATTTTTCGGAACATTTTTAACAGTTGGTGTACAATGATAAGGACAAATTTGAAACTCCTGCTCAAGATAAGTTGAAGAAAGAAATTAGCTTATTGCACGATGAAATACAACTTTATGAAGTAAGAATCAAAGCCGATTTATTGTCACAAGGTGAAGAAAAGATTTTAAGAGAAAACAAGAAAGCAAAGCTAACTTCGGGCGGAGCCGAAGTTGATATACCCTTGCAGCTAAAACCGGATATATATCGCAAACATCGGATATAGTTGGCCGATCCTTATGATTACATCATAATAAAACCAATTAATTACAATAAAAAATCTAAAAAAAAAGTCCCAAGCTTCTATCTTCAAAAATACGAAAGTTGATATTTCTACCAAGTACCATTTCCGATCGTACAGTTATATGTCAGCTATAAGATATAGTCAACCGATCTTTATGAAATTTGGTAGATCGGATTAACTGACCAAAAATAGAATGTGTACCAAGTGCCAGCTTTCTATCATCAAAAACACGAAAGTTGGGTCATTTCCGATCATTCAGTTATATGGCAGCTATAGGATATAGTCGGCCGATCCTTATGAAATATTTTGCCAAAAATAGCTCTCATGTCAAATTTGAACTCTCTAACTCTAAAAACACCAAAGTTATACCATTTCCGATCAATCAGTTATATGGCAGCTATAGGATATAGTCGGCCGATCCCGGCCGTTCCGACTTATATACTGCGTGCAAAGGAAAGAAGAGTGTGTGCAAAGTTTCAAGACGATAGCTTTAAAACTGAGAGACTAGTTCGCGTAGAAACAGACAGACAGACAGACGGACAGACGGACAGACGGACATGCTCATATCAACTCAGGAGGTGATCCTGATCAAGAATATATATACTTTATAGGGTCGGAGATGACTCCTTCACTGCGTTGCACACTTTTGAACAAAATTATAATACCCTCTGCAAGGGTATAAAAAGAAGATATTAGAAAGCAAAAAAAAATCTTTGAAAGCAAAAGAAGACACTGCAGAAAGGAATAGACAATTCCGGGCAAATAAGAGGAAAAATTTGGAGGAAATTTGTTCAGAATCCCCTGAGATAAAAAAAAAGCTGAAACTACGCTCAAAAGTTGGCCGACCAAGAATTGAAGAAGATCAGCCAGAACTATTCAAGACAATTTTAGACATTTGCAGGCATGGATCTGCAGCTGATAATAGACGTCGGACCGAATCATTAAACTGCGTCAGAACACTGAGCGATTTAACAGAGGTTCTCAGAAAGGAATTTAATTTTGATATAAGCAGGACTGGGACCTACTTAAGATTGCTACCTCGTCGTGCCAATTCAATAGAAGGCAAGAAGAAGAATTTTACACCGTTCCTGTAAAATTGGCCAAACCGCAGAATGATTTAAACAGACAACATGTTGACGCACAATTTGCAGCTTCAACGATAAACCATTTGGAAGAACTAGCTTCTATACTGGGACCTCATGAAGTGGCTTTCATTAGCCAAGACGATAAGTGTCGGGTACCCATAGGTATCACAGGTAATATTTACCCTTGTGTGAATTGTAAAATTTTATTTGACTATTAAGAGTATTAATGAGAGATAGATAGATAGATCAAATAGAGATAAGTGCATAGTAAGAAAAATAATACTTTCTATGTTAAAATAGAGAAAATTACATAATGTTGCTATATTTTCCATCAACTTGCAATATTATCATTTCAGCGGCTCAAAAACAAGGCCCACTTTTGATGAACATGGAATACCGAGTCAGACTACCGGATCATGATTGGGTCGTTGCTCCCGCGCTTAAACTGATACCTTCAGTTTATGCAGGTATTGTGATCAAAGAGAACGGTTTTGGAACTTCAGATGCTGTTACTTATTCGGGACCAACCTACATTGCCATTCGATCGGCGAAGCACTCATCTTCAACTGCTTGGTCTCACGTTTTAGATATAGACTTTTTGATATTTCGGAATTCAATCTGATTACTAAGGATCATTTTGGTAATACGAAACCAGTCATGATTTTTAACGTCGATGGAGGGCCTGATGAGAATCCGCGATACAATAATCTTGCGGGGATACATCATTTTGTGAAGAATAATTTTGACGCTTTATACATCGCTTGTAATGCTCCCGGTCGAAGCGCTTTTAACCGGGTTGAGCGCAGGATGGCACCTCTGATTAGGGAATTATCAGGAGTGATTCTCCCTCATGAAAACTTTGGAACTCATTTAGATAAAAACGGTAAAACAATTGATGAACTCAAAGAATTGGAAAATTTTGAATTCGCTGGTCAGGCGTTAGCTAATATTTGGTCCAACGTAAATATTGATCAATACACCGTTGTAAGTGAGTACATTTCTCCAGAAAATTCCGAAATCAATGAAGCAGATCTTGTAAAACAATCACAAAAATGGCAGGATGTTCACGTTAGGTCGAGTCAATATTTTACGCAAATAGTGTGCACAGACACTAACTGTTGTTCACCGATACGAAGCTCACTTTTCAAAATTTTGCCAAATCGATTTTTCCCGCCTCCTTTAACGATAGCTCAAAGTCAATGTGGCCTACAAATTTCTGAAGATAAAGGAAAATTCCAAAATTTATTCATCTCACAAACGTTGAAGCACACAATCCTGGGAAAAGTGTTTCCTTTGTACAAAGATATTCATTACGACATAATGTGCCCTTCAGTGAAAAAAGAAATCAAAGGGAAAATATGCTCCAAGTGCGGTCTCTATATAGCGGCAATAAACAGACTGCAATGTCATCAAAAGTCATGTGGTGCAATAGAGAAAATTGCAAAAATTCGTCCAGTGAGAATTGCAGCTACTCGGCAAAAAGAATTTTTAGCAGTTATCAGAAACTTTGTCATGAGAAGCGTCACGCAATTATGAGGGGGGGAGGGGGGGGGTCTAACCTCACGTCATGGTTTGTCACGCTGGGGGGGGAGGGGGTCAAAAAAGTCTGAAATTCGCGTCACGCAATATATGGACGACCCCGAAGTTGGCAGGAACTTCTCATCGAACAAAACGGCGCATAATTTATTTAAATCGTAATATTATAACCAATTTTATGAACAATCGAAAATTCAATAAAAATACCAGCGAAATACAATAAGACTGTTTTTGACAACCTTATATCGTGTGTTTGTGTGTGCGGCAAAGAAATTTCATATTCCCTTGGAATACACTAAAGGAAATTTTACAATTTTTTCTGGCCAAAATTAATATCTCACGAACGAAACAAAATATTTTAGTTCTGATTTATGATTTTAATTCACAGGGTCAATAGATTTAAGATTTAAAAAAATTGGGGTCGTCGCACAGTGGTCGATTTGGCCTCGCTAGCGGCATTTAATTATGATTTTCTAATTTAAATAACATTAATTTAAATTTACCTATCAATAACATACACCTTGATTAGATGCTAATTGATGTTTTCTAAGCTCATCAATCAGCTGATGATCAGCTGTGAACTGTCAAAGTCAACATATGTTTCAGCAGGTGATATATAAAATTTTGGCGCCCTTTTACTTATTAATTGCATATTCGATGTGCTACATAGAAAATCGGTGGTTGTGACGTGTCAGTATATGTGTATATGACAGTATATATGTCGGTATAAATTGTAGTGGATATTAATAAGTGGTTATTAATGCGCACACCAGTCGTTCGTGAAGTAGAACTTAACACATTCACCTGGATTCACTCAGGTTGCAATTTTTTGTTAAAGTGTGAATTATCATCTGTCCGAATTGTCAAAAATGAAGTTCGTATTCCTGAGTATCTACAAGTTATTTCACTTTTTAGGAAGAATACCAGTTCGAAGCGCGCACTAAAAAGTTCTTCGTGATGGAAAGCTTTGTGTTGTGTTCTTGTTGAGTTATATTTCAGACTGACTTTATTGTATGCGAAGCTTATAGAGTTACCAGATTCTTAAAGTACTACATAGGTGTATTAGTGTATAGAATGGAGGAGTACAAAGCAGATGTGAAATTGACAATAGATAACACATCTCCTTCCTTAATTAAGAACGAATAGGATTTTTACGTTTTCGGAAATCCTTGGGCTTAAAACGATCTACTTCATGGCGAGCACGACTACTTTTGCGAACTGTTATGCCGGGTGAAAGTCGCGCTGGTTGTGTTTGCTTTTGTTGTTGGTTTGATGACGTGGAGCTCTCGGGTGGCTCAGGTTCAGAATGACGTTGCTGAACGGTTGACGGAGTTACTGGTTCATCTTCTTGTTGTTGTAGTTGTTGATCTTGTTGTTGTAGTGGATGATCTTGTTGTTGTAGTGGATGATTTGAAGAGGGCGGAATATCCGGGATCCAATAAAACTGTTGAGGTTTTTCGATGGGGCTGCTTGCTGAGAACTTCGGTTTTAGCTGGTTGAAATGGCGCTTGATATAACCATTTGTGGTGCGAACCAAGAAAACCATTTTTCCAATTGGACGGTCAATAGAGCCTTCAATCCACTTTTCTCCCCTTGCATAAATACGAGCGTAGACCATTTGATTTGGGAAGTATTTGGTAACTGATAGCTTGGCTTCGACAGGCTACTCGAAAAGTTGGCTTAGTACGGTACGGACTGGACGACCATGGATTAACTCGGCGGGAGATTTTCCGTAGGAATTTGGAGTGAACCTGTAGGAAGCAAGGTATTTAATAACTGCTGCTCGGACTGGTATACCGTCTTTGAGGTTTTTCTTGACAGAGAATTTAAACGTCTGAACGAAATGCTCTGCTAATCCATTTCGATGTGGCAGGCTTCTTCTTCTCTGTCAAAATCCGGATCCATGCCCACGGGAAGGCGTGATAGGGCATCTGCGTTGCCATGAGCAGATGTAGAGCGATACTGAATCTCAAAAATATAGGCCATGAGAATGATGGCCCAGCGCTGTAGCCTGTTTGATGTCATTAAAGGCAGATGCTTGCCCGGATTGAAAATCATTACTAGTGGCTTGTGATCCGTTATAAGGGTAAACTTTCGGCCGTACAAATATTGGTGAAAACGTTTTACTCCGAATATTATAGAAAGTCCCTCTTTTTCGATTTGGCTGTACTTAACCTGATGCTTGTCAAGCGTTTTGGATGCGAAAACAATAGGCCTCTCCTTGCCATCATATTGGATATGTGAAAGGAGTGCACCAATACCAAAAAATGATGCATCCGTCGCTAGGACTAGTGGTAGATTTTCATCGAAATGAGCTAGCTGAGTCGCGTTGATAATATGGGACTTCAGGGCTGTAAAAGCTTGTTGTTGTTGCGGCCCGAACAGGTATGCTACATTTTTTCTACGAAGTTGGTTTAAAGGTGCGGCCAACTGAGAATAGTTCGGTATAAAGTTGCAATAGTAATTAACTTTACCCATGAATGCTTCTAGTTGCTGCAGATTAGAAGGCGGACGCAACAGTTTAACAGCCTCCAAGCCTGGGCTATCTGGAAGAATCAATTGAGCGCTGGTTCTTCGTCCTAGGTATTCAATTTCGTCCTTGAAAAAGAAGCATTTCTCCTTTTTGCATCTAATACCGTTCTCACGAAGAATACTGAGAACTTGGTCGATTCGCTTTAGATGTTGCTCGCTTGTAGGTGCTGAGATAATGATGTCATCTAAGTAGTTTCCACATCCTTCTACTCCTTTTAGAAGCTGTTCCAAATACCTCTGGAAGATCGCTGGAGCACTTGCAATCCCGTAGGGAAGGCGCTGATATTGAAATAGGCCAAGGGGTGTGTTGACGACCATGATAGATTTTGAATCCTCATCCAGTTCCATTTAAAGATAGGCATCCTTTAAATCTATTTTGCTGAATTGCTTGCCGTGACGTATTATGTGAAACAGAGACTCTTTTGTCGGTAACGGGTACTGTTCGACATCGATCTGCGCGTTGACTGCTTGCTTTAAATCGCCACATATGCGAATAGCGCCACCTGGTTTAGGTGCTAGCACAATTGGTGATGCCCAATTACTGAATTTGATCGGCTTCCAAATTCCGGCTTGTGTAAGTCTGTCTGCTTCAGCTCTGAATTTGTCCATCTGTGCGAATGGAATTTGACGGCTCTTGAAAAACTTTGGTGTTGCTGATGGCTTTAAAAAGACACTTGCTTTGAAGTATTTTATGACACCCATGGCTGGTTCGAACACTTCGTTGTACTTGCTGCAAAGGTCACGTAATTCGTCTTCATGCACCTCTTGAACGTTTGATACTTGCATGATATCAAAGCCGACAATTTTGAATAAATCCATACCAAATAGATTGTTTGACGTCTCAATGTTCGCAACGATAATGACTACTTGCTTCTCTTTTTCACCGCACTTTGCAATTCTGTGCAACTCCCCAAGCAATGGTATTGGTGTATGACCAAACGCATGTAATACTCGGGAACAGTTGCGTAGTTTAGGCTTATTCAACAGCGCGTATGTAGTGGCGTTGATCACGGACGCTGTGGCTCCGGAATCCATTTGAAATGATATAACTTTGCCGTGTATTTTAAGATCTATAAGAATCTTGTTCTGCTGACACTTGACTTGACCTGTAACACTGTTTACAGCTTCAATCGTTTCGATTTCGTTTGCTTCGGATTTGCGACTTTTTTGCATTTGCCATTTACTTTTGTCTTGCTTCGGCATGTATACATGCAACTATATGTCCTTTTCTACCGCATTTGTGACATACGGCATCGCGAAACTTGCATTTCTCCCTGGCATGATTATGTCCACAACCAGAGCATGATTTTAGCGAACTTTTGTTTGTTTTGGCATCACTTTCACCACCACCAAGAAACGGTTTCTTTGTATAGGTGTGAACTGCGTTTATTGGGTCTTGCTTTGATACTGTTTCTTTGAGGGCTGCCATGGTTTTTGTTGTTGTCTGATAGGTTTCTGCAACTATAAGCACATCTTCAAGAGTTGGCTGGGACTTCTGAAGAGCAGATGCACGGACGTCATCGTATGGTGTATGTACTATGATCTGATCTCGAATCATTTCATTTACATAGTTAGAAGAACAACCGTTGGCATTACAGACGAATTGGCATTCCCGAGCGATCCCGCGCAAGTTGGCTACCCACTCTCTGTGTGTTTGTGAATGCTTCATCTCCCTTTTAAAAAACTCATAGCGAGCAGCAACAACGTGTCGTTTTGTTGGGAAATGTTCCGTTAACTTGTCTGTGAGTTCCTTGTATGTATACGTGTTCAAATTGTTGCTCCCGAACAGATTTTTCAATAGTTCGAGTATGTTTATGCCACACCATGAAAGAAAAAAAGCCTTTTGCTTTATTCCTGCACTAACCAAATACGTGTTAAAATGCTGGGTTAACTGTTCAAGGTAAGACTCCAGTTTTGATTGTCATTGTCGAATTTGTGGAACGGGGGACTCGCAGATAATTCACCCGTGTGGCTTGAATCACCCTGCCCTGGAGAAGCGTTTCTATCCATCATTGCTGGCATCCATTTTTTTTGCTGTTCCATAATGTCTCTTGTAAATGCTTGGATCAAATCCTCATCTGCCGGCATCTTGATGAAAAATAACGACTACTCGACACGATTTACGCGATTTTACTGTTTTTATCTTTCGACTAAGAACTTTACTTTTTTCCTCGTCGCTAATATGTTGTGTTCTTGTTGAGTTCTATTTCAGACTGACTTTATTGTATGCGAAGCTTGTAGAGTTACCAGATTATTAAAGTAGTACTACATAGGTGTATAGAATGGAGGAGTACAAAACAGATGTGAAATTGACAATATATAACACTTTGCATGAGGAGAAGTTTGTAACAAATATGATTGTAATGAAAAGGAGCTTAACGAAATTGGGAAAAAACTGCGCAATTTTAATAGTAGGCTTGTCCAATAGTGGAAGAAATGCGATATAAATAAGGCAGCTTTTGAAAAAAGTAATAAAGAATGGCTAGACACGCCATAGGTTTTGATGGAAAGATCTTTATTTAGAAATGTTTGACGCCCAGAGAAAAGTATATCAGAGTGTTGCAGAATAACCTAAATCAACAAACTATCAGGCATTTCGGAGAAAGTCTCGACGGATGCATTGTTGTTAGCTGCAAGTAGCAGCTTGCATAAGAATGGAAGGCGCAATACATCAAGAATTGTGTCGAAGCTGAATGCTGGCAAGGAGCTTACCGGGAATATTAGAAGTACTGGAAAGTACTAACAATGGAAACACTGCACGAAGATTTTTTCAGCAACCAAATTTACCTGCGCGCATAACAGGAGTAACCAAATGTTAATATTCTGATTTAGCGTTGTCCTGCGAGCCTGTACTCTATGGAAACTGCAGAAACTTTTGCTTTTAAATACCCTTGGTATACCCAATCGTCTGTTCACAGAATTTTAATTTATGGAGCAGATATCATAAACAATTTTTGTCTTTCAGTTGGTATGATGTCAGAGGACGCGCTTGAAGCAAGAAATAAAAATTATCGAAACATAAGCGAGAATAATACAAGGAAAAATTCAAGAAAAAACACAACGGAGGATATATATATATCTGATCCCCTAATTTCTTCAATGTCAAATGGCTCATCAATTTCGTCATCGAAAAATATTATTGTGGACAAAGACGTTAAGAGCTTGCTTTCAGCAGAGAATTTTGGAACCGATTTGTCCGACTCTGAAAGTCAAGATTCAGAAAAATAATTATATTAAAATTTTTGTATATAAAGTATGTTTTTGATATTTGCTTCTTGTATAATAAAAGTTAAAATTATATTTCTAACTCTTTTTCTTTTCAATAAAAAAAATTTAATAAAAATTTTTTTTTAATATATAACAAAAAAAAAAAAAAACTTAGCGGCATTTAACGCTAAGCAACTCCTAAGAACTAAGCAAGATATTTCAATTTAGTTTTTTTTATAGTGTTTTATAATGCCAGTGAAGGAGACATCTTCGACCCAATAATGTATATGTCGTAGAATGGCTAGTTTGCCCATTGTACGTGTGCGTACAGCTTTGGTGTGGCGACACGTTGTCGCTAGTAGTTTTAAAATGCACAGTAGTTGTGAAAAAGAGACACATTATGCTGTCGAGCATGGTCTGATTGTAGAGCGCGGACTGAATGAGAGAAACAGAGAGGGCAAAAGACTTTGCAGGAAAGGTGAAATTAGACAAAACTCTGTTGTAAATTGATTTACATTTATTAAAGTCGAAAATTTGTATATTATTAAAGTCAAAAAATTTGAATTATATTTATAGCTGAATTGTATTTGTTAGTTGTGAGTCTGTAAATTTACTCTTAGATAGCTTAGGGCGGAGCGGGAGCGAAAGCTCATATTCGCTCTTGTGCGAATTCGCCCCGCTTCGCCGCAATAGATAAGTTAGGCTTAAGATTAGAGAAAGATTAGAAAATATACTCGAATTTATAACGTTGAAGAAGCAAGACCTTTCGTTTTCGTTTTCGCCCAGTTTTTATTAAATATTACGCAGCCACCTTTTTGTTTTGTCATTTATAAGTGTGAGATAAACTAATCTCGTTAAACATTTTGGCGCCCCCGGGTGGACTTAGTGCGAGATATTTAATAAAAACTGGGCGACGCGTCCGTGCTATGGAAAATAAAACCCAAAAATCACCGCGTCGTGAAACCCTCAAGCCTCGCAGGATCGTCACCGCAGGATCATCACCGCAGGATCATCACCGCAGGATCATCACCGCAGGAACTTCGCCACTTATCATAACCAATCTCCTTCCATGCCGTGCACCTGCATCGACTGCAACAGGAAAGTGGCAGCGGGATTAAAGGATCCCAAGGCAGAACCCCAGGTATTTGTGCGAAAAATTGAAAGTTGAGAAGAGACAAATTAAATCTTCGTCTTGTGCTGAAATATTGCACCCTCCTTTCAATTCTTGGCGCATACGTACTTGAAATTAGTAGAGCTTAAAAATTTGAGTAGTTAGTTAAATTATTAACAAACTGCCTGTGGCTAAAATTGACAAAAACATACATAAATACATATCCACATCACTGTCGCCCTCCCCTTTACCCCTCGTTCGTTTTCGCCAAACAAAATAGTTAAATTTAGTGCAGCCAAACATTTATTTATATACAAATATATGTACAAATATAATACATATTTACGTGCATAAATAAATATATGCAGCGGTAAAATTTTCGTTTTCGCTCCAACCGTTGTCCGCTGCTATATATGTATGTATGTATATGCATTAGTTTGGCGCATTTATTTTTTATTTATTTATTATTATTAACAATGAACTGTTATTTCTATATTATTATAACTAAGAGTAAGGATAAATTAGGTTAAAAGATATTCCATAATTTTGGATTTAATTACAACTAGGGATAGTTCAGGGGACATTAAATGGGATAACGAGTTATAATTTTTACAAATAACGCGGAATGGATCGTGTTCCGCAAAATTAGATCTAGAAATTGGTAACCAAAGGGGTCGGAATGATCTAGTTACTCTATTAGGCACAGAAAACAATAATTTTTCAAGAAGTACTTGTGAGTCAACCTGTCCAAGAATAAGCACATGAAGCAGCATAACTCCAGCACAAGTACGGCGCTCTTTTAAAGGAGGTAGGTTTAGTAATTTTAACCGGCAATTATACGACGGGAGGGAAGTGGCAGTATCCCAGTTTAAGCCTTTTAACGAAAATAGCAGAAACTGCTTTTGGACTGATTCAATCCTCCTTTGGTGAACAAAGTATTGCGGACTCCAAACGCTAGAACAGTATTCTAAGATAGGACGAACCAACGATACGTATAGAGTTTTAGTTGTGAAAGGATCATCAAATTCTTTAGACCAACGTTTGATAAAAGCTAGCACGCCTCTGGCTTTATTCACTGTTAGTGATATGTGGTCGTTGAAGGACAACTTATTGTCAAAAATTACTCCAAGATCGTTAATTAGGAAAACACGATCTAAGACGTTATTCCCAAGAGAGTACGAAACGATGTGAGGCACACTGCGATTGAACGTCATAACCTTACACTTAGAGCAGTTAAGCAAAAGGAGATTGTTTGAGCACCACAAGAAGACTTCGTTAAGGTCTAGTTGCAAGTGTCTATGAAGGAAATGGTCTGAGAAAGAAAGACATAACTTGAAATCATCAGCATACATAAATGTAGTAGCATAGTTTACAACACTAGGTAAATCGTTGACAAAAAGAACAAACAGAAGAGGTCCTAAGTGACTACCTTGTGGGACACCAGATGAAACATTTATAATCTGTGATGAACTGTTTTTAAACAAAACACGCTGCGTGCGGTTCGATAGATAAGAGGTCAACCACTGTACTATATGAGGAGAAAACCCCAAAAGACACAGCTTATGAAGGAGGAGATGGTGGTTAACAGAGTCAAACGCTTTACTAAAGTCAGTGTACACCACATCAGTTTGCATGCGGCTCAGAAAACCTCTGTGGATAAACGAAGTGAATTCAAGAAGGTTAGTTGTGGTAGAGCGATGCTTGACAAAACCATGCTGTGAAGTGGAAATAATACTTTTACAAAAATGTTGCAGTTGGAAAGTAACCAGTTTCTCAAGCAGTTTGGGAATCGCAGATAGCTTAGCAATCCCCCGGTAGTTCTCAATAAGTGCTTTAGAGCCTTTCTTATGAAGCGGAATAATAAAAGATTCATTCCATCTCTTGGGGAGACATGCCAGCTCCAAGGATAAGTTGAATAAGATAGTGAGAGGATAGCAAAGGATATCAGAACAGTACCTTAGAACACAGCTAGGAACAAGCTGTGTCAAGTGACGCCGGAACGCCAAGTGACGCGCTACCCTATAATTGTGGGGTATACACCTTTTTCGGTGTCATTGGCAACCAACTATTTTTTTGGATACTCAGTGCCTCGACTATCAACATAATTCGACTATCAAATAATTAATTAATTATTTTATCTTTTTTCGCCATATTAATTAATTATTTTTCGTTTTCGCTAGATATTAAATTAAATATATTTTTTCGTTCGTTTTCATTTTTTGAATTTAATTTATTAATTAAATAATTAAAATTAAAAAATTTTTTATATTAGTCAAAATTTTTATTTTTTTGCTAATTAACAAATAAATTAAAAAATTTTTTATTTAAAAAATAAAAACAAAAATTTTTAAATTTTTTATCGTTGTCTGTTTATTAAAAAAAAAAATAAATTTTAAAATGGAAAGTAATAAACAATACTAAAATCCACGACTCTTGATGAATTAATTAGAAGATTAAATGTCAGGGTAAAAAGCATTCGCCGGTTAGAGGAACGTTTGGAAGCTGGGTCAGTTCCTTTAGTGAAGACCGAGCTAGAGTGCAGGCTTCAGGTTTTAAATGAGACAATATTTAAGGCAAATGAGTTGCAAGACCAGATCGAGCAATTAGATGAGGAAGATGAATTTGGGGCCGAGTTGGAAGAATTAGAGATAACCACTAAGGCAAGGGTGATGTCATTATTAAATGCCTTCACGTTAGCTGAAGAGTCCCCACAAGCTACTACAATTTCTGCAGCCCCAACTCGAGCTCGACTTCCCAGTTTGGCATTGCCAAAATTCAGTGGAAACTATTCGGAGTTTAAAAATTTCATGAGTCTCTTTGAGACATTAGTAGACAAGGATGTGAACATTCCTGTTATCGAGAAATTTAACCATTTAATTTCTTGCCTCTCTGGTGAAGCCTTAGGAACTATCTAGGCATTCCAAGTCACCGAGAGTAATTATGACAAAGCTATTGCTAGTCTAAAAAGAGTTTACGATAACGAATGTCTCATCTTTGCGAACCAAATAAGCAAATTATTCAGCCTTCCGAAAGTTTCCCAGCCGTCTGCGTCGTCGTTGAGAGGTCTCATCGACACAGTGTCATCGATCTATGGGTCACTATTATCCATAGGAGATGACACTAAAATTGCATACTCAATGATCATTCACTTAGTTTTGAGTAGAGTAGATCCAGTGACCAGAGAAAAATAGGAAGAGTCACTGGATTATGAGGAATTGCTGCTGTGGTCCGATTTCGAAAAAATATTAAATCGTAGGTACCAGCACCTGTCCGCTGAAGAGACTGGCAAGCCAAAACAGGAGAAAATTGGGTTCGGGAAGCAGCACAATAGGAGT
Organism: Drosophila bipectinata; assembly: GCF_030179905.1. NCBI lineage: Eukaryota > Metazoa > Arthropoda > Insecta > Diptera > Drosophilidae > Drosophila > Drosophila bipectinata. The sequence continues at coordinate 22,866,278 of NC_091736.1, read as the reverse complement.
TCGTTGGCTTGCTCCGCTTCCAATAAACAAGCTTGCAGTTATTGCAACGCACAAGACCATAGTCTTGCCTAGTGTAGTCCGTTCGCTCGCTTTGCTCCAATGCAACAGTTTGAGTTTGTCAAGTCAGCCTCATTATGTTTAAATTGTCTGCGAAAAGGTCACACGGTTGCAAAGTGTAAATCGACTAGATGTCAAATTTGTGCAAGATCGCACCACAAACTTCTGCACCGATTTACTGTGACCGAAAATAACTTGGCGTTACCACCACCAAATGAACATCCTCCCCCAGCGCTACATCTTGATGGCCCTTCTACGTCACATGCTTTGCATGCGTCATCACTAGAAAGGGTTTTGTTAGCGACGTCGATCGTAAGCGTTAGAACTAAAAATGGCGAGCATATATTGGCCCGAGCACTACTTGACTCTGGGTCACAAATGAACTTCATTACTGAAGAACTTGCTCAACGCTTACAGATCCGTAGGGAGGAATCGTGTATCAACTTGCTTGGAATTGGTCAAGCTAAGTCCCAGGTTAAGAAAAAGATACATACTGTGGTGAAGTCAACGATTAATGGTAGTGAGTTTCCGTTCGACTTTTGGATTTTGAGAACTATCTCGGGTTATCACCCTGACCAGTCAGTGAACGTGAAAGATTGGGACCTACCAAAGAACTTGCCGCTAGCAGACCCATATTTCTACAAACCTCAGCGGATAGATATGTTAATTGGAGCTGAGTCATTTTTCGAATTGTTGTCCGTGGGCCAAATAAAACAAGGGCCAAACCATCCCATCCTCCAAAAAACTCTCCTTGGATGGATAGTATCGGGAAAATATAAGGCAAATACCTCAACTCCTCAACAGCCTGTCTCTAGCCTGAATTGCCAAGAAGAACTACTCGAGTCGATAGATGGCAATTTGAAAAAATTCTGGTCGTTGGAAGAAGTACCAACTTCCAAAAAGCTTTTGTCACCTGAACAAGAGTTATGTGAGGAACATTATCAGAAAAATACAGTTGTGCTGCCTTCAGGTCGATTTGAAGTCAGGCTTCCATTTAAATCGGATCCAAGCGTTTTGGATTAAAAGATTATCTCGAGATCCGAATTTAAAGAAAATGTATGTGGAATTTATGGAAGAATACGAATCCTTAGGTCATATGTCCCCTACAAACAATGATGTTCTTGCTACTCCACACTACGTCATACCCCACCAGTGTGTCTTACGGCCTCAAAGCACATCGACCAAATTACGAGTCGTGTTTGATGCGTCTTGTAAGACATCAACACATAAGTGCCTTAACGATCTGTTGATGGTTGGTCCTACCATCCAGGAAGAGTTGTATTCAATTCTTCTTAGGTTCCGGCTGAACAGATTCGCTCTGATAGCCGACATAAAAAAGATGTATCGCCAAGTAATGGTAAATGAATCCGATAGGCGATACCAGTTGATAGTGTGGAGGAAAGACCCATCAGAGTCCTTGAAACTGTGCAAGCTCAACACCGTTACATATGGCACTGCGCCAGCCCCATTCCTGGCCATAAGGGGTTTAAAGAGGTTGAGTGAATCTGTGAAAAATACATTCCCTCGAGCTGCCGAAGTTATTGGGTCCGACTTTTACGTCGACGACATGTTAACGGGTGCTGGTTGCATTGAGGAGCTAAAGACAATTAAGTCTGAAGTAACTCAGGTTCTTCAAAACGCTGGGTTTGAATTGAGCAAGTGGTTTTCAAACTCGCCTGAAGTTACTGCATCCGAGAGCACGGTTAAGCCAATAACACTTTCGGACTCAGAACTGCCTAAAGCATTAGGAATCGCTTGGGTTCCTAAAGAAGATGTATTTAAATTTGAAATTGATGCTTCAGTCATGGGTCAAAGGGCGACCAAGCGGAACATCCTTTCGGTGACATCGAAGTTGTTTGACCCCCTTGGCCTATTAAGCCCTATACTTATAAAAGGAAAGATCCTATTGCAGGAACTTTGGCTAAATAAGCTAGATTGGGATGAGTCAATTCCACTGCACTTAGAAACAGCGTGGAACAAAATACAAGTTGCCCTGTCGCAATTAGAGGACATCTCAATTCCGAGATTCGTGTTTACTGAGCCGATGTCACCGATTCAAATTCATGCCTTTTCTGACGCATCGATGAGAGCCTATGGAGCCTGCGTCTATATTCGTTGCAAATCTGCAGAAGGTATTAAAGTTTCATTGTTGACGGCAAAGTCCAAAGTAGCGCCGCTCAAGACAAAGACGCTCCCCCGTCTTGAGTTATGTGCCGCTCACCTTCTCGCAGATCTCTGCCGCAAGATAAAGCCTCTAATAAAAGTTCCGATCGAACGAAGTGTATTTTGGTCGGATTCAGAAGTAACTCTTCATTGGATTCGTTCCCATCCAACGTCGTTGTCAACATTCGTATCGAATAGAGTAGCTGAAATTCAAGAGTGGTCAGAGGATAGCACGTGGCGGCATGTACCAACTAAACAGAACCCGGCAGATATAGTGTCCAGAGGTGGAGACGTAAAGGAGACTGTAGAATCGATCTGGTTTACAGGTCCATCGTTTTTAAAGAAACCGGAAGATAAGTGGCCGACGAGCCCCCGGTTTGATCTGTCACCAGAACTTCTACAGATGGAAGCGAAAAAGAATGCGGTCGGATTAACCGCAATCGTAGCTACCTCAGATTTATTGGAAGTGATAGAAGGTTATTCCTCTCACCTAAAACTGCTGCGAGTGTTCGTTTATATGTTCCGCTTTATAAGGAAATCGAAGAAATTAGTAGTGAATTCTGATATTGTTCCCTCACCTGTCGAATATAATGAAGCATTCAAGAAAATAGTCGAAATAGTCCAAGAGCACGAGTATCAAGATGAAATAGAAAAGATCCGAAAAAAATTTAAGTGTTAGCCCTAGCCTACAAAAGCTAAATCCCTTTCTACACGAATCTTCAGAGGCTGGGCTTACCTTTTCGTTGGTGCGGGTTGGGGGGCGACTAGCTAATGCTCCTATTCCAGTATTGTTGACAAAACGCTCTCAATTTGTTCAGAGCTACGTCCGATACTTGCACGAGTCGAATTTTCATGTGGGTCCACGAGCACTTGTGAGTCTTTTGCGACAGTGCATATGGATCGTAAATGCGCAGGAAGTCTGCAGTCAGACAGTACGGTCATGCATTCGCTGCTTTAAATGCAAGCCTCGTCTGATGACTCAAATCATGGGTGTTTTACCATTATATAGAATTCGTGCTCTCCGCCCATTCTCCATATGTGGTGTTGATTTTTGTGGCCCTATAGATACGACATTGGAAATTCGTGGTAGGCCACCCTATAAGTCCTACATTGCCTTATTTGTTTGTTTTGCGTCCAAGGCAGTTCATTTAGAAGTAGTTTCCGACCTTTCAACTGATTCCTTTTTATTGGCTTTTCAAAGGTTCGTTGGGCGCCGAGGATGTCCGCAGATCGTGCACTGCGACAACGCGACGAACTTCGTCGGAGCGAGTCGCCACTTCGCAGACCTTCGTCGGAGAACCGAGGACGAGGTCGACGCGGTCACGCAATACGCATCAAAAAGCGGATGCGTATTTGCGTTCATGCCGCCGCGGGCTCCGCACATGGGCGGACTATGGGAGGCAGGTGTGAAGTCTGCAAAACACCTACTCCTACGAGCGGTAGGGAACGCCAGACTGACCGCGGAGGAGCTGCAGACCGTCCTCGTTGGAGTCGAGGCCGTCCTGAACTCACGACCCCTGGGGGCTCTGAGTCAGGACCCAAGCGACGGCGAGGCGCTTACTCCCGGGCACCTGTTGACAGGCGGGCCGCTCATCGCCCCACCAGCACCGCGGACCCCGGACCAGCAGGGTCTAACGTGCTTGCGGCGATGGCGGCTTGTCTCGTCAATCAAACAAATGTTTTGGCAGCGATGGTCCCGGGAGTACGTCTTGGGCCTACAGGCGCGGTCGAAGTGGCAGCACCAGGAGGACGACATCCGGACGGGCGAGCTGGTCCTGATCGCAGAGGATCACCAGCCGCCACAACAGTGGCTCACGGGACGAGTAGGAGCAACACACGCCGGCGCGGACGGAAGGGTCAGGGTCGCCGTCGTCCGAACTAGCTCTGGAGCGGAATATAGGAGAGCGGTCCACAAGCTGGCGCGGCTGCCAGTTAGTTGAAGCCTGATGGAGGCCTTCAACGGGGCCGGTGTAAATTGATTTACATTTATTAAAGTCGAAAATTTGTATATTATTAAAGTCAAAAAATTTGAATTATATTTATAGGTGAATTGTATTTGTTAGTTGTGAGTCTGTAAATTTACTCTTAGATAGCTTAGGGCGGAGCGGGAGCGAAAGCTCATATTCGCTCTTGTGCGAATTCGCCCCGCTTCGCCGCAATAGATAAGTTAGGCTTAAGATTAGAGAAAGATTAGAAAATATACTCGAATTTATAACGTTGAAGAAGCAAGACCTTTCGTTTTCGCCCAGTTTTTATTAAATATTACGCAGCCACCTTTTTGTTTTGTCATTTAAAGTGTGAGATAAACTAATCTCGTTAAACATCTGTGTTACTAAAGTCAGTGGGGAAGCGCCTCTAGCAACGAACAGAACTTGCTGTGCAATTATACTAGGAAAATGAAAACAATTGAGGAATCTCCGACATCAGAAGTGGGATTCGCTTTGCCTACGGATCGTGTCCCCGATCCGTATTTGTCAGTTTTGGAGCTGCAAAACCGCAACCTACTGGAAATCATCAAAAACATGCAGACACCAAGGGCACCGCCAACCGATGGAAAAGCGTCATATGTGACTCTTCCAAAATTCAATCCTGACAGCGCTGGAGCGGATGCTTCCTCTTGGTGTTCAACAGTTAATCTTATTTTTGCGGAGTTCAAGGAGCTGTTTAAGCAACGCTTTCTTGGAATTGAGACTTCTGCCGCCAATGGTCGACCAAAGCCGGAGAAGGGCTTCGCTGAATACGGTAGCCGTATTGAGACGCTACTTATGTCAAAATGGAAAGCCAAGGATTTGGAAGAAACAGCGGAATCTGTGACTCTGGCGCACATGGCACAAAAAGACAAAAAGTTGACGCACTGGGTTTTTACAAACAACGTGAAAACTCCCAATGAGCTACAACAAAAGTAACACGCACACTCATTCAAAAAGCGCAGTATAGACGATGATTCAACAGGATCGGAGCGCAAGAAGTTCAAGCTTCCGACACCGATTAAATGCAATTACTGTGGAAAGGCTGGCCATAAATACGCCGAATGTCGTGCTCGCTTGGAGAGGGGCTAGAGCAAAGGCAAAATTTACAGCGGCAGTAACATGATTGGACCGAAGGATCGGTCAAGTGTTAAGTGCTTTAAGTGTGACGAAATAGGACAATTTGCATCCGCTTGTCCAAAAGGCCGAACGTATAAGAAGCGGTTAGATATCTGCTATATAGATATCTGATATCAGTAGCTCCACCGACTGGAATAGTAAGGGCATCCGGTAAGTCTATTCCATTTTGCTTTGATTCGGGTGCTGAATGCTCTTTAGTGAATGAAAAAAATAACATTGTAAAACTTATCGGTATAAGTAATGATGCCATTTTTAGTACTCAGCAAGTATTATGTAATATAAATATTGAACAATACTGCTTTGAAATTTTGTTACACGTAAATATGGATAAGTATCTGAAATACGATGTGTTGGTTGGTCGTGAAATCCTAAGCCAGCGCTTTGGAGTAATAAAAGATGCCAACAAATTTCAAATTTATAAAACAAAAAGGGTAGATGTTTTGACTGTAACTGATTACAAAGATATTATAAATGCTGATATTGATATAGTCGAATCCGATAAAATGGCCTTAACAAATATCCCAAAGTGTTACTCTGATTGGTTTATCAGCGGTATTCCAAAAACTCGAGTCTCGACAGAGCAATTAGAAATTAATTTAATAGATCCACTAAAGACAGTGCAACGACGTTCTTACAGGCTAAGCGAAGAAAAAAAAAACCATGTGCGCTGTAAAATTGATGAATTATTGAAAGCAAATATTATTCGTCAAAGTTGCTCACCTTTGGCCAGCCTTATGATGTTGGTAAAGAAGAAAAACGGCACTGATAGTCTTTGTGTGGACTATAAGATATTAAATGAAAATACCGTTGCTGATAGGTATCTGTTGCATCTTATCGCAGACCATATTGCCAGGCTTCAAGGTACCAAATATTTCTCGTTTTTACTGCCCAGAAGGGCAGTACGAGTTTTTGACCATGCCTTTTGGCTTGAAAAATTCACGTTCTGTGTTCCAGAGGGACATAATAAGAGCATTAGGAACTCTAGCACACACATATGTGTGCTATCGTTTATATTGATGATATGTTGGTTATAGCCGAAACCAAAGAAGAGGCGTTGGAACGGTTGCGTACTGTACTAGAAACATTAAGTAATGCCGGATTTTCGTTTAATGTAACTAACTGCTCCATTCTTAAAACTCATATAGAGTATCTGGGGTTCGAAATAAGCAACGGGGAAATTAGGCCAAGATAAAGGCATTGATTGATTCACCGCCTCCACAATCTGTGTCGCAGGTACGACAATTTATGGATTGGCCAATTCAATGGAATCCAATTTATTGATTCATATTTCAGTCAGTTCGTTCCAAAATTTTCAGAGACGCTTAAGCTTTTGTATCACCTAACGTCAAAGAAAATTGCAACTTTCGCTTGGAAACAAGACCACGAGCAAATACTAATTAAAATCATATCTGTGTTGACCCACAGTTGTTGAGTATTTTAGTAAATGCACTCTCCTGCCGTGTCTAAATATCATTCTTATGAATTAGAGATGCTAGCGGTATCCGACATGTCCCCCATTACTTGCAGGGGCGTAAATTTTTCGTATATACAGACTGCAATTCTTTGAAGGCTAGTCGCACAAAACTCGACTTAACGCCGAGCGTTCATAGGCGGTGGGCATTTTTGCAATTGTTTGACTTCGACTTAGAGTACAGAAAGGGTGAACGAATCGCGCACGTAGATTGTCTATCTCGGAATCCAGTACCTGAGAAAAATAATGATCAAAATAAAATACCTGAGGAAAATAGTGGTCAGAATAAAATACCTGGGAAGCGAATAAATTTGACTGAGGTAACTGACAACTGGCGAATTTCGGAGCAACAGCGTGATAGTAAGATTTTAGAAATATCAACAAAATTAAGAAATAATGAATTACCTGATAATTTAGATAAAACCTATTAATTACGTAAATGTATTTTGCATAGAAAAATACAGCAAAAACTAAAACTAAAATAAAGTAAAACTAAATAAGTAAAACTAAATGTCTACCGGTAATTTCAAGGCATTTATCAATCATGTCCACGAATCAATAATGCATTTGGGATGGGAAAACCCATTAGATAAGGTTTATCGCTATTATTGGTTTGAAAACATGTCAAAATATGTACGTCGGTTCGTAAAAACTGTATTACTTCTAAATTGACGAAGCCACCCGTAGGTAAAGTTCCGGCAGAGTTACATTCTATTCCCAAGATGGGTATACCGTGGCACACGGTACATATTGACATAACAGGAAAATTGAGTGGTAAAAACGACTTAAAATAATACGATATTGTCTTAATAGACGCATTTACAAAATTTGTTTATTTTTACCACACTTTGAAAATAGATATGGAAAGTTGTGTTAAGGCCGTAAGATTTGTTTGTTAGTTTGTTATTTTATTTGGCTTGCCTACCCGAATTATAGGTCGTTGTTTTGCAAGTTCAGATTTTCGTGAGTTTTGTTCCTCTCAAAAAATTAATTTGTATTTAATTGGCACCGGTGCAAGTAGGGCCAATGGTCAGGTCGAGCGACTAATGAGCACACTGAAAATTATTTTGACGTCTGTGGAAACCGGTCAGAGATCGTGGCAGGATGCGTTGGCCGAGGTGCAATTGGCAATGAATTGTACTTGGTAATTGTTAATAGAATTGTTAATTGGTAAGGAAGCTAGACCTTTTGGCTTACTACCAATAGATGAAGAAGTTGATGACAAAATAGATGAAGAAAATTGATGAAAATCTAAAAAAACAAGCCAAACAAAATATGAAAGACGGCGCACGATATAATAAACCCAGGTTTGATAGTAATAAGGCGAAAATTATTAAACATAGTTTAGGCGATCACGTATTGCTTAAGAATGAGAAGCGTCATCAAACTAAGCTTGACCCTAAATTTAAAGGGCCGTTTGAGATTGTCAAAATACTAAATGGTTAAAGTCCTTAACAAGTAAGCGAACTAACAAATATTCCCATGAATTCTTAAGAGCTATGCCGAATAATCAGCAAATACGCGAAGATAGAGACGGCACGATGGAACTACACAAATGTTATTGTAATATGTTAAAGGAACTACATAAATGTTAAAAAGTATTAAAGGAACTACACTAATATTATTAGCAAGATGTGTTAAGAAATTACACAATTGTTAAAATGTGCTAAAGGAAATGCACAAATGTTTTATTTAAAAAGGGAATAATGTTATTAAAGAATATCTAAATGAATTAATAAGATTATGTTTAATTGAAGAAATGTAATGAATACAGAAGATTTGATATTTATATAAGTGATTTTTATTTTGAAAGCTTTTGTCCAATACATGAAATAAAAATTTCTGTTTAAAAAGAAAGAAAAGTTTAAAGTGAAATTGAGTCTCGTGGTATTAAAAACTAAGCACACGAGGACGTGTGAGTTGTCAAGAAGGCCGTGTCGTAGAATGGCTAGTTTGCTCATTGTGGCGACACATTGTCGCTAATAGTTTAAAAATGCACAGTAGCTGAGAAAAAGAAACACACTTTGCTGGTGAGCATGGTCTAATCGTAGAGCGCGGACTGAATGAGAGAAACAGAGAGGTCAATAGACTTTGCAGGAATGGTGAAATTAGACAGAACTCACGCAGTATATAACGGCTGAGATAAGTCGACTATATCGACTATATAACGACTAAATAAAAAAAAAATTTTAGAGATTTCGGATTTTGCATGAGTGTTATTTTTAACAATATAATACGACATACCAAATTTCAACTATATATAACTGAACGATCGGAATTAGTACTTAGTAAAAATATCAACTTTTGTATTTTTGAAGATAGAAGTTTGGGCTTTTTGGAGATTTTTTAATAAATTGTAATAAATTATAATATGATATTCTCATAATCATCGGCCAACTACATCCGATTTTTGATATACATATCCTTATATATCTTTTACATGTTTTAACTGCAAGGGTATATCAACTCCTCCCGAAGTTAGCTTTGCTTTCTTGTTTTTTTGTAATTCAAAAAAATGTTTTTTATTCTTAATTTAAATAAAACGCCTAAAATTATTGTGCATATTTTCTTAAAGTATGTTATATAAGCCAAAATTAAGAAAACTTAATTTTCTATCTTGCATACTGATATTAAAAAAAAAAATTTTACATGATAAGATTTAACTGTGCTTTTTTCAATTTTTTGCTTTTTCAAATTTAGCAAAAAAGCACGAGGTAATTTTTCAAAATAGGCTGGTTTACTTTGAAAGATAATCGATTTAAAACCAACAAAGATTACGGAGGTCGGTCTTGCACTAGTCTCACAGCTAACAGATTCACATTAAAGGTTGCCTCCTTAAAATATGAATTTCTTCAAAAGCGCATAAAAGTGCCTTTTCATATTTCACTCATATGAAGAAGATTAAACAATCTAATACAAATTACAATGTTTGACCCAGCTTGACTTAGTTTAAATCTCCTTTTAAAAATGAGATTTAATTCTAAGAACTCATCTTAAACTTTCAAAAAATGATTATTGGCCAGAAAAAGCGGTCAAATTTTTCAAATGGAAGAGCCCAGGTGAGCCAAATACGAAAAAAGGACGTTAAGTTCGATCAAATGTCAAAGTTTTGATCACTGTTTTCTTCGATTACCATGGCGTGGTCCATCAGGAGTTCTTACCATATGGTCGTACGGTCAATAAACATTATTATCTGGAAGTTATGCGTCGTTTGCGAGAAGCAATACGAAAGAAAAGTCTAGAATTGTGGAAAAAGAATTCATGGCTTTTGCATCACGATAACGCCATTGCTCACTCATCTTTGCTTGTGAGAGATTTTTTGGCAAAAACAACACCACAATAATGCCTCAGCCACCATATTCATCGGATTTGACCCGATGTGACTTTTTCTTGTTCCCAAAACTAAAGAGACCTATGAAAGGACGGAGATTTGCAACGATTGAAGAGATAAAGACTGCATCGCTGGAAGAGCTCAAGGCTATACCGAAAAAGTGCTTATGGGAAGTGCTTTGAGGATTGGAAAAACCGTTGGCATAAGTGTATTGTATCTGAGGGGGATTACTTTGAAGAGGACAACATAAATATTAAAAAATAAATTAATAATTTTTCTTGAAAACACAAAGTCACCTTACTTTTTTAACACACCTCGTATGCAGTTAAAATTATTTAAAATTCAAAAATCCTATTTTGGTGGGGCCATGATTATGTCTATTTGGTTATCCCTGATTTTACCCGATCAACTGTTGCTGATGAACTAAATGCATGCCTAAAATCATCAAATTTGTGGCAGTACGTAAAGACACTCCACTTAACAACTAACATGCGAGTATTTTTGCAACAAGATGAAACTGCAAATGTGTTTGCGAAGCAGTTGTTAGACATTGGAAATAATAAAGTTGCAGTGGACACCTCGACCGGATTCATCACATTACCTACAGATTTCTGTCACATCACAGACTCAAAAGTGGAGCTTATTCAGCGAGTTTTCCCAGATATAGCGCAAAAGTTCAATAACCATAATTGGCTGGGTGAACAATCGACGAGGATATCAATGCGAACATTCAGAATTTTTTCCAGGACAGTTGGAATATTTTCAAATCAGTCGACACAGTTATGAACCAAGATGACGTAGTCAACTATCCCACGGAGTTTTTAAATTCACTGAAATTGCATGGATAATCACATCACCATTTGTCGGTAAAATAGGGATCCATTGTAACATCCTACGTATTAGGATGCTTCGTAAAAATATTCAACTTCCACTATGCAATGCTATTGAATAACGTCATTAAGGCAACAATCATACAATCATGTCCCAGTAAAAATTCCTTCACCCTGCAAGGCCTGGAGCCCTGAAGATAAAAAACTTGTATCCTTCTCTTTTAGAACGCAGACGAATGCGTTGTACTTAGATTGACCAATATTGCTTTATATCAGTGGTGTGCAAATGTATACATTTTTAACATTTGAGTGTGTGCGTACGCAGCAAAAAGCAAAGAAAGCCGGACATTAATGGTCTGGCAATCGATATAAGGCCGTTATTGGAAGCTTGAAGCTAAATGTAGGAATCCGCGTGGAAATAATTTTTTCTTTGACTTTCTGGCGCAATTAAAAAAGGTTCGTCCAGTACAAGGAAAACATTTTTCGCGAAGAATGTAGAAGCAAGTTGGAGATTGAGCCCACTCGGAGATCACCGAAATTGAGGGTATCGCGAAACTGTTGGCAACGGCGAGGCCAAAGCGGCAACTTTCTGTTAGACACGCGGGTCGGCGCCAAAGTGAGGCCTGGTTCAAGGTGTGAAGGTCTTTGGTGAAAGAGAAGCTGGAGTCGAGCGGGGTTCCCAGCGGATCAGTACACGGCATAAATTAGGAGGGTCGCAAGATCGCCCACGAGGCGAGGCCACGAGGAATCGCTGAGAGGCCTAGGGTTCCGTCGAGAGAGCCTGGTCGGAGTAGTCGCCGTAGAAGCGAGAGCAGAAAGGAAAGCTGTTTTTGTTGGAGAAGCGGCTAGGTGTGGTCGGAGGCAGCCGAAATTGGGAGCTAGACTCGGAGCGTTCGCGGCGCTTTTAAGGGACACTCCGCCGCAGAGAGGGGAGCGAATTCGGTCTATCTGGTGGCCTCTTGGTGCCCCGTAGGAACGTGTGGAGTTAGAGAACTGAGTTTTCCTTTCTCATTGGAGGTTTCTATTGGCTAGCTGCGTAAATAGTTTTTTTTGTGAACGGGTTGGCAAGAGCTTTCCCGGAATATTATTACTTTCCAGCCTCGAGCAAGTGGAAGCGCTTCAACCAGCTTGTTGCGGATGAAAAGGGTGAGTAAATCCTAATTTGGTCCGAATCGTCTGATTCCCGGCCTAAGGGGTCCACCAATTGGACGATTGCCCTCACCTTTGACACCGGGAACGAGCCTTTAGATCAAAAGTCCGGTCAAGAAAAAATAATACAAGCGTCTCCAAACCGGATAATTGTAATGTCAGCCCGTAGATAAAGTCGGCAGAAATTATTTAAAGGAATCGCGCAGATACGTCCCGATTCTGCATACGCTAGCCGCAGATAGCCTTTTACCACGGAGTGGTGTAAAGGACCGTGGGATTAAAGTTTCAATTGAAGCAGAAAAACAAAATAAATGAAGTATTGTGCGAGGCCGAACCAAATAGCTTCAGGGAGGAAAATAGTCCGCCTCGCTTGATTTGCCACCGCCTTGCTGCTGCCGCTACCTTTCGGCGACCGAGTATCTGTTCAGAGGAGACTTTGTTAGGCATTCGCATTTCGAGAGGTCGTGCACACATTCTATCATCGCTATAATTAATGATCTTCGAGGCAAGCATCAGAGAGAGAGGGGCCTTACAAGACCCACCCATTGGCCGACGAGATCTAGCTGGCAACCGCGTGCGACCCCTTTTCTTACCCGATGGTCCTGAGATGCCCATCTCCTAAGCTTGACTGTTCGTTACAAATATAAGGCCCTCTTATTTTGTTTAGAATTATAAAACTGTTAACTGTTAAGCCTAGTACTATGACGACGACAATCCGCTGTCACACGTGTGACAACTGTCAAACTCCATATAAAAAAAAAGGTGTAAAAACAGGAAGAAGAAGAAATTTTTGCCTCCTAGATTTTGCCGGTACTCCGACGACGAAAATTATGGCTATCAAATTGAATGGCGTTGCCAGATCAAAAAAAATAAACAGCTGATTTTGGGTGTAAAAAGAATTAATTTGATTTCTTTTGATAGCCAAAACATGGAGCGAAAATTGAAAGAAAAAAATTGTCGGACCGAAAAATTTTCGCCTGCGAGGATAAAGTCAATTTAATTAGTGCGGTCAAAGCGAAGCCCATAATCTGGCATTTGACCCACAAGGGCATTTTAATTCCATAAAATGACATATAAATGATTTGTAATTGATTTTGATTTTGACCCAGTTTTCTTTTTCTTAATCAGCTCCTTAGCGGCGAAATACATAAAGAAAACACCAAAATCCAATCGGCTTGAATTCATTTTTGCTTAGTTGTTTTTTGTTTACAGTCAACAGCTGTTCAGTATTACCCTTTTCCTTAATTTTTTTGGTCACACTAGCTCGGTAGCCAAATAAAGTGGGGTTTCGCTAGCGGATTTTCGACAGCGGATTTTCGTCGTCAGAGTACTAGGCTTTACACTGTTTAGCAGCGCTGCAGCTGAATTTCTGTCGTATGGACGCATACCATGGAAAATGAGAAAATGGAAAACTCCCATTACTTGTTTACAGCAATAATAGTGAGCAAAAAAATAGTGGATAATTTGTTTTTTCTGTTTCTGTTGGGTCTGTTCACCAACAAAAATTCATATCGAAAAATACCACAAATTTAAAAGCGGATTTTTCCCTGCACAGCTTAACGCATGTACGGTTCCCAGCGAAAGATTACCAATTTTAATCGTTAACTTTTTTCATTTTGCATGATATCAGAAAATTAATTTAAGCTATTATTTTCAAACATTGCGTATTTTTAAATTCAATTCAAATAATATTACAAATATACATACATTAAATAAGCAAGAGTTATCGGTCAAAATTGACAAAAAATACCAAAAGTAATATATATATGTAGATGTATTTTATTTCGTTTTTTCAAAAGTGGATGCAGTGTGGTCACACATACACACAAATGGTCGGATGGAAAATTATAAATTTAATTAATTGATTGAGCTCGATTTTACTGTGTCCTTTATCTTTTGAAAAAAAAAAAACTTCCCATATTGGTGTCTTATTAATTGGAACAAACCTTGTTGAATTAATTGGTACTACCAACAAAAGTATCTAAAAAGAAAATTATTCAACCTGGCGTTTACTTCGTATAAGGGAAAGTTTTGCTTTTCCATCAATATAAAATGTACATTTACATTATGTACGTATGTGGCTCCATAAACCCAAAGATACCTTCTTTTTGATTGTTTTATTTAATTTATATTCTTAATATAAGACAGCTTGTAATGTAAACCGGGAACGGAGTTTAAAGTGATATAAAATAATCAAATCGAACTTAGAGCATTTTATGAAACTGCTGTGTTGGCTTACCGGAGCAAATGATTTTTTTCTAGAAAAGGTAAGCCACAACATGAAAGCTTACCATTAAGGCATATTATTAATGTTTATGAATATTTATATACATACATACATATGTATATCCCGAACAATTTAAAAAATTGGTTAAAGACAATATTATATTTTACTATTTACTTAAACTGACTGTTAACTTAAAAAAATGAAAAAATTCTTTTGAATTTATTAAAACTGAACAATAATTACAATAAGAATTAACAGAATAAAAAATTTCTTTATAATTTTTTTTATTTTATTTGTTTATAAATTATTCTAAACACAAATTGTTCATTAATATTATTTAAAGACAAGAATAAATGCACATATGTATGTATGTACCTACACACCCATATATACATTCGCTTGCATGATTCATAAACGTCGTTGCTATTCATGACGTCGCTATTATACTAGAATACTGGATTTGAAAAGTAAAACAGAACTAAAATGGAAAGTCAAAATAATGGCAGTTTCTATGTGTATATCCTAGCAATCCTAGCAATATGGATTGTTAAATTGTATGTGCCTACTTGGCGCTCTTTCTTACATATGTATAAGGAAAAAGGAAATCAATGGTCTCAGTTTATTTTTCTTTAAAATTTTCTTTAAAAGAAAAGGAAAAAAGTTTAAGAAAAATTTTTTTTCTGATTTTATGACTATTTTTCTAAAACCATTCATACGTTTAGCCCAGTGGGGGGAAAACTCTCATTTTCCATAGCACGCGTGCATAGGGTAGGGAATTCTGCCGCAGCGCTGCCGGCACACTGACAGTGTGAGCACTTTCTTTATTAGAAGCTCTCATGTTGACTCATTTGACAGCCCAAACTTAAAAATCAAATGTTTCCACTGAGAAAAATTTTCTCAGAAATTGGGTTGGAAACAGTTTTCTTCATGGAGAATATAGATAGGGAAGCGTAGTTTTTCATTTGTTTAAGAAATGTTGCTAGCAAAGCTTTTTTTAAAATAAAATACACAATTTTAGTGCCCATTCCAACTTTTTAATTAACGAAAAATGAAATCGAAAACTATGTTATGTTCGCTCAGTGAATGCTCTGCTCTCATTGTTTTTCTCTGCTACGCAGTGCGCACAAAACAAACACGACCCTTCGCGCAAGAAGGGGGAAGAAAAGTGATCCTAAAGATGCCACAAAAATAACGGAAAATTGGATCGGAAAATTGGACACAAATTGCACAAATTTGACAAATGAAATTCTGTCAACGACCGAACTACAATGTTAAATATTTGCTTATTTGTGTACATACATATATCCGTACCAAAATAGTCATTAAAATTTAAACGATCACCTACCAATGGTATATAAACACCAGGCCCTCCGAACTTAGATTTCTTTTCTTGTTTTTAATTGACTGTTTTCAATTAACAACCTGTTAGATAACTTTTACAGATCAAAATGCTGAATTTAAATATTTTGTATTTCATTAAAGAAGTCTTTTCAAAATGTATCATTCATCTCACCAAATTAATAATATTTTGATAAATTAGTAAAAAAAAATCTGAATTGGGTTAAAGACAGTAAAAAGGTTTTTTTTTTGTTTTTTGAAAAGAAAACCAATAACCAAACGCTTAAGTTTAATATAATAAGCTTCTGTAAAAAGAAGAGGTTAGCCAAATATGGCCAAAACCATGTAAATTAATCCCATGACTTAAAAAAAAATACGTAATCTTTTTTTCAGAATGGAAGTACATACAGTGGAAATGAACAACTTGCATTGCACTGCTGCTGTACTTTCCTCGATTCAATCTGCTCCGATACCTTCCAACGCTACGCCCATTAGATCCGGAATCAACAATTCATCCGTCGATACAGATTTCGTCGGGAAGTTAAACCATCAAAATGACAATCGAAACTGCGACAGTCCCGGCAGCTCCAACTCTGAATTGGAAAAAGAAAGTACCGTTATTAAAAACCTAAATTGTTCTTTAACTGGCAGTGACAGTTTGGGAAAATCAAGTGGATCTCTAAGTGGCGCCTCTTCAACAAACTCAGCATTTCAGGGAAATAATACGATTGAACCTTTAAAAATCAATGGGCCAGTCAGTGGGGACTCTTCTGGAGGAGCCTTATCCACATCTGTTCAAATAAAGAAGCGAATTTCGAGCAGTCGCACGCCTACTCGAAAAGCGCATCGGATAAAATTTTACCGAAACGGAGATCGTTTTTATCCAGGTATAACCATTCCAGTATCTAATGAACGTTATAGATCTTTTGAGAGCCTCTATGAAGACTTGACTCGACTGCTTGAAGAAAACGTCAAAATACCAGGTGCCGTTCGAACTATTTACAATATGTGTGGAAAGAAAGTAAGTATTTCCGATTATTAATATTTAGGTTAGGTTAGGTTAAGGCAGCCATGCGGGGCCTGTCACTGACACCTCCATCCACTTGAGCCGCTGGGGCTCCTTGTGATACCGCACAGGCACGAGGTCCTACAAGGGGACCTTCCCCCTCCTATCTACTAATGTGCCCAAGTGTGTGCTAACTTTCCTGCGGCGGCTCGCGGTCCCATCCAGTTTTCCGGATGAAGGCAACGAGTCTGCGTGGAGCGATCTCCTCGAGGTCTGTTAGGTTCGTGAGTGCTGCGCTCAAGAATTTGAGACGGCTGCGCCCCAGCGTAGGGCAATAACACAGGTGTGCGACTGTCTCTTCCTCTTTTACATCCCCACAACTCCTACAGTAATCATTGTGTGCAATTCGTTCCTATTAACTAGTATCCCGTGATGGCCTTGACCGCCAGACTGCAGTCCTGCCTATTGAAGATAAGCATCATTGATCTTTTCCTAGAGCGGATAGGCCATATCATGCGTGAGTTCCTGCCGTTTGGAGATTCCTCCATTTCGTCCGTGCTATGCGGCCAAAGTGATTTAGCCTACACGTAGCAAGGCATTCCTAGTAGTTCTTCTCCGATTGGTAGCGTCAAGGGCGTGGCGATTTTAGCCCCCGCTATCTCTACAGGTAATATGACGAGTATGAAGTCTAGGGCGTCTGTTGCTGTGGTACGTAGACTGCCTGTTATGCCTGTAACCTCCGCCATCCTTTGCGTTTTCCTAAATCCGTAGAATAGGACTGGTCTTATGACCGCTGTGTAAAGCCATCTGATTATCTTTGAGTCTAATGCCCTTTCGGCATGTATATAGCGCGATTGTTGCCTTGCTTGCTCTATCCATAGTGTTTGACTTCCAGTCCAGTTTCCTGTTCCAGCTTTAACACTGAGGGAGAGAATTTCTCCTGATAGTTTTGGAAGCCTACAATTTGGTATTGGATATAGTGGATATAGGAGATATGGATATAGTGAAGAGGACAGCTCGGTTTTGGATGGGTTTACACCTAGTCCATTCCTAACTGCCCATGTTGAGAGAACCCTAAGTTTGTCTGTCATGCATAAGCAATAACCTTGCAACCACCACCTTCTAGGGATCGTAGTAGGCTATTAACTGGGGTGAAAATACACCTCCTTGCGGAGTGCCTCTTCTGGCATATCTTTGAATAGATCTCCTCCTAATGACGTCTCAACAGTCCTGTTTACCAGGATCTGCTTTATAAGGCGTACGGATTGAACGTCTATTTTTAGTCTCGTCAGCGCATTGATACTCGAAATGGCAGGATGTTGTTTAACGCACTTCACCGAACGTAGTGATCTCGTGGAGTGCCGTCTCCGTGGATCGGCCCTTCCTATAAGCATGCTGTGATCCCGAGATATCATCTGGGTAAGATTGATGGTAAGATTAATGTGGAGGCTGATTAGTCTCTCCATTGTCTTAAGGGAGAAGGACGACAGGCTTATAGGTCTGGAGACTAGGGGTGCAGTGCGATGGTTTTCCCGCTTTGGGTATGAATACGACCTTCGTCCGCAACCACGTTGCGGGCACGATCCCACCTTGGCCTGGGAATTTAAAGGGCTTGAAGCTGTTTATTGCCCAGCTGAGATACCGATTACTATATTGGTATTCGAGTTGGTTTGGAAGGGAGGGGCTGTCTCCCTCTCTCTGCGTTTCCAGGGTTGTTTCTTCTAGAGAGCATCCCGGGAAATGTGCATTTGTGAGAGCCTCAAGGGTTTCTTTGCTGGACGTGGTCCAGCCTAGAGATGGGCGCGTGTCTAAAATTTTCAACACGACACAACACGAACACGAAAAACTTTATTTTGCGTAACACGAACACGCACGGTCGATTTTAATCCAACACGAACACGCACGACCAACACGAAAATTTTTTTTCATATTTGTTTCATATTAAATTACAATGTAATGGGTAAATTGAGTTAGTGAGCTTTTTTAAACAATAACCTTTGGTGGAGCCCGGATAAATAAAAAGACGTGCTAAATTTCTTATTAAAATTAATGGTACTTTATTAACTGTTTATTACAGTAAAGGTAAACGCAAATGGCGAAAAATTAACATACAAAAACATTAAAATTAATTCATATTTTTGTATAAAAGTACAAGTTTATCCACATTACTGCTGAGAAATCTGGTTCTGCGCTCGTAGCAGAGCTAATTGGTATATTTAAAATTTGCTTTGCTAGTTAAGTTATTAGCTCTTCTCCAAAATTCTAAAACATTGTTTAAATTTTCTTTGCCGCATTTGTAATAGTTGTCTATTTCAATGTCGACAGCGCTGCGCACTAATTTAACCTTTTTAGCATTGGTTTCATCTCTAAATTCAAAAAAAACCTGGGCTTCATTAGCCGATATGCTTTTCTCAGGACTGGTCTTTTGGATTGAATATTCAGATAATATTCTCTAATCGTAGTAAAAGTGTCACTTCGTTCAGATTCGGTTAAAAAATTAAGCTGCCTAAACGGCGGGTTTAAAAAAAGACCGACGTAATGAAGGTTGGTTGGCTTTAGACGCTTATCAAGTTGTAAAAGAGTATTAGTTTTAAGTTGCGATATAAGAAATGAATCTAACATTTTCTGATTACAATGTGATTTTAATTTTAAAATACCAAAGAACATAAATATGCATGGTGGGTTCTTTTTCGGAACTAAATTTTTCGGAACATTCTTTAAAAGGTTTTAAGAATTCTAGAACTTGATTTATAATTTCAAAGTCAATATCAGCAAGACGATTCGATTGACTTTTTTCACTTAAAAGATATTTTATTTCATCCTTAACGTCAAATATACTTTGAAGCATAATATACACTGAGTTCCATCTAGTTTGTACATCTTGTTTTAGTGACTTGCTTAATTTATTGTTCAACTCTGAATGCTTGAAAAATTTAACTAATTTCTTCGACGCATCAATAAGCTGCCTAATTTCATAAATTGGATCCCTTTCGAGGACATCGGCCATTAAAAGATTTAAATTGTGGCATGCGCACGATAGTCCTTTAAAATTATTAAAAGCCGAAACAACATTTGCTCCGTTGTCGGTGACAATTACAGAGTTTATCAACTTACTGTCGATGTTAAATTGTTTTAAAATGTCGGTTACATGCCATACAATATTAGCTCCGGTTTTTTTCTCTGCCTCGAACTCTTTAACACCTAATATTTAAACATTTAACTTAAATTCAGCACATATATAATGAGTGCTTAAGCTTACAAAACTCCGCTCCGTGTACGAGTCGGTCCACATATCAGTTGTGAAGGCTAAATGTTGTTCTATAAGCGCTGTGCTTAGCTCCTTATGTATACGCTCGTATTCCTTTATCATGACGGAGTAAGTAAGGGTTTTTCTCGATACGAATACATCCTTATATTTTTGAACGCCATATGCAGCTCCTAGATTTATAAGGGCTTGAGCATACTCCTGAAATTCTTCGCCTAAACAAAATAAAAAGTAATAACATATATATACATATTAATTAATAATTAATACACTGGTGCCCAAGCCCAGTATAGAAAAGTGAGTTCTTTTCCACAATACACACAAATAAAAAAAAACATTGATCCGATGATACAAAAACAGCAAGTTATGAGCTTGGGTACCACTAATTTAACACTCATATTCACACAAATAAACTCGTCACTGTACATAGTGCATATATCTTAACTCCCCTTCGGTGACGCTGAGAGGATGTAAATCTTTAGCCACGAAATTCAACTGTTTGATGGCCAGGTTATCTATGACATTTTGCGGAACTTTTTTAAGCACAAAAGACGGCAAAGTGGGTTGGCGTGTATCCGCTTAAACGGCACATTTGACGATTTAATACGCCGGTTTCGGTCTTCGCCGTGTATGCGAATACAACTTTGCACTTTTTACAGCACAAAAAGTTTAGGATCTCACCTCAGCATTCAATTAAATTGAACGTCTGCCAAATAAGACTTTTGGCTTTTGCATTGTTAATTAATTTGTATTTTCGTCTCCTCTGGCAATCGCTTCTTGAATTTGAATGCGTCTCTCCATATTTTTTTTTCTAGCATCCAGTTCGAAGAAAAAATTTGATGGTATGTGTTTTACAGTGTTGGTAATTCTTGCTGAGGAAATATACTAAAAATAGTGCAGTCAAGCGACTTTTGTTTCGTGTTGTCGTGTTGGAGTGCGCAACAAGAGCACGCACGAACACGCGAAATTTGATTGCGTGCAACACGAACACGCGTGTTGAGTCGTGTTCCCGATGTGACACGAGAATACACGACACGCGCCCAACTCTAGTCCAGCTACCTTCCGAGGTTTTAATATATCCTTCACTTGGTGCAGTTGTTGCAAGGACCTTCCGGAGTCGGGAGGCCTCCGATGTCTGTTGAATGTTCGTGCAGAACTTGGTCCAGGTATTCCTTTTTGCTCTACGCAGTTCTTTGTTGTACTGCCTGAAGTTCGCTTTCTACGCCTCCCAGGCTGTCTCCGTGTTTGCCTTACTGGCAAAATTAAAGGTTTTGCGGGCCCTGGTCTTAAAGAGCGAAAGTGTTTGCGACCACCATGGAGGTATCTTTGACTTGCTACTGCCCGATCTGTTTTGGGACAAGCTTTATTGAATGCCTTAGCGCACGCCGCCGTTAACGTGTCCACCATGGCATCCAGGTCTTGCCTACTGTCAACGTCCCTTGTTGGAGGTTTCCCCAAGAATCTTTTTAGTTTTTTCTCATATAACTCCCAGTTAGCTTTTCTCGGGTTGCATACTGTGAGTCGATTAAAGTTCTTAAAATTGACCACTAATTCTATATATCGATGGTCTGAGAAAGAGTGTTTCTCTTGGACTCCCCATCTAACAATCTTGTCTGCTAGGGAATCAGAGTAAAAAATAATGTCAAGTACTTCCCTTGTTCTTGACTATGAAGGTGGGTTCCGTACCCCTGTTACCCACCAGAAGATTGGAGCCTAGGATAAAATCGAAGATTGACTCACCCCTCTCGTTTGTGTCAGTGCTTCTCCACTGATGGGAAGGCCTCCTGGTCGTGGCCCATATACGCCGAACACACCCTTAGAGGGCCATTTGGGCTCTCTATGGCTGCGGCTATGTGGTCTTCATTACTGAAATTGGGTAGCAAAAAGAGGTAAAGGTTCTTTTTTTGCGAGGATGCAGGCCGTAGTCCCACCGTCTCCTCCACCTTGGCGACTCTCCAGTCCGTCGTGGGAAGCATCGGGTTGCACATCCTCAGCATCACCAGGATGGTTTTAAGGTCGGCTGGCTTTTCTGTAAGCCATACTCGCGCTCTCGGTTTACTTGGGATCTCCTTTCAGTCAACCGCCACCAGCTTTGCCCCGGGGTAGATCTCTAGATCTCTAAATCTAGCATCCCAAGCGAATGTGAAGACGCTACCAAGCAACCATTCGCTCTTGAGACTCTATCAATCGCGAGTCTCGACAGGCAATTACCTTGACGCTATCCTAATACCATCCTGCGTCTTCACATTCTGGTGGGGATCCTCCGTTCTGTAGCATCTCCTCCACGAAGCGCCTATGCAACTCGTTTACCACTCGTCGCCAAAGGTCCTTGTGGATGGGCCCATCTTTGGAACCCTTGTCCAGGACTCCAATAAGGTTTTTTCCCTTCGTCACTTCGGCGAACGAGCGTTTTGACGGCAGCGGCTGGGCCTTCCTTTTGTTGGCTTGGGGGGTTCCTCCCTCCGTGGATCTCCGCGCAAAGCGTGATCTCCTTGACGGTGTCTGACCTAGCAAGTTTCTTCGGATCCAGCCTCACACCCGCCTTTTCCGGTTTAAATTCGGGCAGGATCTCCCTTGCCCACTTAATAATCTCGGCCTGGTCCGGGTTGGCTTCGGCCGATGGGTCTGCCCTCATTAGAATGAAGGCTGCTCTTCTCCTATCTTTATAAGAGCATTTTCGCTGCGTCGAGTGAGATGCTCCCGGACCACTGTTCGCCTTAGGGGCCCTGCCGGTTGGTTTCGAG
The DNA here is from genome assembly GCF_030179905.1 of Drosophila bipectinata. NCBI lineage: Eukaryota > Metazoa > Arthropoda > Insecta > Diptera > Drosophilidae > Drosophila > Drosophila bipectinata. The sequence goes on along the minus strand of NC_091736.1, from coordinate 22,843,590 downwards.
GTTGACCAAGAGGTCTTCCTCACCACGCCGTTCGGTAGCCCTATGGCTAGCCCCGCTATGGAAGAAGATGCCTTGACATCCTCCTCCGCAACGGCGCGTCCCGCCTCCAGATTTTGCCCCTCTGTGGGGGGCTTCTCCATCTCAGCAACTCCTTGGCTTTTGAGAGCCTTGGAGTTTGACAGGTCACTGACCCCATTTCCTGACTTTTTTAGGAAATTCCGTTCTCCACTTAGGTTTTTGTTAGGTAAGTTAGAACTCATGTTTTGGTCCCACGAGTAGGCGGGAAGGGGTTCGTCCATCATGACATAGCCCGCTTGTCACAATAAGCCTGGTTAAAACTGGGAGGTCGGCCGGTCCCCCAGAGTTCGCATATTAGCGTCAAAGCCCCCCCTCGGACACGCATCCTTCGGCATATGCTGTTCCACCTTGGATTGGGGTGATTTAAAGAAGGGAGTGTTCTTCTCCCCACCCGACTACCATAAGCCAGCATCCTCGGCAGAGACATGACCTTACCGAGACCTGTTACCAGCCGCCCTCATGTGGAGAGTATAGTCGCACTACCAGCGGTGTACACAGTTACGGCACGCAATTGCTTGCCCTTAGGTCCCCCTGTTGTACCCGTTGGCTGACGACCTTCTATGTCTTCTGTCTAGACTTAATGCAACCACGTCAATTCGACGTCAGGGGTTTTTATACCCTTGCAGAGGGTATTATAATTTTGGTCAAAAGTGTGCAACGCAGTGAAGGAGACGACTCCGACCCTATAAAGTATATATATTCTTGATCAGGATCACCTCCTGAGTTAATATGAGCATGTCCGTCTGTCCGTCTGTCTGTCTGTTTTTACGCGAACTAGTCTCTCAGCTTTAAAGCTATCGTCTTGAAACTTTGCACACACCCTTCTTTCCTGTGCACGCAGTATATAAGTCGGAACGGTCCGGATCGGCTGACTACATCCTATAGCTGCCATATAACTGTTTGATCGGAAATTGTATAACTTTGGTGTTTTTAGCGAGTTCAAATTTGACATGAGCGCTATTTTTGGCAAAATAATACGAATTTCTTTCTTTTTGTTTTTTGAATTGCGCCATTGAAGTGAAAATCTATACTATAGCATGCACGACTCACCGTCGTGTCTAGCCGGCGCCTACGTACTAACAACTCCACCGCACACACCAAAAACCCCGCGAAAACACTGCAATGTATTGCTTCGAGAATTTCTTAATCTAGGCATTCTCTCTTAAGCGACGTTCACTTTCAAGTCTTCTTAAAGGGTTACGCCACCCTGAAATTTTCAAAAAATTTCAAATTTTTTTTTACTTAATTTAAAAGACTATATTGTTACGCGTATTTTAAGACGTCCCAGAAGACAATATCTTATTAACTTATTATGGAAGTTATGTTTATTTGAAGTCGCAGGAGGGCACCTAAGACACTTCTTTTTCTTCTTTTGCGTTTTTCTCGAAACCACTTTTTTCAAGACGGTGGGCATGATAACTCAAAAACTGTTCAACCGATTGACTTGAAAATTGAAACACATCTTCTTACATAGATTTTCCACAGAGTGACGTAGGATTTTTTCGATCCAATGCACAGTAGGCCCGATTGCCAAATAAGTGGCATAAAATGGAAAATTGTATATATCGAGCAAAAACTTAGCATATTTTAAGAATACACCACTATAAATGTTTAAGCAATGTTTTTAGTAAGTTTGGCCACGCCTACCTTAACTGCCCATGGAAGACAACATAACGTATACGTGATCTGAAGTTAGATTTCGTTTTTTATACTTATATTTATTATTTTCTTACATATTATACTGATTTTTATTATTTATAATAAACATGGATTTCATTTTTGCTTAAATAGGAATAAAAGGATATACATTAAGATTTTATGCTTACATATGTATACTAAGTGTTAAAACATTGTGCTTTGGCAAAGACGCGTTCCTCCTTCCTCATAAGATAGCTTTAGTCTTCCCTTTGTTAAATTTGGAATATCCGCTTGGTTATCCAAAACTATTTTTAAAGACTTTGATAGCCACTCTGAATGTTTTTTTTTTGAACGTTCGCATATTACGGCTACACTTTTGCAGATTTGATTTTATATAAATTTCAAAGCTTTTAATTTTTTTGTAAAGTTCGCCCTTCTGGTCGACTGTCAGTCTACCCTCATTAATCTGGCCAAATATCCATTCAGCAAGCGCATTAGAGTCGCGAGCGCTGTCAATTCATACGTCTAGCAAGGTTGCATGACAGAACTCATGCACATCTTGAAAATGTCATCATCGAAAAAGCCGCAAAAAGCCGCAAATGAGATTTTTTTTATATTTTTCTAAATAGTTTCTACTTTTGTTAAAGATACATTACACATTGCAGAAATACGCAGAAGACTTTTTTTTTCTCCACAGAAGACGAACATAAAGGTTAGGTTTTTTCTTTTTGGACAACACAAAACAATACACATATAATACACATAAAATAATTTTACACAAAATGCTTTCATTAAACTCAATTTTCTTACCTCGAGGTTTAAAATTCATTTTAAATAATGTTAAATTCTTTTTTCGTGTGTGATTGCCAAGCGCACAAAGTCAACAAAAGTTTCCCGCCAACTTAATCACAAAAATCAGCTGTTCAATCACTTGACTTTGAAGCTAAATAAAAATTGAAAGGTTGCATTTCAACCAAAAATACTTTCTAATACTTATTATACAGGGAATTTAATATTGATAAGTTTAAAAAAAATTAAGATTTATTTAAATAAAATTTTCGATTTTATGCCGCTTATTTGGCAATCCGGAACTCATGCACATCTTGAAAATGTCATCATCGAAAAAGCCGCAAAAAGCCGCAAATGAGATTTTTTTTATATTTTTCTAAATAGTTTCTACTTTTGTTAAAGATACATTACACATTGCAGAAATACGCAGAAGACTTTTTTTTTCTCCACAGAAGACGAACATAAAGGTTAGGTTTTTTCTTTTTGGACAACACAAACCAATACACATATAATACACATAAAATAATTTTACACAAAATGCTTTCATTAAACTCAATTTTCTTACCTCGAGGTTTAAAATTCATTTTAAATAATGTTAAATTCTTTTTTCGTGTGTGATTGCCAAGCGCACAAAGTCAACAAAAGTTTCCCGCCAACTTAATCACAAAAATCAGCTGTTCAATCACTTGACTTTGAAGCTAAATAAAAATTGAAAGGTTGCATTTCAACCAAAAATACTTTCTAATACTTATTATACAGGGAATTTAATATTGATAAGTTTAAAAAAAATTAAGATTTATTTAAATAAAATTTTCGATTTTATGCCGCTTATTTGGCAATCCAAATACTGTGCAATGGATAGAAATTTTTTTATGCAATTTTTAGTACGAAATTTTTTGCCAAAAAAATTGAGTCAATTTTTGAAGTGCTCTCATTTGCGTAATTTTTTTTTTTTTTTCTTAAACGGCTACGTCACTCTGTTCCAAATTTATCACTTTTTAAAAAAAAATTTTGTTTACTTTTTTCTGATGAAAATTGACACGTGAATCATGCCCACCATCAAGGAGCACTCCGGAAAAACCGATGATCGCCGATGTTCATATCTCCGCCATTTTGCATTGAAAACAAGTTTTTTTTTAGAATTTATAAAGCTCATTAGTTGTATTGAATAGAAATAAAAGTGGAAAAATCCTATCTCAACTAGTTTAGTCACAAGAAATTCCTGAAAAACCGTCCCGTTTTCACGCGGTCAGGGTGGCGTAACCCCTTAAATCAACCTGTGTATATGCTATCAACTAGCTTACCCAGTTTCATTGCTCCTCTGAGCAATGAACCAGCCGCTGTTACCTGTTACCAGCCGCCCTCACGTGGAGAGTATAGTCGCACTACCAGCGGTGTACACAGTTACGGCACGCAGTTGCTTGCGTGTAGGTCCCCCTATTGTACCCGTTGGCTGACGGCCATTAATATGTATATTAATATCTATAAGTCGTAGAGTCTGTAAAAGCCTGTTATCGTTCGGTTTTATTCAAAATTAAACAACTGAAATTTCTTATATAAGTATGTCATATTAGTCTTAAACTTTTTTGAAACTTCCTTAAAAAATAACGTGAATGCATTTTTACAATTTTTTATTTAAAGATAACCGCTCTGGATGAGTTTGAAGATGGCCAGAGTTATGTTTGTTCCTGCAATAATGAAAATTTCAAAAAGGTTGATTATAATAGCTCTCAGACGCTTGCTAATCTGACTCTGGCCACAAACGGTCGCTGTATCAACCAGAGATTAACGAAAATACAGCGGCCCGGTTCCCCCCTTAAAAACGCAGGTGGAATCACTTCTGTTCCATTATGTTTCGTAAGTTCAGCGAACGGAAGTTCGTTAAACGCCTCTAGGCTTAGCGAACGTGACAGTGTAGTTTACCCTCGTATTGTGACATTAATACGCAATGGTACAAAACCCAGACGAATAATGCGCTTACTATTAAATAAACGAAACAGTCCAAGCTTTGATCATGTATTAACTGCTATTACTCAAGTCGTTCGCTTGGACACAGGCTATGTAAGAAAAGTCTTTACACTGAGAGGATCTTCCGTAACTCAGCTTGCCGATTTCTTTGGAACAGATGATGTTTTCTTTGCCTATGGTACTGAACGCATAAATACTATAGAGGATTTTAAATTAGAGGCAGAAGAGCAACGATCTATTAATGCCATACGAAAGACTTTAAGAACTGCGGGAACTACCTGCAAAGGACCTAAGCCTAAGATGCCTGTGAAGAGCAAAAACGTCTATGCGCCTTTGATAGAACCTGATATTAAAGAGCCGCCCATTTCTTTAGCAGATGAACAAGCCGAGTTGCTTAAGAGTACGGGCATACAGCTTAATGATTTGCCTTCTGGAATTCGGGAGAATTACAGTATAGGCCGTATTATCGGCGACGGAAACTTTGCTATTGTGCTTAAAATTAAAAATCGTGAAAACAAAAAATCCTATGCTTTAAAAATAATTGATAAGAGCAAATGTAAAGGCAAAGAGCATTATATTGATGCCGAAGTGCGGGTCATGAAAAAATTGAATCATCCGCATATTATATCTCTTATCATGGATGTTGATCAAGAGAACAACATGTATTTGGTGCTGGAGTATGTTAGCGGTAAGTCGAATTACTTTTTTTCAGGGACCGCAAAATAATGATTATAATCATTTTTATAATGATTATAATTATTTTTATTTTTCGATCATAGAATAATAATTATTTCTGATTTTTATTTTTTCGCTCAGAAAATAATGATTATTTTGTGATTTTTAAAATAAAACTCATAATGATTACGTTCCCTGCTTTTTTTTAATTGTAAACTTAAATTTAATTTATTTTATTACTAGGTGGTGATCTATTCGACGCAATTACACAGGTGACTCGCTTCTCTGAACGGCAGTCGCGGATTATGATTAGGCATTTAGGCTCCGCCATGTCTTATTTACATTCCATGGGTATAGTGCACAGAGATATTAAACCCGAGAACCTCCTTGTAAGAATTTATAAAGTAAAAATGTATATAAAGTTATATCCTTCAGCTTCAAAACTTGTAAATTTGTCTTTGCAAAAATTTTTATTTTATGACTTTAAGAAAGTCATGCCGCGTTGAAAAAAAGTATGTTTTAAAAAAAATGTATACCTTTGCAAAAGGCATTATAATTTTGGTCAAAAGTGTGAAACGCAGTGAAGGACTCTTCTCCGACCCTATAAAGTATATATATTCTTGCTCAGGATCACCTACGGAGTTGATATGAGCATGTCCGTCTGTCCTTCTGTCTGTCCGTATGTTTCTACGCGAACTAGTCTCTCAGTTTTGAAGCTATCGACTTGAAACTTTGCACCCTTCTTTCCTTTGCACGCAGTATATATGTCGGAACGGCCGGGATGGGCCGACTATATCCTATAGCTGACATATAACTGAATGATCGGAAATGGTTTTTGGTAGAAATACCAACTTTGATATTATTGAATATAGAAGCTTGGGACTTTTTTTTTTATATATTTTATTGTAATTATTTGGTTTTATGTAATATTCTCATAAGGACCGCCAACCTTTATCCGATGTTTGCGATTTATATCCGCTTTTAACTGCAAGGGTATATCAACTTCGGCTCCGCCCGAAGTTAGCTTTCCTTTCTTTATACCCTTGCAGAGGGTATTATAATTTTGTCCAAAAGTGTGCAACGCAGTGAAGGAGACATCTCTGACCCTATAAAGTATATATATTCTTGATCAGGATCACCTCCTGAGTTGATACGCGAACTAGTCTCTCAGTTTTAAAGCTATCGTCTTGAAACTTTGCACACACCCTTCTTTCCTTTGCACGCAGTATATAAGTCGGAACGGCCCGGATCGGCCGACTATATCCTATAGCTGCCATATAACTGATTGATCGGAAATGGTATAACTTTGACGTTTTTAAAGTTAGAGAGTTTAAATTCGACATCAGAGCATTTTTTGGCAAAACATTACGACATGCCAAATTTCATAAGGATCGGCCGACTATATCCTATAGCTGCCATATAACGGAACGATCGGAAATGACCCAAATTTCGTGTTTTTGAAGATAGAAGTTTGGGACATTTTTAGGTTTTGTATTATAATAAATTGGGTTATATTATCATATTCTTATAAGGATCGGCCAATTATCCGATGTTTGCGATATATATCCGGTTTTAACTGCAAGGGTATATAAACTTCGGCTCCGCCCGAAGTTAGCTTTCCTTTCTTGTTTTTTTTAAGAAAGCTTTTTCAGCAACAGTTCTTAAACAAATGGAAATCTATGCTTCTATTCTATCTTCTAAATCTTCTAATTCTAAATCTATTTTCTATTTCTATGCACTTTTTACAATTTCTAAGAAAATGTTTCTGAGTGGAAACATACATATTTTTTTTTAGTTTGGGTGTCAAATGAGGCAAAATAGTAAATAGCAAATGAGTAAACTTTTAAAAAATTAAAATTTTTTTTCGGCAGAATTCCCGACCCTACTTATATACTGCGTGCAAAGAAAATAAGGGTGTGTGCAAAGTTTCAAGACTATAGCTTTAAAAAATGAGCGAATAGTGTGCTTATAATGCAAACTGCTTATATCAACTCAGGAGGTGATCCTGATCAAAAATATATATTTTATAAGGTGTATATAACCTACATATGTATAATTAATAACTATATATTAGTTTTCAATTCGTTAGTTTTTGTTAAGTTTGGCTTATAGACCTTAACTAAAGTAAATATGCTTGTTAATTAAAACTATAAAATTAACTCTAACAAAAAAAATTTAAAAAAAAAAAAAAAAAAAACACGCCTCTTTTTTTAAAAGGAGACTGGCTTAATATAACACTATAAAAACCCGTATAGAAATATCTTGCTTCATTTCTAATATTTACAATTTTGGGCAGAAAGAGTGGTAAAATTTCCCATAATTCAGTACATTTATTTGTGTTCGGATACGTGGAATATTCTACATACCCCGGAAAATACCTGTTAACGGATTGCTGTTCCCAATAGCTCGGTTCTTTCCAGGATCGTTTGACTTTGTGAGACGATTCAAAAAATCTTTTTTGTATGTATGTGTGTATGTCAAAATAAGTGGGTCATGTTTCATTTGCCTTTGTGATATTTGTGCGCTTTCCCATGAAGTCTTGGCCATCCCCGCTACTCAAGTATCTGTTGAGAGCATTTTCAGCTTTGCAATTTATGCTAAGCGAAAGAGGGAGTTCAATAAATATTCAAATATTCTTTATTGTATCTGTTGAGAGAATTTGACTTTTTCGGTCTCTGTGCGAACGTGCGAATCATATCTCTCAGGGAGCGATGTTCAGTAGGCAAATCTCTCAATGTAAAACACTCAACAGAAAACCAAAATCTAAAGAAAGACTTACTTTACTGCTCTGAGAAAGAGTGATTGTCAACACGATTTTCGGTCGTTCTCATAAACTGAAAATTAGGAATAAAAAGGTTAACAGTTATTCACAGTTATATTCTTCGTACGTCCCTCAGCGTTAGAATGCTTACAGTCGTTTTACAGTGTACAGAGTTTATTAATTACAATAAAATATCTAAAAAACGCCCCAAGTTTTTATCTTCTAAGTGTACAGAGTTTATTAATTACAATAAAATATCTAAAAAACGCACCAAGTTTCTATCTTCAAGAACACTAATGTTGGTATTTTTACCATAAACCATTTCCAATCGTTCAGTTACATGGCAGCTATAAGATATAATGCTTTAAGGGGACCCCCCCATTTTCGATTTTAAATTTTGACGATTTTCAATGGGCTGACAAATGAACATAAATTATTTTTTAGGGTTGTAACTGTGCTTACATATATTAAGACACAAAAAGGAAGAAAACCATTTCACAGAATTTTTTTTTTTTTTGTTTTTGTTGTTGTTTTTTGTGATCAAAGAAAAGCCCTTCTTTTCGGCGGCGCATGTGATTTCCGCTCACTGGGACGTCTGAATCCAAAAATTCCAACGGGATTAAAAAAATGTACATGTTTGGCTCTGGTATGAACTAGGATTATTAACTTCGCTCAAAAATTAACAAAATGGCGGACCTTTGAAATTTTTTGTTGAAAATTTCCATTTTTTTCAGCCACAAATCGAGTTGAAAAGTAAAGAAGATCTTCACCGATTTGGTTTATCCTAGTTCATACGAGAGCTATATATGTATAGAATAACGTGTTAAAATTTGGAACCGATTGGATTAATAGTTTTTGAGTAACCTCATGCGCCAGTCGTAAAAACACTGTTTCGAGAAAAACACGCTCAAAGTTTTGAGACGGCTCTGGCCGTCGCCTGAAGCTATATCTTCAAGAGTTTTTGAAATTTTTACTTGAAATTTGCAGGGAACATTCTTGAATAGTTATAAGTTCGAATTAAATTAAAAAAAAAAAAATCGATTTTTTAAAACCGAGAATGGGGGGGGTCCCCTTAATTCCTTTTTATGTCTTAATATATTTATGCACAGTTACAACCCTAAAAAGTAATTTATTTTCATTTGAGAGCTCATTGAAAATCGTCAAAATTTAAAATCGAGAATGGGGGGGGTCCCCTTAAGTTGATATACCCTTGCAGTTTAAACCGGATATATATCGCAAACATCGAATACAGTTGGCCGATCCTTATAAGAATATCACAATAAAACCAATCAATTACAATAAAACATCTAACAATTTAAACTTCTAAGTTATATGGCAGCTACAAAATATAGTCGACCGATCGTTATGAAATTTGGTAGATCGGATTAACTGACCAAAAATAGAATGCGTACCAAGTTCCAGCTTTCTATCTTCAAAAACACAAAAGTTGGGTCACTTCCGATCGTTCAGTTATATGGAAGCTATAAGATATAGTCGGCCCATCCTTATGAAATTTGGCAGGTCGTATTATTTTGCCAAAAATAGCTCTCGTGTAAAATTCTCTCTAACTCTAAAAACACCAAAGTTATACCATTTCCGATCAATCAGTTATATGGCAACTACAGGATATAGTCGGCCGATCCCGGCCATTCCGATTTATATACTGCGTGCAAAGAAAAGAGGGGTGTGTACGAGTCGATAGTCGATAGCTTAAAAACTGAGAGACTAGTTTGCGTAGAAACAGACAGACCGACAGACGGACATGCTCATATCAACTCAGGACGTGAACTGATCAAGAATATATATACTTTGTAGGGTCCTTTACTGCGTTGCACACTTTTGGAAAAAATTATAATACTTATTATTTGTCTTATTATTTGCTTATACTTTAAAAATTAAAAAATATTTATGATTTTGTGATTTTAATTTTAAAAATTTTAATTTTCTCTAAAAGAAACATCACCATCCAAAAACAAAAAAGTTTTATATTTTTAAAATAATTATTAATTTTTATATTTTGTTAAAGGTTGAACTGGATAAGCATGGAAACGTGCTTGAGCTTAAATTAGCTGACTTTGGGCTAGCCTGTGAAGTTACCGAACCACTCTATGCCGTTTGTGGAACTCCCACTTATGTGGCACCGGAGATATTGCTGGAAGTTGGTTATGGACTAAAGGTATAAAAACCCAATATTATAAACGTTTTTTCCTCACCTTTTCTCTTTTTTTCCTAAGATTGATGTTTGGGCCGCTGGTATTATTTTGTATATACTTCTATGTGGGTTCCCGCCGTTCGTCGCACCAGAAAACCAACAAGAACCTCTTTTTGACGCTATCATATCGGGTATCTACGAGTTTCCCGACCCTTACTGGTCAGACATTGGTGATGGAGTCCGCGATCTTATCGCTAATATGTTGCAATCCGATCCTGCGGTTCGTTTTACGAGCGAAGATATCTTAGACCACTATTGGACTATGGACAACGAAGATAAATGTTGTGATTTCAGCAGATGAATTATGGCCGTGTGGGGTGTTTAAAAAATTTCACTACCACTCACGACCAAATAGATGCCGCAGTCCAGTAGTTTTTGTGTTACGTATATTATAACGCTAATATTTATAAATTAATTTATGTATTAAGTTTTCTATTGATACCTACTAAGACACTTGTCAAATAACGACAGCAGTTTGAAACTTGTATGAGGTACCATCAAATTTCTTAAAAATTCCAATATTTAAGTCGATAAATATGGCTTGAGTTATTTTAAATAAATTTTCGTATGGGGTTAAATTTATATAAAAGGTCATTTGGAATTTAATGGGTTCTTTTAAAAATCATGTACAGTTTAAATGTATATTCATCTTCAGTTTAAATTCAGAATGAACTATCCGTGGAAAAAATTTGAGAATAAACTATATTTGGCATATTAATAAACACAACCGAATTAAAATAATATAAATTTATTTAATATAATCTGAAGCAGGGACTGTAACGGTTATAATTAAAAAAGCAAAAAATTACAAAATAAAAGTTATTTCTTAATTTTTATGAAAAAAATTGATTTTTAATAATTAAAATTAATTTTAATAATAAAAAATTAGTATTAATTATTAAGTATCAATTTTTATATAAAAATTACGCAATAACTTTTATTTTCAATTTTTATTATAAAAATTGGAAAATAAAAATTATCCGATAACTTTTATTTTAAAAATTGAAAATAAAGATTGAATCTATATATCTTTTGATCCGTAGAAGCCAGATCAAATATATATTTATATATATGATCTACACATCAATACCTTTCAGATGGTATATAATAAGAATGTATATATATATATATATGTATATATGTTTCTCCGCTTATGTGCCTGTGCAGTATTGACAGTATTCATAAATAGCCCAACTATGGTTGCGGCGGCTGAGAAAGAGTAGTTCAATCAATTATTAATCGAGATTAAATTACAAAAATTTATTAGTTTTTAATATATAAATGGCTAATTATTTAATTTCAAGAACATTAACTTTTGCACTGAGTCTGTCAATACTGCACAGGCACATAAGCGGAGAAACATATAAAATAATATGATTTTGGTGTTTGATATATGATGTGTTGTTGGTTATGTTGTTGGTTGGTTGGTATGTAGCTGCCACATAACTGAACGATCGGAAATGGTATTTGGTAGGAATACCAACTTTGGTATTTTTGAAGATAGAAGTTTGGGAGTTTTTTTTAGGTTTTGTTTCGTAATGAATTGATTATATCATGATATTCTCATAAGGAGCGGCCAACTATATCGGATGTTTGTTATATACATATATCTGGTTTTACCTGCAAGGGTATATCAACTTCGGCTCCGCCCGAAGTTAGCTTTCCTTTCTTGTTTTTATATTTTAGGGTTCTCGGATCTCCGGCCTCGGGTTGAGCATAACTCACAGGTCGGTCTCTTATTGGCTTTGGCTTCAGGCGGTCCCCTGGAACCCCAGAACAATGCCACAGATTGGTGCAGTATGTCCTGGACGTCTTCGAAACCAAGAAGTACTGCCTGGCTGTTATGCTGGATGTCAAACAAGCCTTCGACCGGGTCTGGCACTCCGGTCTCCTGCTTAAATTGAAGACTAACCTATCCAGACCTTACTACTTCTTCCTGGAGTCGTTCCCGACGGACCGCTAATTTGCGGTCAGATGCGGAGAGGCCACTTCCGGACTGAGCCGCGCCGGAGTCCCCCAAGGCAGCGTGCTGGGCCCTTTATTATACAATGTCTACACGGTCGATCTCCAAGTCTTGCGAAGCCCCAACATAATGCCAGCGACCTATGCGGACGTTACCGCTTTCATGACCGCTGCTGACAACGCTACAGAGGCAGCTGCTGTCATGCAGGAGCAACTAGATCTTCTCGGAAATTGGCACAGAAGGTGGAATATTCAAGTGAATAACGATAAACCCACCGCCACCATATTTTCTCTCGGTAGAGGAAATTGTCCACCTCAACAGCTCCCCCATCCCCCAAGTAGAAAACCCAAGATACTTGGGCTTCACGCTAGAAGCCTCACCTAGTCAAAAAGCGAAAGCAGTGTGAAGTAAGATTAAAGGCGTACTATTGGCTGATGGGTAGGAAGTCGAAGCTAAGAACCTCTTCGAAAATCCTAATCTACAAGGCGATTATTCGGCCAATTTGGACGTACGGGATCCAACTATGGGGCACGGCCAGCAAGACTAATATTCGGACTATCCAGACATTTGAAAATAGAGCCCTCCGTATCGCCACTGGGGCCACGACAACCAGACAATCCACGAGGTGCTTGGCTTCCCATGGGTGAAGGAGGAGATCCAGAGAAGCAGCAGCAAGTACATCCAGAGACTACACAACCACCCCAACGAGTTGGCAACCACTCTCCTCGACAACAGTGAACAGATGCGGCGGCTGTGCAGAACTAACCCGCTGGACCTCATCCGGAATAACTCTTAGACATAATTATTTTCCACCTCTTACTTAAGTTACACATAAGCCAAGTTTTCTGCCACAATGTTTAATAATTGTCCCTGTTTGACAGTTTTAAATAAAACCACTCGAACAAAAAAAAAATGGCCTAGCATATGTTTCCACTAGCCAGTGCCCCGTGATGACTCTAATAATCGTGCCGATTTAGATCATATTCATCCTTAATAATTGGGATGATCTTTTTTTTATATAATGGGTAGAGTTTCTGGGACAGATTCCAAATCGAGTTGGGATTTTTTTTATTAAGTGAGTTGGAGTATGTGAGAGGCTATTGGTATGCCAATACCCTCCATACTCCATTATTGCCTGGAAATACTCCATTATTGCCTCCATTCAAGCCTGGAGACGCTGCAGTGATTGGGTTGTCTGAAGGAGGCTCTTGTTTAGCTTCTTATCTACCTTTTTCTTTTCAATCTACCCCAAAAGGCCATATACCTCAAAGCCATTTGCTCCAAGGGACGTCAAGGCGTCAGTTATGTGTTTGGGAGAATGTTTTTGAATGTTGACCTTAGATGGACCCTTTCCAACGTTTTAAGCAGGAAACATGATCAAATCCTAGATCAGAGCCAAAAGTCATATTTTTTTTAAATGTTTAGGGGCCAGTTTTTGGCAATTTCGCCCGCATGTTGGATTTTTGCGGGTACGATCACGTCAAAATCCGCTGATTTGTAAGGCTTTATATGCTGCTCGAATAGGGGGATGGAATGTTCGGACCGACCTTATAGTCGGTCTAGAAGATTTCCTCGTTAAACGCCAGAGCTAAACAGGGCTGTGTCGTCGGCAAATATAAGTGTATGACATCTTTGAAGTAGGCGGATGTCATAGGTGTAAATGTTATAAAGAATTGGTCCGAGCACAGAGCCCTGTGGGACACCTGCTTTGATTAGTTTTTTATTCGAATTGGTACCATCAAGACTGACGTAAAAGTACCTACCTGAGAGAAAACTTTGGATGATCTTTGTTAAATATATTGGGCTGTTACAAGTGATAAGCTTATGGATTAGACCATGGTGCCAAACAGTATCAAAAGCAGCTTCTATGTCAAGCGTTACCATGCCAACTGACTCTTTTCGTGCAAAACTTTCCTTTATATAGTTAGTGATTTGATCAAGTGGGTGAATACAGTTCAGAAAAGCACGAAAGCCATATTGGACTGGGGGTAAAATTTTATTATCTTCCACATGCAGATTGAGCCTAGATTTAATTAATCTTTCAAAAATTTATGAAAAACCACATAGCAAACTTATCGGACGGTAATTGTTTGGACAATCCGGGGGCTTCCCTGGCATAGGAATTGGAATAATTCTTTCAATTTTCCAATTTTTGAGGAAATAACCAATTTAAAGACATTTATTCATGATTAGAGCAAGAAAGTCAATCGCATTTTTTGGTAAATTTTTTAGACAAATGTTTGGAATTTTATCAATGCCAGGTGATTTGTTATTTTTTAGTGACTTTATTATGACGTCAATATCCTTAGGAGTGATTTCAGGTGTGAATGTTAGGTCATTCAAATTTTTAAATTCGCTTAAAGTGTTTTGGACTTCAGTTGAGGTATTATAGTCTGAGAAACTGTCAGTAATGTGATGTTTTGATTCAAAAACTTCTGCTAAGATATCTGCTTTTTCTGCTCTTGTGGTAAACACTATATTATTGTGAAAGAAACTTGGGATAAACTGTTTTTTGTTCTTAATAATTTTAGTAAGCTTCCAAAATGGTCTGGAATTCTTGTCCAATTTAGACAGTTTAAGATTCCATTTTTCATTGTTAAGCTCAAATAGTTTCTGGCGAATCATGTCGTTCAAATAGTTTACCCTAGCCATAAAGATGGGTTGTCTGGTTCTAATCCATCTTCTTTGATTTGTGTTTCTATCACTGATTATATTTTTTGTCCACCGTGGAATTTTCAAAACTATGGGGCAAACAGGCGCTTCGGGTACACACTGCTTTATTGCATTATGTATGTCAGCTTGAAGAATATTGACCATTAATTCAATTACTTCTTGCTCCGCTTCAAAATCTGAAAGAGCTTCGAGATTGGCTAAGGTTACAACATTGAGGATATGCTTAAATTTTTTCCAGTTTGCTTTGGAGTATTGCAAGTGTGTAACATTTTTGCAATGTACTCCTTTAGTAAACTTACAAAGTACTGGTAAATGGTCCGATGAGAGATCAGTATGCACAATTGGCTCGGAGAAATTTATCGGTGAATTTGTAAGGAAAGTGTCAAGAGTTTAAGGCTTGCTACTAAAGTTAGCTGGTATATAGGTTGGATCTTTGGAGTATAAAAGCGAAAATTTTCCTGTTGACAAAAGCTCATGAAGGCAATTTCCAAACGAGTTAGCTCTGGCACACTTCCATAATCGATTTTTTCAGTTCAAGTCACCACCCAATATGTAATGGCCATCAATTTGTGAAAATTTTACTAGGTCGGCCCTGAACATTGTTTTTATGTGTTTATTTAATAAAGGAAAGTTGCATGGATTGTTTAGGCATTTAGCTGAAGCACCAGGAAAATAGGCTGAATATATTTTGAGAGAATTATTGGAGTCAATGTTTATCTTTATAGCAGTGGTCGGCACCCCAATACATTGATATGATTTTACCGCATTAGTGTTAGTAACGAATAGCAGAAAGTAGGCTGTGAGCATGACGTTTCACACATGCATACTGTGTGTGTGTGGCAGAGCTTGGGCAGAGAAATTTCCTATGCCCCCGAGATAGGGCCGTGCCGACCTCTGCTTTATATCAATTTTTTTTATAAGATGGGTGTTTATACTTTTGATTTGTTCATGCTGAATACTGTTCTCTACTATAATCGCAACCCTCCACCTTTTGTGGTACCACGATCATTTCGCTAAACATTTATAATTTGGTATAGACAGTTTAATTTTATCCGTTAGCCAATTTTCGCTAACAAGACAAACATGGATTTGGTTTTTGTTGAGGAAGTTAACTAACTCAAGATGTTTACTACTGACGGCACGTCAATATGAGTGAGTGATTTACTTATTGGAGTACACATATTGGATAGCAAGTTGAGTTATTATATTGAACTGCTCACTTTTTGAGGTACAGGCACTCAATTTATTTATGAGCTCAGTCGTAAGAGCTGTGATTTCGTCGATGGTAAAAAGGTCGGGAGAACTCGGTGGATTTGAGTCGTTGTTTACGACTGCATTTCTGTAGCTCTGGTATGAAACTTGAGGAAGATTTGGCGGCCGAATCGGAGTTAAGTGCTGCCTTGGTACGGCTGATACGAGCATATTTCGGTTTGCTCCACGAGCTGTTTGGTTCTCGTACCTCGGTTTGATGAAACGATTACCGCTGGACGATCGTCGTTGGAGAAGCGACTGATAAGAAAGTCGGCAAGGGCACTGAGGGTCGGAGGAGGGGTGATTCCCTTTGCAGTTTGCGCATTTTAGTTTGGTGCTGTCAGGGCATTCAATGGTCTTGTGTGGGCCGGCACAGTGGGCGCAAGAGGTCTTTACAGCGCAATGCATGGATCCATGTCCATAAAGCTGGCAATTGTAGCATTGTGTCAGTTTGCTGCTTGGTTTTGATTTGTACTCCCATCGTATTTTGGTATGGTTTATAAATATGTAGTTTTTGCGTAGCTGGTGCAGAGTGATGCTTTTATTAGCGAAATAGACTACATAGAGCAATAGCTTGTTGTCATTTTTTGTTGTTTTTTCAATTTTTTTAACCTCAATGCATTTCAGGCCCATGTTATTATGCAAAGTTTTGACGTCAGCATTGGTTAGTTTGTCAAGACCAGAAAGTACCGCCTTGTAAGGTTTGGTCGTTTTGCAATCGTACGAATAGAATTCGCATTTGATATCACGCAGCTGAGTGCAAATTTTATTGCAGTTTTCTTCACCTGTGGTGAATATTTTGATACCAATAGATATGGTTTTGATATGGTAGTCACTTATTTTAATGCGGATGAGAACATCATATAGGAACTTGGCAGTCTGTTTAAGGACAGTAATAGGTGGCATTTTATTAGCCTCTTTTGGGACGACTTCAGGTTCCTCTTTGACGTCATCAATGTTGTTGTTGTCCTCAATAGTTTGAAGCGGAAGATAGTAATTTTTGAACTCGTCACGAAGAGCTTTGTTCACAGTAATATTTTTCCTTTGACGTGGCATTTTGTTAATAGCGGCTGATGCTACAGCATCGCCAGTAATTGTCTTTTGACGTTTTATGTTGATGATAAAATGCACTTTTAATCGACAAAACTTTTAGCTCTTTATTTAGATAGCACGATGTGCTGATCGTTATAACGAAAGATAACAAACAAGATCAACGTATGCAAGACAACCGTACACTCGGAGTGTAAGTCAGAGACTGACCAGGGGGGTTGATTCGTTTTTTTTGTCTTTGAGCATGTTTTTTTTAAAG